>NC_090938.1:705618509-706234919 GCF_040938575.1 Ambystoma mexicanum
CAATAGTTCTGGTTCTGTATCATTAAATGTACTTCAGATCTTTAGAGTATCGGAAGGATAGCTCAGGGGCAATGTGCTCGCCTTGGAAGCAAGACGACACAGAGCAACACAGGTTCGATCCCTCGGTCCGCGCAACACAGGTTCACTCCCTCGGTCCACGCAACACAGGTGAGAAACCTCTGGGTAGTACATGCATTATAAATAACCAATTAAAATAAAAAGAAATACATCTGTTGAGAAGTGCGGGGGCCTTGTCAATAAGAGTGTAGCAGCTCAACTGAGAGGTGCTGATGTTGTCCCATCAAAAGTATAGGAGCCCCACTAAGATGAACTAGCATCGCCTTAACAAAAGCATAGTATTATCGCTGAGAAGATTCAACAATTATAGAAGCCCTGTTACAGCAGTACTATCCCATCAAGAGTATAGCGAGCTAACTGAGGAGTACCAGCATTGCCCCATTTCAAATATGGCCGCTCTACTAGAAAGTGCTGGCTCATACGCCTCCGCTCCCCGCTCATAGCATTCACCCTCACCACGTGCACACTCAAAGACATGCAAACAGTCTCGTTTGCCCTCTCCCTGCCCATGCTCCCTGCCCCTCCCTTGCTTTGCATCTGTGCCTCCATTTCTAAAAATCGTTTTGGGTTGGGTGTACCTCTACATCTGTGCATCCCTCTTGCCAAGAGGGGTGCACAGATGTAAAAATACACCCAACCCCAAACGATTTTTAGAAATTGAGGGACAGACTTGTTTTGCATCTGTGCCTCCATTTCTAAAAATCGTTTTAGGTTGGGTGTACCTCTATATCTGTGCACCCTGGTGTACAGATGTAGAAGTATACCCAACCCAAAACGATTTTTAGAAATTGGGGGACAGATGCAAAGCAAGAGCCTCTTGCTTTGCATCTGTCCCACAATTTATTATTATCTTTATTGTTTTGGTTTGTTTAAACCTTTATAATTTTACAAAATCAACCAACAATTACAAAATGTATCAAAATTCTCCACAATTTCATCAAAATACATCAAGTAAAAGAATAAAAACAAGTAACATTTCTACTAGACATAGCACATGATTTCTTAATTTTCTTAGGTTTTTTTTGGGCTCTAGTAGGAATAGTGACATGTAAGTACAACTGACGTTTTAAAACAGTCTACTAAAAAAATATTTTCCATAAATCGCTACAATTTTCAGGTATGACATCTAATAGAACTACCTTCATGATCTTGCTTATTAGTATTAAGCCAGAGATTAACAAACACTGGAGTGACTTAAATCATCCTTGTCCTTCATTCCAAAGCACATATATCGTATAGAAATGTATGAATTTTCATTGTTAAGGCAGTTAAGTTTCCGTGTAACATTTCCTTCCATATTTAATCGCGGTCAACATTAGCTGTATCTGTTACACATTTTGAAAAACAATCCATTCTTTCTTGAGCTAATTTAGGACAGACCAATAATAAATGCAGCAAGGTTTCTTTTTCCTCTGTTACCTTACAAAATCTACAGCCGACCTTCTGTATATTTAGGTTGCGGATTGTCAAAATTTCATTTGTACTCAAAACATTGAGTCTGAATCTCATCGTTCTGTTTCTAAATTGCCTCGATGGATATTTTGCTAAATATTTTTCAGGATTTGGGAACCATTTCTAAACATCGTTTTTCCCCTGCTTTTCCCCGGCGCCAGAGAGACACAGCATGGATGGAACAAAGGGCCAGCGGGGGGAAGAAGGGGGGGGGTTCAGACCCGACTTCATTCAGGCCCCGCAGCCCCCCCGTACTCGGCGCCCCTGCTCTCTGCGTTAATCGGAGTCTTCCGAAAGGAAAATGCCAGGGGGGGAAAAGCAAATTCATGAATTGCGATGGAATGAGTTAGAGATACTGCTCTGTTTTCATTGTCTGAAATGTTCGGCTCAAACCATAACCGTTTCTAAATGCAAGAGACTCCTCTGCTAGTCGGTTTCTGGGTGGGGTTGTTGAAAAGACCCAAGAGTCGTGCACTGTGAGGTCCTCAGTCCCTGGGAAAAGATGCACGTTTGAACTGTGCGCTCGAGCACGGTCAGGCAGTATGTCTGCGGCAAAAATAAGAGCTTGTGTTTTATATTGTAAACTGTCAATCATCGCCAAACAATCTCCCACTAATACGTCATGGGCACACACAACCCACTTCTTCTTACTATGGACCATTTTTTGCCAAACATGATGTGTTTCACAGCTCTTTACTTTCCAAACGCCAAAAAGAGCACTGAATGTGGTGTACATCGAGGTACGTTTTGAACAGCGGCCGCTTTGTGTAGACGTTTAGTATTTTAAAACTGTCCCTCCTTTCAGGTAGACGTTGCTCAGCGATGGGAAATACTTGACAGGCAGTGGTGAGGAGAGGCAGAGGCTGGCGCAGATGGCTGTGCAACGCTAGTGGTCGAGTCAGTGCAGGGATACACTCGCGCTCCCCTCCCTTCAGGCTTGGGCCCGTCACTGTCTGTGCTCAGCTGTAAATACATACAGGGGCTAGATGCAAATGTAGTCTGAGTCTACAATCATAATCTCTGATGCAAGTTTGTTTAATGACATCAGGGCAGTGGCGGCATCGGGGCCTTTCCTCCTTTTCAGTTAAAAAGGGGCCATCCATGAGCCTCAAGGGGGGCCTCCTAGCAACTGCCCCATGGGATCCAAGAACATTGGTACTTCCTTTCTGAAAGGATCACAGTTATGTCCTCAAGGTAGTTCTGGCCCTCTCCCCTTGCCGCTTTCCTTCCCACATCCTGATGCACACTCACCCTCCATCCTAAACTGTGGGGAGATGACGAGATGGATTGACCCCGAGCAGCAGGGGAGCTTGGCAGCCAGGAATTCCTTGCATGTTTCCAAAACCAGATACCCATCAAAAGCAAAACAATGCAAATGGGCATTTGGCTATAGTTATTTGTGTTTCCCTGAGACAGTTTCCAGAAATAGCCAGTACGCGTTTCGAGGTCCGGTGGCACTTTGTTGTAGTGCTGGGTTTCCTTGATGCGCGTGCCTTTTTGTTACAAGTATAATTTAAATAGCAGAGTTACAGAGCACGGGGAGCTAGAGTTACATCGCAAATCCGTTGGGTTATTCTGAACATTTCCCCCCCTTATTAACCCGGGGCATACTTGACAAATGGCATTCACTGAAATATTGCGATTGTGTCTCGTCCAGAAAGAAACATTTATTGAATTACCTCCAATGGGGTGGTTTCTAATCCCAAGTAAATGCTCGCGCATAACAGACAGTGCTTGGGTTGCATGCAGGGCTGAATATCGCATAAAAGCTTGCATTTCAGTATTGCCTTCTGCCCGAGCAGTACTTATAAAATACATGATGCAGCAGCCGATACTCAGCCAGAGCCTGGCTGAGCCTGCTCCTACTATAAAGCACCGAGGATAACTGCCAGGTTTACAAATCTGTGTAAAACTAGATTAACGGGGTAGGGACGGCATCAGGGCCCTTCCACCCTTTCAGTCTAAAGGGGACATGCATGAGGCTCAAGGGGGCTCCATGTTGCCAGTCAGTACTCTTAAACACAGTAATATATTTCTCTTTATAGTTCTGGGGCTTTAAATGTGCACTTTGCATGCTCGCCTTACAAGCTGCGTTTGTAGGAGCCCATGCCACCGTCACTTACCTTCGGGTATATAGAAGTTATCACCTCATTGCCTTTTCACAACAGTGTACTTTTTCAAAATATTTCACAACTGATGTGTCCAGGGCAGGGGTAGGGGCCTTTCCATCTTTTGAGTTGAAATGGCCCATGCATGAACCTCAGCGCCCCCCCCCCAGCAACTGACCCATGTTGCCAGTCTGCATGTTACACAATATATTTATCTCTTCATTGCTTTTATTCTGGGGCTTGCCTTATACGCTGCATTTGCAGGAGCCCTTGCGGCAGTCACTTCCCTTGCGGTATACATAAGTGATATCACCTTGTTGCCTTTTCACACCGGTTCCCCCGAAGCAGGCACCTGCAGACATAGATGGATTTATAGCTTTTCAGTGGGTATTTCTTGTTTCAGCTCCCTTTTGCCTGGCCATCTCGTGATACTCGGCAGATGTTAACCCCAGACATATTTCATTGGATAAAATTGATGTGACATACATGATGTCATCATTATGCTACTTACTATTTTTGAAACTTTAAGATTCCTACAGATTTTTGGTCACAGAATGTTTGCATGTATGCTATCCAGGTTAAGATCTCCTGCATTGTAACCAAATAAATGAAAAGCTTTGTTATTCAGCATTCTTGGAGAATCAATTGTGACTGATTAGAATATCGCAGATAATAGAATTTCTGTATTCTGGATGGCGAAAGCTGGGATAGAGAAATAGGTTTGGCGAACAAAGCCCACATGAATGACTTCTGTATTTACTGCCACTCTACCAAATGAAATTATCTGACATTTTTATCATTCAGAATGGTACTATTAATGGCCACGACTGGTGCTGGTTTCTACTTTTCCAGGCAAAGTGAGTCCAATAACAAAACTTATACTGTATTTGCATTCTGCTAAATATCCTATGAGCTCTGAAGATCCCGGCACAACCTATTTGGAGACAAAGTATCAAGAGTCTAGGACTATGTGCTCCCAGAGCAAGTTATATGAAATCCTACATCCCAGTGCAGTGATCGAACCAAAGATTTGATGAGCAGAACCTAAAAGCATCTGCTGGGTATCGGGCATTGGTCAGTAGGTAGGATCTACTATTGGGAATATAGAGCTAGTAAATAGCGTGCTGCAAATTTGACTTGGCTTGAGATGGAAACTTATCACTTTTTGTCCATTTTATATAGAACCCTTTATGAATTAAATGTCTTCTAGGTGTGTCCTAATGCCCCTTGATGCTCATTCTCAAACACACAGTTAATGTTACATAGGTAATGTTTTCTATGACACCAGCTTACCTGGGGAGTCAAATGGAGCTCCTGGTAGTTGTTGTCAAGCTAGATAGGCTTTTCTAGGTGATAAGCAGGTGCTGAATAGCTCCAGTGTCCCACAATTTCTAACTGTTCACTGACATTTTGACCGAACACGGGTGAATGTTGAGCATAGCATCAACATGCTTAACTTTTAATCTCATTTATCTACTGCAGGATCCATTGTACCAATAAGAAGAACCTGTGTTACCCTTCCACCAAAGCCAACTGATGCTGTTTCTATAATCTAAGTACGTACGTACATACGCGGGGAATTAACTTGTGTTGTAACGCTGTTTATCGACCACCAGCCTGTAAAACATTTCCTGGAGTTAGTGATTTTTTTATACAAGTATGTTTAATGCAAGAATGGAATCTCGATGGTTGTCTGAACCTCCATTGCCAAAGCTTAAGGTGCCCCTATTGCAAGGCCAGACCTAACTATCTACCTCTTACCAGACTGATTGCGCGTACAGTTCAGTATTTGTAAAGTGCCCGATGGAACCCGTAGTGCTCGACAAATCACAAGAATTCTGTGGGACCTCAGTCTCCTCGTGATCGAGCCTAAAACTTTGGGGTGCTGCAGGGCCGGTTTAGAAAGGGGTGTTGTCACCCAGTACACGCGTGTTCACCACCAATTATTTCTTATTATAGAATGTACAGATTCACATCTATCTGGCAAGTTGTAGTACTATACAGGTGTGTTTTTTATTTTTGTTTTTTATGAATGCTTTTAGTTTATATCCAATCAAGAACAAACTTTTGCATTCAAATTCACAAAGTAAAAATCACATTTCCTAAATAAAAACAATTCAAATCACTTTCACTAAAAGAAAGATTAAAGAAATTCATCAGTATCAGTGGCGTGTGCTTAATGTCAAACTATTCTTTTAGAAAAGGTAAAGGCAAGTCTTCGCAGCAGAAGGCATACTGGACAGCATAGAAGAAGCAGGCGGCAAACATTTTCAATTGTCACGAGCCACTGGAAAGTGATCATTTGCTGTTGGAGTGTAAGAAATTGGGTGCTGTGGCATGTGGTGAGCTGGAATAAATGGCCTGGGCTAGAGTGACTTTTATGCCTGGCTAGTACCGGTCATTGCTCGCCTGCTTTACTACTCGCCGCAGACTCAACTCCTCTTTGTTGGTAAAACAAAGGGGGGGGTCTGGGAAACTCTCTACCAGCACGAACACAGCCCATTGACTTGTTCTTGGGTGGATGGCCCCTGGGTGAGTCTCAAGCAAGTCTTTAGCTCACTGTCCCTTTCACAGAGAAGACATTTCCCTGCATATCAGTCTTTGGGCCTCATTACACGGAAGGCGGTAGCCATGGCGCTATTAGCGCCATAGCTACCCCCTTATCGCCATTGGAAGCCGGGTTCCCGGAATAGGGACTTACCGGCCTACTCCAACCTTTGCAGGACCGGCAAGTCACCATTCCCCATTCCCACTTGAGCCCCCATAGGACTCAATGGGGAAAGAGCAAATAAAGGTACCGCAATTTGCGGTACCGTTATTTGCACTGAAGTCCCTCAGCGGGTCCTGTCCTTAACGTGTGGTCTGACCACACGTTAAGGACGGGACCCGCTGATGGACCTCCGTAGTAGGGCGGTGGGGATTACCGGTGCCCTTACCGGTGCCGGTAATCCCCTCCCGCCTTCCGTGTAATGAGGCCCTTTGTCCTGCCCAGGGGCAGTCCAGCACCGAAATGCTAGGCAATTCTCCTCTGAACAAGAGTACAGTGAGCTAAAGACCTGGTAGAGTCTCTCCCAGGGGTATTCACCCAAGAACAGGTAATTGGGCTGTGTTCGTGCTGGTAGAGAGATTCCCAGACCCCCTTACCCCCCCCTTTGTTTTCCTCTTTGTTGGTAGACTCGTTCTGTGGTGAACATTCGCACTCTGATCTAATGCAGTGCTAATTCTCGGATGCAGCATTGTACTTTCCACAGGGGCACGCTGTTTTCACAGAAATCTAGCCCTTGCATATTGTGTCAGGAAGCTGGCTTTTTCCTGAAACCACACGCACAGATCACCACTATAGGCCATGGAAGTCTGCTTATGGTCCTCCTATTTGCGTGGATGGCAGCTTTTCTTTGATGCAGGAAAGCCAGAAGTTTGAGTGCATGCAGGCGTGCCAACGGTGAAATGCACCCAAGATTATGGCACACATTCTGACCCAGGTGACATCTTGGGAAATGGCATGAAGGGGTGGTCAACACAGGAAGTGATCACCCAGGCACACGCATGTCAGTGGTGAATTGTTTTTCTACGGTGATGGATGGAATGTTTAAAATAAATAATGAGCACTCTCCTTGCTCGTAATCAGTGGCGTCGCCAGGAATCAAATTTAGGAGGGGCACAGAGGGGGCCAAACACATAAGTAGTGGGGCCACAGACGAAGGTGGAGGGCCGCCCATGAAAGGTAATGTGTGACGTCACAAGCACTCCTGCAGAGAGGCTTTTGTGCACACCAACTACCCACACCCCACTGCAGCTCCCCTCCCATCAGAATGCAGGCATGAAACCATTCAGTGACTAATCACCCATCATTAGAGATGTTTCGTTGCTACATTCAGATGGGAGGGGCTGCAAGCTGCTCTACATTGAGACAAAAGGAGAGTATTTGCTGTGTGATATGTAGACATTTGCCTTAGTGAGTGTCACAAATAACACCACGAACAGAGAACACAGTCACTGCTCGCGTTCTGTAGGAGGGTGATAAGGGGGGGACACAGGATTTCAGAGGGGGGCCCCTGAGCCCCCCTAGCGACGCCACTGCTCGTAATGCGGACACGAGATGCGATCGAGCAAGAAGCGTGTAACAAACAGCTTACAAAATCAAACGAGACTCCTAGTCAGCTGAATTATTAATTACCGGGGCGAGTGAACATAGAAATTTGAAAGTTGCAACTGAAGGAACACAAAATATACAAGAGAGAAATGGACCGATCTCGTAACAGCTTTTGAAAACGCTGTATAAACAAATTCAATAAGGAAGTGCAACAACAGACTGAACACGTGGCAAAAAATAGAACAAAATTCTGCTAAAAGTTGATGAATGTGATCACAACATTGACAAACAGATCAGAAAATGAAGAACTTTTAAACAATAGAAACAAAGAAGACAACATCAATACAAGAAACCTATACATTTTTAGAAAAAAATAACAAAATGAGGAGGGATTAAGGATTTAAGATGGACTGCACACCCCTGATGAATTTCTGATACAAAGAGTCTGAATAAGAAGTGAAGAGGAATGAAACATGTTCGGCTGAATGGAATGAATGATGAAAATAGAGACTGTATGTTTGAAGGATACATGAAAGAGTATTAACAACTGAAAATTCAATACAAAAATGTTTTTTACAATGTATTTTCTCTCCAGCAAAGAAATAGTAGATGTTTTTATGTGAACGTTGAGAGGAATTTACTGCAAATGCACTTTGAACCAACAATCTAATCTCGAAAACATAATGTACTAAGAAGTATTTATTTTTCTTTAAAGTTAAATAAACAATATATTTTTCTACAAGAACAATTGTGTGGAAGAAAAAAACAAGGTTGTACATGAGTTGTAATGGTTGAACTGATGTTTTTCAACCAATGTAAAGGCTTCTGAGTTTTAGTCAATAAGTGTTAACTCGAAACAACATAGGACCACCCAAACACACCTTTGTTGTACCATAAATCTTGAAAAGGAGGGAATGTTTGGTGGGGTCCATATAGAAAAAAATCCCCTCCAGTCTTTAGATTAGTCTTTTTAATGACAGCTTGGGGAAATGGCATGAAGGGGTGGACAATACAGGAAGTGAAATGACAGGCACATGCCTGCCTGTGAGCGGTGAATTGTTTTCTAAGGTGATGGATGGAGGCTTTTAAATAAATAATGAGCACTCTCATTGCTCTGGACAATCTCCCATACCATAACACATTTGTCCTGTTTGCGCCATTACAAAAGGGTACCAGTCCAACCTAAACATGTCTTGGTCCTGCCACCGATGTAATTTAATGGCCATTTAGAATGCACCAGGGGAGGAGTCCAGCCAGAACGTCTAGTGTCACCTCTGAGGGGTCAGAAATGAGAGGAGGACAGTTATGTTATTAACTTAAACAGCCGGTTGTTGCCAACAGGTAACAACCCACGTGCACTCCCTCAGGACATATAGGGCCTCATTACGAGTTTGGCGGTAGCCATGGAGTTATTAGCTCCATGGCTGCCTCCAAACTGGGCTCCTTTACCAGGTTCCCAGAATGGGGAATTACTGGGCCATTCTGAGTTCGGAGGGCCCGGTAATTCCTCCCTCTGGGAACCCGGGCCCGGACCTTCCCCCATTCCCATCTGAGCCTCCATAGGGCTCAGTGGAAATGGGAGAGTGAGCTAACAACGGGCCGCTTATGACAGGCCTGTTGTTAGCTCCCTCTTCCCCTCGGGGGACCCTTTAACGACGCCTGGTTTTACTAGGCGTCCTTACCGGGTCCCGCGAGGGGACCTCGTAATGAGGCCCATAGTCTCAGTACAATTTCATTGATTAAACGATGATTGTTGATTGTTCAATAACAATTTGTGAGGTATTCAAAGATGATTTTGCGTGCGAGATCACACCTTCGTTAATATGGTCACAAAACAAAATCAAATTGTTGCATAACTGTATCTAAGTACATATTTCACAAATCCAAAGCAAAGTATCACTTTATATTTTTGTAAAACAAAACACATTTGTTTCATGGTTATAGTGTTTTTACACAGTCAACTCTATAGAAATATTGTTGCTGACGCGTTTTGGACACATGAGATCCATCTTCAGGGCATTAGAGTTTCACAAAAATAGATAATTGCATTCGTATATTCATCTGAAAGCCTATGGTAAATCACAAATCGTAATGTTACCACCTAGGTGTTTGTACTGGGTGACTGTTACGTGAACTGTTGCATTAATAAATGCCATACATTTTTCACACTGACCTCAATAGTAGAAAGTTGTGGTAGAGGGTATTGAACCTGTAAGGTAGAACATATATCCTGTGTATTAGCTGTTATCCTCCCCTTGTTCTCAACGGGTGTGAATTAGTAAATATTGGTGTAGTGACACTTAACCTGCGATTCCAGAGGGAATGCCACCTGTCAATTATTAGGTGCTCTGACTGTCTCCAACTGGACTTCTAACTCTCTGAAATATAAGTGAACCGGGCCGTATTACAGCCCATCGTACACAAAACCCTTGTGTCCAGACACTAACCTACTCGTCAATAGGTGCTGCACTCTATGGTCGGTTTATACATTAATGATAACACAGCCGCAGTTGCGGCCATGTTAACTCGCTCCCAGGAGATTACAGGAGAGTGCCATTCTCAGAATTTCCAGCGGGACCTCATTTCAAATGAAAAGCGTCACTAGTCAACTAGAGCTATAGGAGGGATCGTGTTACAGGCTATATCATCGGTAGCCAATAAGTTCTGCACAGTAACCAAACGAGTACTTACTTAAGGGTGACTTTGTCACGGAAGGTGAGGCAAAGGACCAGGAACTGGGAAGTTATGTTATTCTGAACGTCCAGCATTTTATTAAACAGAAATGAGCTGGAAAACGCCCCTCTCTAGCCCTATTCTCAAAGAGGAATTTCCCTACCCAGAAAATTAAAATCAAAACATCTGTGTCAAATAGTTAGTAACTTCCAAACCGTCCTTGTGCCCAAAACATTCAAAGCTGACCCTCAGACTAAAAATAAAGCAACAAAAAGGTGAAAGGAAATGTCGTTGGCTTGATATTAGTAAAAAGTGTTCACCAACAAAAATATATAGATAACTCCAACAACAATGGTTTTCAAGGAAAGATCTTTGGGTTCAGAGGTTGGTTCCCTTTCCCTGGTATTTTAGGTAGGATGGCAAAAGTGTCTCTTTATACAACAGTTCTTTTGTGTCAAAGTGTCTCTTTGTACTGGACTCACAAAGTTCTTGCTCAAACAATAAATTCCATAACCGTCTTTCTTGAGCTCCTCTTGCAACTCTTGCAGATTGCTTGGTATACTCCACCCGCCAGGAATCCTGCTATGGTTTTTCAGATCCCCTGGTATACTCCCCTGCCAGGTATCTTCCCACAATGTCAAAATCTTTGTACTTGTAATGTTCGGGGATTTCCTGGTATACTCTTGTGCCAGGAATCCTTCTATGGGTTTTCCAGATCCCCTGGTATCTGCCCTCCCTCCAATGTCGGCTGCCTGGTGTCCTCCCCTGCCAGGACTTCTAATTTGTTTTACTGTTCTTTTCATTAAACCACAGTAGCATTTACCGTGAGTTTCTCAGTATATTTGCCTATGGTGAAACCTGCTTCAGTTTTCCCCCACATTGGTATCTCCTGTCTCTGTACTTGTTTGGGGCTTGTTGCTGCACTTTATCTTGGTTGCTTTCAAATGTTCTTCTTATTGGGGTTTGAACCCCTTTTTTTCATTCCATGTATTCTAACAAGCTTGGTGCCTTTCTGTCATTTGCAACTTCATACAGTTCAAACATTCACTTGCGTCTGTGTTGGAATGCCCCGGTGTCCCCTTCTGCACTAGGCAGACTCATCAGGTCATCTTTGTATCCCCGAACCTGCTTGCACTTCCACTGTGTTGTCCCTTCACCGCTGGGAAGGTGCAGATGCTCTGTCAGTGTCCAATGCGGCTCTGTGATGAGCCGCCGGCTTTCCTGGATTGGAGAGTGGTGGTTCCTTGGGCGGTCGTATTCCCTGGAGTTTCTGCGTGGTCTCCACCCTCTCCACGGCTTTCCTTCCTCCAGGCCTCCCTTTCTGACTCGCCACTGTGAGAAACCAGAGGGTCTTCTCACTGAAAGTGCACAGAGATCCTTTGTTCAGGTGGCCAGGGAAGGGCCATCGCCCTTAGATCCCAATCCGGACGGCGGACGTGTGACGAGGGATCAGCTGGGCAGAGAGTCCTTGAGGATTGCGGAGGGAACACCTTCAGGCGAGACAGGGTTTCCCCTTCTGTCAGTTAACCACAATCACACCCCCCTCTGACTTTCTGGAGTATTTTCAAAAATACATAATCGCCCCCTTCCGCCCCCTGGCCCATTTTCACACAATACCAAGAAGAAGAGGCAACCTAGAGAAGTAAAGATTTTCAACAAGTATCACTCTTAGACACATAGGACAGACTCTCTTATTCTGACAGCAAGTTGTCCGGTTAATGATAGAGGCAAGGTCAGGCTGACCCAACCCTAACCAAACACCTGCAGACAATTAACTTCAACCATGTGTACAAAAAGGGACTGCAGGGGAAAGGGAGTCGGTTGCTCTTGGGAAGCCAGGAGGGAGGCTGCAAGGCTTAGTCCGGCAGAGGATCCCTACCTAAATCCCAAACACTCAGACAGCAGCAGTTGAGCTGTCAGAAGGTAGGCTGTTTTGTGGAATCCAGCAAGGGAATCCTTCTAAAACTCAGCCTAAATTGTTATCTGGACCAACAGAGAGTGGCACGCTGGAACGCTGGCCCGGGGTGTCTGAAGGGTTGCGGCAGGGCAAGGGAGCCGTTTCTCCAGAGAGCCAGAACAAGGAGAGCTTCTCCTTGAAGAAGGAGGCCCGGTTGGCGAGACCCTGAAATCAACCCAGAGATCGCCAAGAAGTTGCTTGCGAGCACCACGCTAGCCGAGCGAGTCTTGTGACAAGAAAGAGAGGAAACCCGGTGAATGTATGTGTGGCTGGAGCGGGAACCTGAATATTGAAAGAGTAACAGAGTGCTCTGGCGAAAGGGAATAGCCCACTTGAAAGTCTCTGTGAAATGTTTGATGTCTTGTTATAAAGCGATAAAGTAAATGAACTCTGAAATGCGCAATGGCCAAGATTAATCCAGACGAAAGGGGAAGTTAAATGCTAATGCTTTAAAGAGAGATTTATTTGGACCTTGATGGTTGTATTATGGAACTACCAAGACCAAGAGACCCTGGGGTAAATAACAAAAAGAAGAGCTAAAGTGAAAGTCAAAGTGGTCCTGCGGACGTCTATGAAAAAACCTTGCACACTCGAAAGTCTTTGACATCTTGAAAGGTCTGAACCCGACTGAGAGAGACCTGGAATGTTAAGTAAGTTAGGGGAAGGGAACCCCTAACGAATTTGAATGAAGCCTGGGGAAGGGAACCCCTGCAAGTACGGTGATTGCCAGGTCCGAGTCCGGCTGAGGGAGATCTACGTTGAATCAAGTACTTTGTGTTGAGAGGTCCAAGCCAGACTGAGGGAGACCTATGAGACTGTTGATGCCTTGAGTCATCCGAGCCCAACAGAGGGAGACCTACGTGAACTTTTGTTGAACTGTGAAATAACTTTTGGTGAACTGAAAACAAGAGACTTTAACGTGGAAGGCCAAGTGGTCCCAGATCCATGCTTTGAACTGCCTTTTGGTGTCTTGAGCCAGAGTGGGTCATCCTGTCTACGTGTGCCGCCTTACCCCATGCTGTCCAACGTGGGGAGGAGGGCTGACCCAACCACCTGATTATTTGTTATAACAGTGACTTTCCTTTGTATACATATTTCCCTTCACACATTTTTGCGTAAACTTAGGGTAGGCAATAGGTTTCTTAGTTTAACTATTATTGCTTTTGGTCTAAGACTGGCTAGGACTGTTTTTCTTTATGTTGGATGGTCGAGGTTACTCCCATTCTAGTATTAGGGCAAGTTAGGAAGTCTCCAACCCATTTAAAAGTGCATAATAAACACCCATGAACTTGTTCTTTTGTGTTGCATCCTTACTTGTAATACCATGGGTTTGTCGCACCACACTGATCCGCACACCTCACAGTCAGGAGCCCCAGCACAGGGTTCCTTGTCCTCTCCTGCACAGCCGTTTCCTGCACTCACTGCCTCTTCAATTTTTAAATGTCCCACTCACTTAAGGTCCAGTAAAACAACTAGCCTGCACGTTAGGCTTCGGACTTCTCTTGGTTTGCATAAACTCCTTCCTCAAAGGTTTATGGTCTCACATAAAGACACATCAAAACCAGAAGATGTTATGTATGAGCTGTGAGTGTTTGAGTCCTAGATAGAGGCTTGACTAGAGTGAGCTAGAGGAAAGTCCTTATGACTTTTACTATCGGGTGGAGCTGTTGGGTGATAACAATCCATTGAAGCCTTAGATAGTATAGGGTAATTCAGGGGAAAGGGGGCAATACCTTGTCTCCTCGGATGCAGTCACCATCTCCCCCTTGTAGTTGTCTCCTCCCATGTGATCCTCTCTCACATAGCCGCTCCCAAGGTCAGGATCCGGTAGCGGCTGCTGTCCCCAGGCCATATGGGAGGAGGTCACCGCCGGGGAATCAGTGATGACTCTGCCAGATTCATTACAGACCCCTACATAGGAACACCAGCAACAGCAGACATGTTTCAGCCTTGTTAGACCCAACTAGAGTGGTGCAGCTTGATTCTCCAGGCATTGGAATCAAGGGACCCACATCTAAGCATACACTCTTGCTCATCAAAGAAGACAAACTGAAACCAAAAAGTGATGGCTGGGAAGGCTTTGTATCCATCATGACAACTGGAGCTTTTCTTGGCAGGCTTTCATACCATAACATAAGATACCACTGCCTGCATCAGCCTTGGTTTTGTCACAAATGCTTAGCTCTCAACGTTCTACTTTCCAGTGGAGTGTAAGACCAAGTCCTGAGTAGCAGAGATATTTCAAAAAAGGTAGCAGGCGCTCCTCTCCAGAAAGAACACGCCATAATAACCTGTTCTGAGATGACAGTTTGCAGCACACGCTTTTTGCTCACTGCACCTTTCACAGATGGGAAATATCCATTTGCCTATCATTCTTTGTCCCGCCCACATGGGCAGTCCAGCACCGAAATGCTATGGCAATTCTCCTCTGAACAAGAGTACCAACAGCAACCCCATACATGTGTTTCAGCCTTGTTGGGCCTCATCAATGAGGTGAAGGTGTGCCTCTCTGAGCACAGTGAGCAGGGAGTCCACGTCTGGTTGCCCCCAAGTAACTCAGGGTGACCAACCCCTGCTACCTTTTTTGAATAGCAGAGATGACTTCATGCGCCCTTTGCTTACCCCTCCCCCAAAACGTCACAAGAAGTGGATACAATTCTACCAAGTATAAAATGAAGACTATACCCACAAATTCAAGCCGATAGAAGCCATAGTTGCTCATATATTTATACTGGCTCTGCAGTGCTTGGCTGTGTGTAGCCAAAGTGCCAGGCACTGTAAGGAAAGACCAGGCACCATCTTTGTGGGCCTACATCATCCCCAGGCTTCCTGCCCTTCTCATCAAGAAGCTGCAACTTGATGATCTGTGTTGACCTCAGTCCCATTTTATCCTCAGGTCTGCTCTTCTGAATGGTTGCCTTCAGCCTGCTTAAATCGGGTTCAATCAGATAACATACCCTAAGCTTTATTTGAGTGGGGGTGGGAATACACCCAGTTTATTTTCTTTCTGGTCATCCATAAATATCTCGCACCATAAACCACAAAACTTGAGAATATCAAAATACATTTATTTTCGTTTTTCGGTTGTATAAACCCTAAAATGTCCTTTTAAATTTATTCCAACCTTCTCCACATATTAGATCTTCACACTCGTATCTTGTTCTTCATCTACACATCCATAACATTGATTATAGCCAGTCCTACATATTCATTGATTGCCGTAGGTGAATTATACAGAGGGGATTTTTACTGTACCAACAAAGGTGTTCTCTGAGCTATTGAGGACCATTCAAATTAATATTAATTCTTTTCAATGCCCAACCAGTTTTGATCGTTTAATCAGAGGATTATTTCCAGGGATCCAGCCTTCATGGGTTGATCAATTTGTAATAAAAAAAAGTTTTTTAGTTATCCTTCTTTTTGTGCAATCTACACCATCAAGAGGATATTTGGTATCTCAACTTTTATATTTTTTTACCATACAGATCATCTTCTAATACCCATCTGATCTACATCATCGTTATTAGTTTGAATCTTGACAGATATCGGTAAGTCAAAAACTTTTATTCACCAATTCGCCATGTTTTCTATTCATGATAAATTGTGTTTTCCGTCATTATCCTTGCCTCTTTTCATGTAATGGCTCTAAAATTCTCTTGTCGATGGGAGTGATGCATCAAACAGTTATGGCTGTCCTATTGCTGAAACCATATTCCTGCAAACGGCCAAGCCCTTAGTCAATGGTCTTCATGCAGGGTCGGGCGAGGGGGAGGTTTATTTCCAATTCTAATTTTAAAGGTATTATACCTGTCTGAAATTTAGCCATGTAATGACTTTGGAGCTCATGTTAATACTGCCAGGTTCAACATATGCTGATCATCACGTGGTGACCACAGTATTACTTTACGTGGTGTCCCTTTAGAGCAGGGGTCTGCAGCCTTTGACTCTCGAGGTGTTTTGGACTACATTTCCCATCATCTCTGGCCCGCAAAGTTCATTGCAAAGGATCATGGGAGTTGTAATCCAAAACCTTAGGAGAGCCAAATATTTCAGACCTCTGATTTAGAGTTAGAAATGGATTCCTTAAGATTCCAATCCTAGCCCTTCAAGTACGTGTTACAATAAGATTTTGGTTTCAGAGCTGGATACCGAAGGTAAGGGGAACAATCGCGTGCTTAACATCGCACATACTGTCCCTTACTCAACCTATGAAGTATATAAATGCTTTTAGTTTCAATACATTCAATACATTATTGAATGTGCAAGGTGCTCTCCCAACATAATCTCATTTTAATGAGCCCCTTCTTCCCAATTTCTATTTTAAAGGAACCGTTCCAGTGCTACTAGAGTCGTCTAAATTAAGTTTCCTTTGTCTAGTCTGTGAATATTTAAAGAAAAGGATTGTCTTCCTCCATCAGGGAAACAAAAAAATGATGTCTCGTCCTCCGTGCCAATTATTGCAGATAAAAATCATAACTCTTAAGTTGTGTACAGCCTTCCCACTAGTTTAGAACAAGCAACCCACACTAGTTACATTTTAAAACGGATCCATCTAGTTGTAGGTGCCTCCAATACCAGACTAAAGGAAGCAGGTCAACCTATCTTTAAAGGTGGAAGGATGTGCAGGCAAACAGAGCTCCCTCTGTATATGGTGAACATGCATAGTGATGTAATTTGCATACAATCATTCTAAAAGTATGCACATTTTTCCTCATGAATATTAATGAGGGATATCCTGAAAACCCATCAGGATTCCAACCCTCGAGGCCCGGAGTTAGACAACCCTAGTAGAGCATCCACCTCAAATTGGGTCCGGTGTCCTGGCAGTCATACTGTTCTAACCATGTGCCCAATGATGTGCTTTATACGTCATGGTTTCACAAATATCAATTTAAAACCACAAGGATAGTGGCGCAAAAGATCAAATCCACAGCCGTTTAACATACAGCCTCATTACACTGGCATATATATCACATAATGGTATATGAATACTAGCATCAATAAAGGCACGTATACCACATCCTTCTAATATGGAGCAATGACCAATTAAGCAATGACAGATTGGCTGTATTCACTTTTCACATATCTTGTTATATTAATTTCAAGCCAAGAACAGAAGGTAATCTCCTATTTCTCCTGTAGTCATCAATCGGGAAACTGATTTATCAATTGACAATATTGACAATATTCTATAATCTGATCAAGATAGATGAATGTCCTATATGCTTCCGGAACCTGGGTTAATCAGTTTTGAGCCAAGAGCAGACGGTTATCCCCGGTTTCTCCCACAGTTGACCTTTAAACTGTTAGCACCATCTGTGGCATTAATACCTCTGCTAGTAAATCTGTACGAAGTTTTGCAGGGCAGATGACGGATCATTGCTGTGGGATGAAAAGAAGGCTTTTGCGGGTAACGCCCTGCACATGTGGGTGAGCTGAGAGGTATGCCAATTTGAGCAGTCTTGCTCAGATGGTAAATCACAAAGCCAAAATAGGCTGGGGCTGCTTTTGCTCATGTATAGAGGGGACATAGCCTAGCAGTTTGGACTAGACACTCCTTTTGGTGGCAGGACCAAGACGGATTTGCATATGGAGGCTCCCCTTCTGTAATGGAGTAAATGGCCTTAAAATGGTGGCATAGAGGTCTGCCCGGAGCAATGATAGTTGTTATCATTATCTCATGTTCTTGCATCTATCCCTTTTGTAGTGCCAAGAGGCCGGCTAAATGGCAGAAGTTGCACTATGCAAAACCCAGTTCATTGCATGGATTTGTGATTTTCTTTTGGGTTTCCCCTGCTTTTCACATGTACCACCACTTAGTTTTTAACTTGTCTTCATGTAGGTAAACTCACAGAAAAGATATTTTGAATCTGATTTGTAAGGTGCCCCAGTTTGTCGGTTGACCACCTTCAGCGATCCATGTGAAAGGTGCAGGTCACAGGTTTCTATCCTGGATGAGGCAGCAAAGCATTTACCGCCTTCTGAGGCCGATATAATGAGTAAAATTGAGATGGCCTACGCCCTCCTGTTTGGAGACAGACGGCTAAGCATCCAACCGAGGTGCTTGTGGTTTCAAGCCCTATGGAACATTTCTTCAGTTACCCAGGAGGCACACATGGGAGCAGCCGGCAGCATCCACTTGTTATGGGTGGTGGGAGAGAAGGGAGTACAACTAAAACAGAATGTGGTAGACGGCAAGACTACAGTCTAGGCAAACTTCCCCCCATCACCAAGGAGTTTGCCAGAGCCTCATTCGCAAACTGTGTAGTAGATGGAGACCGCATGGCAATAGCTCTTAGGCTGGGGGAGAGATGGTAAAAGTGCAAGAAATTGCGATGGCAGACTACTTACACAGGCAAGGCTGGGGCAGGCCCACTAAACACGCCAGAATTTCATTTATTTCAATTCACTTTTTTCTGTTTTATGCTGTAAAAGAACTATGGCTCACAAGTGATGATATAAACCAGGCAGAATCCCACAAGCTACCCCACCTTTAGACACAAGATCGTTGTATAAACGAGAGGTCAATAAACATCTGGACGACACTACATTCTACAAACAGAGAACAGCCCCACCGCAAGGTTAGCAGTTGAAATCGAAAGCCTCATGCTCCATGCACTAGCAGAGAGGTGGATAATTGAGGACGAGAAATTGTTTCTGGTTAAAAAATACCCTACAACACCAGCATTCTACTGCCTGCCCAAAGTCCATAAAAAGGACAAATGCCCGCCAGGGTGACCTATTGTTTCAGCAATAAGTTCTATTTTAGAACCTTTGTCTATTTATGCTGACCTTTTTGTCCGAATATTTGTACACCAAATGAAATCATATGTCCAGGACACTACCTCTATGGTCAACATACTGGACCAAGTTGTAATTGGTGATAATGATATCTTAGTTACGCTTGACATGGAAGCACTGTATACCAGTATTCCGCAGATGGCTAGCATAGAAGTGATGCACTCTTACCTTGACAAAAGATCAGCTCTTCCGAATTCATTATGGAGTGCATTAGATTGGTACTAACAGAACTTTTTGATATACCCAGGCGTGTACTATCAACAACGCCATGGTACCAACATGGGAGCTACCTTTGCCTATGCTCACATCAGGTCCTGGCATCGATACATCGATGACGTTCTCATGATCTGGAATGGCGGCCACGAAGCGTTACCAGTCTTTCTAGAATGGCTCAATAACCAAGATAGGTTCATTAACTTTACCATGTCCTTTGATTTACACAAAATCCCCTTTTTAGATCTTGAAATCTACAAAACCACAGATGACAAGTTGGGTACAAATCTGTTAAGAAAGCCAACCGATTAACATACCCTCCTTGCTTATGGAAGATTTCACACCCAAAGCCTAAGAGAAAAACTTCCCTTTGGCCAATTTCTCTGTATTCGACGTAACTGCACTACGATGGAGGCTTTTGGCACCAACAGCAAGCAAATAAGTTCCAGACTGAAGGAATGTGGTTATCCCCCTCCAGTCATCCAAAAAGCTTAAAAAAAAGAGCACGTAATGCCAACAGGAATACGTGTTTTACGAGACAAGCTACACAACCAGTGGAAAAAATCAAATGTGTTCGTCTTTCTCGCCCATAAATCATCAGCTGAGAAGAACCATCCTCCAAATTGGAGCTTTTTATACATGGATGACTTCAATATCAACAAACCACGTTTTGCGTTTAAAAGAACAACACATAACCTAAAAGACAAACTGGTACACCTACGAGGAACCAACAGCTAGACAATTTACCCAACCTACTCTGTGGGCTTTACCTCCAGTGAAGGAGCACTTTAAATGTGGTAAATGTTCCGTATCCGCCTTCACCAAAGACATGAAGGTCATGGAATTAAACGGCCTGTCGTGGAAACTAGATTTTTTTCACCAATTGCCTTACTAAATGGGAAATTTACAGGATAAAATGCCCCTGTGGCCTCCTGTATATAGGCAAACCAAAAGGAGAAATCCGCCAACGGATCTGCGAGCATCGCTTGTGTATTAAAAGCCAAATTGCAGACAAACCGCTAGTAGCCCATTTTAAGGAGGCTAAATAAACAGATCAAACTACTATGGTTTGTTATCCAAACAGTGCAATGCCCCGCACAATGTGGTGACGGCGACCTCCTACTGAGGAAACTCGATCAAAAATTGATCTTTAATTTAGACAGGTTAAAAAATAGCCTTAACAAAGCCATTGAATGGAATTTATTAATTCACTAAACATTCATCAATATACGTGTCTCTAAATTTGACTTTTTAATTCATCGATGTATTGAGGATTTCTTCTTTCTATCGCAGTGCCTTGTGAACAATAAGCTTTTTGTCCGTGCTGTGCATAGTAATGCATTGCCATGGGCAGCCATAAGGTGGTGATTTTCAATAATTCATTTTTAATAATTAATCAATAACACCCCTGCATACACTGGAATGCAGGATACAAATGGCAGCCGAAGGCACTAAATCAGTTTGGGTCCTCTCCATTTCTTGCGGTATAGCCATTTGGTAGAGGTTAGCCCTTGCCAAGATGGTGGCCCTCAATGCCCACCGACGCACAAACATTAGCGCGTCTGCCTATCCCAACATTTACATCATGACCGGTTCTAATTAGGCATACCTGCATGCACGTCTGTCTCCGAGGTTTCTCCGCACCACGGTACACACTGATATCGAAAAGTAGGATTTTTCTCTTCCCTTGCATATCTATCTGTGTTTAGATGACACTTTTAAGTTTCCACGGTGCTAGGACCTAAAGGGAGTTTCTCATTATTGAGCATAAACCTATGCTCGACACTAAAATAATTGCATAACGTTTTCAACTTTAACTCAGGCTAACATTTCTGTGACAAACTGCTTGGAAAAACAATTATTCATACCGGATGACGTATAGTCCTCTACAAATGATCACAGGCACGCCAATCATACTCCTGGGTTCCCAGGTAGATGCCAAACCCCTGCATCGAAAGTTAGCAGCAGCACAAATGCAAAAGATGACAAGGTAACAAATATATTACGATGACCGCCTAAAATACATCTAAAATGCATCTCGGGGATGCATCGAGGACAAATTTGCCTCTTCTCTTTCTATCCTTAGCAACCCGGACCGCCACATTGCATTATTACCCGATGTGCCATCATAATTTCCAGCCCTACACACATAGAAGAAATGATAGGTGGGTAATCAGAAGTGTTCCAATTTTCGTATTGGATCCTTGTAATACTGGTCAGATTTTCTAATTTCTGTGTACTTGTTTTTTTGTATTTACTTGGGCCAATTAGCATTTGACAGGAGATTAGCTCTCAACGTCCATACATTATCCATCTTTGTGTGCTGAAGACATCTCAAAGGATTTAATCGAAAAAGGAACGGATGTGACTACACTGCCCCTCCCATTAAGCCAGAAACGCATTGTGTTGACACCACCAGTGGATTGCTTTTTTGATATGCATCATGAATTGCTCTCACTTGTGTTACTAAAACCACTATCAATGTAGCTGTGCATTATTAGCGTTTGCATGTGGCATTGGAATTTCTCTCTGCTGATTTTTGTTCCATTTTTGTTCTATTCTTATATTTGTGTAATGAAGTGTTGTTCCGCTAGTCGCAGATTTTTGTATACATGTTTCTGAATAAATTGTTTTTAAGTGATCCTGACCCTATGCAACTGTTGATTTACAAATAGTAGTTTTGGAATGACCTCACTAAGTCTGACCTCCAATTGTGTGTGAAGGTGGTGTAGGTTGTGGGATTCTGCCTGGTTATATTTTCCACTTTCACCCTCAACTCACAATCCCCCGGTAAGCGAAGTTCAAAAGTGATGATGCCATGAGCAATGATCAAGCAAAGGGGCAACATAAATTATCGGTAGTATTACCATATCTGGAGCAAGTTTAGTCTATGGAATCATGTTTTAGTGATGGTGTTCGGAGAGAAGTCGGGACTTCTAACAGTTTTGCTTTCCATTTGCTGGTTCCCCTAGTTTTTCTTTAGTTTTGAGGCCAGAAGGATTTCTGTCAAAGGCCACCTGCAGCCCTTTTTGTGATGCATTGCGCAGGGGAACATTTAAGCACCCAATTCTGCTCTCCGCAGGATTCTTCCACCTGTGATGAATCTAGCGAAGTCGTCGTACTTCTCTGGGGGAGAACAACCCTCAAGGAAGTATAGTGCGCACACAAGGTCAAGCCAGACCCCTACCTGTATTCTTTGATGGCACCCACTTGCCTTTTCCCCAAGCATGCACGGCATTTAGTAGTGTGGATAAATGTCCATGTTCTGAATATCAATCTTGCTTACACCACCGCAACCTCTCTTTGTAATACTGCGCAACCCCTCTTTATAATACTGAGACAAGGAGGATCACTAGAAGCGGTAAACCAATGCCGCGTTCTAGTCATTGGAGGTTAAGTTCCTGGACATTTAAAAATAGCACACCTGAACGGGGGAGAGACTCACATCTCCTAACGCTGGTTGGGATGCAGGAGGAGAGCAGGCTGCAAACCAGAGCAAGACTGCTCGCAAAAGCGGCATGCAGGAAAGTCATGCAGAGAAGAGTTCACTGCAAATTTTGTACCGATAACTAGAGCTGCTGACGAAGGAGAAGGGAAAGCAGGAACCACATAGCCAACCAGCCCCGCTCCGCGCCCTCGGGCAAGCACCAAAGAAAGCAGTGAAATACGAAGAACCCTGAAGCCGCCAACCTACAATGGTAATCCCAGAGGAGGAGATTGGGACACCAGGGTGAATGCTGCATACCGTTACCAAGGCTAATTAGCCCAAATAAGGGAGTTGGGACATGTGCTGAGATTAAGACTGTTGCAAGAGGGTCAAAGACCTAATACCTTAAGAATATGATTTCCTGGATACAAAAACAAGTGCATGTTGACTGTATAAAGCCCTGGCAGTAGAGTAAACCAGGCATTCTGCAAGTCTGGGACCCGCATCCAAGAGTGAAAGAAATGAAAACCCTGGCAGGAGAGTATACCAGGGGCACACGTAATTTGGAACAGTACAAGTCTAAAAGGGAAGGACCATACTCCTTTTCAGAAAAGAACATTTGAGGTCCAGAAAGCGAGAAACTGTATGTATTGGAGTAAACTCAAAAGGAATAGCTGTTCCCTTTGAGAGCTTGGATAAGTGACATTTCGAAAGGCCAGAAGAAATCTGGGGGAAGGGAGAACCCCTTTCCTGGTGGAACTTTATTGGTTTTCTTTTCTTCATCTTTTTGAACTTTATGCTTTGGAACTTTGGAGAAAAACTGCAGGTGTACAACTAACATACATGCCTACTTTCACGTTATATTAAGTTTAGTGTGTAAGGGTCAGTTTAAGGTTTTGGACACGGGACTCTTTCTGATTTCGACATCCTGATGCAGACAGTCCTTAGTTTTGTTGAGTTAGGGAAATCCCTCGTAGAGTTGGGGATAGATTGTATTTCCCCGACCACACCTTTATTTTGGTGATAATAAAAGTCTGTACCCAACACAAAAAATACTCCTGTGTCTGAGTCCTACTCTTGATCCATTACATACCCCACAAGTGTGTTGTGGAGTAGGCATTGTGGGTATCTGTAATGCAGTTACTCCTGGACATTTTGTTTTGGGATAGCCATTTATCTGTGTGGTCCACAAAGTAGGTCCAAAATAGTTGTTGTGCTGCTGCGCACCCTCTCGTGGTTTAAACTGAGTTACTCTGGGTGTTCTGCCCCAGACTGGCCCAATACACAAAAGATGTGGGTGGACCAGTGTTTTGGTAGTTTATAGGGCCAGCCTGATTGTCTAACAGCCAAATCCTTTGTGTGTCTGCCTGGTGTATGAGAACTGGGGGCTGGTTCATGCCAGCCACTCTGGATGAGTGTGTTATCAGTGGGAGACCCTGTGCATTCCTCTGATTCTGACCTGAATTCTGGAAGACTGCTGGGGACATGGTTGTGCCATATTGGCTGGTCCCTGGGTGCTTTGTGCTGGCTCCCAGTGTCTTGTAAGGCTGTTGTAAACCCATCCTTGACTCTTCCTCGTCCCCCTTGTTGGTTGGACTGCTTGTTCTTTTTATCCAGGACCATTTCCTAACCTTTGCTGTGCTACCTCCCTGAAAAATCTTCCTGGGCCAGGGGCCATTATATAGGGACTGTACCTGTCCTGGATGAGTGGTGTGTTGCTACTACTCCACATCAGTCTTTCTGGGGCCATCCCGGGTCACCTCTCTGTTACTCCCATCATGGGACCTTTCTTTGCTGGCTGGGCGAGACACTCTCACCCTGTTAAACTGACCTTACACCTTGTCTGTTTTTTCTGTCCTAGTTGTGGCCTTTCCATCACTGCTTCTGCCTTTTGGGTCGCCCTCCTGGTTACATGGGTTGTTCTACTTTCCATCCATCTGGATCCTTTGTTTGCTGAGGGTCCAAGTCCTCTGTCACCAGACCGCGTCTCAAGCACTGTAAAATAAACCCTGTACTTACCGGTTTTCTGCTGGTCTTGACTGAATTTGCAGTAACTGCCACCGTGACTACTTGTATTTTTATTTTTGTATTCATTTTATAAACGGGGATGTCCATTCCAATCAGAAATTACTTACAGAGCACATTTATAGATGGGGGAAGGCATTCCCAGGAAGGGTGCCTATACAACAACACAAAGATGCGAATGCGCAGTGACCCAGTTTTTCAGTTAGTTAACAAATTGGGACAGTGACCAGAGACAAATCAAAAACGGCTGACTTCTAAAAGTAGCATTAACCTGGGGTAGGCAAGTGCTGCAAACTATAGAGGAGTACTGTAAAAATATACAAAATTACGCTATTATGCGGCACTGGAGAGTGGTTTGAAAAGATCTACGGTTGGGCTGGCTTTGATTGTGATGGCAGTGGATTCCAATGGAGCAGACGAGTCAGGTGGAGGGGTGGCGATCGGCCAGTAAAGTTGAGTGCAGAGGAGGAGTGCAAGAAATGAGATGGTGAATCAACAGAGATGTAGTCAGCCAGCTACTGCGAGCAAGATAGCTTTGTAGTCTAGGAGAAGGAACTTGAAAGGGGAGTGGTTATGCAAGGAGAGACATCCAGCATGGTGTCAGTAGGTCAAAGGGGAGGAGGATCTGGGTAGGTTCTACAGAGTGCTGGTAGCGAAGGTGAGGACTGTAGGGGGGAGGTGGAGTAGAGAGGAAGGCCCAGGAGTAGGCACAAGCAATAATCGAGTTGGCTGAGCATACAGGTGGAGATTTAGGTTTTGATTAGCAGAGGCTAAATGCAGCTCCTAGGTATCTGGCATCACCCAGTAAACAGGAGCTACCGCTGGGGAACCAGGAGGTATTGTGTGGGATGCTGCAATTTTAATTCCCATACGGGATGCAAAGAATACCACCTTTTGTCCATTATACATGATCCATTGTGCTTTAAAAGTCTTTAGATGTTCCATAATGCTCGTATACAAATTTCAAACGTGCACAGAATGAATGGCCTATATTTATGTTTGTCTGGCACCAGTTGCCTAGGGAGCCAAAGGCTGCCCCCGAAAGTTGTTGTGTTAAGCCATGTAGGCTCTCCTATGCCATAGCTGTCCACTGACTAGCAGGGTTGGCCTGCAGAAAAATACAAAAGCCTCTAGGCCGCAAAGGTGACCCTTTTAGATGCAAAGCGAGCCTTTCATATACAATGGCTTCTCCAACAATCGGAGAGCTTTGACCTCATGTGACCTTACAGTTTTCAGATTGCACAGCACCAAATAAGTATAGCTTACTGCCTCATCTTAAAAAACAAGCTGATTTAGGTGCTTTGTGTTCAGCAAATACACTTACATACACTGTTAAACACCATTGTAAAAAATAGAATACAATTATAATGCATTTGTCCTTAACGCGGTAGGTTCACCGTGCATTTTGCCCTTTTAGCGAGGTGGGTGTAGATATGCAAATTATGCAAATGTTTGGTGTCCAGGACATGGGAGTGGCACAATGCAGAAATGACCCTCGAGCCCACTTCAAAAAGTTGGCATCTCTGTCCTAGGCTACAAGCAAGAGCTACATCACTCCCATTAATTTTGATCCCACCCATGGCTTTCAAGAGCCAACATAACACTCTGGTTTAGCAAGAAGACTTGAAAAGCTAACAAATCACACGATAAACCAACCTGGCAAATATATAACGTCAAGAATCATGTTAAGCAAAAATAGTGTGATTGTAGTTTTGTTTCTCCCATCTTGAGCAGATCAGATAACGATTGAGTATCAGAATGTAAAGTAAAGTGAGTCTAAGATAACTCCAATGTATTTTAGAGTTGTGCCTTCAAAACTTGGACATTCGACAAAAGGAAATTTGTTTAATAAGATTAACTGTAGTAATTGTCTGATACAAACGTGCACTTTGCTATTATGCCTGATGTGAACAACGTTTGACGCTCCATACAACAGCAAATACTTTTGTGTGCGAAGAAAAGCAGACAGCCTGAATATAATCTTGACCGTTTGAAACTGGGGATTTATTGTGTAACTCTGGTTAATTGATGTGAAAGAAGACACCGATTTGGTAGCTAACTGGTGCTGTGTGGGGGCTTTCAGACACAAATGCAGGCATTCGACATTCTAGTCACCCAGACACTAACACTTCTTATAAGACTTATCACCGACAGTCACTCCAATGCTGTCTTTACTGCTATCTGTGAGGGGTCCGAAATAAGAGGCGGACACAAAGTTGTAATATCCTCATTATGAATCCTTTTATTTAACAAAAAAGGGCTGGAAAACGCCTCTCTAGCCCTATCCTAAAGCAGGAGGTTCTCTACCCAAGAAACTAAAACTAGGAATCAGTCTGAGTCAAGTAGTTAGTAACTTTCTAAACTGACCCTCACACTAGAAACAAACAACTATTTTTTTTATTGTAAATTATAGTTTATTACAAACTTTGTTTTACAACCATTCCAATTCATTCCCCTCCTTCTCTCACATTCATTCACTCATTCTCATTCCATTACCATTAATACCGTAAAATAATCTTTGACTATGATAACCAACAACCAATTCAGACCTATGACAAGTGTCCAAGGTATGAATAGGAAAAGGGAAAGAAAAGAGAAGAAAAAAACAAATAGGGGAGATCAGCACTTAATCATATCCTATAACATACCATCAAATTCATCACTAGTTATTTGTTAAAACTACAATTTTCAGTAGATTATCCAAGTAATCCACCACTGCACAAATCAACAAAAGGTTCTGGGCTCCCAGCAGCATAGTCCACCAGTCTGCCATGTTTCCATTTATAGGAGCAAACTTCCCCATATCGAAGGTCCTTTGTGCTATCACAGCCAAACATTCAGGATCTAGATGTTTTAAAGACTTGATAGTACTATCACAAAATCGGCATCGATTGTTTAAGGTATTCTCATCGTGTTTTAGAAATAGCATTTCTTTGGTTGGTGGCATGTTTAGACGAAGACGCAGAAACTGATTGCAATGATACTTCGACTGAAGCTTTCCCAGATATTTAGGGATCTGATTTACTCCACGTGCTTTGCCTTCGAGATCGAGACTGGAAGCAAAGTTTGATCTTTTGTTTGCAGTTCTAATCCAATCATGGTATAATAATTTCTTCTTGGCAGCACATGGATTTTCCTGAAGAGTCTTAGGGGCCGATTCATGGAACAAACGTGCGCCGAAAATCTTCGCGCAAGCAGGCGCAAGCGCAAAAAAACAGGCGCACGCGTGCGATTCATGGAAGTCCCTGAGCGTGTTCACCTCGGGATGTGCGCCAAACCCGTGCATGGCGCACAAGTCACTGCAACATCCCGAAAGGCGTGCGCGACGCGCACAGTGAAAGCGCACAACCTTGGCGCATACACCAGAAAGTGGGCGGGACACGGGGCGTAACGCGCGGAATGGGGATCAACGCGCGAAAATAAGGGCGTAATTGGGGATCTACTGCAGGGAAGCAGACGGAACGCCCACACGCACTCGAACCACACGTATTCATGGAATCGAATAGGGCAAAGCCACGCACAGCCAAAGACACGCACAAGCTGAAACACGTCCGCCCCACGAAGGCAGGCGATAGAGTCCCAGCGCATCACAAAAGTGGCAACATACAGCAATTGGGCCTGTGCGAGCGGGGCACGTGTATTGCGGGGGTGCGTGGGAAGCAACACACGCGATCGAGCGGGGTACGTGTATTTCGGGGGTGCATGGGAAGTCACACGCGATTGAGCGGGGTACGTGTACATCAGGGGTGCGCGGGAAGTTACACACGTGATTGAGCGGGGTACGTGTATTTCGGGGGCGCGCGGGAAGTTACACGCGATTGAGCGGGGTACGTGTATTTCGGGGGTGCGCGGGAAGTTACACACGCGATTGAGCGGGGTACGTGTATTTCGGGGGTGCGCGGGAAGTTACACACGCGATTGAGCGGGGTACGTGTATTTCGGGGGTGCGCGGGAAGTTACACACGCGATCACATCAGGGTACGTGTATTTCGGGGGTGTGCGGGTAGTTACACACGCGATCTCATCACGGTACGTGTATTTCGGGGGTTTGCGGGAAGTTACACACGTGATCTCATCAGGGTACGTGTATTTTGGGGTGCGGGGGAAGTATCCCACGCAACATCAGCAGGGTACGTGTATTCCAGGGGTGCGCGGGAAGTTCCACACGCAATTCCATCAGGGTACGTGTATTACAGGGGTGCGCGGGAAGTTCCACACGCAATTCCATCAGGGTACGTGTATTACAGGGGTGCGCGGGGAGCAGCACACGTGAATTGCACGTGTGAGTCCTCCCAGGTGTTCCCTCTACACCCTCCACGGCCCCTGCAGGTGGCTCACACCACAGGGGCCTACCCTGCACATGTCCTGCAGGCACCCCATCCACCATGGCCATGCCCCCCAGCCAACCCACATGTCAACTTGCACTACTGCCCACCAACGCATGTCCCCCTGCACCCCCAGCCACCAGGGGCACCCTCCACCAGGCCCCCACCCATGTCTCCCACCACCCCCACCCCCCAGCACTGTGGGGCACCTGCCAGCAGGCCCCCACCCATGTCCAACTCATGTTCCCCACCGCCCCCACCCCCCAGCCACCAGGGGCAGCCTCCAACAGGCCCCCACCCATGTCTCCCACCCCCCCACCCCCCAGCAGTGCAGGGGCACCCACCACCAGGCCCCCACCCATGTCTCCCAGCACCCCCAGCCACCAGGGGCAGCCTCCACCAGGCCCCCACCCATGTCTCCCAGCACCCCCAGCCCCCAGCAGTGCAGGGGCACCCACCACCAGGCCCCTACCCATGTCTCCCAGCACCCCTACCCCCCAGCAGTGCAGGGGCAGCCTCCACCAGGCCCCCACCCATGTCTCCCAGCACCCCCACCCCCCAGCAGTGCAGGGGCAGCCTCCACCAGGCCCCCACCCATGTCTCCCAGCACCCCACCCCCCAGTCACCAGGGGCAGCCTCCACCAGGCACCCACCCATGTCTCCCACCACCCCCACCCCCCAGCAGTGCAGGGGCAGCCTCCACCAGGCCCCCACCCATGTCTCCCACCCCCCAGCAGTGCAGGGGCAGCCTCCACCAGGCCCCCACCCATGTCTCCCACCACCCCCACCCCCCAGTCACCAGGGGCAGCCTCCACCAGGCACCCACCCATGTCTCCCACCACCCCCACCCCCCAGCACTGTGGGGCACCTGCCAGCAGGCCCCCACCCATGTCCAACTCATGTTCCCCACCACCCCCACCCTCCCAGCACTGTGGGGCACCTGCCAGCAGGCCCCCACCCATGTCCAACTCATGATCCCCACCACCCCCACCCCCCAGCACTGTGGGGCACCTGCCAGCAGGCCCCCACCCATGTGCAACTCATGTTCCCCAGCCAACATGTCATCAACTCATGTTCCCCAGCCAACATGTCATCACAAACTAGATCCCTGGTCCCTATGGTCAGCCTCCAAATGCAAAACACCCACCCACTCATAATTTGCAATTACATCACAGAACACCAATTGCAAGTTCCGAAACAAACACATTTCCCTCACATACACCCAATGGGTGTCAGTGAATCTCAAAACCCATTTCATGAAATGCATGAAACCAATGAGATACCACACATTGAAGCTCACCCAAAAAAATATGTATTAAAGGAAACATAAATAGAATCAAAAATGAAGAAACAGAAATGTGAATGTACAAAAATTAACAGAAGCATGTCCGTGAAAAAAAGCAAAACCAAAAATAAAATTCCAAAGTAATGTTGTCCAAAGTCAATGTCCACAAAACAAAATCCAATGGGAAATAAAAAAGAAAGCCATTGCTCCATGGTTAAAATGTGAAAAAAAATACAATCCAACAGTGAACTATGTACATGGGAACAAGCCAGGGTCCATTATCCCAACAAAAGAAAGGAAACCTTTCTAACTACACTAACTAATAAAATAAACTATATACAAAAATGTGGCCAATGTCCGAAAGGTCCAAATAAAATAAAAACAAAAATGAAACCTAACACTACCTACATAACTATGTACAAGGGCAGCGGGCTAGTTTCACGGCTCACTTGTGGATGTCCCGGGCCAGGGCATCATCGAACTCCTCCTCAATGTCCCGGAGGCGGTCCTCCTCCATGGCCCCGAGGGTCCGCAGGGCCGTCGACGTGTCCACCTCCAAACCCCTGCGGATTGCCTCGAGGCACTCTGCCCGCCGCAGGGCCCTCCGCATGGAGTTCTCCGCCCTGACCATTGTGAGCCATGCCTCTTCCGCCCGCTGCCGCTCCGCATCTATGGCGTGGCCCAACCGCTGCCACACGGAAGACACTCTCTGTCCTGGGTCCTCCTGCCCTCCGGCCGATGCCTGCCCCTCCGATGTTGAAGGCCCCGAGCCTTCATGGCTCCCACCACGTTGCTGCTGCTGCTGTGCTTCTGCCCGTGCACTGCCTCCTGCTGCCTGCACATCCTCCGCTGGCTGGGGTGCAGTCGTAGATGTGGCCACCCCTGCTGGACGTCCGACTGTGGCAGGGATGCCTCCTCCACCAGCCTGGCCGCACCGTCAGAGGCAGCTCCACAGGGCACCCAGGTGACTGATGGTCGTAGCAAGCCCTATCAGACGGAGGAATCCGGCCTGGGTGACCTGTCCCAGCAGGCTGACGTGGTCAACAAGCCATTCGAGATGACGTGCAGTCTCCTCATGAAAAGACTGCAGGTCACCTCGCATGGCCCGTTGACGCAACGCCACACCAGCCAGGACAGGCTCAACCCGGACCCGGATAGCCACGTCCGCAGGCAGAGGAAGGCCAGTTGACGTGAGCTCATCCCCTGCCTGGAAACGGGTCTGGACGTAGGCATCCCTGCTGGTGCAAGATGATGCAGGGACAGGATCAGGGACAGGATTGCACACAGGCACCTCCGCGGCGGCCTGTGCTGCCTCCTGTCCCTGGTCCTGCACTGCACCACTAGCACCAGTGGGATCCCCACCTCCAGACCCCGTCTCTGGTGCTTGCACGGCCTCCTCCTCCACCAAACCCCCCACCAACCTGGATGACTCCGTGCCATCTTCCCCTGTTGGGCCCTGTGGGGTCCCAGCTGCCCCTTCTGCTGCCGAGGAGTCCAACTCCAACCTCCGCCTCTTGGACCTCCCCCCGGCAGCTGCGGCCTGGGACGCGGCACCGGACTCCTCACTCCCCGACGAGATCACAACATGGAGGGGAGCCGGGCCTTGCGTCTCCGGCTGGCGGTGGGATCCCCGCCGCTGTGCTCCACAGCACCTTCTCCGCCCTCTTCATCAGTTGACGCTGCAGACGGGGAGAAACAAAACACAGGCATCAGGGCACTGTACAATGGACACATACACACATGACAGTTGTACATGAGTGGCATTGGCAAACCTCAGACATGTCATCACAATCCCCAACACACATGTCATTTCAACTCGCACACATGAGCCATACCACAGCCATATCGCAACTGCCAGCACCATCCATACACATACAACAGCATGAGCAGCCAAAGGTGAGCCAGACAACACATGCAACACAGGAAGTGCACCACACATGTACACACACCACCACACTTGCATGCATGTGTACACCTCTGCCAAGTGTCGCAGTGTTCAGACGGGCATCCATGTCACATCTGCCAATCAGGCTTCCACATACCGCTGTCACATGCATCCATGTTGCATCACTGTTGCACCCTTGTCAAATACACACACATGCACATGTACACAGTGCTGGTACATGCAGACGAAAACAACATACATGCGTGACATCACGGACATGTCTACTTACATACACATTCATCCAAACATGTGTGCCCACACAACTGCATTTGGCATGCAAGCCTACACACACAAGCACCATCCATGTCTCACACATTCCAGCCCTCGCATGTGTTAGCCCCACGGCCCTGTACACCCCCACCCATACTCGACCCCATACAAACAGATGTGCAACCTGCACACTACTGAATAATCACCACACGCACTGCTCACAATCAGGATGCATGTACACTCACTGCTCGACTCCAGACGGGTCTGCCTCTCAACGACCTGGACGTGGAGCGCTGGGGATATGCGTTCCAGGACCCTCATCTGTTCTTCCGACAAGTGGCCCTGGCGCCCCTTGGCATCCGCTGCCTTCAAGAGGCGCCGGGCCTTGTTCAGGGTCCTGGACCTGAAGTCCTCCCAGCGCTTCTTGACATGTTGTAAGTCGCGGACTGCCACCCCCTCCGCGTCGATGGCAGTCACGATGTCAGTCCAGATCCGAGTCCGTCCTTCCTTGTCGACGCGGGAACTTCCGAAGAGGGCATCATACTGCCCCAGGACTTGCTCCACCAGGACACCAGCTTCGGTGGCACTGAAGCTGGTGCCCCTCTGCCTCTCTGGCCGGGGGTTGTCAGTGGTCTCAGATGGTGTTTGCCCCGACATGACAACCCCAGAGGCAGGAGTGGGTGGGCAACTGGGTCCTGGGGCTGGGCTGTGGAGCGATGGAATCCCAGTCGGGAGTCTTCGGTTCCAGCAGGGGTGGTCACAGCAACAGCACCCCTGGCTGATGTGCAGGCAGCAAATGGCAGGGCACGTGGGCAGCAGGCAGTCAGGCAGCAGCAGATGGCAGGTGGGAGCGTGCTCGGGGCTCTGGGGGGCAGTAGTTCGGCCTTCTGGGCAGGAGCGTGGTCTTCCGTGTGCTTACACGCGTGGCCAGCTTGATACGGAGTGATTTGGCACGTGAAAAATCTGCACGTCAGCGTGTAATTCGAGGAAAGGCCCTTAGCGCGTATGCACGGCAGCACGCATATTTGATTTCATTGGACCAAAGGCCCTGAGCGCGTCTGTGACGTGACGCGCGCGGGTGTTTCCCTCATTGCACGTGATGACAGAACACACGTGGATTTCCACCAATCGCGTGTGAAAGTTCCCGGCACCCCGGAACACACGTACCCAGGCTAATCGCGTGTGGAACTTCCCGCGCACCCCGAAACACACGTACCCAGGCCACTCGCGTGTACGCTCACTCCCCTCTGATCACACGCGATGACACTCGGACGTACAGTCTTACCACGTATCTGAATACGGGAAACCCACGCACGGCAAAAGACGTGCACAGGCGTCAACGCGTCCGCCCACACGAAGGCAGGCGCAGGCGTCCCGCGCACAGCATAAAAGTGCGCGCAAACAACAAACGCGTATATACAGCTATGATGAATGCCCCATTTGTCGCTGCACTGATCGTGGGACACCGCAGGAGGAGGAGAATAGCCAGGGCACGCATTTTCGCACCACGGACAAGCCTTTTTGGGATGCCTGACGACCAGGTCTACGGCAGGTATAGGTTTCCACCCCATATCATCCTAGACCTGGTCAGGGAATGGGAAGATGACCTCACATCCCCCACCCTTTGCTCCCAAGCATTGAGCCCCTTGGAGAAGCTGCTCAATGTCCTGCATTTTTTGGCCACTGGGTCATTTCAGCGGACCACTGCCATAGTGGGGGGGGTCTCACAGGCCACGCAGTCACGCTGCCTACACCAGGTACTGGCAATCATGACAGCGCGCCCCTCAGTCCGCAGGCACACATACATGCCCAGAACACCCGCAGAAAGGCAGGCCGTTGTCCTGGATTTTTTCAGGGTGGCACACTTCCCCAAAGTGCTCGGTGCCATAGATTGCACCCATGTGGCCCTACGTCCACCTAGGGCCATTGAGCACATCTACCGAAACCGCAAGCACTGGCATTCCATCAATGTACAGGTGGTATGTGATGCAAAGGGAATCATCACCTCTGTCTATGCAAACTACCCTGGCTCCACCCATGACAGTTTCATATACAGAATGTCCGCCCTGAACCGGGCCCTGGAAGCTGGGCAGCATGGCGACACATGGCTCCTAGGTCAGTACAAATGCCCTTGCACATGCATGCAAGTCACACACAGACAAATATCCAAACCCTAATAATCTCAACTATTATCACCTCCCCAGGGGACAGTGCCTACCCTCTGAGCAACCACATGATGACGCCAATCCGGAAACCCACCACACCACCCCAGGTAAGATACAACGCCGCCCATATTGAAACCAGGGGCATAGTGGAGCGCACATTCGGAGTGCTCAAGTCACGTTTCCGCTCCCTTGACCGCTCTGGTGGGCAACTACTCTATGCACCACCAGTAGTGTGCAGGATCATTGTGGCAGCATGTGTCCTGCACAATGTTGCAACACGGCAGGGCGTCCCGGTGGACATGGTGGTGCCCCCACATCCCCAACCACAGGCACAGGCGCTGCCCATGGGAGGGGACAGGGCACGTGGCGAGGAAGCCCGGACCCAGCTTGTGGCCACATTTTTCACCTAAACTCCCACCCCTGCGGAGTGCACACAGGCCTGGCACATACCAGGTGACAATCGATGATGACAAAGAGACAGTCAACTGTCACAACCCTACCACCCTGAGATAGTTGCCATGGAAGTGCCACATCGTCTGCATCCCTAGCTACTTAAACACAAGCTATCCTGTGTGACCAAAAGGCACACATATGACATATGACATGATATGGGCCATACACAAGTATTTCAAGGCGCAATGAGGCAGGGAGGGGGGGACAAGGGAAGACAGACAACGGTACTACTAGGCCAGGTGTCATTGAGATCGTGCAAGTGCAGGGGTAGGGGGAAGGGAAAAGTGCAAGGGGAAGGGTGGGGGGGAGTCCAGTACAGGGGACGTAGCCCAAAAAAAATAATACATAGGTCGGCTGGTGGCAACTGCAAAGGTAAGTGCAGACAAGTGCTGGGAAGGGAGGGCTGTAGGGATAGAGAGACAGTACTGCAGTGCAGGGGTTGCCAGGGAGGCAGTGCAAGTGGAGAGTGGCTGGCCCAGGGACCATCACACTGCAGGGCAAGGCAACTATCAACAACAACCCCCCCTCCCTCACAAATGACCATGACCCACTGAACAACTGCACCTGGGTCATGGAGCCTCCAACCCTCAATTCCACCTGGCCACAGGATCACCTTTACCCTTCGTCACCATCTCCCACCTTGTGTGTAAAAAGATGCCTGAACCCTCAGAATCCACACTCATTTCCAAAATCACAAAATCCAAGGCATAAAAACGAACCTGAACACCCTCCAGTAGATGACTTGACGTAGCAGTACCTCTCAAAGGCCAAGTACTACCACAATGATGCAACAACCGAGGTAGCACAGCAAAACAATGTCACGACAGGATGTGAGACGTGTGGTACATGACATAGGATGATGCACCATGAATGCATGTGTACTGTCACAGGTCCCCTGTACAGGTGCGGGAGTGTCACGAAACAACCACCCCCACCATGTCCCGGGTGCCTGCAAGGTCAAACTCACACAGGCCCCTGAGACCCTGGTGGGGAAGGAGGTTCAGGGATATGCAGTCGGGACAGGTGTTGACACACTGGATGACTGGAATGAGTGGCAGGAGAGGGGAGGAGGAATGACACATGAAACTAGGGAATGCACGAAAATGTACAACCTGCATGAACACATACACAATCCAAACAAACCTGGACATCATTGTCATGGCCTTCTGTAGTCCAGGCTCAGGAGTGGTACGAACCAACCACCCCCTCTAGGGTTTTGGCGCCTGCAAGTTCGGGCTTACACAGGCATCCGCAACCCCAGTGGGGAAAGAGGGTCAGGGAACGTTGCTTGGATAGGTACGGGAAGCAGGAACACCGGGTAGAGGGTACAGGTTTCAAAATTGCATAGGATCAAGGGTGATTAGGGAGAAAAAACATACCAAATTGAACCACATATACATCCATGCATCAGTACACTCCCCAGCAAGCCTATGCAGAGCAGTTCGAAAGAAAAACAAGACACTTAGCTCTGGTTTTGAGTGCTGGCCTCCTGCCTGCGCACTCTCAGGTCCGGTTACAGGAGCACTGCAATGCTGCAAAGAGAGCCACAGTCAACAACCTGTACGTGCCAATTACACAAAAACACAACACCAAACATGCCCCATAGCAACAAACTACTCTACAAACAGACAATCTGTGGTCCATGCTTCGTACCCATATATAACATCACCCCTGTGACGGGTCATACACAGTCAATGCAGTAAGTCAGCCGCTGGTGGGTGCGTGGCAAATGGAACACCAATGTGTCACAATTCACACAACATGCAATGTTCCCTGGGTAAGCAGACAGACCCATATAGCAAGCCATGACTACAGAGCAAGTTGCGTACCACCATGACCGAAACAAAGTTGGCAGTGCATTTATCATGAAGTACGTGGAAAAGACATGCACTGCCCCCGAGTATGTCCCTTGCTGTATGTCCCTGTGAGCTGCCCCTTTCCATGTCTCGGAAGGCTACATGGTTGATACAAGTGCCTCAATGGACCTTGGTGTACCGGAGGGTATGTGCCACTGCCCCTGCATGTGTCCCAGACAACCCTACTATCAACAGCCATCAGTCGACAAACACATCTGAGCTGCATTGTGTGCTTCAACACCAATAATCGTCTTAGCTCACCCTCAGTGCTGTGACTAAGCCTGCATGTGCAACTCGCCTGGTGCAAGCTTTGCTGTGTCGTGGCCCCCCTGTGATGCTCACCTTGCCTGGAGTTCCTTGGAACATGTCAGCAGTTCTAGGATGTGGGTCTGCAATCACTGTGCCTCTGCTTGTGCACACATGTGCATGTGGGCACCAACATACGGGTCCAGAATTCCGTCGTCCAATGGGCCATGTCTGCTGGCAAAGGTGCTCTGGAGGCTCATCCCCCTGCAGAAAGGGCATGAGACACATGATTAATGCTTCAAAGTCATCTGTGTGTGTCTCATCAGGCATCTCATTACTTGACCATGTCAGAGAGTCACATCACAAATCACACCATCAGTCCGTCTTTCACCTCCAAAGTGTGGAACACTATCTACAGCATGAATTGCAACAAGCACGTGTACAGGAAAGATATGAATCATACTACACAATGCATAGCAATCAATGTACACATTAATCATGACACACCCCATCTAGCAAAAGCTGAACAGTGGACAATGACACCTAAATCATCCCCACTAGGGGTGTCAACACAAGTCACACAGCACCAGACATGCCACAGATATGACAGTCCAAAGCCCTTGTGTAATATTCTGTAACACCGAACCATCCTTGCGAGCCCATGGATAAGGGAGGCAGGAGTGGCATATGTGAGTCAAGGACCCCAAGCAGCAAACACATACACAAGACAACCATGAAGGGCCCAGCTGGAACAGACAGTGGATGCCTTCAAAAGCCACAAAGCACCGCACCGTCACATGAAAGCACAGTAGACTAGCAATTTTAAACTAATTCAACTTTTAACTAATTACACTAACAATGGAAAACCTACATTACCTATTTAAACTAACTATGAAACAGAAACTTAACTAACTAAACTAAAAGAAAAATCAAAAATGGCCACATATGACCCGGGGGGGAGGGGAAGGCACCCAGGAGGTGGGAGGTACAGGGTGCTGCTCAACATCCACATGCGATGATGCTGAGCCAAAAAAAAAATCCTCCATGGGCTCAACGCCTGCACAGCCCGACCTATGTGGGAGATAGATGGTCGTCCGACTCTGGCTCATCCTGTAAATGAGGACGTGGCACAGTAGCCTGGCCACGCCTAGCCGCAGCTTGCCCCTCGTCGGCAGCAAGTCTGCCGGACGGGTGAGCCTGGTTCTGTGTGGCGATGTGACATAGGTCTGCATGCAGAACCTCACGTGATACACGTGCTTCCTCTTGCAAGGTAGCACGTGTAACACGGAGTTCCTCCTGCAAGGCCTGGCTGGACAACCGCTGCACCTCCCGGCAAGCCTGTAGCTCAGCCGAGATGGTACGCTCAAGCTGTGCAAACCTCTCCTCTGCCTGCTGCCTCTGGGACATCATAAGGACACCCAGAGTGGATCTGAGGGAAGCATACTCCTCCCTCAGGGCATCCATGTGCGCCTCTGCGTGAGCAGCAATTGCTTGACGCAGAGACGACATTTCAGCCTGGCGTGCCCTGTCTGAGGCCGCCATGCCCAGCCTGAGCGAGCGGGCCGTGGACCGTGCCGCCTGCTGCTGGAGAAGCACCTGCTTAGCAGGGGGGAGCACAGATCGGGCCACACGCTCCATGCTCTCAGCGACGTTCTCCATTGCTGCCCCCTGCCGTTCGGAATTGGCAGTCATGTCTTGCTCCCACTCAGTATACAGCGGTTGCGCGCGGCGACGGGGTTGCCGGGCTTGACCCCTGCGGGACCCAAGGACCGGGGGTCTTTGCTGTGTTGGCACCACCTGCGGCTGCACGACTACATGCCTCCGTCGACGTGATGTCCCAGGCACATCAGTGACTGGTGTGGAGGGTGACCCTGCGTCCCGATCCACCACGGGCGGAGGAACCAAGACTGTCTGATCCCTCAGTGCAGGTGTCGCAGACAGAGGAGTGTCCACATCAGAATCACTCACCCCTGACACATGGACTTGATGCTCATCCAACTCAACATGGACGTCAGAGTCGTCATCAAGGCTGGACTCCTAGGCAGCCAGAGACAAGATGGACTGCAGCACTTGGGGGTTTTCGTGGCCTACCACTCCACGACCCCCACTAGTGCCGGGTTGATGTGGTGTTACCAACCCTGTGTCTGGCATGACAACACCATCCTCCGCCTCCATTGCGTCATCACCTGAAAAATAGAGAGAAAAAGGTCACTACACATGTCAGAAGCACACGACACACACACACACCGACAGCAAAGGCATCCGGCAGACATGTGACACACAACATATGACCTGGCATGCATGCTGGGTCTACTTTGAATAGCTTCTGTGATCAGACCTGTTGAAAGGTGGCAGTTTCCATGGAAGTGGGTCTATGCAGTGCAGAAAATGTGTACGCCACTCACTACCTACATGTACAAGCACTCCATGGTGTGTGCCAGGAAATGTGAAGGCAGTGCAATGTCAAATTCAGACATCACGTGCATTGTGCATTCAATGTGTACCATGTCTAGAAGCCAAGCACCCCTCCACCCCAGTACCAAAGCAGGGATGCCTAGCATGGTATCAAAAGGCTGACCATACACCTGTGTATTGACAGGCAGTGTTGACTGGCATCAACAGCTTAATGTGATTCAAATTACAACACTGCAAATGATGCTGGGACAGTGGCAGGACACGTGATGAAAACTCCGGAGGCCGCCCACGTGTGAAGAAGACACAACAAGAGTTGGACAGAGTCATTGGCCATTGAACAGGCTGAGGCCTGTGAGCCACACAGATTGTCAGAGCCTAAACATGTGTGCAACGCAGGACTGAGCCACAGTTGACATGGGGAGGCCGATGAGATGGCAGGCAATGTATGTAACCAAGGACTCATATTACAGTGATCATCCAGTCAAGGACACATAGGGGCATGCGTGCAATGCACATGGAGCATGAATGGGCACTCATGCCCCTGCGGGACATCTGACCCATGCACAGTACAAGTGAGATACCCTGCATCGAGTACTAAGGCTGTACCACACCGCATATGTCTGACAGTTTCTACGCTGGAAGTTAGCATCTACACAGGACACATGAACAAGAAACTACACATTGGCAAGATTAAAGCAGACCAGTGCAAAGGTGGAACTGGGGTGCAGAGTGGCGGAGGAGGGGCAAGGGAGCATGCCCACATGGAGTCCCGCATGCAGGCAGAGGAGACATGCATGACGGAAGCATTGCATTACTTACACATCAGAACCATGTACACGTCACATGTAGCAGCAATCATGCACAACACATCCCACAAGTGAAACACACACGTCCTCAACAAACACGCATCAACACTCACTGGACTGGGCATCAAAGTCCAGCATCTCTCCCACTCCTTCGACCAATTCAGGTGGTATGAACTCCGCAACGAGAGCCTCATGCGGAGTGAGTTCTTCCTCCTCTGGTGCAGGCCCACCTGCTTACAGAAAGGCTTCTTCCTCGACGTGCAAGAGGTCGTGGCTGTGTGTGAGGTCCCAGCCTGTGCTGCAGGTGCAACCTTCCTCCTCTTGGACTGTGGCGCAGACCCTGGCTGGCTAATGCCGCCCTGACCAGTATGGCCAGTGGGTTCGGTGGATTGAGCCAAGGGAGTGGCAGGTGGAGGGATGACCAAAGGCCTGACTTGTGTCAGTGGCAGCTGGGTGCCCACTAATGGACCCTGCACAGCAACATCAGCTGTGGCAGGGTCATTGACCGCAACGGTCCTGATTGGCAGACTCACAACCGGGGTGCTGTTGGGTGCATCTGCCCCTGCACTTGCCAACACCCGGCTGTTCGGGGCAGCAGATGAAATGACTGCCCCAGGGACACGTGTCTTGGTCTGAGCAGCCCGGCGTGCCCCTATGGTTTCCCCCCTGGCCTGTTGGAGATCTACCAAGGGCTCTTCAAGTGCCAACGCAGCCTGCGCTGGCAGACCCTGAGCCTGGGTGGCGGTGTCCACAGCTGCACCTGCAGCTACCACTACCCTTGGGCCCGTGGCAGTCGATGGAACGGACTGCCGGGTCACACGGGTGCTAGTGCCAGATGCAGGAGCTGCATCCCCCGGAACCACAGGGGGTGGTGGCATGGCTGCACCGACACATGGCACAACATTGTGCTCAAGTGGCGCACCCCTGCCTCTTCCCCCCTCTGTGGCTGCCCTGGACACCCTGGAGTCCCCCTACTCCCTGGTCACCAGGGCCACGTCCCCGACCACGCCCGCCACGAGGAGGACGCCCAGCTGAGGCGCCCCTCACCTTTGGTGGCCTCCCAACCATGGCACAGATGTAGTAGTGCTGGCACAGATGGAGTGGTGCCAATGGGAGGTGTACACCACAATTGACCTGGGCAATTGGGGTGAAGGGGGTGGGAAGCAAGATGTTAACAGCCCCCCTGCACCTGCAAGGCTGTATGTGACCCCGGTGATGTGGTGACGGGTCACGCAACGCTCAGGCACCCCAAAACTGCAGTAAAACCGTGCACATAACCCTGCAGCCTATGTGCGTGGATTCAACCTCCCGCAGTACGCGGTGGCACCCAGTAACACGAATAACGCGTACGCGTGGGACACGCAGGCTACTATGACATCGAAAATGGGTGCGATACACAGGGGCACCCGCAGTGGGAAAAAGAGCGTGTGCGACTCACCGTCTGACTAGCACGATGCAGAAAAACACACGTAGCCAATACCCCCACCAAAAGAAGAGATACGTCCTTGATAGCTGTGAAGTTGTGATGGCGCGCGAAACAGGAAGCAGCAACACACGTCGGTCTCCACGAAAGGCACGTACAGCGAACTGCTGGGCCCGCTCAATTTTAACCCGTGCTGAGGGAAACGCACGCGCGCATCACGTCACTTACGCGCATGGGCCCTTTCCTCGTATTGCACGCGGACGTGCAGTTTTTCACCCGCGCTTACGCGCATGGGCCCTTTCCTCGTATTACACGCGGACGTGCAGTTTTTCACGCGCGCTGAAATGCCCATGCACGTCTGTACCGTCACGTCACAGGGGCGCTTGCGCTTGAGGGGCCTTCTGTCCAATGAAAATGCGTATGCGTGCAGACGCGCTTATGCACTAAGGGCCTTTCCTCGAATTACACACTGACGTGCAGATTTTTCACGTGCCAAATCACTCCGTATCAAGCTGGCCACGCGTAAGCACACGGAAGACCACGCTCCTGCCCAGAAGGCCGAACTACTGCCCCCCCAGAGCCCCGAGCATGCTCCCACCTGCCATCTGCTGCTGCCTGACTGCCTGCTGCCCATGTGCCCTGCCATTTGCTGCCTGCACATCAGCCAGGGGTGCTGTTGCTGTGACCACCCCTGCTGGAACCGAAGACTCCCGACTGGGATTCCATCGCTCCACAGCCCAGCCCCAGGACCCAGTTGCCCACCCACTCCTGCCTCTGGGGTTGTCATGTCGGGGCAAACACCATCTGAGACCACTGACAACCCCCGGCCAGAGAGGCAGAGGGGCACCAGCTTCAGTGCCACCGAAGTTGGTGTCCTGGTGGAGCAAGTCCTGGGGCAGTATGATGCCCTCTTCAGAAGTTCCCGCGCCGACAAGGAAGGACGGACTCGGATCTGGACTGACATCGTGACTGCCATCAACGCGGAGGGGGTGGCAGTCCGCTACTTACAACATGTCAAGAAGCGCTGGGAGGACTTCAGGTCCAGGACCCTGAACAAGGCCCGGCGCCTCTTGAAGGCAGCGGATGCCAAGGGGCGCCGGGGCCACTTGTCGGAAGAACAGATGAGGGTCCTGGAACGCATATCCCCAGCGCTCCACGTCCAGGTCCTTGAGAGGCAGACCCGTCTGGAGTCGAGCGGTGAGTGTACATGCATCCTGATTGTGAGCAGTGCGTGTGGTGATTATTCAGTAGTGTGCAGGTTGCACATCTGTTTGTATGGGGTCGAGTATGGGTGGGGGTGTACAGGGCCGTGGGGCTAACACATGCGAGGGCTGGAATGTGTGAGCAATGGATGGTGCTTGTGTGTGTAGGCTTGCATGCCAAATGCAGTTGTGTGGGCACACATGTTTGGATGAATGTGTATGTAAGTAGACATGTCCGTGATGTCACGCATGTATGTTGTTTTCGGCTGCATGTATCAGCACTGTGTGCATGTGTGTGTATTTGACAAGGGTGCAACAGTGATGCAACATGGATGCATGTGACAGCGGTATGTGGAAGCCTGATTGGCAGATGTGACATGGATGCCCATCTGAACACTGCGACACTTGGCAGAGGTGTACACATGCATGCAAGTGTGGTGGTGTATGTACATGTGTGGTGCACTTCCTGTGTTGCATGTGATGTCTGGCTCACCTTTGGCTGCTCATGCTGTTGTATGTGTATGGATGGTGCTGGCAGTTGCGATATGGCTGTGGTATGGCTCATGTGTGCGAGTTGAAATGACATGTGTGTTGGGGATTGTGATGACATGTCTGAGGTTTGCCAATGCCACTCATGTACAACTGTCATGTGTGTATGTGTCTGTGTTTTGTTTCTCCCTGTCTGCAGCGTCAACTGATGAAGAGGGCGGAGAAGGTGCTGTGGAGCACAGCGGCGGGGATCCCACCGCCAGCCGGAGACGCAAGGCCCGGCTCCCCTCCCATGTTGTGATCTCGTCGGGGAGTGAGGAGTCCGGTGCCGCGTCCCAGGCCGCAGCTGCCGGGGGGAGGTCCAAGAGGCGGAGGTTGGAGTTGGACTCCTCGGCAGCAGAAGGGGCAGCTGGGACCCCACAGGGCCCAACAGGGGAAGATGGCACGGAGTCATCCAGGTTGGTGGGGGGTTTGGTGGAGGAGGAGGCCGTGCAAGCACCAGAGACAGGGTCTGGAGGTGGGGATCCGACTGGTGCTAGTGGTGCAGTGCAGGACCAGGGACAGGAGGCAGCACAGGCCGCTGCGGAGGTGCCTGTGTGCAATCCTGTCCCTGATCCTGTCCCTGCATCATCTTGCACCAGCAGGGATGCCTACGTCCAGACCCGTTTCCAGGCAGGGGATGAGCTCACGTCAACTGGCCTTCCTCTGCCTGCGGACCTGGCTATCCGGGTCGAGCCTGTCCTGGCTGGTGTGGCGTTGCGTCAACGGGCCATGCGAGGTGACCTGCAGTCTTTTCATGAGGAGACTGCACGTCATCTCGAATGGCTCGTTGACCACGTCAGCCTGCTGGGACAGGTCACCCAGGCCGGATTCCTCCGTCTGATGGGGCTTGCTACGACCCCCTCCTCAACTGGACCCCCTACGTGCCAGTCGTCGTCCGTGCCATCTTCCCACCCATCAGTCACCTGGGTGCCCTGTGGAGCTGCCTCTGACGGTGCGGCCAGGCTGGTGGAGGAGGCATCCCTGCCACAGTCAGGAGTCGGACGTCTAGCAGGGGTGGCCACATCTACGACTGCACCCCAGCCGGCGGAGGATGTGCAGGCAGCAGGAGGCAGTGCACGGGCAGAGGCACAGCAGCAGCAGCAACGTGGTGGGAGCCATGAAGGCTCGGGGCCTTCAACATCGGAGGGGCAGGCATCGGCCGGAGGGCAGGAGGACCCAGGACAGAGAGTGTCTTCCGTGTGGCAGCGGTTGGGCCACGCCATAGATGCGGAGCGGCAGCGGGCGGAAGAGGCACGGCTCACAATGGTCAGGGCGGAGAACTCCATGCGGAGGGCCCTGAGGCGGGCCGAGTGCCTCGAGGCAATCCGCAGGGGTTTGGAGGTGGACACGTCGACGGCCCTGCGGACCCTCGGGGCCATGGAGGAGGACCGCCTCCGGGACATTGAGGAGGAGTTCGATGATGCCCTGGCCCGGGACATCCACAAGTGAGCCGTGAAACTAGCCCGCTGCCCTTGTACATAGTTATGTAGGTAGTGTTAGGTTTCATTTTTGTTTTGATTTTATTTGGACCTTTCGGACATTGGCCACATTTTTGTATATAGTTTATTTTATTAGTTAGTGTAGTTAGATAGGTTTCCTTTCTTTTGTTGGCATAATGGACCCTGGCTTGTTCCCATGTACATAGTTCACTGTTGGATTGTATTTTCTTTTCACATTTTAACCATGGAGCAATGGCTTTCTTTTTTATTTCCCATTGGATTTTGTTTTGTGGACATTGACTTTGGACAACATTACTTTTGAATTTTATTTTTGGTTTTGCTTTTTTTGACGGACATGCTTCTTTTAATTTTTGTACATTCACATTTCTGTTTCTTCATTTTTGATTCTATTTATGTTTCCTTTAATACATATTTTATTTGGTGAACTTCAATGTGTGGTATCTCATTGGTTTCATGCATTTCATGATATGTGTTTTGAGATTCATTGACGCCCATTGGGTGTATGTGAGGGAAATGTGTTTGTTTCGGAACTTGCAATTGGTGTTCTGTGATGTAATTGCAAATTATGAGTGGGTGGATGTAATACTCGGGTGGGTGTTTTGCATTTGGAGGCTGACCATAGGGACCAGGGATCTAGATTGTGATGACATGTTGGCTGGGGAACATGAGTTGCACATGGGTGGGGGCCTGCTGGCAGGTGCCCCACAGTGCTGGGGGGGTGGGGGTGGTGGGGAACATGAGTTGGACATGGGTGGGGGCCTGCTGGCAGGTGCCCCACAGTGCTTGGGTGTGGGGGTGCTGGGAGACATGGGTGGGGGCCTGGTGGAGGGTGCCCCTGCACTGCTGTGGGGGTGGTGGGAGACATGGGTGGGGGCCTGGTGGAGGCTGCCCCTGGTGGCTGGGGGGTGGGGGTGCTGGTAGACATGGATGGGGGCCTGGTGGAGGCTGCCCCTGCACTGCTGGGGGGTGGGGGTGGTGGGAGACATGGGTGGGGGCCTGGTGGAGGCTGCCCATGGTGGCTGGGGGGTGGGGGTGCTGGGAGACATGGGTGGGGGCCTGGTGGAGGCTGCCCCTGCACTGCTGGGGGGTGGGGGTGCTGGGAGACATGGGTAGGGGCCTGGTCGAGGCTGCCCCTGCACTGCTGGGGGGGTGGGGGTGGTGGGATACATGGGTGGGGGCCTGGTGGAGGCTGCCCCTGGTGGCTCGGGGGTGAGGGTGCTGGGAGACATGGGTAGGGGCCTGGTGGAGGCTGCCCCTGCACTGCTGGGGGGTGGGGGTGGTGGGAGACATGGGTGGGGGCCTGGTGGAGGCTGCCCCTGGTGGCTGGGGGGTGGGGGTGCTGGGAGACATGGGTGGGGGCCTGGTGGAGGCTGCCCCTGCACTGCTGGGGGTGGGGGTGGTGGGAGACATGGGTGGGGGCCTGGTGGAGGCTGCCCCTGGTGGCTGGGGGGTGGGGGTGCTGGGAGACATGGGTGGGGGCCTGGTGGAGGCTGCCCCTGCACTGCTGGGGGGTGGGGGTGCTGGGAGACATGGGTGGGGTCCTGGTGGAGGCTGCCCCTGGTGGCTGGGGTGTGGGGGTGCTGGGGGACATGGGTGGGGGCCTGGTGGAGGCTGCCCCTGCACTGCTGGGGGGTGGGGGTGGTGGGAGACATGGGTGGGGGGCCTGGTGGAGGCTGCCCCTGGTGGCTGGGGGGTGGGGGTGCTGGGAGACATGGGTGGGGGCCTGGTGGAGGCTGCCCCTGCACTGCTGGGGGGTGGAGGTGGTGGGAGACATGGGTGGGGGCCTGGTGGAGGCTGCCCCTGGTGGCTGTGGGGTGGGGGTGGTGGAAGACATGGGTGGGGGCCTGGTGGAGGCTGCCCCTGCACTGCTGGGGGGTGGGGGTGGTGGGAGACATGGGTGGGGGCCTGGTGGAGGCTGCCCCTGCACTGCTGGGGGGTGGGGGTGCTTGGAGACATGGGTGGGGGCCTGGTGGAGGCTGCCCCTGCACTGCTGGGGGGTGGGGGTGCTGGGAGACATGGGTGGGGGCCTGGTGGAGGCTGCCCCTGCACTACTGGGGGGTGGGGGTGGTGGGAGACATGGGTTGGGGCCTGGTGGAGGCGGCCCCTGGTGGCTGGGGGGTGGGGGTGCTGGGAGACATGGGTGGGGGCCTGGTGGAGGCTGCCCCTGCACTGCTGGGGGGTGGGGGTGGTGGGAGACATGGGTGGGGGCCTGGTGGAGGCTGCCCCTGGTGGCTGGGGCGTGGGGGTGCTGGGAGACATGGGTGGGGGCCTGGTGGAGGCTGCCCCTGCACTGCTGGGGGGTGGGGGTGCTGGGAGACATGGGTGGGGTCCTGGTGGAGGCTGCCCCTGGTGGCTGGGGGGTGGGGGTGCTGGGGGACATGGGTGGGGGCCTGGTGGAGGCTGCCCCTGCACTGCTGGGGGGTGGGGGTGGTGGGAGACATGGGTGGGGGGCCTGGTGGAGGCTGCCCCTGGTGGCTGGGGGGTGGGGGTGCTGGGAGACATGGGGGGGGGCCTGGTGGAGGCTGCCCCTGCACTGCTGGGGGGTGGAGGTGGTGGGAGACATGGGTGGGGGCCTGGTTGAGGCTGCCCCTGGTGGCTGGGGGGTGGGGGTGGTGGAAGACATGGGTGGGGGCGTGGTGGAGGCTGCCCCTGCACTGCTGGGGGGTGGGGGTGGTGGGAGACATGGGTGGGGGCCTGGTGGAGGCTGCCCCTGCACTGCTGGGGGGTGGGGGTGCTTGGAGACATGGGTGGGGGCCTGGTGGAGGCTGCCCCTGCACTGCTGGGGGGTGGGGGGGTGGGAGACATGGGTGGGGGCCTGGTGGAGGCTGCCCCTGGTGGCTGGGGGGTGGGGGTGCTGGGAGACATGGGTGGGGGCCTGGTGGAGGCTGCCCCTGCACTACTGGGGGGTGGGGGTGATGGGAGACATGGGTGGGGGCCTGGTGGAGGCTGCCCCTGGTGGCTGGGGGGTGGGGGTGGTGGGAGACATGGGTGGGGGCCTGGTGGAGGCTGCCCCTGGTGGCTGGGGGGTGGGGGTGGTGGGAGACATGGGTGGGGGCCTGGTGGAGGCTGCCCCTGGTGGCTGGGGGTGGGGGTGCTGGGAGACATGGGTGGGGGCCTGGTGGAGGCTGCCCCTGCACTGCTGGGGGGGTGGGGGTGGTGGGAGACATGGGTGGGGGCCTGGTGGAGGCTGCCCCTGCACTGCTGGGGGGTGGGGGTGGTGGGAGACATGGGTGGGGGCCTGGTGGAGGCTGCCCCTGGTGGCTGGGGGGTGGGGGTGGTGGGAGACATGGGTGGGGGCCTGGTGGAGGCTGCCCCTGGTGGTTGGGGGTGGGGGTGCTGGGAGACATGGGTGGGGGCCTGGTGGAGGCTGCCCCTGCACTGCTGGGGGGGTGGGGGTCGGTGGCAGACCTCGGTGGGGGCCTGGTGGAGGCTGCCCCTGGTGGCTGGGGGGTGGGGGTGGTGGGAGACATGGGTGGGGGCCTGGTGGAGGGTGCCCCTGGTGGCTGGGGGTGCAGGGGGACATGCGTTGGTGGGCAGTAGTGCAAGTTGACATGTGGGTTGGCTGGGGGTCATGGCCATGGTGGATGGTGTGCCTGCAGGACATGTGCAGGGTAGGCCCCTGTGGTTTGAGCCACCTGCAGGGGCCATGGAGGGTGTAGAGGGAACACCTGGGAGGACCCACAAGTGCAATTCACGTGTGGTGCTCCCCGCGCACCCCTGTAATACACGTACCCTGATGGAATCGCGTGTGGAACTTCCCGCGCACCCCTGAAATGCGCGTACCCTGCTCGCACGGGCCCAATCGCGTGTGGAACTTCCCGCCCACCCCTGGAATACACGTACCCTGATGGAATCGCGTGTGGAACTTCCCGCGCACCCCTGGAATACACGTACCCTGCTGATGTCGCGTGTGAAACTTCCCCCGCACCACGAAATACACATACCCTGATGATATTGCGTGTGGAACTTCCCGCGCACCCCTGAAATACACGTGCCCTGCTGATGTCGCGTGTGAAACTTCCCCCGCACCCCAAAATACACGTACCATGATGAAATCGCGTGTGGAAATTCCCGCGCACCCCTGAAATAAACGTACCCTGCTGCAATCGCGTGTGGCACTTCCCGCGCACCCCTGAGATACGCGTACCGTGCTCGCACGGGCCCAATCGCGTGTGGAATTTCCCGCGCACCCCTGAAATACACGTACCCTGCTGAAATCGCGTGTGGCACATCCCGCGCACCCCTGAGATATGCGTACCCTGCTCGCACGGGCCCAATCGCGTGGGGAAATTGCTGCGCACCCCTGAAATACACGTACCCTGCTGAGATCGCGTGTGAAACTTGCCCCGCACCCCGAACTACAGGTACCCTGCTGAAATCACGTGTGGCACTTCCCGCGCACCCCTGAGATACGCGTACCCTGCGGAAATCGCGTGTGGAACTTCCCGCGCACCCCTGAAATACGCGTACCCTGCTCGCACGATGCCAATCGCGTGAGGTACTTCCCGCGCACCCCAGGTATACACGTAGCCCGCTTGCCGTGCTGGTACAGGGTTAGCGCAGCCCTTTGCGCTGGATTGGGTATATTGATGGCTTTTCCCTGCGCGAGAGGCGTTCTTGGGGGCGTAACTGGTGCTGCTGCAGGGTCGCTGCGCCACTGTGCGCCACGGCTGGTTTTGGTGGCTGGAATCCATAAATACGCTGTGCGTGGAAATGGATTTCAGCGCACGCGGCTGGCGCAGGGATTCGCACGCGCACACTGTGCGCCAGCCGCGTGCGCAACTTGTGCGCTGAATTCTATGAATTACCCCCTTAATATTTGTTCCGACGTCGGCCACATAAACATTTATCAGCTCTGTCCACTCTTTCAGCAACCATTGGTGTGGGTTCTCTTTGGACGCATACAGTATTTCATAAGGAGCTGACGACGACTCCATTGATATTTTTCTCATCAGTGAAACAGACTTCCAAATCACTGTAGAATAGAGGGAAGGAAGCCCTAATTCAGAGTGAATTGCTGATACAGGAACACTGTTTTGAAGTCGAAGAACACCACGCCAAAATCGCCCTTCCAAAATGTCCCACGTTATGATGTTAATGTTGAAAACTGCCTCGCTACCAAAGGTTATTGTAGCTACTACTTTTTGACGATGAAACATGATATCAGTATAAATAAAAATTTTGCGAAATCTGAGTGTATTTTAGATTTTTGTTGACGTTTATTTTTAGGTAATTCTTTTGCAACTATGTCTCTAACGAGTTCAACAGTCGCTGTAACCCGATTTGCATAGAATCAACTAACACCAGATCATCAGTTTAAGTTGCTCAACTTATAGGGTGCCCATTGATTTTGGGTGGAAAAGAATGACTATCTAATAATTCAGATGGGAGATCAGCAATAGACAGCTTAAAGATTAAAGCTGCTAGGGGGCAACCCTGCTTAAGCCCCCTTTTCAGTAGAGATGTTTCCGTCAGCTCACCTTCTGCATTGATTTTCACTCGAATTGAAGTGTTTGTATGAAGTGGTTTGATGGCTTGAAGGAGGTTGTCAGGATAGTTAACTACCGCCGATTGCCAAGTTGCAGGAATTGTCCTTGATGTCGATATCTGAAAAAAAAGGATCAAAATAAAGGCAGCCCAATTGTCCGTGTTCTTCAACATTATGTTGGACAGCCATTAGGGCCAGCTGCACCAGAGTTCTTTTCATTTTTTTTATCGCTTCTCTTATCTCATCTTTGGTGGGCGCTGTTTCCCAGAAGACACTTTTATCCATAAGAATATTTACATCAGAGGGAGACGGGTTTTTGAATACCAAGTGTTTGACCCATGTATCAGCACTAACCCCTAAACTCAAATGGGCCTTCTGAGATAAGGAACCGCTGTTTATTATGGCCCAAATTTCTCTACTTTTACTGGTACAAATTAATTTAAGCATGACTTCAGCACGCTCTTGCTCACAAATTCATTTGAAAGAAATTAACCAGTTGCAATATTTTTAGCTGGATTTTTTCCTTGCCTTAAGAAATTGATCATAGTTACCAGACTTCAACAACTGTGTTCTTTCGCCATTTTCTTCTTCACTTCAGCAATTCTTTTACTAAAGGGATAAGTATGTTTTTGGTAGTCCACTCTAAACCCACTTCCTATTTTTCTGTATTACAAAAGTAATGCATCATATTTAGATGCATTATCGCCAATTATATTGCCAATGGAAATTGATGTTGTTAGATCAACTATGTTCTTCTTGTTCCATTTTAGGTGATTTAACCCTTGGTTTATCTCCAACACGCCTCTGTAACAGACATGGTTACTCTTTTCCATTTTTGTTATCACCAGTTCTTTGATTTTGAGCAAAAAATAATTTGAGACCCAGATATAGTCCAGTGTTTTATGGCATCAATTTCTGTGCCAGGTGCATCTGGCCGGAATGTCGCCCCGTGTCTGGCCATTTAGCATGATGCAGTTCTTGTTATTCATTTCTTACAACCAACATTTGCCTCTGGCAACTTTCTGGTTTTTATCCATATCTTTCAATTGGCCATTAATATTGACTATAGGTGCAAAGAAAGGTCTCCGACCTATGTTTAGTGCACAATGTTCATGTTAAAAATATAAAGATACATCCAAAAATTGTTTAACAAGGAGAAACCCTTCGATCCAAAGGATGGTCACTGTCCCCTGGATGTTTAGTAGGATGGCCATGTGTTGCTTTTGAAGAAAACATTTTGTATCACAAGAGTGTCTCTTTATCCAACAATTTCTTGAGGCTTTTTCACTGGATTCAGAAAGTTCTTGTTCACAGAATATTTTCCATAACATCCCTCAATGCCTTTGTAACAAAAGTGTTCCTCTTGAACAACAATTCCTTTTATATTGGATTCACACGATTTCTTGTTCTGTAAACTTAAAAAGTTGTGTGTATGTGTGTGTTTGTTAGTTATATCACATCAGAACATATTTACTTATACTTTCCAGACTTCCTGGTATACTTCCTTGCCAGGTATTTTGTATCACTGTTATTTTCTTTACAGCTCTGGTGGATTGGCTGACCTACTCCCCTGCCAGGAATCCTCCTATGGGTTCTTCAGATCCCCTGGAATACTTCCCTGCCTAGTATCTTCCCTCAGTTTTTAAAACCCCTGGTAGATTTGGTTGCCAGGACCTCTTGTATACTTTTCTTCTTTAGTGGATTACCTGGTGTACTCCACTGCCAGGAATCCGTTCATGGGGCTCTTCAGATTCTCTGGTGAACTCCCCTGCCAGGTGTCTAACCACCACTTCAGTGGGTTACCTGGTTCACTCCACTGCCAGGAATCCTCCTTCCTCTGGTGTATTACAGATCCCCTTCCCCTGGTGTACTTCCCTGCCCAGTATCATTCCCCAAATGTCAGCTGCCTGGTGCCTTTTCTTTACCAGGACTTCTTTATTGTTTTCACTATTATGTTCGATATCACATTAGCACCTACTTTGTTCTGTCCAATGTCTTTACTTAGAGTAACACTTGTTTCAGCTCTCCCCCACATTGACATCTCATGCATATGTATTTGTCCAGGATTTTTTGCTGCACTTTTTCTTATCGGTATTCAAATCTTCTTTCTTTTGACCATGGATTTAACATTAAAGTCTGTCTGTGTTTAAATTGTCTTTTGAGTATTGTCCAAAATATCTCGCTCACATGATTCATTCACTTGTTTGACTGTTTGTCGGTACGGCCCGGGGTCCCCAATGGCTCTGGGCCGACTCACTGTTAGTTTGTGGCGTCTCCAACTTTTGGCGTGCCTCTACGGTGCAGCTTCTTCACTGGACTGGCTTCCCACACAATACAGAAGTCTCTTCAGTGTTTTCTGCAGTTCTGCAGTCCCTCGCTGGCTTCCTTTGGTGATATGGACCGGAGAACGCTGTTTCCTGCTACGACCGTACTTCCAGGAGTTCTGCTGTGCCTCCCAGTGCTCCCACAGTCCTTCAGGTATGCCTGCTGTGCCTCTCGTTACTTCACGCCACGCCAAGGTCTGGATTTCATATTCGCGAGCTGACGCATGAATGTGCCCGTCTTCCCTTCCACGGTTATCTCCCGTACTGCCCTACTGGATACTACGGTTGCCCTTTTTAAATGTCCCGGGCACTTTAGTTTGAATGCAACAACTAGTTTGCATTAACTCTTCCCTCCTCTTCTTCATCTAAGTACTTGAGGCTTTATGGGAGCTGAAGTCCATGTATGCAATTGGATTTCCAAAATGATGTTTAAAAACTTTCCATAAAGAAATGTCAGAAACAGAAGATGTTTTCTGTGTGTTGCGAGTGTTTGAGGTATACCTGGGGTTTTGCCTAGAGTGACATAAAGCAAGGAGTTTCTGATTTTTACAATAGGAGGGATCTGTAGGGTGAAAACAAGCCATCAAGAACCTGTGCATTATAGGGTCTCATCCAATGGAATCATTCCCCTCTCTCTGGTAGTTGTCCCCTCCCATGTGATCCTCCCCCATATAACAGTTAGCGGCTGCCGTCCCATTGCCACATGGGAGGAGGTCCCCGCCAGGGAATCCGTGATGAGTCCATCGGATTCATCACATATTCATAACCAGTAAAGAGCTTTCAATTTCCAAATTATCCCTGATAACGGAGACCCGTGAATAAAGTAGTTGAATGATCCTCCTTATGGTGGCTTTGGCAGCGATGGACGCGAGTGACCGCTACAGGCCCTGGGCCTCTGCATTAACTGTAAGTACCAAGGTTTGGCCCCGACTGTATTCCTAACTTAAACTCTTTCACCGCCCCATTAGACTATGAATGTGATGTCTCTCTCCGTTTACGCCGATCATAGTTAGCATGGCCGCAAGAAGTCCACTGAGCTAAAACTGTGTAGGCCTTTAAAAAACAAGCATCGAGGAGGCCACCAGGGGGCGCAGGCAGGATGGACGCCTGAGCTTCGAGCTCCGCACCCAGCCCCGGGTAAACTGCGGTCCACCAGCGGAACGAGGGTCCCATGAACCACGCGACCCCCACCAAGAGTAGTGGGAACCTGTAGCCCCCACCTGGACCCAACTCCGGTCCCGATCCGACGCTCCTGAGCGGAGCTCTACGGACCGAGGCGATACCAGCAACCCCTCCCCCACGGCCTGGTGCGAAGCAACGTAGGAGGCAACGAGGGAAGGCGCGGCGGCCGAGCGCACACAGGCTGGGCCACACACTAGGGAGCCTGGGGCTGCGGGCCCACGGCGCCCCCCCCGGACACTTAACACGGCCTACCGCACGTCATACCCCGGGGCTCCACGCCTGGCGCTCCTGACACTGTCATAGGGGGGCCTGGACCCCCCCTGTCCGTCCCGCGGCCCCGGGGCCCGGTCCGGAGAGGGCCATCCGCCCGCCCAAGGAGCAACGACATTGCAGGGGGGCTGATGCGGGAGCGCGCCCCCCCCTCCCATCGCAGCGCACACCAAAGCGGCCCGCGGCGCCCTGGGGCTCCATGCCTGGCGCTCCTGACACTCGAGGCGGGGCAGCCGGGACACCGCCGACGCGGCCTGTCATAGGGGGGCCCAGCCCATCCCACGGCCCCGGGGCCCAGCCCGGAGAGGGCCATCCTCCCGCCCTTGGAGCAACGACATTGCAGGGGGGCCGATGCGGGAGCGCGCCCCCACCCTCCCATTACGGCACACACCAACACTGCCCATGGCGCTCTGAGGCTCCACGCCTGGCGCTCCGGACACCCGAGGCGGGACAGCCGAGGTGCTGCCGGCACGCTCTGTCATAGGGAGGCCCGGGCCCACCTGCCCATTTCACGGCCCCGGGGCCCGATCCGAAGAGGGCCATCCACCTGCCCACGGAGCAACGACATCCCCTGGGGGCCGACGCGGGAGCGCGCCCCCCCCAACACACTCCCCCTCCTCCCGCTCTTACCTGAGGAAAGTGCCAAGGGACACCTGCAGCCTCGCGACGAGGACTCTCCCCACTGTGGCGAGGTTTGGGAAACAAAGAGAGGCAAGCATAGAAGGTAAGGACCCCTGCTCAGCACCCCTACGACCCCCCTCCACTGGAAGGGCACTTGGAGTAAACGGGGTACCAAAGGGAACGTTATCCACACTTGACCCTCGGATACCCTCACCTACCGTGACTCTGGAACCTCCCCTGCTACAGTAAAGCTTGGGGACCACAGGGAGCCAGGCGCAACAGGTGAGGACCCCTATCCGGAGCCCTCATATCCCCTCCCTCAAGAGAGACCTACCGGAAAACCACCAGGCCTGCGCGAGACACCAGAGGAAACATTGCATGAATTTGGCCCTCAGATACCCCTACCTACAACAACTTGGGAACCCCCTCAGCTGAGATACCTGGAGATCGCCACCACAGGGCTAACTAGCGGAGCCAAACAGGATAGACAGGCACCGAGCTGCCGACACCCACGGGGGACACACCCCCCCTCCACCCTGCACCCCAACTGACCCAGACACGGCTGACGACCAGGCGGTGCCCGCTAACAAGTAACCGACACGATCCTTCCATGAGCTGGAAAGAAAACCTGCTGAAATACCAATTTGTTGCCAACGAGAGTGTCATGGCGACCGGGGGCCCCGCCACCCCACCCCCAGACCTGGGGGCCATCCAGAACAATATCCAGATGATTCTGGAGGAGATACGCGGGATGAGGACTGACATGGGTGCCAAATTGGCTGAGCTCACGACCAAAGTCACCACCCTAGAGGACCGAATGGAGGGAGTCGAAAGCAATCAACTCTCTGTAACACTCCTTGAAACCCAAATGGAAATTAGACTCAGAGACATGGAAAGACGAGAGGAAGAACTCCGGCTTAAGGTCGACGACATGGAGAACAGGGAGAGAAAGAACAACCTGCGCATTTTTGGCCTGGTGGAGTCCGAGGGCGAATCCACACAAGGACTCGAGGGCAAAGTGCACGACATTGTAAGGATCGCCCTGGGAACAGAGGCTGCAGGCACGATCAACTTTGACAGGGTGCACCGGGCGGGGGGGGGGGGGGGAGGCAGAGGCCCGCGCTCGGTCTTGGTCCGGCTACATTATTATAAAGACAAGGCCAAAATTCTAGAGAAAGCGAGAAACCTCGGCAACATACAATACGGCGACTCAAGGGTGTCCATCTTTCAAGATCTGTCAGCCCTCACCCTGTCAATGAGGAGGAAATGTGGCAGCCTCACAAGATGGCTTCAGGGAAAAGGGGTTCGATACCGCTGGGGACATCCCTTCTACCTGGAATTTGAATGGCTAGGGGAGAAACACCAACTGGTGTCGTAGGAGGATATTCGGAGGGCCAAAGACGACCTGGTTGGCGACCAGGCAGGCCATTCAGGCGCCCAGGATGGAAGAGCCCGAGACCCCCCCAGGGGTCCTGACAGATCGGTGAACCACAGCGGCAAATCCAAAGTCAAGGGGGCCCGGAAGTTCCGGAAAACTAGACACCCGTCGACAAACTCTGAAGACCACTCAAAGTCATGAGAACACCGTTCGATCGGAGATGGAGGAAATCACAAGGTGAGCATTGACTCGGGGTCCAGGCACTGGAGGACCTGGGACCATGAGGTGTCATAACTGGACGCCGCGTTGGCGCTACGGCTGGCCCGCCGGACTACAGGGCGAGCGAAAGTTTGCAAAAAAGTTAACTGTTTGGTTGAGTTGGCCCACACACGAGGCCCGAGTTAATGGTTTGTGGGCTGGAGTGGGGGCTCATTGTTCCAGAATTTTATCTCAGACACTTGTACCGAGGTTCTGACGGGGCCGATCTATATTGATTCTGAGAATTGGGATTCCCCAACACATGAAAATCCCGGGGCTGGGGTTAGAGTCCTTGGTGGTTCGTTGACCAACCCCAACGTATGTTGGGGAAAGTGGACGAACGCCTTATATTTCAAGGGAAGGGTGGGAGGGGGGAGGAAACAGGGAGGGGGGCTTCGAATAGGGGTGTGGGGGAAGAATGGTCAACAGGGCAGACAGAGGGGTAAAGGGGGAAAGTCAGTTCAAGTCACAGACACTTGCTTGGCAGCGGGCTCTGAAATTCAGGTACTATGAGGGGTTCAAAGGGCACAACCGAAAAGACGATAATGATTGAAGGGAAGATAGGCACGTTGAATGTCAAGGGCCTTAACTCTCAAAATAAGAGGTCCCTTACGAGCAATATGTTCCGCAAACAACATCTAACAGTCCTATTCCTACAGGAAACACATTATAAACGAGGTAGAGAGTCCAGAATCAAAGGGAAGGATATTGGCTGCAACTACTGGGCATCACACGCGACCTCAAAGAAGGAGGGGGTGGGCATTCTCCTGGGAAGGGCACTCCAACTCACAGGGGTAGAAACCAAGAGAGGATTTGGAGGTCGATTTTTAGGTGTCAAAGGGTTTTGCGAGGGACAGCGCATCACTCTCGCCACCGTATACGCACCCAACTCGGGTCAGGTAGAGTTCCTCACGCGGATCTTCAGTGTCATGGACGAGTGGGCAGAGGGGGCCATGATACTTGGCGGGGACTTCAACCTCATAGCTGACCCCCAACTGGACTGGTGGTCCGCCAGGGGAGGGACACCCAAGGGGATTACTAAGGACAACCTGGCCTTGCAGACCCTCCTGAGGGATCACTACTGGGTAGACATCTGGCGCAAAGCATACCCGGGCCAAGGCGGCTACACTTTCTTCTCTCCCCCACACTGCACCTATACTAGAATGGACCTCCTGCTGATCTCAGAGGAGGGGGACGGGGTGGTAACCCAACCAAGGGTCGAGGCCATAACGTGGTCGGACCACGAATTACTCGTGGCTATCTTGTCACTGCCCATTGCCCCGAGATCATCCCGATGGCGGTGCAATGACACGCTCCTTAGGGACCCCGTATTCCGCGACTTTATGAAACAAGAAATGCTGGCCTACTTTGAGACAAACGACACCGGGGAGACTGACATGTCCATGGTATGGGAAGCGGGGAAAGCCACTTTTAGGGGTCTCCTCATAGCAGAGGGCTCGAGGCGTAAAAGGGAGAGGGGCCTGATCGAGAGCAAACTCCGTGCGGAGTTGAAGGTCTTGCGGGCCAGACTGGGCGCCCCGGGGGTTGACCGGGATGCACTCCTGGAGGAGATGCAGGGCAAAAGACAGGAGCTCCATACGGTTCTTATAGGGGAGGTTGTCAAAAAAATGCGATACACCAAACAGAGATACTATGAACGGGGCGACAGGGTAGGCACTCTATTGGCACAGAGGTCACGGGGGTGCAGAGTGGAGAGGGATTGCCCAGCTTGGTGATGAGGGAGGCAGAATTCATGGGGACCGGCAGAAAATAACGGAATGTTTTGCCGACTACTACAGCAAACTTTATTCCAGGCAAATGGGCGAATCACAGGAGGATATTTCCTCCTACCTGGCAGAACATCCCCTCCCCAAGCTGACGGACGAAGACTTAGAGGCCCTCGAGGGGGAAATCTCAGAAGAAGAGGTGGAGGGAGCCATCAAAAGATTGAAGGCCGGAAAGGCACCTGGCCGAGACGGCTATACAGCAGATTTTTACAAACAGACCCAATCGATCTTAGTGAAACCCCTGGCTAAACTGTTTAACCAGATTAGGAGTCGGGACACAATCCCACCGACATTCCTGCAGGCCCTCATCACCGTCATACCTAAACCCGGCAAGGACCAGACGGTCTGTGGGTCTTACAGACCCATCTCGCTTCTTAATTTGGACGCCAAGATTTTCGCTAGAATCTTGGCCTCCAGACTGGAAAACTCCCTCCCACGCCTGATACACCCAGACCAGGCGGGATTCATCCTTAACAGACAGGGTTCCGATAATTTAAGGAAAACACTTCACATACTTGCCACAACTGAGGCCAGAAACGAGGGCACACTCTTATTGGCTCTCGACGCGGAGAAGGCCTTTGACAGGGTCAGTTGGGCCTTCATGAGGGAGGTTCTCACATCTGTGGGGATGGGCCCAAGGTGGTTGGGATGGATATCTGCGCTTTACTCCTCCCCCTCGGCCAGAGTGGTGGCAAACGGAACGGAATCAAGAGAATTCCCCCTTGAACGTGGTACGAGGCAGGGATGCCCCCTATCCCCGTTAATTTATGCATTAGTAATGGAACCATGGGCACTCTCGGTCCGCAACGATATGGCCATCAGGGGAATACAGATGGGAGACATGCATTGCAAAATTTGCCTCTTCGCAGATGACGCCCTGCTTTATGTCACCAGACCGACCCAAACAATCCCCCGGTTGCTACAGGGCCTCACACGATATGGAGAGCTATCGGGGTATAAAGTCAACCTGGACAAATCGGTGGCATTCATAGGGGGGAATCTATCGGACCCGGAGATGGCCTTTGTGGAGGGACTCCCCTTTAAACGGAGTGAGGAGGGGTTCCGGTATCTAGGAGTCCATATCACGCGCGACCTTGAAGACCTGTACACGGCCAACTTCCCCCCCTCTGGTCAGCAATCAGGAGAGACATAGAAAGGTGGGCGGGAGCGGGTCTCTCGTGGATGGCACGCCTCAATCTCATAAAAATGGTGCTTCTCCCAAAATTCCTGTTTCTCTTCCAGATGCTCCCGGTGCTGGTCCCTAGGGCTTTCTTTGAAGAAACAAAATGAGTCCTTCTTAATTTCCTCTGGCTGGGTAAAAAACACAGAATCTTGTATGAGGTATTGACTAGGGCTAAGGAGGACGGGGGAGTGGGTTACCCCGACCTGGGGACATACTACAGGGCATCCCAGTTGAGGATTCTGGTTGATCACTTCTCACCGGAAACGAAAAAACAGTGGGTAGCCATGGATAATAGGCCCCTTGCACCTGTCACAATAGAGGAATGGCTCTGGGTCCCAAGGAATAAGATCCCCAGAACAGTCTTGAACCATCCGATTCTGAAAGTACTGTGGTCCCTATGGAGAGAGGGAGGCTACTACAGATGGCTCACAACATGGCCCTCCCCCTTAAGCTGCATTTGGGCCCCTCCTTTCCTGGCCAAAATAGCAGAACCAGCAGCATACCAGACATGGTTCGAGGCAGGCCTTAGCAGGACTGGCCATATGTGGGTGGGGGGCTCTTTCCTACCCCTGAGTGACCTTGAGGAGGCCCTGGGAATAGGCACGCTTTCCCCTTTCCGTTATCTTCAGCTCAAAGGGGTCCTCACTGAGCCATCTTGGGGCGACACCCTCAGGAGGGATCTCACAGACTTTGAAAAGCTTCTCCTAACCTCGAGGGGCTCCAAGGGGATAATATCCCGCCTCTATAAGCTCTTTCTGTTCTCTGTCCCCAGAAACCCGCCGCCAGCACGCACACAATGGGGTAGGGATTTAGGTGAGGAAATCGATGACGAAAGATGGACGGAGATGTGTAGACGGGCTAATCGATCCACGGCCTCCCTCCAGTATCGCCATCAGGCCCTCAAGATACTACACCGATGGCACTATCCCCCGCAGAGGATAGCTAAGATGAGGCCAGGATATGACCCACACTGCTGGAAATGCAGCACAGAAAGAGGAGACTACATTCACATGTGGTGGGGATGCCCAGTGGTCCAAAATTATTGGGACAAGGTACGGGCCTGGATCAAGGGGGTGGATGGGGTTGAGCGATCTTCCTGCCCTTGGCTCCTCCTCTTCAGAATTGACATTGGGGAAGGCCAAGAGGGCACTCAAGACCATATGCTTCAGGTAATGCTGGTAGCAGCCAGATGTTGCCTGGCACAGAAATGGAAACATCCGGAAATGCCAGGGGAAAAAACCTGGGTAACCAAGGTACGGGCCATCTACGACATGGAGTTCCTCACACACCTGCTTGACGAGTCCAAATCCAGCATCGAGGAAATCTGGCTCCCCTTTTTTGACAAATACGGCCGAGCGGTCTAATGCTTAGTAGTGGTGCCGAGGGACCCCCCCACCCCCCGAGGACACGGGGCCATGGCCCGCGGACCCGATTGTGAACTTTACCCAGTTGGTCCACATGACTTCGACGTGCCAAGCGCACAGTGCATTGACACTTCTGTTTTTTCAAAGAGCCCGTTAAGCAAGCAATTAAGCAACTTATGAACATTTGAACTGAAGGGGGGTGGAGGGAGGGAAAGGGAGGGAGGGAGAAGGGGTGTGTTGCGAATGGTTTTTTCTTGTTAACTCACATCAGCAAATGCAATGTAATTTCGTAATGCACAAACGAAACTTAATAAAATTGATTTTCAAAAAAAAAACAAGCATCAGCAAATAAAACAGTTTTGGCTTTTGTATATGCACTAGAACGACATTTGACAACCACTGCCAACATATGCCCAGATACTTCACCCAGTTTATAAGTTACAGTGGGTTGAGATGTACTTGGGTTTGCTTAGTGTTATGATGTTTGACATTTATATAGCGCCCTATATATCATTGGTATGATCTCAAAGCGCTTGTGGTTTGCACGCCCTTGGGAACCGTAGACCAGGTCAGTCGAAAGAGTAGGGTAGAATACAGTGCTTGGGTGCACTCAGTATGTGTGCAACCAATGTGATTTGCGTGATGGTGGCTGCATCCTAACACTAGGGGCCTCATCACGAGTTTGGCGGTAACCCTTAAATCCTGCGGTCGCGCTATTACCGCCGGATTTAAGGGTCCGCCCAATCAGGGTTTCGGCAGATTTCTCCCCAGCTCTGAGCTGGGGGGAAATCTGCCGAAAATTCACGCTATTACAGCCGGCAGGAAATCCGCCAGCGGTAAGAGCGCATAAATTCCCCATTGAGCCCAATGCGGAATAGGGCATTCCCGAATGGGCTCAGTGGGGAATGGGGAATTCCATTACCGCCAAACCCGTGATCCGGTGCTAATAGCGCTGGGGGGTTTGGCGGTAGGGCTAATACCACCGGCCGTAATACCGCCGGCGTTACCGCCCAACTCGTGATGAGGCCCTAGGTGCGGTGGTAGTGAGAGATCAGTCGAATGTGTGCAGTCAGGTGCTTGGTCTCCGAGACTGCATTCTGGCAGCATTAAGCCTGTGTAGGACGTATATGTGTGCAGCTAGGCCGATTTTCTGGGGTATAGCTGCGTTCTAACAGGTTGTAGAGGTGTTTGTGGAGCATTGTTCTTATGTGTGCAGCTAGGCCGAAATTGATCGAGGGCTATAGCTGTGCTCCATTTGTTTGTTGGTGTAAAGTGGAGAGTGAGCATAGTGGTAGGAGAGGTGAGTGTCTGGAGTGGATGATGTACTCTTCGGAGCTCACTGTTCCTGGTTACTTTCTGGGTCTGGATGAGCTGGCAGTGATCGTCCTCATGATTCGCGGTAGCGGTACTCTGAGGTAGATTCACAGGTTGAACCAGAGTAAGTTATAATTTGCACGCTCAGAGCATCGTTATTCTTTGGATCACCAGTATGTGTCTGGGAGCCCATTTTCCGGGTCCTTGGTTGTGGGTTGTGGTTTATGGTGGGTTACAGGGTAGGTCTTGGCAGGATACTGGTTATAGGTCAGGATATATCTTGCAGCAACGTAGCTCTAACGAGGCAGTGGTGCTAAAGGACAGGCTGGACAAAGGCATTGTAGAGCCCGGTTGTTTTCGGTGCCTTGGGAGGGGTCGTATCTTGGGTATGTATGCGGGCAGGTAGGGAGAGAATGGGTTTGATCAGCTTGATGGCACGGGAGGCTGCTAGGAAGCGGTGAGTCGGCAGATGCATTTCCTAGAGCTTGCAGGACACTAAGGCTGCCAACTGTGGCCTCACGGTTCCTAAATCCGCCTTGATGTCTTATTGGTCGGTTTCTGTGGTCCCTCCCCTCGGTATCCTTAGGAACACTTGTTGGCCGGCTGTAATTACTTTCCAATTTAATTACATTGAACCTCTGATTCTATCATTTTGGTGAGTTTCGGCGGCCTTAGATGGTCCTAAAGCTAGGTTTTTAGAGATTTACGGAAGGCCATGTAGTCTTGGGTGTGTCGAATGTGAGGAGGGAGTGAGTTCCACAGAGTTGGAGCTGAGGTTGAATAGGCGGACCCCCCAATACTGGTTGAATTGAAGGCTGGAATCACTAGTAAGAGGGCAGTGCTTGACCTTAGTGTGCATGATGGGTGGTAGGGTGTAATCTTCTCTGTAGGTATGCTGGGCCGGTCTTGTGCACTGCTCAGTGGGTAATGCATAGGATTTTGAAAGTGACCCTTTGTTCAACAGGGAGCCAGCGAAGGGTGCAGAGAGCGGGGGAGAGCTGGTCCCTGTGTCCCAGTGCAAGAAGGAGTCTGGTGGCAGCATGTTGGGCTTGTTGGAGTTTAAGTTGGTATGCCGGTCTACCCAGATATAAGGAGTTGGCATAGTCCAGTCTCGACATAACATTTGACATAATAGCGGCAAGTCTGTTTGGGTAGGTGAGGTAAGGGAAAATGCGTTTTAGGAGCTTGAGGTGGTAGTGACAGGCTTTTGATACATTATTGATCTGATGGGAGAGGGCTAAACCTGAGTCCATAGTGCAGCCAAGGTTTTTGACTTTTTCAGAAGTAGGAGTGGGGGGTGCCAAGGGAAGGGCAGTATTGCTGCACACCATGATCTCAGTTTTATCAGAGTTCAGAAGGAGGTGGTTTCTTATCATCCATCGGTCAATGTCTCTGAGGCAGGCTTCAAGGTTGGGTCGTGGGTTGAAGCTTGTTTTGGAAATTCTCAGGATAATTTGGTTATCATTAGCATAGTTGTAGCAGGTGAGGTTGTGCTCGCGGATGATCTCTGGTAGAGTGGTCAAATGAAGGTTGAAAAAGAGAGCAAAGAGCCAGGTGCCTTGTGGTACTCCAGTGTTCACGGTGCGAGCGGTTGAGATAAAAAGGGGAAAGTGATTTGTTTCCTGTCGTTGAGGAATGAGGCAATCCATTTGAGACCCGAGCCTCGGGTTCCTAAGGTGAGGAGACGGTCAAGGAGGATAGAATGGTTAACGGTGCCAAAGGTGGCTGACAAATTAAGGAGAACCAGCGTGGCACAGCCCTCTGAGTCTGCCGAGACCTTGAGATCATCCCGGATCAAGATCAGAGTGGTTTCTGTTCCATGGCGCGGCCTGAAGCCTGAATTAGCGGGGTTGAGTAGGTTGTTAGATTCTATGAAATAGAATAGGTTGAGCTGAGAGTACGCAGCCCGGTCAGTGAGTTTCGCCAAGAATTGGGTGTTGTAAATCGGTCTGTAATTCTTAGGCTCAAGGGGGGGATGCCTTTTTTAGAAGAGGTTTGACATGCGCTATTTTCACATTTGGTTTAATTTTGTTTTGCAAAAGAGTGTGACTTTACAACAGTACAACATTACGGGTTCCAAAAACAAACAAGCACACCAAAAACAAGAACAAACCCCTACCAACTCCCTGTTTTTCACCAGTCAAACTGCCACCTGTGGAGGAGCTTGATGGAATGCTGTCTATACTGGCAAGACAATGATGTCTTATTAACCCCCCTGCAAAGTCTACTCCAGAGGACCTCTTCCACTTCTACCCCCAAGTTTCTTTCCCATCGCCCTCTCAAGGTCTCAACTTGTATCAGAGGACACTGGACCTTTCAACTTCGCCCGTTGTGTGGATTGATGTAGACAGAGTTTTCTTCACTATAGAAAGGGTTTGCCTCTTGACTTGGGTAATACTTGTTCTCCATATTAATGCAACAACTTCTACTTTAAAAGAATATTCGTTCGTTGTGTTACAAGGTTCAGTCTTCAAAGGAAAACCATTTTTAGGTGTACGTGACCACCCTTTACAGTAGATTTTCAACTTCAATTGTCTGTGAAGTTCTGTGTTCCCACTCTTAACACAGACACTTTCTACTCTGGTATGGAATCAGAATTGGTCACTCATGACCTTCCTTTGATGTTATAAGATCTAGTAACAATTGTGAAAGTGAGCTTCAGAGTTTTCAGAGTCTTTCGAAAAAAACGTCCCCCTTCTTAATTGGAGACATGTGACCACTGCAGTAATATTAAAACGCGTAACCATAGGAAGTTAAAGGCTTTTCTTGAGACGCGAGCACTATAGCTTTTATTAGAAGTGCAGCTGATACATGTCCATTGTGCAGAACAACTTCCACAATGACAAATCATTTATACGTGCTGCTTCTTTTACGCAAGCCACTTTAAAGCTGGTAACAGTTACCGGCAAGAGTTTAAAAGTGAACCTGGATGGCAAGCTTCACTCACCTGCTCCAGGAACACTGCAGTTGCGGGCAGCATCAACTTCCCGACTTCCTCTTCTATAACTTTAGGCACACTTGGGACTCACACTCCTCTCTGGCATGGGTGTCTCCGGTCCGGCCATGCCAACTTGGAGTCTCCTGCACTCCTCTGTCCCTTGGCTTGCTTCTTGCGATGGTCCTCGGGCTTCAGCACGGCCACGGCTCTGCAATTACAATGACTAGGTGCAGCTGGGAAGACCTTCACTTTCAGCACGTCTCTCTCAGTGCAGCCACGGCAAAGCAGGGTTTGTGAACACTGGACACTCTCAGAACTTACAGGGGAAATCTGCTTTCTCCACGTCACGGCGTCCCTTAAGTAAACACACTTCCTCTTAAACTGCCAGCCTTGTGCTGCTCTTCTTCTACTACTACTACTGCAAGCTTTCCAGCTCCTGCTCCAGCTGTTCTCTTGGCTCCTTCTCCAGCTCCTTCCTTCTTCCCCCTCCTGCTGCAGCCTTATATGCCTCTTAGGTGGGGCAATTGATTTCAGGTGCAGGCTATTATTGCTAATTGCCTGGCCTTGTCAAAGGCTATCAGACCCGATTGCCTGTCAACCCTCTACTTTGTCTCAGTCCCTATGGTATTCTGGGACATGTAGTTCACTTTATCAGTTAGGTTTTTCTACTTTTGGTATACTTGATAGAGAAGGCAACACTTTGACTATCCCTTGTAGTGTGTACACTTGATATTGAGGATGACATTTAATTTTACGGATACAACAGATTCTTTCTTTTGACACAATAGGTTTAGATGGTACAACTTGGAGGTTACCACTTTGAATTTATCCAGAGGTTGAGAGATATTAAAATGACAATAAGCCATAACCTCTTCTGGCATAGTGGTAAGTATATTCCCTTCAGAGGAAAAATACTGTGTCTCATCCCATGGAATCTCCTCACTAGCCTGGGCCCAAGTGATCTTCGCACAGTACACCGCCCCCAGAGTTGGGATCAGGGATCGTCTTAGACTTTAGACAGAGTTTTAGTGAGTGATCTGCAGGATTCTTCACAGCAGCAGGGCAGTGGAATCTTCAATAAATACCATAATAATTCACTGCACCCCTGTGTATATGTACTGCCTGACCCCCGAACAAGGACAGCCCAATGCAATTAATGGGGAAATGCCTGATAAAAACATGGCTGCTGAGCAAGACATGCCCAGTGCAGTCAAACAACATTCCTGATATAGATCTGCTCCAGAAATGGCCGCCTTCCCTAACCTTGGAGATAGATGGTGGTGGTTGTGACGAATCCCTAGATGCCGTCACATCTCCCCAAGGGGCAGCTCCTTACCGTGAGGCCAGGGAGGTGAGGCCGCTACCCGATAGTTCTCCTGAGGGTGGTGCACAAAGGGAGGATCTCATGCAGAGAGACTCCCCCTCTGGGGTTAAGGACTAACATCTAGGGAGAATGCGGTATGCCAACCCTCCACCCACACCCTGAACACCTTCCTATCCCATAAAATCCAACTCCATATCCCATACTTCCATGTATGTCTAAGTCTGAAAACGTATAACTACTGAGACGAGGAAGAGTAGGGACTACCTAAGGGAGACCTAAGACCTACTTAACAAGTACTGGGATGATGAGGAGGAGGTGTGGAACAGGGAAGAGCAATGGTGAGAACTAGAATGAACAGTCTAGTCTTTTATGTCTGCTTACAATAAAAATGAAAGAAGGACTTACTATGTTGTCAAGCCATCCCTGGAGGAACCGTGAGTGTGAGAGCCATCTAGAGCCGAGGACAGAAGAGGCTGGCGACTGGGACGCTGGCAAGAAGGCAGATGCGTCCCTATCCGGTCCACCGTGGATGGACCAACCGGAAAGCTGGCAAAAAAAGAATCCCAGACGTGCAACGAAGTTGGACCGTGCGCTGGAGTGAAGCCGCTCATCCTTTGAGGAACCACCAGCTGCGGAGACGCCGCAGCACACCAGAGAGCGAGAGAAGACTTGAGAAGCTCAAAACAAAAGCCAAGACCGACCAAATGATGCCGGCAAGAAACCTACAGGTACACAGGTTGCAGGGACGGTTGGCAGGGCTGCAACAGAGTCGTGGAGGACTCTAGACCCCTACAGAGCAGGGAAGAAGAGGGAACCCCTCTGTGAGAAACCAATATTAAGAACGCCAAAGACAGGAATAGAGAAACTCTGTTCTGGGACCTGCGCCTACAAAATGAGATCCATACAGGTAATCTTCTTTTTCGTGGCACTACCTGGCAGGAGAGTAAACCAGGCCTGCCAGAACCATGCAGTAGAGAAATACGGGTTTGGGGTTGCACCCAAGCTCCATAGAAGTCATCATCTTCGTGGCAGTACTTGCCAGGAGAGTGAACCAGGTCTGCCAAATGAAAGCAGTAGAGAAATACAGATCTCGGACCCGCATCCCCAGAGAAGAGAAGTACAAACCATCTTTTTGGTGGCAGTACTTGGCAGGAGAGTGAACCAAATCTGGAGACTGGGAAGCCTGGGTCTGGGACCCTCAAAGTGAAAGACGGAAAGTGTTGAATTGTGAAACCAAAGTGAAAGGGAGGCCAGGTGCTGGGAGTCATTCCCCCTGGTGGTGTGCAACCAAGTGAAAAGAGACCAGGAGAAGTTTTCCTTCTTTACTCCGGGCAAGGGAGTCATTCCACTTTCCAGCCATGTGCTTTCCCAGTGGTGAGTTTCTTTGCTGAGCTTGCATTGGCCTGATTTGATTGTATTTTCTTTTTTTAATCGCCTCGCTTTCCATGCCATCTCTCGTGCTTTCTCCACCTCCCCTCCTCACTAGCTTCCTGGTTATTTCCCCCTGTCTCTGAACTCCCATACCACCCAATGCCCTGATTGGCCAGCGCAGTCCAAGGTAAACACCAGCAAGGGTCTAGCCCCGCTGCATTCTCCACAAGCGCACTTTCCAGCTCTGTGCTTTCCTAGTGGTGCTTCTTTGCCATGCTTGCATCAGCCTGATTTGATTGTATTTTTGTTTTTTAAATCACTCTTTCCTTGCCATCTCTCGTGCTTTCCCAGTCTCCCCTTCTAACCAGGTTCCTGGTTCTTTCCCCTGCCTCCCACCTCCTATCCCGCCCACCGCCCCGTGATTGATTTGCACAAGCATTTAGGATATTCTCCCAGGGTAAAGGGCAGCTCCCGAAGAAGCAGCTCCACTCCGTGTTTGCCCGTGTTCGTCTGGGAAACCTGACACAGTCAACCTACAGCGGCTGATAAGGTAAGTGTGGTTTGGGTGGAGAGTACAGCCATTACTATACTAAAGTAAAACCTGACCACCCTTACTACCTATCGTCATATACCATACGTCATATCTAACGTAATTGCACAAGGTATAATATTTTATTTGTATCGCGCTCGTACACACGTGTTTCAGAGCACGACTAGGCAAGGGAGGAACAGGGGAGAACACAGCACAACATAAAAACTATCTTACTAGGCCCAGTGACAAAGAGACTGCGCAAGTGCATGGGAAAGGTAAAAGGGAAAAAGTGCATGGAAGGGGGAGAGTGGAAAGTGCCGAGCAGAGGAGCGCAGATAAATAATAATAAATACAAATAAATAGAAGATGTAGGCAATAAGCAGTGGTAGTGCAGCCAGCAAGTGGCAAGTGCTGTGTTCAAGGCAGCAGACTGGGTAAGTGTGATAAGTGCAGAAAAATAAGTCATATTTTGTATTTATCCTAATTGTGTGAGGTAATCATATTTCACGTTTAGCCCAATTGTGGGAGGTTGTCCTATTTTGTATTTATTCTAATTGTGTGAAGTAATCATATTTCACATTTAGCCTAATTGTGTAAAGTAGTCATATTTCGCATTTGGCCTAATTGTGTAAGGTGGCCAGAGGTAGCATTCGGCCAATTGTCGAAGGTGGCCAAGGTTTGCATCTAGCCAATTGACATTGGGTCTAAATGGGTATGGTAGCCAAAGTTTGCATCGGGCCTAGTTGTCTAGGGTGGCAACAATTCTGCATTTGGCCCAGGAGTGTAAGGTAACCCAGGTTTGCATTTGGCCTAGTTATATAAGGTGGCCAGTCTGCATCTGACCTAAAGGGGTAAGGTACCCATAAGCAACTGGCCCTGCAGAGTGGGTCTTGCCTGCTTTGCATCTGGCCCAAACAGTATAGGCCTTCTGTGTGCCACCAGCCGTGCTCTGGGATAGGTTTCTAGGGCTCTACATTGTCTGGGGTCCTGCTCGCTGCTGCTCTCAATGAGCATCGTGCCATAGTTACAGGCTGCTGGACTCTACCACCTACTATGCCCTAGATAGGTAGTATGCACAATTGGGAGACAACCGGCTTGATATGATACTTCTGTGGTAATGACTATGTGGTATCCCCCTCCCGACTGCGCCCAGGGATGGACACTCTGTGATTCATAGCTCTCTGACCTGTCCTGCCCCACTAGCACCTCACACCCCACTACACATCATTACAGGTTGTATCGCTGGCCTTAACGCTCGATATAGCCACAATGCTTCCCACTGAAAGCCACCTGCCCCCATCCAATTCCCACTCACAACTTGCCAACAGTAACTACAGATGTTTCAAAGAATCTCCCATAACAAAGGCACCCGCCAACCAAACAACCACCAAGAAACCAACAAGGTCAACAAAATTCCCACCGCTGTCACAAGAATGCTAACGTCTCTGTTATCCAGCAACATATACACCAAAAATCCAATCAAAGGACCGAAAGAAAAGGAAAGCAGGAAAACAGAATAAACTGTAGTAGGAGCCTCACATTGACACATTGATAAAAAGAAAACCTCATACTCCCAGGGAGGAAATCACAACTGTGTACTACAACAACACATCCAGGCACTGAACGGAAAACCCAAGGAGCGACGTAAGGAAAAACCTCAAATCAAAACCAAAAAACAAGCCACTTTTAAAATATGAATCCTCAGAATCAGGAGAAGACATTTTGCAACCGTGAGATACTCCAGCCATCCAAGTATTCAAAGGAAAACCACTAGAAGACAGAGAAGCATAGAATATGCCACGCCAAGGGAGAGGACGAGTATTGAGAAACAATAGAAAAAGGATAAGTGAAATGGAATCACACATCAGAGATGTATGATCTACTTTGCGATGGGGGAATAGACATCCTATTCAGCACAGAAACCTGGCTAGCTGCAAACTACAAAGTCATACTACATAGCTGTCTGCCTGACCATTTCAAATGCATATAGGCAAACAGAAAAGGAAAAAGAGGAGGAGGACTCGCCGTGGCTTACAAAGAACATTAAGAATAGCTGATCCGCTGAACATCCCGAACGGCGAATCCCTCGTCCTACATCCCAGAGCCGAAAACAAACCTCAAATTTATATTCGTCTATAGATCCCGACCTATGACGCAACCTTCATTACAGTGGCGGAGCGTGGATGTACCGGCTCTAGGAGACTTTCACTCCATGAACGCTAAGAGTAACGTTTAAGATCGTATCACACTTGCCGTGATCAAGTGCTACTAAGTTGCGGCTGATGACCTATGGGTGAATTGATCCAGTGGCTACAGCGTAGTGATCTTTGAACCATCCAGGCTACTTTGTGAGCCCATTTAAGAAATATAAACTTGACTCAAGAAGTTTTCTGCTAGTGTTTGGATTCGGACTTTAGCGCTACATGAATCTCAATTAGAGGTGGCCCGTTGTTGTTGGATCGCCTCATCCTGACCCTGGATTGCATGGTGGTGAAAACTGTGTTGTAACGTTTCCCCTGAAGAAAGTTCAAGCATTAAGAAGCTGTAAAAGAACTGAAACATGTTGGGATATGGTTTTTTGTGAATTGACACTTTGTTCAAATGCATAGTGTGTTGTAATTGTTCTGTGTCTGTGGAATTATTATATGTTGTAAATTGTTGGTGTAATCTATCCCAATAGGTTGATGCTATACCCACCATGTGGGTTAAATCTTGGGTTATTGTGTTTTAAAAAATAATTTTTAGTAGTGTTTTATAGTTTTTGATAGAGATAATTAAAATGATCAAATTTACGAAAATATGGTGTGTACCAAGTCCATTATTTCAGGACCAATGGTTATAGGCGTTTTCTTAAACACCACATCTTGGACAGATGAGTTATTTATCAGATTAGGTTGTTTTGTACCTTTTCTCCTTTTTGTATAAACAGTAACCTTCATAGACACCTTCGTACAAGCGGTCACGAACATGGCCATTAAACATGATCACCTTATCATTCTCTGCGACTTCAACATATGGTTCTAAGAAGAGAACGCATACTCACAGAAAACTCTCACTAAACACCTTGAGACAATGTAACTACGACAAATGGTGAAAAGAGCCATGCACACAGCAGGCAACACTCTAGATGCAATCTTCGCCAATAGAAATCTGATCACAACAGCACCACCTATCCCAATACTTTGGAACAACCACCTCCTTGTACTCTTCCTGGTACAAATACCATCAAAATCATTCAACAAGCCCCAAAAGAACCCCTGGAAATGAAACTGGAGAACCATCAAAAGCAGTGACCTGGAAGAAAAACTAGAATCTGCAAAGCCATCGATTGCAACCCTGGACGCAGCTGACAGAAAAAAAAACAGTATTAATCCTGAAGTGAATCGCGAAAACAATAGATAGCATCTCTCCAGAAAACCCCCTCATCCCATCCCAAAAGAAAGCAGTTGCTAGATGGTTCATGCCCCACCTAAAAGCACTGAAAATAAAAAACCGGAAACTAGAACAAGAATGGAGGAAAAACTATGACCAAGACAAAAGAATAACATATGAAAAATAGATCTGATTGTACAAAGCAAAACAGCAAAGCAGAAATGCAACTATGACCGGATAACAAAAGCCAACAGCACTTGGAAAGAGCTGTTCAACATTGTAAACGAGATGAGCAATCCTCCCGTATGCAATAATACACAGGACCCCTCGCAAAAACTATGCATTGATCTTGCAGATCGCTTTAGGAGTAAAATCACCAACATACATTGGATCATTCAAAATAGACCGACCAACCCGACCATTCACCACATCCAACCAAACCCTGGCCCACACAATAGGTCATCAAGAGAAAAAATAATCGGCTTGGTGAACAAAAGCAACAAGGAAGGCTCCGCAATTGACCCCTGCCCACCAGACATCTACAAATCCATCCTTACACAGGGTACACCATCGGAATACTACCTAGACCTCTTCAATCTGTCACTTTCAACAGGAAGAGTGCCACAAGTCTTCAAATTAGGCTACATCAAACCGCTCCCCACAGATAATCAGGGGATTTGGAAACTACAAACCGATCTCCAACATTATTTACCCAGCAAAACTAATGGAGACCTAGGTCTACAAACAAATACTGGAACACGTTGAAAATAACAATCGATTGGACCAGGCACAAGTAGGCTTCAGACCAATAAGAGGAACAGAGACGGCACTAGTCTCTATATGGGACTACCTAAAGACCAATGCAGACTCCAATATGAACTCGCCACTGATACTACTCGACCGCTCCATTGCATTTGAAACAGTGAACCATAACACCCTTGTCAAGAGACTGTAAGAAATGGGGATCAGTGACATGACGCTGCTTTGCCTTAAATCTTGTCTGAAAGAACAGAAACAGTATGGCTAAAACCATTTGAATCCACACTGCGGGACAGCATTGTGGAATACCACAAGGCTCCTCGTCATCCCCACTACTGTTCACCATCTATAAGACACAGCCTCAGATGCTTCAGTTGCACAGACGATACCTAAATCTACAAAATCAACGACAAAGAAGAGGAGAACCCCACACTAACATTGTCTCAAAAAAGCTCTACCAATGGATCAACACTAATAACCTTAAAATGAACCTGGACAAAACAGAAATCATAATTACAGCCGACAGCCAAGGAAACAACCAGGGCACCCAACGGCCCACAGAACTGGGAACCCCACCTGAACCAACCAAAGCAGTCAAAAACCTTGGAATCCTAATGGACAACAAGCTAACACTAGAACCACAAGTAAATGTGATAATTAATAAATGCTTCTTCCATCTTCAGATGATCAAAAGGATCCTCTGCCTTCCTTTCCTTCACACACAAAACACTTGCCATCATCTCCCTCGTCACGTCCAGGATAGACTACGCCAACAGCATATAACCTGGAATACTGGAGTACTTACTGAGGAAACTACAATGAATACAGAATGCAGCTGGCAGACGTCTCACTCTCCCGAAGAGACCACATCACACCAGTGCTAAGGATGCTACATTGGCTCACAGTCAAAAAACAAATTGCCCAGCAAAACCAAGGACGGAAAGAACACACCCGACATGAACCGAGACCGAGCAACGGAACTGACCCCCATCAACACGATCCAACAAGCCAAACCAGACAAAACCCAGCAAGAGAAACCAGCCTAAAAAGAGGGGAATACAATCCCTAAAGTACTCCGGGAAGACCCCCTATTCGAATAACCTGATACCATACTCCTGCCGGCATTTAACCTACCCACATAGGAGGACCTTATCCAGCGAACACGCTATTTGTGGAATTCAGCCACTCTTGCACTTAGCATGTATATGCAGGTGAGCCGCTTTCAGCATCCAGTCTTATAGTATAGCTAAGCCTAAGCCGTATGCCCCTTGCTGCACCCTGAAACATACGCTATATAACTTCTGAATCATGATGAGCTAATCGAAACAGATTAATTGGGGTGGGAAATGCACCCTCTACCCCCTTACTGCACTTCTCCCTCCTCCTCTTCTCCCATAATATAGCACTTGCCCGTTCCGAATGTTTCAAGACCATTTAAGAACGTTGTTTTTATTTTGTACCTTCCTCACCCCCCACCTCCGGTATTGATGCGCCTTCAAACACAATTCTTGTTGTATAGTGCGCATTACAAATTACCAATAAAAAAATAAAAATAGACTAATGGGAGCAGGAATTGTAACACACCCAGATGTATTGATTAAGAGAGGAGTGTTTTGCACCGGGGTGGAGGGCGGGGATGGGAGAGAAGTATCCCTCGGAAGGGCGGTTGAAACTAGAAGTGTATCTCACACTGATGGAGTGCTGAAGGTGGGAAGTGTCCCTCACTGGGATGGATGAACAGCCGAGAGAGAGGGGTATCGCACTTAAAGGGTGTGAAATGCGTCACACCTAAAGGATTGGGCTTGGGGGCAGAAACCGTGCAGCGCTGGTGTGCAGCTGAAACTACAGCATGGGGGCACTCTGTGAATGTACATGGTGAGGAGGTGAGGCTCCTTCTTGAGGCATGGAAAGCACTAGTCAACTCTGTTCTTTATCCCCTCAGATGACAAACCATTGTGAATTGTTCCAGAGAACTGATAGGACTCGAGTGAGCACTTTTCTATGGTATTTGTCCTCTGTATATCAAACAGTGCACCCACCCCTCCTGAGCAAATGGCAGACAAACATGTGATCCCCTACAGTGACAGCTGTGTTACCTTTTTGAAAACGAAATTAACGCTGTACTATTATGTTGGCTCAACTGGTTGGGTAACAGGTTTTTGTTTTCTCTTTCTCCTTTTTCTTTCCCCCCTGTTATGACCCCTCCTTCAACTTCTCTTCTGTTAGACGGTTATTGGCTTGTTGAATTGCACTGTATGTAGATGCGCATGTGCGAACTAACACTGTGTACCTGCTGCAAGCATACCACTACAGCACCACAAACTGCACGCACTTTACAACACCCTGACAAGGAAACAAACCATGCGCAATCTCATCTCAACACCAAATGACGGCTACCACCAGAAAACGCGCCTAAGCTCAGTGACCGGTTTCTCCAAACTAAACTGAAGCTGCCAACAGCACATTACTGCTCTCTTGCTCTTCTCCCGCCCAAGCCGACTAACAAACCTCCTCCTTGCATTGCAGATCCGGCAGAGTGCCATGAGATCAGGCAGGTGGCAACACTGCGTGATACAAGAACCTTTAACATAACATTCAGCCTGGTTCTGTTGAAATGTAAACTCAAGTTGAAAAGCCTTTCTGATAGAGAGTGTTAAAAGATGAGCAGTGCACCTGCCAAAGAGAAGTGCTGCATCTTTGTCTTTTTGTGTTGGAGGACAACTTTGACCCGGGGAAGGGAGTCATTCCCGTAAGAAGTCGTCAAAGCCTGGAAGTGAACTTTTATCCCCAGTCCAGAAGAAGGGTGTCATTCTTCTGGACCAAGAAGGTCTACTTTATCTCTATTTTAGTTTAGGTCTAAGGGACAGAAGTAGGGTTTCTGACACGGGACAGTGGACTATTGATTTACACAGACATTCTGACAGAACCCTTAGTGTTTTAGCTGAGGCAGGGAAACACCTCCTAAAGATAGTGAAAAGTTGGGTTTTCTCTTTATTTTCTTGGCTAATAAAAGTCTATATCAATCACTCAGTCAGTCAAACAAGTTTATTTGGATTAATAAAAAATCCATTAAACGACAAAAACACTGTTATGCACATATAAAATTACAGTTTAATCAAAACTTCAAGATAATTAAAACCATGAACATTCAAAATGGGTAACCTGCAATAAAATCGTTGCTCGTGTAGTTTCATATGTAATGGCCCCATAACAGCACTAACAACATCAGTTAAAAGCACAGAATAAACGTTAAATACCAATTGATAAAAAGTGTTATACATTCATAGTACTAGCTAGCATCACCTTGCAGTTTTAATATGCCCTTTCTGAAGAACATCGCTCTCTTCAAAAACATGAGCAGTGCCCACGCTGTGTAGGGCGTGTCGGCACTCAAAAGAAACACGAGAGCTGCCCTGTGCGAACGTATCGCTGTCTTCTTAAGGGCGGTAATCAGGGTCGCTCTACGAATGCCGGCATAACCTGCACAAAAAAACAATAGGTGGGATAGATCCTCGAGGTGGTGGCCACAGATCGGGCAACCCGCCGAGTCCGGAAAACCTTTCCATTTGTAAGTGTTCCCTTGTAGCCGAAGGGAGTCAAACCGTGCCCTCGTAATCAGCCACCTGTCTTTTTTGTGCAGACTGCAGGTCAGGTAGGGTTGTATTCCTGTGAGTCTACTGATACAAGTGTAAAATTGTCCAGATCTGTGGCCATGCTCCTCAAGGATTCTTTTCCTCACTGTAATCCTTCCCAATGCTATTTTATATTGCGCCCCCTCCCTCTTGGTAATTAATGTAGCGGGCGGAAAGAGGGAGCTTAGGTTAACTTCCCCCAAAGTTTTCGAAACATATGCAAGCCAGGGAATTTTTTTCCATCCAACTCTATCCAACACAGCATGAATGATGAAGTGGCAAAGAGAGGCATGTTCATTGGCCCATAACCGGACCCAGAATAAAAGTGGAGCCATTGCCCACTGATCCTCCCAGAACTCCACGCCCAGTTCTCTATGCGTTGCTGTTCCAGAGGCACTGGATGGGAGCCCCAGCAAGTTTTTGAAAAATTTGGTCTCCTTCCTTTGAATCTCAGCTGCATTCTGGAGGCCCCAAATGGGTGCACCGTACATAGTGGTAGCTACGGTTTGTACTCCATAAATCTTAGTGATCACGTCTAGTGGTTGTCCCTTGCACTTGGACATAAATCTATAAATGCCTCCTAGTTGTGGGCTCATCTTTGCGGATTGTTTGGCCACGTGGGCCCCACCATTTAGTGCTTCTGAGAAACTAATTCCCAAGTAGTCAAAAACCTTAACTCTGGGTATAATTTCCCCAACACAGAGCATTGGTTTCACGGGGGCTGAGCGTTTTCTACCTACACAGGCCATTACTGCTGATTTCTTAGTATTTATTTTTAGGCCCAGATTATTCATAAGAGTTGCGTAAGCATAAATCAGGGCCTGTAGAGCCCTAGGCGTTCTCGCAAGAAGGACTGTATCATCCGCGTAAGCCAGTACCGGGAAGCCCCTGCCCCCCACAACCAAGAAATCCGCGAGAATGTCGATAAGGTCCTGGGAAAGGCCATTGATGTAGAGACAGAAGCAAATGGGGGCCAACACACAGCCCTGTCTTACACCACACCCCACCTGAAAGCAGGCCGTACAATGCCCCCCTGGACCACTACGCACACATGCCATATCAATCACTGTGACACCTGTGCGTCAGTCTCCTCCTTCTGCAGCCTTACAGAGCCAAAAGCAAAAGCAAGGTTCTGTTTTCGCTTTCTGTGAAAGAGATGTACTATTTTGCCAGATGAAGGCAGTGGGGTTAATGCTTACCGCTAGTGCATTTCTCTGTTCGGTACGCTGTGTTTGGGCGTTGTCCTTTCAGTGGTGATGTGGGCTCAGGTGCCGCTTAGGCCTGCCCTGTTGGCCGCAGCCAGCAGGGCGCAGGGACCTACACGCCTGGATATTGATGTTTGCCTAAATATATTGCCACTGAAAGCACAGGAAAATGCAGTGTTTTGGTGACAGTATATTTAAGCAGACACTAGCAGCTCTGTACATGGAGCTTGACTGTCCGGCTTAGTTCTTCATTACGTTTTATTTTTCAGCTATTTTAGTTCTGAATCATGTTACAGTATTTGTTTTTATTTGTGGGGGTTCCATTTTTCTCCCAATATTAATGTGTTTAGGGATTTCATTTTTGTTGTTCATAGCCTACAAGTGTTTTATTTGTCATCTACAAATGGCAGAAAGAACTTCAAGTTGCTGTAGCTATGTTGCCAGGTTGTTGTTGTAACATCCATTTTTCTTTCCCCAGGAACATACATGGCTGCTATGGATGCCATTAAGTCTCTGACAACTGACGTCTCTTGTCCCATCTGCCAGGGTTACTTTGAGGATCCGGTGATTACACAATGTGGCCATAACTTCTGCCGCTCGTGTATCACCCAGAGGTGGAAAGAGCTGAATGCAGACTTTCCTTGTCCCCAGTGTAAATCGGTAACTGCCCAGCCATTGCTCCTGCCAAACGGGCTGCTGAACAAGTTTGTGGAAGTGGCCAGGCTTATTAATATAAAGGTGGAGGATGAAGAAAACCCCAAGGCACTGTGTGAGAAACACCAGGAAGCGCTGAAGCTGTTCTGCAAAGAGCATCAGAAACCCATCTGTGTGGTGTGCGATCGGTCCAGAGATCACAGGTCTCACACAGTCTATCCCATCGAGGAGGCTGCACAAGAGTACAAGGTATGTGTGCGATCGGTCCAGAGATCACAGGTCTCACACAGTCTATCCCATCGAGGAGGCTGCACAAGAGTACAAGGTATGTGTGCGACTGGTCCACAGATCACAAGTCTCAGACCAACTATCCCATAAAGGACGCAGCCTAAGAGTACACGGTATATGTGTGACTAGTCATAATATCACACACTATGTGTGCGATTAGTCAAAAGATCAGAGGTCTCGCATGGTCTATCCATTACTCCTAGGTATCTGTGCAACTGTTCCAAAGATCACAGATCTCGCGCCATTGAGCCCATAAAGGACACCACCTAAGAGTACACGGTAGGTGTGGTGTGTGACTAGTCAAAATACCACAGGTCCTACCTAGTCTATCTCATCGAGGAGCCTGTGCATGGGTATGATGTATGTGTGCAACTGGTCCAGGGTTTACACGTCTTGCAGAGTCTATCCTATGAAAGGCGCAGCCCAAGAGTACACAATGCGTACAACTACAAAATATTGATACGACCGATGCAAGGATAACATGAGTCGCAGTCTAGCCCCATAAAAGACACTTGCCAAGAGTATAAGGTGTGGAAGTGGGCAATCTCTGGTGTACCAAAAAAAAGTGAAACAAAAATATGGGTTTAACTTTGTTTATTTGTATTTTTTCAACTCACTTTTTATTGCAATTTTACAGTAAGCACATCAGATAGAAAAATATTCCAAAAAGAAACAAACAAAACCCATTCAAGACATAAATCACGACTTTGGCGGTAACCCTTAAATCCGGCGGTCGCGCTATTACCGCCAGATTTAAGGGTCCGCCAAATCAGGACTTTGGCGGATTTCGCCCCAGCTCTTAGCTGGGGGGAAATCCGCCGAATATTTGCGCTATTACCGCCGGCGGGAAATCCGCCAGCGGTAAGAGCGCGAATTTTCCCCATTGAGCCCAATGGGGAATGGGGCATTCCTGAATGGGCTCAATGGGGAATTACATTACCGCCGAACTCGTGATCCAGCGCTATTAGTTACCGCCAAAGTCGTGATGAGGCCCATAGTATTCATTGACAGGACAAAATGTCTAGGACCTGTGCAAAAATCCAATTTGTGCTGGGCGCCTTTTTCACTTTAACCTATCTGTGATAACTCCCTAATGCCTCCTTTCCTGCCGGTTAAACTTATTTTATTATTGCCAGCTTGACGTTGGGATAAGAGTCTTCAGGAACCAAGGTTATAGCTAAAAAGGGTGTTCCTATCATAGAATGACCTCAGGTGTCAGGATGGGGCAATGTAAAGTCTATCAGGGTCTCCCCTGGTCTCCCTCTGGATCTCTGTTCTGAACGCAGCTTCAGGGATATAGCCCCAGCTCGCGATTTGTATTCCAGATATGTTTTCAGCACTTGTTGAACTTCTTTCTTCTTCCAGGCATATAATGCCCAGCTCACCGGGCGGGGTGGGGCAAACTGCCCAACGTGGTCCTTACCAGTCCAATGCCTTTCAGCTGGTTCGGGCTCTGCCGCATGTTGAGCCTCTCAGCTCTCCATGAATACCTAATCCCCCACACTAGCGTGAGATGGGGTTTTGATTCTATTAAAGACAAGGAGGCGAATATTATGCATTCAATCTTTACTCTGACATAACAGCAGCAAACAAGAAAAAACTTTGTATACAACTTTTTGAAGAAAAAATTTCATCACAACTTCAACAAACAATATATAAAATATCCCAATCCAAAATGGAGGACAGGTCATGCCCTCAGGGTAACCAATGGGCATTGAGCCAGTGCCATAAATGTCCCTTCCTCTAACACCAACTCCTCTTTCTGATGCTGTCCTTCCTTGGATATTCACTGCAGCAATCCTCCGCGAAGCACTGGGAGCGATGATTCCATGAAAACAGGCGAACTTGAATTCTCGCAACTGAAGTCGAACCGATCTCCTTAAAGCAGGACCTCTCACCCGAAATGTGAAATAACCAGAACACAAGTAAGGCTGGGTGGGTGATATAATATTCGCCTCCTTGTCTTTAATAGAATCTAAACCCCCATCTCACGTTAGTGTGGGGGATTAGGTATTCTATGGCAAGACAGGCTCCTATTATGCAAGTTCAAAGCCCTTGCAGAACATTAACAGCTACGTGAGCAATGCGTTTATGATAAAACGTTTTGAAAGTTGACTCTCTTGACCAATCAGCTGCTTTAAGGATCTGTTCTAGGCTGCCGCCCAAAAAGGCGGCTTTAGCAGCCATAGCACCCCTGACAGAATGGGGACCAAAAGAGGAAGTGTCAACTCCCACCTCCCACCTCCCACCTCCCGCATGACCCACTTAATCCATCTGGCCAAAGTGGAAGGGGATACTGGTTTATGGGGCTTCCTATAGGAAATCAGCAGCTGAGAGGTATTAGGAGGCCTCAGACCCTCAGTTTCTAACTCAAAACATTTCAAACATGCTATAACACACAATTTATTGTTTTCAGGGAAGGCTGGATAAGATATTGAGGAAGTCATACATTTTGTTCTTCGCGAAACAAAAAAGGTAACTCCTTGAGGAGTAAACATTTTATTATCTACATCTAAAGCTCTGATATCTGACACTCTTTTAATAGACACCAGACACAGCAACATTGCTAACTTGGAGAAAAGTTGTTGTAAAGACAGATCCTCATTAGGGGGCCAGGCTCTAAAGAGATCTAATACCAAATTAACATCCCAAAGAACTGAATACCTAGGCTTTGGAGGGGTTTTGATACGAACAGACTGAGGTAGCAGACCTGAAGCCATTAATGGTTCTATAACCTTTGCCTTCTTTAAATAAATCCACTAAAAAAATAACCACCTCTACAGGAGGGGCAGAAATGGGATTGAGGTGTCTAACCACACACCAGCTAACCGAGCGGTTCCAAGCTGAAGAGTATCCCACCTTGGTAGAGGGGGCCCAAGAGTCTCTGATGACTGACATAGAGTCCTACGAAAGTCCTCGGAAAGCACCAGGAAGCGCTGAAATCTTCCATGCCATAAGGGAGAAGTGCCCCTGAAGGACCAACTCGTGAGGAAAACCTCCCGGGTTCGTTAGTAACTGTGGATGAAAGGGAAGAAGAGGAATGTCTCCTTAGAGCTCTAGGAGAGCCGGAAACCAAATTTGGGAAGGCCAAAAGGGGGTATATGATCACTAGCATGACTTCTTGTCTGCGAACTTGAACCAATACCCTGGCTATCATTGCAAAGGGAGGGATGGCGTACAGCCAATGACCTGACCAGTCCTGTAGAAACGCTTCGGTAGCTAGAGCGCCAGGATGTGGTCTCCAACTGATAGCAATTTAGTCTCGAGGCAAACAGATCTACTGTAAACGGACCCCAAAGGGATGCTATCTTGGCAGAGAGGCCCCTGTCTAACATCCAGTCGCTTTTGTCCTGGAGGTGTCTGGAGTTCCAATCCGCTACCTCGTTGCTGATCCCCGGAAGGTATGCCCTCAATACAATATTGCGGTCCAGACAAAAATGCCAAAATTCCCTCGCCAGATCCGCTAGGACCATGGACATGGTCCCTCCCAAATGATTGACATACCTCACTGCTGAGACATTGGGCCTCATTACACGGTAGGCGGTAAGGGTTTACCGGTACCGGTATTTAACCTAATAGCACCTTGGTCCACCGCTGTCCGTGTAATGAGGCCCATTGTCCATGTGAAGGAGTACACAACAATTCCCCAGATTCTTTAGGAAACTTCAGACTGCAAAAGACCCCGCTAACAATTCCAGACAGTTGATATGAAGCTCCTTCTCCCCCCTCAGACCACTTTCCCCCCGTGGAGACCTGACCCAGCATGGCCCCCAACCTGCTCTGCTGGCATCGGACTCCAGAACTACATCCGGGGAGGGACCAACAATTGCTTTGCATTCCAGGCCTCCATGTGTTTGAGCCGCCAAAGGAGTTCCACCCTTGCGTTCGGGGGCAGCACCACCATCTGAGAGTAAGAAAGACATCTGCGAAGATGATGATCTTTCAGACGTTGCAACGCTCTGTAATGCAGAGGGGCTGGGAAAATAGCTTGGATGGATGCTGACAACATCCCCACTATTCTGGCTAACAATCTGAGGGAAATTCTGTCCTTCTTGAGGATAACTCCGATTTCTATCCTTATCTTGGCTAGCCTGCTGTCTGGGAGGAGAAGGATGCAATCTTTTGAATCTATATCGAAGCCTAGAAGCTGGATTGCGTAGGCTTCAATATGGATTTTTTGGCATTCAACACAAACCCCAGGCTCTGAAGAAGTGTTACCGTAAACTCCAGATGAGATAGCAGAGTCTGAGAGCTCTGGGCTAACAGGAACATGTCGTCTAGGTATATAATAATTTGGATCCCTTTGGACCTGAGAAGAGCCATCACAGGCCTCATCAACTTGGTGAAGCACCATGGGGCTGAAGACGGGCCGAACGGGAGGGAGGCAAATTGCCAAACCCGACCTCCCCACTGAAACTGGAGAAACTCTTGGTGCAGAGGGAACACAGGAACCACTAGGTAAGCATCCTTGAGGTTCAGTTTGACCATCCAGTCTGCTGGAAGGAGGGTGTCCCTGAGAAGGTGAATTCCTTCCATCTTGAAGTGGTGGTATACGGTATTACCCAAATTGTTAGTTTACAATTGTTCGAATGAACAATTAACCGAATTTAAAGGATCAGAATTGACCTTTTCACAATTTACTATATATATATATATGGTCAATTGTGACCCTTTAAATTCGGTCAATTGTTCATTCCATATTTTGGGTTGGGTGCCCGCATATATGTTACAATTGACCTTCACAATTCGGTCAGTTGTGAAAAGGTCAATTGTCACTCGAACAGTTGTAATACGAACAATTCGTATACAACCGTGGTATACTACAAAGGAATTGAGGGCTTTTAAGTTTATGAATGGGCGAAACCCCTGATCCGGTTTCGGAACTAGAAAAATGGTACTCAGGAACTGAGATGCCCTGTAAGAGGTTGGGACTACCGCTCCCTTGGAGATGAGATCTTTGACCTCTAGATCTATTTGGGACTGTTTTACCTTGTTCAGATCCAACGGATGAGGAACTGATAACTCTATGCGATAACCTTAGACTGTCTGTAACACCCAGGGGTCCGATGTGAGGGGTTCCCACTGTGGGAGAAACCTGGCCAGTCTGCCCCTAGACCTTTGTGGCAAAAAACTTTTAAAACTCAAGAAAGTACCTGATGCTCCTCTGGACCTCCTGGTACCTCTTCCTCCACGTCCTCTCCAACCCCCATTTTGCTGCGGGAAAAATTGGTTGTGCGCTCCTCGAGCATAGGAGGAATTCTGTGCTCCTCGCGAGGCAAACTGACGGGGCGGGAATGGCCCTGGGAGAAGCGGCCCTCAGAGCAGGCTCTACCTCTTCCGGCCCTGGGGAAAACCTTTTGCGTGAAAACCTTTTTTATGTTGGACTGAGCTTTATCTAAAGCCGTAAACTTATGCACATATGCTGAAAGGTCTTTGAGAAAACTATCTCCAAACAAATTTCCTTGAGCGGAAGGCCCTGCTTCCATTTCAGACATATCAGCTAACTTTGAGTCTAGTCTCATCAGCAGAGACTTGTGCCTCTCTTTGCTTATTGAGGTATTGGCGTTGCCGAGCAGGCAGACAGTTCTCTGTATCCAACCCCTTAAAACATTCACATCCACAGGGGAATTGGAGGCTGCAGCCTCCTCCGCCATCTCAAATATCTGCGTTACAGGGCCCAAAACATCTAATAGCTTGTCCTGACAGCTGCAACAGGCCTTGTCAACCCCTTTTCTGGGGTCTTTACCCTTCTGAGTCAGAAAAACCGCCATAGGTTGATCTATTTCTGGAGCACAAGCCACCTTGTCCTGCAGAACTGGCCTAGGGCATTCGGCCCTTAACTTGTTCCTGTCCCCTTTAGGCAGTGGACGTCTGATCCAATACTCAAGGAAAGAGGAAATCTCTTGAGAGGGCTGCCACTCTGTCGATCTAGGGTGCAATATGAGAGCTGGATCAAAAAAGGGGACCCCATTAACATCTAACACAGGACCTTTCTGAGCGGGGACCGGAGCCACCTTCTTCTTATGCCTCTTAGGGGGTGAATCTGAATCCTCAGAAGAATCTGAGGTAGAAATAGGTATAGGGGATACTGTTGGAGGGAGCGGCGCATATGATGGCCAAGGGGTTGAGACTCCTCACGCCTACACTTCTGAGCTCTGCTAGGGGAAGACTCAGGGAAGTGACAGTGCAAGGACTGAGTTGTCCTGAAATGTGTTTTGTTTTCATTGTACATTTTTATGGGGCTTGGAGCTCGACAGAGGGACCAGCAGTCTGAGGGGGATGAAAATCAGCGATGCGGTTAATCAATCTATCAAAAGCTGAAGCTAGCGAATTATTAAGACCAGACAAGGCTGAATCCAGGGAGGACTGGATAGCCTGTGCCACAGACGGATGTTAATTCAACTGGTCTACCCCATTATCTGTTTTCTTCGAAGGCCGCACCTGCGTACCAGCATCCGCTGAAGCTGGGACCATATTCTTTCCCATGCTAGTCTAATCCATATTTATTTTATTTTTGTCACCACAGAAGTGTGAAAAAACTTCCAATCACCATAGCTGAGCAGGCTGCGTGCAATTGCACCAAAATTAGCCGAGCAGGCTAAATAATAACTGCATACACCCTATCTGGGTGTGAGAACTGGTGACAGCCGAGCAGGCTTATTCAAACACACCCTAGCAGGGTGATGGGAGTGGAGACAGCCGAGCAGGCTGAACAAAGGGAGACTAAAATAAAATAACATGAACTAAAATAAATTAAACCACTCCATTAGGTGCTATATGTAAATGGGAATGCTCCTGCACCTAACCAGGCAAATGCAAACAGACAGGCCTAGCCTGCGTGCCTCTTAATCATACGCGAGCAGCGTATATAAACAAACACACACGCGACGCATGTAAAGCAAGGCCTGAATAACTGAATTGCGGGGATGTGTGTCGGCGAGAAACAGAGCTTCATAAAAGAGACCGCGCGCGTCACAAGCTCGGCCTCATAAACGAGCGGGAACGCTCTGAGCAAATGTAAAGAAACCCTCTCATGAGGGATAAAACATTCCACGCGTCGCCGCCTGGGTTGAAAAGGTCGGCGACGCGAACAAATTAAACTAAAAGCACTCACTGACAGAAAGCAATTAATCAATGAACAAGCGGACGCTCCACACGGAGCGCCGGCACAATGTATCAATTTGACCTAAGGTCAGCGTTCGAGCGCGAATGCCGCTTTCAATTTGCTAATGCAACCTAAAGATAGACAATTTCTACAACTCTATAAATCAATGTGACGAAGTAACACTCAAAAATAATACTCTAAACTCCATATAATGCACAGCAAGGCAAGAACTAGGAGGAGTGATTTAGCTGTGTTAGTCAGCAGCAAAGAAAGAGGTGTTGGTGTTAGAGGAAGGGACATTTATGGAACTGGCTCAATGCCCATTGGTTACCCTGAGGGCATTACCTGTCCTCCATTTTGGATTGGGATATTTTATATATTGTTTGTTGAAGTTGTGATGAACATTTTTCTTCAAAATGTTTTATACAACGTTTTTCTTCTTTGCTGCTGTTATTTCAGAGTGAAGATTGAATGCATAATAGGAGCCTCCTGTCTTGCCATAGAATTAACCGTTTTTAGGCCTCTTGGCCTTCTCACACCATTTAGCACTGTTACCAGGTAAAAGACGACAAGCTCCTTTAAGGCGGAGGGACTCTGGACGATGGGCATGAGCTGGAGGTGGGAGGAAGGGGAGTGACGGCGGGAAGAGCGAGACAGTATGTAGGAGGAGCAATAAAGGGAAGGTCGGCAAGAATCTGGCTCATGTGTCGTCTGGGAGAGATGCGTCTCAAGGCCTAGTTGAGGCCTAACAAGCCCCTTATTACTTTCCGTCCCAGCTGGTGTCGGTTCTGGCCGTTTCCCTCAGGTGTGGCTAGCACCCCAGTCCGTGGGTGACTGCTGCTCTCCAGGCTGTTGGGCCTTATATAGGCCTCTCCTCTGTCTCAGCGCTGATTTCTTGTTGCCCTAAATTTGCTGATTGCCTGATTTACATGTGCAGCGCCTGTGGATAGGCGCTGTTGCTCAATGACCTCTGGTTTCAGTAGAGGCTTGAAACGCGTGGCTGAAGCCTCACTTTCTGCGTCAGGCCTCACTCCGCTGGCTTTAGTCCCCTTTGCAGCTTTGCTGGTTTCTGCAGCTCTGTCTGTCAGGCTGTGGGTTTTCCCTGCCTGTTGGTTAGTGTCTGCGGGGATCGCCTTCAGCATGCAGGCTCCCGTGGGTTACAAAGGTCTGCACCTTTCTGCAAGGGGTCCGCCTGCCACATAAAACCCAGCGTTGCGCACTTGTTTTTTGCTTTGTCTGGGTCTTGGTGTAGAGGGGTTCCGGCAGAGGGGGTTGATTTTGGACCCTCCTGTTCTATAGGTATGCAGTGTTAATAACAAAAAAAAATAACAACATACATTTTAAACACCTGAATAACGACAAAAACTATATATGGGGTAGGTGGGGTGGGGGGTGAGAGGTTAATACCGGTGGTTAGTTGGGTGGGGGGGGGGAAAGCTGTAGAAACAGGGGGCTTGGTGGGGACCCCCCCAAAATAAAAATGGTGAAAATCTTTCTTTTTCTTATTAAAGTGTTGTTTAAGATGTATGTCGTTATTTTGGGTGTCGTTATAAACACATGGAACCGTTCTATAATTGTAATTGTTCTTTTATAAAGCTCTTAATATCGGAGAACAGTTTCTAAGTGCAAGACCCGAGATTTGAACCTATGTTGCTATGTGTTGTCCTACTTCCAAGACAAACGCGTTTTCCCTAAACTATCCTCCTGGTCTACCAAAGTGTTGTGCTGTCACATGGGTGTTCCATTACTATTGGCTCCCCTTCCATGGGCATGTATACATTTTGGAAATGGGTCTTTGGCAATAGGGAGTAAGTAGTTTACAACAGCCCAGATCTCCATAGGTTAAGACTTCAGATTCTGACAAGGCCATGTACCGGGATGGGGGCCTTTGTGACTCCTGCTCTGTATAGCATCTATGCAACACACTGCTCTGGCACAAAACCCCGGTAGGCTGGCTTTCCTGGGTTACAGAGATCCCTCCATCCACCCATGGCTTGGGACGGTCACAGATTACAAGACTAACAATACCAGCTCTTCATAGGGGCGGGTACCAGAGATTTCTCAATATTACATTGGCTTCCCTAGTATTGTGGGGCCCATAGAGAGAGGTGCACATATGTGACATGTTTGGGATTGCTAGTACGGGGAATTCTATAGCAATCTTTGTGATTTGATTCAGGAGATTTGGTCGAAGACAATTCCATCTAATAGTTTTTTTTTCCTTTTAATAAATCTGGCTGAAAATAAATGCGGTGTGAGACCCCACTCTCCCCTGCAACTCCTCTTCCACCCCACCTTATTTATTACCCCTACACCACCCCTGTATATATTTGCGGCCACATTCATTAAAACATGTTTTAAAAAATTGGTTGGATTCGAATTTGACCAAATCTCCTGCGCAGTAAACTACCTATCCTATCCCATTGCATAGCTGCCTGTTGTGACCCGTCTATGACCACCAGTATTGTCAGGGTCAGAGAGAAGCTGCATGTATGTGACTGTCCAGTCCTCATAAAGGCAGCTGCATCTGGGTTTGAATGTAGGATCTCTGGTACTGTGGGTCCTGTACAGGAAGCTGCGTTAATGTGACTATCTTGATGCAAAGCAACTGAGCCACAGAGAGGAAGCAAAATGTATGCAAGATTTCTAGGATTCCCGATGCTGTGGGTGTCATAGGGGCAGCTGCCTTTGGACATTGAATTTGGGATACCAGGTACTGTGTGGCCTATAGAGGAGGCTGCATGAATGTGATCTGTCTAGAATCCTCTGTGCTGTGGGTCTCCTAGAGGTAGCTACATGAACAAAGCCAGCCCTGCATCACTGCTCCTGGGGAGGTTATAGAGGATGTTTTGTGTATGTCACTAGTCTAGGATCAGTGGTATTGTGGGCACCACAGAAGAACCGCCATGTATGAGACTCCCCTTGGGTCACCACTAGTGTAGGTTCTTATAGAGGGAGCTACATGTATGAGACGTAGGTAGGCTCCCAGGTATTGTGGATCCCATAGAGGAAGCTGTGTGCCTGTGAGAGGTCTGGGGTCACAGGTAGAGGGCATGCTCCTGGTGTACACACTCCGAGTCCCGTTGAGGCAGTTGGAGATTAGTAGAAGGTGTGCGAGATCGGTTTTAGGATTCCACGTCTCGCACTGTGGCTCCCAGGAAGTAGGATGTGCGTAATGCAACCTGTTGTTAACTGGGTTGCCCTATGTTTTGTGGATTCTTGGTGAAAGGTTGCATATCGAATGGGCGTTTGCGCATGAGAGAATGTTTATGGAGGGAGTCTAATCTGTCAGAATTATGGATAGAGTTGTAGGACCTACAAGGAGACCTGGATTGATGTTAAATTCTACATATGTATTTACTCCAATTTGGCACAAAGGATAGTTAATTGGTCAGATTCCTCATAGTAAGTAACTCACTATACTCGCACATGGTAACATATTGAAATATAATGGTAGGTGTGAAGGGAATTGGAAAAAAAAATGTTTTAATCTTTTGTGGTTTGCTTCACAAAATGCATCCTTCATATAATCAATCATTAAAAACAAAAGGGGTGTATCATTAAAAGAGGTTAAGCTTTACACAAAATGCATTCTACATAGAAACAATTTTAAAACAAGTATAATTAAAAAGGGAAGAGAGGGGCAGCCAAGGGACAAAGGATAGTCACACTTGCATTTCAGACGTGTCATAAATGTAACAGTTTAAAATCTTTAAATGTGATCTTCGTCCATGCAACAGAGGTAGATGTGAGGGACTCGTCCTTAGCAATAGGAGTCCTAAAGTGACACCTGTGTAATCTCAGCGTGATATATACAGGAAGATCGGAGTGCCTCTACAAAGGCAGCTAATACATAATATTACACATTGTTTGTGGAAGTTTGTGAGGAAACCTCACCCCTGATTACTATAGAAGTACCAAAGTGCTGGTGCGAAGGTGCTGATGCCCAAAATGTAAATACGAAGGGAACACCCCAGTTATCTCGATTCGCCCAGCGTGACAAATTTTTTCTGAAGGAATTTCACCAGAGCCAAGGATAAGGACACTTGTTTGGTGTACATACATTTGGACCACACCTGTCCTCTATACAAGGGTTCTTCGGAGAGGACAAAACGTAGGAAGTGTTTTCACCGGAGTACCTCTAAAGCGTCCCACTCTATTATCCAGTGTTTTCCTGTGTGTCTGTGTCACACAATCTACACATTCTCTGACTGTTTTCATTTCCTAGTCGGTCCAGTGAAGTCCAATGTGTTCAGAATGTTGGAACTGAATCGTAATAGCCAATTCCTGTATACAGGGTACGGAAAGCTTTTTAACTACGCAATAGGCCGCGTCCATATCGGAGGGTACCTCCTAAATTCTAGTAACCCAGAATATTTACTAAAGATGATCTCACTTTCAATGATGTCCCACAGCTTTCTTTTATTGTTAACCTTGTTATAAATCTCCACCAGACTCTTGGCATCCTCGTTTATTTACTTCATAAAGATGTTTATCACAGGATGTTCTAAAGGCTAAGCCTCGACTCCCGAGGGTTGTTTGTCATCCTCCATAGTTCCCTGTAACGGTTGTTCTGCTTATCAGGCAATGAGCATATCTTATGGTATAAGTTTTTTATTCCATATAATGATGGACATTAATGAACTGAGCCCAAGTTCTACTCTAATCGCTGTTTTGGATAACGAAGGGGGCAGTCGTAAAATGGATCTCCAAATAGTCCCTTCCAACTTCTGCAACCATGCCCAAGATTTCATTTCTAGTATTTCTAGGGCATAGACTATTGCTGGTGTAGCCTTAACCTTATAAAATGCTATCGGTGGTTGCAAACTAAATCTGCAAAACCTCCCCAATATTACCTTCATTTGGGCAATTTAGACATCCCTTTTTGTGTTAGATCTGCTTATGAGTTTCTGAGCTCGCTCCTTAATTGCAATTGTGAAGCTGAGGTAAGTTAATTACTCTACTTCCTTGAGGGTATCCCCATTGATGTACAATCTGAAACCCTGGCGTTTCTTGTGTTGTTTAAAGTTGATCATCGTCTCTTGTAGGATTTATTTTCAAATTATTCACATTAGCAAATGTTGTGAATCGATCAAGACTCTCTGCAGTCCTATAGGTGTGTTATCCAGCAGGAAGATGTCATCAGCGTAAGCAAGCCACCCGATATGTAGGCGGTCAAGCTTCAGGGGGAGACACTACAATTCAAAAGGTGTTCCTGAATGTCTGAGATTTAAAGATGAAAGAGACAGGGGGCAATACGGACCCCTGCCTAAGACCTGTGTCTGTATATATGCCCTCTGTAAGGTCATCGTTGGAGTTCAGTCTTACTTGCATAGCTGTGTTCTCATGGAAAAAGAATAAACATTTTTAGCAGAGGGGTTGGTATGTTCAGGAAGATCATTTTCCCCACAGAAGATTCCTGTCAAAACAGTCAAAGGCTGTGGTCATATCCAAACATGCTAAGTAGGCTGATTTCCCCCAACATTCTTAAGCCGGATTCTGGCAAAGGTGGTAAATAAGTCTGTTTAATGTTGTACCCATTTGTTTGCGGAAACCCGTCTGGAACATGCTAAGGCGATAAGTTGCCCCCACCTAGGCAAGCAAATCCATCAAGAGAAAATCTGCCGGGACTTTAGACGAAGTGTTCCGCCCACGTTTGGGCTCCCATGCAATTTGCCTGTCTCTCCTCTTGATGGCGTTTATCATTATTTAAAAAACGCCAAAGCCCCTTGGTGTCGTTCTTTGCTATGCATTTGGGCAGTGTCCCTCACTGATGTTTAACTGCACTCTATACCTTTTTGATCCTATTCCTGTATTTTTGCTTTAATTATCAGATTAGTTCAGCACCAGGCTCATTCGCAGTGCTGTACTCTTTGCTGACCTCTGCAGCCACCCTTGGTTCTGTTTTCCTATTTTTTATGGTAATTTATGTCATGCTTGTGGTTCTCCCTAAAAGCATTAAACCACTGAATAAGTTGGGCCAGAATTTCATTTAACCAATTCTGAAGCTTGCCATTAAATATGTTCGGTGCACAACCCTCGTGCTGCAGTGTGGAGGACCATCTGTTGCAGATATTCTTAACCACTCTATTCATGCAGCCTACATTCTTCAGGTTCCATTTTTTAAATGGGTGTCAACCTCTAGGTTGCATACGTACTTAAGATTTTCCATCTTAAAACCAAGTGTGTTGTCCCGAAAGTTCAGCACTCATTTGGCATGATCGCGGAGGATAGTTTTCTCTATGTTAAATCTTATGCATTGGTCAAACTTGTGGGGCGAGACAAACAAGAGGTGTAAAGTAGACGCAGAGGTGCTCCAAAATCATGCAGGCTAACTCGTGGTGTCTACCTCTAGCTTTGCATTAATTTCTAGCAAGTTCCAACAATTAAAAACCACAACAAACCCATCTACCACAGGTTTTTCCAGTAACCACACTTCTTGAAACATCAGGATATCCATGGTACCTAGCTGTTGTGTTATGTCGGAGGTTAGAAAACTGTTATAGCCTCCGGTATTCCAACACATGGCTTTCATTATCTGTGGCTCAACAAACAGGCCGTTTACATGGGTTAGCTTGAAGGGTTGCGGGTCACCACGACCAGGACTCATGCCCCTCTTCTCTGTCTGTCTGACGACCTTTAATATTTATCGAGGACCAGCCTCTGTCCCGATCTTTCTTGATGGCAAACGATCTTTGAGGATCTGAAAGGTTCCTTTACCTTTGCTCACACCCACCCCTCTGGCCCGTTATGTTTATTTCCAAGAGGTATTTCATCTTTGATTTAATCTATATTTTTTACAATCTGTCGTGCTTAACTGTACCAGCTATGGCAGATATCTCAATACCCCTCTGTAGCAACTGTTTTGCAGCCTCCCATACTGACCAAAGGACCATTTGTGAGAAGAAATGTACAATGGCCCTGTTGACTTTACTGCCTGTACCAAACGCCACTAGTTTCACATCTCCTGAGGATAGACATTTCAACTCCGGGAAAGTCCGAAATAGGGCCAAAATTCTCCCCCTATTTAGCAGAATCTCTGCATCTTTCCTAGGGAGGGCTTCCAGCACAACTTGTAAGTCACTGGGGGGGACACTTTCTCTTTCATACGTGCTACCGGCAAGTCCTCCATCGCACCGGGCTACCACGTCTGCGCTTACTTACAATAAAGGGGTTACATTGCCATCGGCAGGAGACTATGCTATTTATGAGGGGGTGGCGCAACTCTTACTGAGCTCTTTTTGTTGTTGCTCCTCAATGGCACTTAATACTGCCTGGAAATCTCTTTAGGGGCAACCTTCTTGCTCTCTTTGTCATGTGCAAAGTAGGGCCTAATATCGGTACCTGCTTGTTTAAATCCTTTCATCTTGTATATGTTTTTTCTCACGGACTTGTAAACCTCACTCTTGATGGAAAAAGGATTGAGGTGCGGAGGGGTGGTAGTAATGAGGCCCTTTTGGTAAGAGACCGTAAGAACTTGCGGGACCCTTTTCCATGGCCTTTCTGACCTCTCTTTACGTTCTTGATGTTTTTTGACTTCTTTACTTGGGACTCCTTGTTCGAATTAAGATGCCTCTTCTGCATCCTGCTCCCACCACCTTTTTCAACTATATGGGGTTCTGTACATCGTACCGGGTGGTGGGGGGGCATCTTCTGTCCGTATCTTAGTGTTCATTAGCACTTAATTACTCCACTGCTAATAGTATTTAGTTTAGCTTTCCAGTATTAGATCTAACATCCGCTGTGATGATTTTCACAATTGCCTCAAGTACCAAGACCAGTGCAGCCACTGAAGACGATCCCAGGGTTTCAATCTCAGTTTCTGAGGGGAACATACTGTGAGGAGTCAGGAATGAAACCCAGACACAAGTTAGTCATGTTTTTGGTTAAAGACTTTTATTGAAAACAAAATGGGGTAGGGCAGATGCCTCTCTGACCCTGCTCTAAGTGAAATTTCTCTACCAAAAACTAAGGATCTGTCTCCGTCAGGATGTCAAAATCAAAACAGTTCTTGTATCCAAAAGCTCTATTCTAACCCTCACACTATAAACTATAAGGTGGAACGGTAAATGACGTTAACCTTAGATGATTGCAAAATAGTTTGTAAAGGAAGACTAAACCGGTCCAAAACAAGTTCTACAAGTGTGAAAAGCCTTGGCTCCAGGGGGTGGCTCCCTTACCCTTGTATTCCCCTCAATACAAATGATTATTTGTCTAACAGTTCTTTGTGTCTTTCTTGGCCCACAACAGTACTGTTATTTACAAAGATGCTTGGATTTGTAGTTCCACTTCTTTCAAAAAGTTACTTTGTCTGGTAAACACAGTTCTATATTTTGTCTTATGAATTCTTATGAATTCTTGTAAACTTGAAACTACCTAGTATACTGCCCTGCCAGGACTGCTTGTATTCAGTTATCATTGCCTGGTATACTTCCCTGCCAGGTCTTTTTGTATTCACACACAATTGTAATTGCCTGGTTTATTGTCCTGCCAGTACTTCTTACATACATGTAGTTCCTATTTGACTTCCACGGTTATGCATACCCTTTTTGGTATAGTATATTTCCTTGATGCATCATTCGATTTGTATTCCCCACATATTTGAATTCGATACAATCATATCTTGTTAGGGGCCTTATTTGCAATATACTTTCTTGTTTCTAATTCAGTCTCTTTACTTTCTATCCTTCTGTGGCTTTAATTAATATAGTTCGTATTTGGCACAGTCGCCGAAATGCTCGGGAGCCCCCCTTTGTTTGTTTGGGTTGACTCACTGCTTCTTGTTGGCATTCCCGGCACCGTTCACACTCAAGCTGCAAATGTTTACTGCCTGCATTCCTCTCTGGGCTGCTCTCGCCTTTGCTCCGGTGCCTCCCGCAGCTTTGCCTCATCACGACTGTCTCGATCAAGGTCCCAGTAGGTAAAACGCTACTTTCTGTGGTTGCCCACTGGCTCTTGGCATCTCTGCGGCGTGACCTGTCCTCACAGCATTTCTCTTATCCCCAGCTGGTGAGCTGCTTGGCTTCGCCACACCAGTTTGTGCTTCCAAATCTTCACAAGTCTTGCAGATGAATGAGGCATCGTCTTCCAAATAGCAGCCTCTATGACTTGGCTTCTGATCTTTTAATCTCCTACGTACAAGTGCACTTTGCATACAACTAGAACGCTCATTGAGCTTGTGGCTCCTTTGTTCTGCAATGCTCTTTCCCTCTTCCCCGTCCCAGTATTTGGACGATTGTGGGAAAAGGAGTCCATTGTTGTCAGGTGATGTCTATTAACAGTTCTAAATGATACATCAGTTCTATATGGTAAATAGTTAGAAACGTAAAAGGTGGTCTTGGATCTTCCACATTTTAGACCAGGGATGGAAGTTTGATCTACAGAGGTTTTGGAAATGGATTTCTCTAGTTTTCCTAAAAGGGGGTGTAGATGTATGGCAGGAGGCCATGAGGGTATTGGGTATAAAGGGGTTATCTTCATGGGCAAATGGGGGATACCGTGTCTCATCAAATGAAGCCATGACATCTCCCCAGAGGCTGTCTCCTCCCATGTGATCCTCCCTTATACAGCGGCCTGCAGGGTCGGGATCAGGCAGTGGCTGCTGTTCCCTGGCCACATGGGAGGAGATTTCCGCCAGGAGATTAGTAATGGATCCATTGGATTCATCACAAGACTCTCTTCCATGTGCCTCAAATGTAGCTGGTGCACAGAGCTCTCCTGGGTTTGTGATCTGTTCACCCTATCGGCAGAACGCCCTTCACATAGGTTTGTGTCCTGATCCATGACCAAGAACTCAGATCGACAATTTCCTTTTCGAAGCCCAGGCACATTTCCATAAGTGAGGAGTTGACTTGGAGTTCAATGACGTAGGTAAGTCAGTTTTCATCCCCGACTCCATGCAGTGTCTCGGGTGGTAGGTTATCTGTTCCCGCTTCACTCCCCTATCTACTTGCTTGTATCGCCTGGTTATAGGATTTTGTGCTATGTTTAGCAAGAAAGTAAGTTGTTTTACTAGCCGGCAATTGTGTGCCTTTCCCAGGAAGAGGTGGATCGTTACTTGAGTTTGCAGCCACTGTCTTTCCATTCTGGGGTTCACACCTACAACCTTGCATCCTTTTTTGTTCCTAAGGTTGTAGGCTGATTTAGATGCCTGCATGGTTTAAAGTCTTGTCACGTATTAGTGCTCGGGGAGCACTGTACTGTGCTGTTGTGGATGGGGCAGCAAGGGAAGTAAGTATCGGGGCATCAATAGGCACCTGAGCTTATTTGATTTTTCAAAGTGTCCAATGGGTAAAGGATACTTGATGTAGTTGAAAGGCTGCTTGTGGTCATCAGTGAATTGCAGCCATGTCTCCCACATCCTGCTCCCACTGCCAGAAACTATTAGAAACTCTGCACTCCGCTGTGCACCCCACTCTGCTTACAGGGTCCTTGTTGCAAAATGTCTCACTTTGAAAAAGTGCCTTTCTAGAAACACGCTGCAACACAAGCCGGCCTGTTAGAAACTGTGCACTCTCCTGTGCACTCCACTCATTTTAATTTTATTCTAATACTAGCTAGGGTACCCAGCATTGCCCGTGTCCTGATGTGCCCTAGAGGATGTTGCTCTTGTCTGTGATGCTGGGAATGCATCAACAGGACATGGCCTCCGTATCCTTGTCCTTTACTGCTTTTTATCGTGTGTTCTGTCGAGTTTTCCGCACAGGAGTTCATGTGGGACTCCTGGCAGTGCAGCTCTCTCCTTTAGTTTTGGTGAACAGACCCATGGGATACCCTTATGGCACCCATGGGTAGGTGTACAACCCTGTGCCCCTAGTGTATGTTTTTGGGCACCTGTGTGTGGCCCACAGAGCAGGGTACGGGCTGGTGGCAGCTCTGTGCTGAATTGACTGGTGCCCTGAGCGTCCTCCGTTTTGGGATGCCAAGGCCCTGTCACTGGAATCGGTAGATTACTGATGGAGACAAGATGGCCCCGTGGCCTCTTGCCTTCCATCGCCTGTTACCTTGATCTTCCCGAAGTCCCAGGAAGCCCTGACTCTGTCCCTTTCTCCTGACTGGCTGTTGGGTGAAAGTTCCATATATGGTAGTGTGGGGGAAGTGCTGACCAGACTGGCTGGAGCCTTCCCAACGACCGTATGTTGTGGGTATGCCTGTGGGTGGGACCTGGGTGAATGGAGTGTGTGACGAATACGCATTCTGTGTTGTGGGTGTCTAGTATCTGGTGTTTCACACAATGACTGTGACAGCCCTGCCCGAAACCGGTATGAATGCAGTGTGGAGTGTTGAATGGTTGGGTACTTGTCCCAATACACAACTTGTTGTGAGTGTCTGGAGAGAAGTGAATAGCCTGAATGCACTGTGTGCTTGTTTGGCTGCCTGCCTGCCTGCATGCATGAATGCCCTTTGCCGTGATTGGATGCTTGAGTATGACCCAGTGGAATGAATGGGAGATCAACAGTATATCTGGGGACCTTTTCACTGCTAGGAATCGTGTTCAGAAGCTGAAGTCCACTACGACAAGTAACTGGAGTGAAACTGTAGCTTGACCTTGAAGCCATGCTGGACGAGAAGAATTTCTGTTGCTCTCCTTCACAATCTGAAAGCTGCTGTGTCTCCAAGGACTGACCCAGAGAGGACCTGGTAAGGCGCCCTCTTCCCAAGCTATGCGGGACCATCGTGCACCAGCAGATCTTTGCCAAAGCTCCCTGGTAGACAGACCGCCGACCTGAGACGGGGACTGCCATAGAATCCCAAAGAGAAGCGCCCGGACTGTTGTCCACCACTGTCGACGGCCGCCGTCGCCGACCGGAGCCGCTGTGCTCCCGTTTGCCTAAGAACTTTCGAATCCAAGGACGCTCTTGTCTGCATTGTCGCCGCTGTATCCCGCTGGAGAAGGCCTGACCATCGACGCGCCGAGGAGCATCCGCCGGAGGGTATCCCGCCAGCTAAAGACGACAGACGCAGACGACTCAACGCCCTTGCTGGGCCACAGTTCTTCAAACTCTTTGCGGTCCTGAACTATCGACACGAAGTGCCCGCTCGCCTCTTCCTTGCAGGACGTTTACACTTCCCCGTCAACGAGCACCGCTAGGAACGAGGCTGCCACTTCACCGTCGTAGCTCACCCTGTTATCTGTCAGACGGTCGACAACCCGTGACTCCTGCCTGAAAGGGAGGACACTCAAGAAGGGCCGTAGATTCCCTGACGAGGAACGCTACAATGCCAGGAACTTTGGGGTTGCAGAACTATTGGGAAGTCTCTTGTGAACAATATATGGACTGGGCTTGTATCTTTATTCTACAGGTTGGCCAGGTGGGGGGGGATCTCCACACAGAGCTGTGTTTAACAGTAGTGACCAGTATTTCTGCCAATTGTTCTTATCAACTGCTTTTCGCTTTTCTCTACTGTTGGTTTCCTTTACGACTTGATTTGTGTGCCATTTAACCGTACAGTTGATGCCCTTTAAGGAGATCTAATAGTAATTGTGGTACCATGTAGAACTGTATATATTTGCCATTATAGATAACCGAGTACAAAGTGTGTTATCGTGATATTGTGTATATAACCTTGAATATTAATTATATAAAGACTGTGTTTTAACCGATACAGTGTGCGGACATTCCTTTGTGGGTGCTTGGGGACTACTGTACTTGAGAATCAGCTCGCATCACCTTCCCGAGAAGCTAGGCCTTCCTTGATTGCTCGACCACGTACCAATATTGAGAATTTTGGCAGGGGTCCTCTGTGCCTCTCCTCTACCAAATAGAGAGCGGAAGTACAGACCCCCCCCCCCTCCGGTCCCTCACATTGTCCTCTTGTCGGCAAGTCTTGCTTCAGGTTGCTCTGGTGTCTCATGTGCCCTGGAGGATGTTGCTCTTGTCCTCTTGTCGGCAAGTCTTGCTTCAGGTTGCTCTGGTGTCTCATGTGCCCTGGAGGATGTTGCTCTTGTCCTCTTGTCGGCAAGTCTTGCTTCAGTTTGCTCTGGCATCTCATTTCCCCTAGAGAAAGTTGCTCTTGTCCTCTAGTTGGCAAGTTGTGCTGCTGTTTGTTGTTGTGTTTCAGAAGCTCTTGATATTGATTTTCGCTTTGCATCAGATGGAGCTTTTTGTGCGGCATGTTTCAGTTACTCAATGGCTTGAGCACATTTGAGAAAATGTCTAAAGAAAGATTGATTGATTGTGCTCTCTTGTGAATGAACTTACTTAAACTGTAATCTTGCCATTTCCCATATTGAGTGGTGTGATCAAATTTTTGTTGTTGTTTATTCTCTTTAAAAATGCTTTAATAGGACTAGGGTGGGTTTGGGCCTGGGCACACAATGCTACCAATAAGGAGGCGGGTGGGGGGGGGGGCTGAAATTATGCTTTAGCTGGTACTTGACCCTGGGACTACTCAATAAAAGCAACCCAAAGCTACCTGCACAATGCTGAAGGGGATGCGCAGCCACCAGAACGTTGTTTCATCTGCTCTGGGACTGCCCAGAAGGTTTGCCCCCTTCTGACGCGAGATTTTAAAACCTATAAAGGCGATTACGGGTTTGAGCATCCCATGGGACCCAGGAGTGATTTTGCTGGGAGACACACAAGGAGGAGCCTACCCGTTATCAGGTCACATGCCCAATCTATGCACTCAGCTACTGACAGCAGCCAAACTAACAATTGCGCAACTATGCAAGAACCCCGAGGGCCTGGGCCTCCCCCTGTGGTGGGTGAAGTGTTGGAACACAGTGGCGGCCGAAAAGATCACAGCTATCTGGCAATAAAACCTAAATGAATTCTATAGCACCTGGGCAGCTTTCCTTGACTACTCGGACAAGTTCCCGGTCCTAACCCACTGTCCTCCCACCAGTAGATGGATATCCTAACTGGATCAGGGGGACCGGGCAGGACTTGGGGGCCCACTTGACTGGTCAGTAATGGGCCGGGACTCGCACTGATTCAAGGACCTCACGCCGAACTGTTGGAAGACTTGACCTGGGGGCATGGCCGGTCCCTAACGAACGCAACCCCCACCATGGACCAGTTTCACCTGGCGTCGTAGTGTGACTTGCAGCTGCCTATTCCCCATCAAAGTATCTATGCATGTGTCTATCGATTATGCTGATGTTTGTATGTGCACATTGCTCAATAAAATGTTTTGTTGAAAAAAAAATGTTTTAATAAACACCTGTATACAGTAGCAATACGTTTCAAATGAATAACCAACACATCCAACGTTTTGCTTCAGACACTTTTCAAAATGTTGCCTCCTTCCAGTAACTACTGTAGTTAATCGGGATGAGCATCAGTAAATGAGTGTGTCTACGGAGTGAATTTATTGCATCCAAACATAGACTACAATCATTCCCCCGACAAAAGAGGAATCCATGCAAAATTTGGTAGACGTGGGTTCAACAGTGTGGATTTGTATAGCCGGACAAACCCGCATACATTCAGCTTTATATGTAAAGAAGATGAGCTCACAAAGAGATATTGGTCGAGTTCCCTAGTAGCTGATAAAGCCTTTTGTATTTTCTTTGGAAATTAAGAGTGTCACCATCTTTCGGCTGGTGAATTCGATCCAGACCTCCTTCAGGACATGGAAGGATTGAGAGTTTAAAAGTAGTTTTGTATAAGTTTTAAATTCTGGTCATAGCTCCATCATAATGTAAGCACTCAGTCATATCGGGATGATGAATGATTCCAAATTGTCAATAATTAACCAATGCCTTTGTGGGACAACCTTTTTTTATGGCTATGCATGGCTGTCAGTTTCACAGGTCACAGTACTATTTTTGAGCTATAGGATTCCCTTCCCCAGGCCTCCTTACGCAACTCTTTACAGTTCCACACGGATGGGAGAAAGGTGTTTAAGTTTCCCAAGCCTTTCTTAGCCTCCCTTTCAATATTCTCAATGATGTCCGCTGTTTTGCCAGAGGATATAACCTTCCTTCGCCTGGTCTTCTCTTGACTTTTGCCAAAGGATGGCTTTCTTTTCCCCTTTTCTTCTCTTCCAGTTGTGTGCATCCCCGAGCCCTTTCTCAGGTTGATAATGTCTCTCACTCAAGCCGGTTCACTATCCTGCCAGGCGTTGTTTTGTATATAAAGTTCTTCAATTCTTTCAATATTCAGGTCGCAGACCCCCTTCTTAGGTTAATGTTTCTTAATCGGGCCCGGTTCACTAACCTGCCAGACACTAATTTGTATTTGGTATTCTCCGATTCCTTCAAAATATGGTTCCCATGCCCTTCTTTCTGGTTTGCAATGTCTCTTAACCAAGCCTGGTTCACTATCCTGCCAGGCACTGTTTCCCATATAAAGTTCTCTGGGATTGTTCCAAGTACTGTGACGAGGAAAATGACAATTCACTGACTTCGATTGACTGTTCACAATAACTGGTTTTGCCTGGGCATTTCTCTTTTGCCCCGACTTGGTTCACCCCCCCACCTCCCCCCGTCACGGTCTCAAGATGGTCTTTGCTCTGCCTCCTGATTCGTAGGACAATTCACAGTTCATTAACACAGTTCTCTTTATGTACTTTCTCAACCCTCGGGGCTTGCTCCTTACCCCTATTCTGCAGGTTGCTTCTCTCTCCAACTTCCTGTTTATCTGGACTTCTCGCGCCTCTGGAAGTCGTGCAGCGATTTCACATTGTGGGATCCCTCACAGGTACAGCGGTTCCTCTTTCCAGCTCGCCGCCGGATACGTGTGGCCCCTGTGTCTGAGGCATTCTCTGCTGTGACGCATCTGCTGTCCGGTCAGTTTCTAGGTCTCCATCGGTCCCTATTCTCTGCACGGAAGCTCCCTGCAGCTTGCGGATCCTCCAGGGAGGATCAGACTCCGACAGACATCCTTCCTCTCTTTTTATGCTTGTCCAGTTTGTTTGTGGTTGAGCTAGTATGTTTGCTTTGGTTCCGCAATGGGCACTTCCTCTTCTTCTTCTTCGTGTCAATACCCATAGAGCCATAGCTTTACTTACTCTTCCTTGTCACAGTATGGTTTCTCTCGCACTCATAGACAGGTCTACTCTGCATACAGTAACTATGAGTAGAAAGAGCAGGAAAAGACGATTTTTGGCCACAACAGTGTGGGGGGATGTGTTTTTGGAGTTTGAGTGGTAATTGTTATACCGTGTTCTCCCTTAACAGTCCTTCCATCCTCCACAGGGGGGGTCCCCCCTCCCATGGAATTCACTGACTAAGTACCACCCTCAGGTGGACTAATCTGCTATGAGCCTCACCTCGCTGGCCCCATGGGAAGGATCCCCCCTCCCAGGGAGGAGGTGACGACATCAAGGGATTCGTCCCATAGTGCAAAAGGTTTAATGTTTAATGCACATACAGGCTCACTTAAGTCAACTAACTTGAGCAGCAATACATAATAAAATGGGAACCAGTCTTTTGCTCACTTCGAATGAGAATTGGTAGTGATCCGCACATGATCATGGAGGAGAGGCCGGACCATTGATCTTGGTGGGGTGGTCAGTTATCCAAAAGGCTGCCAGGAAAGGATTGTCTCTCCGTTAGGGTTGGTATGCTGAAATGTTTGCACAAGAAAAAGACTAACTTGGGAAAGCAGAGCCAAAAGTCACTTCTCGCTGTCACCCAGACGTCCAGAAATTCCTCTTTTATTTAGGTTTACAGGTTGGCGAATGGAGCTGTAGAGTAAGCTTGTATTGGTGGGGTGGGGGTTTAAGAATAAGTGGCCCGGGACGTGAGGAAGAAAGAAGCATAGAGGGTGTGAGTGGTTTCTTGGTGCAGGCAAGAGTGTGCAGGGAAGAGAGCCCCCCCATGCCCAGTGGGGGGGTGGGATGGAGGCAGAGGAATATCAAGTGCATGGAGGTAAAAGGGAATGGGGTGCGTGTGCGCCAGTGAGAGGAGTGAATGAGACAAAGGAAAAACCCTTTGTGCAGAGAGAGACTATCATTTGGTTTTATATGTTAAAAGAAATCTTAAGACGATCATATGGGAACCGGTCATTGACAAGACAATCTTTAACCGGAGATGTGAAATGTCCACAGGAAATAGAATTACATTCATTTAAATAAATTGTGCAAAAACATTTTTTCATCATATTTCATACACCAGCATAAAATCCAAAACATCAACTTGACTAACATACTAATGCGCTTGTCCACATAATTTTCCAGTTACAACAATTGTGGGGAAATGCTGTTGATGATTAAACTGCAGACATTATTCTCCGTTCTTTGACACTGCATCCAGGATCTCCTGCAAAACCTGCGAGTCTCTTAACGCTGTTGTAAACCTTATGTGCAGTAGTTTGACCTCGACACACATGGAAGCTCAAGGCAGACATGGCTGGCACAGGTGACCTCAAGCAGCCAAACCCTACTTCCTATACAATCACTTTCTATGATTTATTGCATTCCAAGACTTACCCTTTTCTTTTCCCCTGAAATCCCATCTCGGCAGATTAAGCTCCAGGACTGGCTGGTCCCGCTGAAGGATAAGGTGCAGCGTATTCTGAAGTCTAAATGCGAAGAAGAGCTTGATTACAAGTCCACTATGGTGAGTGGCAGCTCTGTTCTCATGTGTCATGCACACATGTGTGGGAGAATGTGGGCCACTTGTTTTTCATCATGTGCAGGATTTTGTGTAGAGGATGGGTCTCTGTACTGTGTGTGTGTGTGTGTTTTTTTTTTTTCCTGGTGGTCCCTTCTCTGTAGGAATGCCATTGTCGTCCCAGGTCCCTATCCTCTGTTTGATGACAGTCGCTTGAAAGGGACAGGAGATTCGGGCCGTCGCTGCAACCAGCATCCTTTCAAAAGCAGTTACTCATCTTGACACTAACTTTCACCAACCTAGGCAACGAGTAGGTGATAATATGCATGCCTTGGGATTTGCAGCAGAGTCCCTCAAGCCCAGGTGGCATTCCAGAATTAGGCCTCTGGGTACTGTGATGAATCCTGCAGAGTCATCACTGAAGCCCAGCCTAAAATCTCCTCCCATGTGGCCAGGGGAAGGCAGCTGCTACCTGATCCTAACCCTTGTGGTGGTATTATGAGGGAGCATCACAAGGGAGGAGATGGCTGTCAGGGGGAATTGGTGACTCCTTTGGGACTGACGCGGTATTGGTCATCTTGTGAGGATGAGAATTCCATGATTCCCAAATATCTGGTGGCATGCTGTCACTGCGCAAGTCCCTCTCATGAGAAAACCCAGAGACCATTCTATGAAAAGTCACTTAGCCAGAATAAGCTTTATACATTGGGAGTTCATGAATCAAATGTGAGATCCTCGAATCCAAATGTGACATCCTCTAATCATCATGATGCTGGTTTAGGGAGAAATCCTAACCCCAATGTTAAATCGCATATCATTCACAGAACATTTCCAAACTCTGATTACATCAATCAGTACTGAATAGACATCAAAGAATCAAAACCACTATGGACGTCAAGATCCATAATGCATGTAGTACTGGGTACGAGGAAGAGGGGCAAAGAGTTAATGAGGATTAAAGGTGCTACTGAAGAGACTGTGCGGTCTAGTTGTTTACAATCAGGGCATCTAAGCGGGACATTTAAATGTGGGAATGAGCTACAGCTGGAAGAGGGAGTAGCAAAATGGCGCCCTTGATTTGCTTTCCTTCACCTTTACCTTGCTGTTGAATCCTGTATAGGCCTCTTGCTGAAGAGATCTGGAGGTTGCATGACACATGCCCATTTGCATGGCTTTTTTGTTCTTAAAGGGAGAACTGAGGAGCCAGAGGGAGAAAATCTTATGCGTGTTTGAAGAACTGGAGCAGTTTCTGGAGCAAGAGAAACAACGGGTTCTCGAGAAGCTCGAGAAGAAGAAGAAAACTAATCTCCAACTGATCCGGAAGAGAATGACCGGAATGCTGATGGAGAAATCCACACTCCAGAAGTTGATTATTGAGATTGAGGGCAAATGCAGGCAGCTGGATCTGGAGTTACTGAAGGTGAGGGTGAATTAGAAGTTTATGGATGTAGCGCAGCGGCTTTCCACTCTCAGGGACAGTGCTCGCCGATGTGTCTTAACTCCCTCATTACTCCCTACTATCATCTGTCCTGTGGCCTCATTCCCGTTGAGCTCTCTGCCATTTGGCTTCCTGTGGCGAAGCGTGGGGACTTTAAAGCACTATTTTTATTTTTATTTTTATTTAATTGTTTTTATTAGGTTTTCTTGAAATAAGCCACAAAACAACACAAAAAGCAAACCGTAACTGTATCCCACTGAGCGTCCCGCCCCCCGAAACCGATCCCTGAGCCTCCTGTCCAGTAATCTTCACCCTATTTCCAGTATGAAGAATTTATGTGGACAGTACCCCTCTCTGAAGTCTTCATGTAAGAAGTTCATCACCTCCTCCCAGTCCGTTGTGAATTTGGTTTGGATTCCCTGTATTGAATAAGTCACCCAATCCATCGCTGCAAACTGCTAAACTTTGGCCACCCAATCTTGTTCTACTGGAGGGTTTTTGGCCTTCCACTTTTGTGCGATTACTAAAAGAGCTGCCAATGATAAGATTATATAAGCCTTCCTGTCCATTGCCTGGTGGTGTATCCAGTTGGGCCCAGTAGGGCTTCCCTTGGTCCCCTTGTGGTCTATGTTCCAAACATTGCATGCAGATGTTGATTAATTTGTCTCCAGTATCTTGCCAGTTTTGTGCACCCCCACCACGTGTGTAGCCAGTCCCCCACACCCCGATATTCCTGCCAGCACGCCTCTGATGCATCGGGATTGTTTCAGATGAGTGGGAGTGTAGGGCCACTGGGTCATGATTTTATACCAGACTTCTCTTCTCTGCATAGCTTGAGTCAATCTCGAAATATCCCGCCATAGACCCTCCCAGTCTTCCTGTGGAATGGGTTCCCCTAGTGCTTCTTCCAGGCCGTTATGTATTTTGGGATAGGACCTGGCCCCGCTTCTTGCCCTATCCTTTATATGTTGAAAATTAGACATTTATCGCCAGGGTCGGTGGCTAAGAATGTTTTTAATGAGGTAAGGGGACGGGTGGCCACCTTCCTATATATGGTGTCCATTAACCAGTGGTGTAGCTGCAGATATTGCATCCGATCAGTTTCGGATAGCCCCAAATCGTGCTTATGCTGAACAACCGTCTTTATGTCTTGCCCTATGAACATATCCCATATTTCCGTACACCCACTTTCTTTGCACTTCTTAAAGGCCCCTACAGGAATGCCTGGGGTGACTTGGGGATTGCCAAAGATCGGAGTGCATGGGGATGGAAAGGTTGTAAATTGCCTATTGTGCGCCAGCGAGTCCCAGGTATTTTCCACCAATTTGGTGATATCTGACTTATGCATGTTTTGAGGCCGGTCATCTTTATGGAGCCATAACACTTCTCCCAATGGGGCGCCTACCAGAGCCTGGTCCTTCTGGCACCAGATGTTCCCTGTTTCAGGTGCCAGCCAATGTTTGATGACTCTTAATTTGGACCGCCCTGTAGTACATGCAGGGATCCGGTACGACTAAACCCCCTCCTTTAGTCAGATTCTGTAGCAATTTAATTGCATCCCGGGGCGGGATTGGGGGGTTTGTGATTCAAAATGTATGAGTTTATAATTTTGTACACTGCTCAGAAAAATTATTCCAGCACTGTGATCGGTAGGGCTTGGAAATAATATAGGAGCCTGCGGAGGGCCACCATTTTTATCACATTGATCCTGCCCATCAAGGATGTCGAGAGGGTGCCCCATTTACGAAGTTGCCGCTTAAGCTGCTCTATCAGCGGAAGGTAATTTGCCCCGTATAGGCCCTGCAATGCTGGGGTTAGTCTTATGCCCAGACGTTTGTTGCTAGTGTGTACCCATCGAAATTGGGATAGCTGTTGTGCTTGGGTTAGGTTGTCCCCTGTGAGAATTAGGTTCAGTATTTTTGACTTAGCCAGATTCACTTTCAATCCGGCAACATACCCGAATCGCTGGATCTCCCCCATCGCCACCTGGAGGGATTTCTCTGCATCTGAGAAGGTCAATAGCATATTGTCTGTGTATGCTATTATCGTGTTTTCCTCCCGCTAGAATATTATACCCCTAATATCAGGGTTTGTGTGGATTGAAGACATAAAGGGCTCAAGATATATGGCAAACCGGAGGGGAGAAAGAGGGCAGGCCTGTTTCGTATCTCTTGTTAAAGTAATTGGATTTGATAATTCTCCATTCACTAAAAGTCGTGCAGTCGGGTCTCTGTAATTAGCACGCACCATGGACAGGTATTTTGGCCCAATGCCCATCAACCCCAGGGTATTAAAAAGAAAGGCCCACTCAACCCTGTCAAATGCTTTTTCTGCATCTACAGAGAGCAGGACTGCGGGTTCTCTTTTCTTTGTTTTTTTTTCTAGGATATGGCAGACCCTTTTAATGTTGTCATGCGTTTGTCGTTGACAGATGAATCCTGATTCGTCTGGGTGTATCAGCTGTGGTAGTAGGGGTTCCAGTCCACCAGCCAGGATTCTGGCGTAGAGTTTCGCATCTATTTTAATCAATGCGATGGGTCTGTACGAACCACAGGGTGCAGGGTCTTTGTCTGGCTTAGGGGAAAAGAGTATTTTGGCCTCTTCCATTGAGCGTGTAACGCCTCCTTTTCGTGCAAATGTGTTAAAGAGAGAAGCCAACCTAGGGGCCCAGGATATGTTGATAAGCCTTGTAGAACCCAGCTGTGTATCCGTCTGGGCCCAGAGTTTTGTCCATGGGAAGGCATTTTTTTGCTGGAGTACCTCCTGCGTGATATCGGCGTTTACACTAGCGCAGTCTGATTGGGAGATCTTCGGGAGGGTAAGTGTCCTAAGGTTGTCAATCGGAAGTGTGTCATCTGGATTATCGGATTTGTGCAGCTCTGTGTAAATGGTAAAAAACTGTGCCGCAATGTTGGGGTTAGAGTAGGCCAAATTCCCCCTATGGGGTGGTAATCCCCTTGATTGTCTGAGCTGCAGTCTTCTGTTTGAGTTGTCTCGCTAATGGTTTATCCGCCTTATTGGCGTGTATATAATACCTTTGCTTAAGCGCTAGCAGGCCCCATTCAGCCACGCTAGATTAAAATTCCCCGTCAGTATTGTCTCCCCTTGGGCAAACCCCTCTAGGTCCGAGAGTACACATAAATAAAATCCGTCCTGACCTATGTTGGGAGCATAAACTGTGGCGAGTATGAGGACATGCATGTCTAGTTGTAATACTACATACAAGTATCTCCCCTCCTTGATGGTTGGTTTTTGTGGACACGATCTGGGGGCTAACCCTACTTTGATCGCAATCAGTACCCCCCCCCCCCCCAACTTTGCCCCTGGTGTTTGCCTGTAAGAATGGCTGGAATTGCCTTCATTTCAGGCGGTGGGAGTCAGACCTTTTTGATTGGGTTTCCTGTAAGGCTATGATATCCGGAGTGTGATGCACTAATAACCTTTCCTTTTTTTTTCTGCTTCACTGGGGTGTTCAGCCCCCGGATGTTCAGAGAGAGCAGCTTAAGCATCCTTAAGGGTTGGGTTATCTATGCGTTGTTTGGAGCCCCTGGATTGGTTTAGTGTAAGGGCCCTTCCTCAACTTGAGCCCATCTACTCTCCCCCCCACCCCAACTCCCCCCAGCTATCCCTTCCCCTCCCCAAATCTCCGCTCCCCCCACCCCCTCTCCCTTGCCCTGGTGCGGGTCTTATTACCCAAGTGTCTCCCAAAATGTGCTTGTAGGGGATGAACCTGCCTTACAACCCCGGGCCAACTGGTGGGGCACACTAAGGCCCCTATTGAGATTCCAAGCATGCAGTCTTTCACGCACCCCGTCCCCCGAGATGCAAGGGTAACTTGTTAGTGAGCTAAACGGTTATCATGAATACCGGGGTCATGCCCCTTATGCTGGGATGGTTTTTCTGGTGAGACAAATGTTGCGGGCCCCGCGGCGGGAGTCTCTTCCATCCTGAGTGCACTTGCGACTGCTCCCATGGATTCGGTCATCGTAAGCGTCTAGCGATCTCCTTGTCTCAGTGTCATCCTCAAGATGGTGAATCTGTAGTCCCTCCTATAAAGTAGTGACCCTGTGCTGTCTGCCTTCCCATTGAAATAACAGCCCGAAGTGGAAGGTCCATTTATATTTGACCTGCTTGTCTTGCAAATTTCAGGATTGGCCCCATTTCCTTTCTTTTGGGGCGGGTGGGGTGAGCCATGTCTTGTTAGACATGGATTTCCACCCTGTTGTATTGTATGGGGCCGCCGGTCAGGTTGTACGGAGGATCGCTTCCTTCTGCGGGTATCTAGCCAGTGCTGCCACCACGTCCCTGGATCTGGAACCAGGGTCCGGTCTCTTCGGGCCTGTTCTATGGACCCCGTCTATCGGCACGTTGCCGGCTTGTTCCTTGTCCAGCAAGTCTTTAAAAATTTGAGTGACCGTCATCCTAAAGTCTGCATCCGCCACTGATTCCGGGAGGTTCTGTAAGCGAATATTAGATCTGCAAGACTTGTTTTCCAGGTCCTCGCATTGCAGCTCAATGTCCTGTGTCACCCTTGCCAGATCTTTGAGGACAATATTGATGGAGCGAGTGACCTCTACTACCTCCTGTAGAGCTCTTTGAGTATAATCAGTTCGTTCTCCCAGATCCTAAATGTCTTTCCTCATATCTGCCATTGACTGTTTTATTTCCCCCATGAAAATCGCGAATTGCGTTTGGAAGGCTTGCCTCATCTTAATTTGAAAATCCAGAAAGCAGTCTTCCATGTTCTCTTTTGAAACAGCTATTTTAGGGGTCGTGGTACTAGGATCCCCTTTGTGTATGGTCGACAATTCTTGTGTTTTACTTGAGGGATCTCTTGCTCCATGGTCTCTGGACCAGCAACGCTGAATAGTGCTGTCTGGGGTGGGAATTGGGGGTTGGTTTTCGCTGATGCTGCTTTACCTTTGTTTCCCGACATTAGTTGCACTCTCGAGGTTCAGGTTGTGTTAAAATGTCCCCCTATTCGCTTGTAGTCTTTATGCAGAGCAGTGCAGGCTGTGCAGGGGGCACAGAGCCAGTTACATTCCCCTCCACCCAGGGCTTTAATGTTTGGCCTGGGTGGCCTCTCCTCAAGAGTGGGCTTGATGAGTCTTTACTGCTGATGTCGCCTTGGGCCCACGTCCCACCTTGCTAGATCTACGTGTCACTTTCAGGGCCTTGGCTTGTAGTGTATCTTGCTTGGGGGGCCGAAGCCTTGGGCCCAGACAAGTGATCTATCCTCCCACTCTACATGGAGGTCATGCCCAAGGGTCTGTGCCTGGGGAGGTTGTCTGTGCTTCCAATCTCTGCAGCGGCTGCAAGGACCTGGGTGCTTGAGATAGAGTTTTATGCCCAGGAAGGAGTGAGTTGCTATTAAGGATTTACCTGGAAGTTTGCATGGAGCTCCTGTGATCTCCCTGTGCCCCTGTCCGGTCACTGGGAGCAGCTGCTCTTTTCACTGCCAAGGAGAGGACCCATTCTGTGTCTGGTCCAACCCGTGCTGACTCTGCGTGCTTGGTGCTGCAGGGGCAGTGTGTCTGCTTCGCGATCGCCTGGGTCCTCGTTGCCCGCTGCTTTGTTTCATCCCCAGAAGCCTGCAACGTCTTTGGGATAGCTGCAATGTTCTTCCGGAGGGCTGGAGGGTCTGTTCTGAGCACTGGGGGAGGGGTGGTAGCAGAGTAATCTGCTGCCCTGCTGTGCCCGTCCTGTATCGTCGTGTTTGTTTCTCTTCTCTCGGCAGGTAGAGTGGGTCGCTGGTGTATGGGGGGAGACACCACTCAGTAGTCCGATGCTGCCTGATGCTGGGCTGGAGCTCAGATCGTGAGCCTTTGCTGCCCTCACCAATGCACCGTGATCCAGCACACCCGGGGAATGAATGGGGGCTCGGTTTAAACTCCTTTATTTCGCTCGCTTCAGTTATGTGCTTTGCTACTCTCGCCGCCATCTTGGAATCCACTTATTGAACATTTATAAGGCGCTTATGCAACAAGATAGTGTTTCAAAGCATCACAAGGGAAAGTAAACACTGGAAGTAACAATGAGTAAATAGAATGAAACAGCGGTCCTACTAGGCCTTGTGACATTCGGAGCGTGCAAGTGCAGTGAAAAAAGCTAAAAAAATAAAGGTGGGGTGAGGGGAAATGCTATTAGGGTGCCCAGGGGAGGAAGTGCCAGAGGTGCCCGTTGGGGAGACAACCAGCAAGTGCATGGGCACGGACATCCCAGGGGAAGAGGGAGGTCTACCGGCCAACAGGTAAGTGCGGGGCGGAGGCAAAACCACCCGACAGGCGGGTGTGGGCCCTGTGGGCAGTGCAGCGAGGTGCTGGGGCGATTTGGCTGAAGGCCAGGAGCCTATTTGACTCATGAAGGACTAGGCCGCCAATGTCAGCGACAAAGGGGATGGATAGCACGGGAGGGGGGAAGGAGGAGGAGAAGAGAAAGGTCTTGAGTTGTTTGCAGAACTTGAGGTGATATGGTTTAAGACAGAGAGAAAGAGGGAGACTGTTCCGAAGGAGGGAACCAGCTGAGGAGCGAGATCAGCCCCAGTTCTCTGCTTGGAGAAGCGTTTGATCAGCAGAGTTGGAACCTGAAGATCGAAGGGATCTGGAAGGAGAGCATTTAGTAAGACAGAGTTGCAGGTAGCATGGAACCAGGGCCCAGACAGCCTTGTGGATGATGCAGAGGGTCTTGAATTTGAGCCTTGCAACAACCGGGAGCCATAGGAGACATTTTAGAGCTGGAGAGATACAGTCCCTGGGCTTGAGGGCAAGGATAAGTCTTGCATCCCTATTCCGGATTAGTTGAAGAGAACAGAGCGAAGAAAGGCAGGTTGAGGAAGAGGCTGTTACAGTAATCTAGCCTGGACCAGAGTTCTAGAGACCTTGAGCTTCTGGGGGAAGTTGAGGAAAGGAAGAATACCCCTAAGGAGGTGAAGTTGAAAGTGATCCTTCTTGGCAAGGTCCAAGATGTGAGGAATAAGGAGTTGAAGAGGACCCTGAGGTTTCTGGTGTCAGTGGAAGGAGAGGGAGGCAAGCCCATAGAGGGCGAGCAGAGTGCAGGAGGGAAACGGGGAGCAGGTATCCCGATAGGCAGGATCTCGGTCTTGCTGGCATTAAGACAGAGATCATTGGAGGTGCACCAAGAATAAGTAGCAGACAGGCAGTCTGGGATGATAGAGGAGGAAGAGGGGAGCTTGAAGAAGAGTTGTGTGCCATCTGTGTAACACCAGAAACGAGGAGAGAAGGCAGATATCAGGCGAGCAAGAGGTGCTAGGTAGATGTTGAAAGGCAAGGCGAGAGGATAGAGCCCGGTGGAACACCACAAGTAGAGAGAGTGGTGGAGGAGGAGATCGAGCCTAGGGGCACCTGGGAAGGGCAGTCAGTAAGGAAGGAGGTCAGCAAATCCTGTGCCTGGTCTGAGATACCAAGTGTATCTTGGAGCTGCTTTATGAGGATAGAATGGTTGACCATGCCAGAGGCGGAAGAGAGGTCAAGGAGAATGAGAACAGCAGGAGAGTTGGAGTAAAGATTTGCGAGCAATTCATCTCAGGTGTTGAGGAGAGCAGTTTCCGTGCCTCTGAATGCTCGGAATTCAGATTGATGGTCATGTAAACAACCAGCAAATTCAGTGTGTTGGGTCAGTTGGGGGATGACCAACCTCTCCAGGAATTTCCCGATGAAGGGTGTAGTAGAGATAAGGCGGTAGTTGGCTGGACACAAGGGGTTGGCGGAAGGCATTATTAGGTGGGGGTCACAAGGAAGTGCTTGAGAGAAGAAGGGAAAGAGCCAGATGCCAGGTAGTGTTTGCAGAAGTCAGCAAGAGCCGGAGCAAGGGAGGAGATGTTGTTCTTGATGGTTCTGTATGGTGCACTGGGCCTCCTTTGGCTCAGACCCTGAGTACTACAGAAAAAAATGTCTGTTATGTTCAATCTCATTCTCTCTGTTCAGGCCCCATGTGTTCACCGTTCGAGATCAGGTGGTCGTGCTTTTTCTGTTGTGGCTGCTAGGCTATGGAATTCTCTCCCGCTGGCCCTCTGTGCCACACAGGAGCACCTTCTTTTTTGTCGTGCTTTGAAGAGTTTCTTTCTCTACCACCTTTTTTCTTCTTTTGTTTTTTTTTCTTTGTCCTGCTGGTGAAGGTGCACTTTATACATTAAATAAATAAATTGTTGACACAGATGAGCCTCCCTCCCTCATTGACAATCTCTCACACCTTGGCTTTCAGGGCATCATTCTCGCTTGTGTGACCTCCTGCCTGGCTGATTGCACCGTTGCCTTGGACACTCCGGAGGTATCTGCAAGGCTCTTCCCACACTACACCTCCTCTCTCGCCAAAACTCATCTCTGTTGTCAGATTATATTGAGATCTCTTTCCCGGTCACCATTGTGCTCCCCCCTTGCACCGCTTACTGCTTATGTGCTCCCCATCAGTGGGTGGTGCTGCACTACCTGCAGCTGCTCTTCTAACACTAAAGCAGTCTTTATACTGCTGTCCAACTCTGTGTCACCCCTTCCCCATCTCCTATACCCCAGACGTGCCACTGCCCACATTTGATTTTGTTGGAGGTGTGACACATTGCATCAGATTGCCCTGTTGCTCTCACCTACCATAAAGCTGATTTAAAGTTTTAGAAATATATATATATATATATATATATATATATATATATATCCATTATATTTAATTTAATTTTATGGTGTTTAAGTGCTACCAAGAGGCTTAACCCGTATTGATCCCCACTAGACATTTCAGTTTAGTCTAAATTGACGGCAGTGACATTTTATTTTGATTTGCTCAAACAAATACTATCTTCGAAAAATCACATTTGTGGAGAAAGGTTTCATGAAACCCCACTGTGGTTGCCCAAAAATGCAGCTGTGCTTCAATCATGTATTTGAACAAAAGTGTCTCCTTGCAATGCACCATAATTATCATTCCGGCATTTTCATTGCACAGTTTTTTCATGAATAGAAATTTAAATCCCACCGCTCCTCCAAATATTGATCCAGCCCAATACATTTTAATAGAGGATTCAAATATTGACCACTTTATTGTAGCTTTTTTTTTTTAAAAAACTTGATTTAATACTGGCATCGTCACATTACTAGAAAAGCATGTTCAAGAGAGGTGTTACAACCCACAGTTATAGCAAGATATATCTTGAGTCGTATTATACAGGATGCAGGGGGTGAGGTTAGGAAGAGAGTGGGAGGGTGGGGGAGGAAGACACATCGCAGTGAGTTATACAGAGAGACTTGGTGTATCCTCAGTTTCTTCCTCTTCTTCTGCCGCCAGTAAGAATGTCCTGAGGGGGGCCCATATGCCCTTGACATTTTTTGAGATGTAAGGTTTCGGCCAAATGAAGGATTGGACATTTTCTCAGGTGTCCATACAAGGGTAAGTGTTGTGGCCATCTTCAGGACAGATGATTTCTTCACGATAGGCCTTATATGTGATGTAAGTATGACATCATAGATCTAAAAAGATGTATACACAAATGATTACCTTGTGCGACAAAACAGAGGGAACTACAAGCTGTTTAGTAAGTTCGCTTTTACAGCAGATAAGCCTGTGAGTCCTATCAGCCAAACATTACACTGATATTATCAACGAAGAATCTCTAAATGAAAAAACATAAAACCTGATAATTTGTTAGTTGTATTCTAGAAACAAGTTTAAAAACAAACAAATGACATAACGTAGTGTGACACATAATGGAGTTCTATCTCTTACTTGTTGTCCCTAGGACGAGTGTGATAAAGACGGTGAACAAATCAGCCGTATTGTCAAGTGCAAAATTTGCATCAGGAAGCACGTTGGCTAAAGCAGTCATAAATTCTCGGGCAAGGAGCGCCTGATTCTATTCATCCAGGAGAGCAAAGTAATCACTATGGAAGTAGATACAGAATAATTATTTAATTAGTAACCTACTAGTTAATTAAAAGGTTCAAATTTGATCTTATGTACCCCCGTGCTTTTGGCTATTTTTGCCTGTTTTTTGATTCACGACCATCATGCACTGTTGATTTTCTGTTGATCTTCTGTAACATGTCTATTGGTAGAACTCCATGGTGTCTGCCACTTCTATCCAGAATTGTTTAATTGGCGGGCATTCCCAGTACATGTGGATGGCTGTTGAGTCAGTTGCGCCGCATTTGGGGCATGCCTGTGGCTTGGTAGGATCAAACTTGGAGATTTGTTTGGGTGTATTGTGTAGTTGGTTCAATATCTTGAATTGGATAAGTCTGAGATTTGCACATAGGGATATGGTTTTTGTGTGTGTGCAGAAATTCGCCCATTGCTGTTCGTCTTTTTGAATGTTCAAGTCTCTTTCCCATATGGCTCTCATTTCATTCTTGGATGGGGTGTTGGATTGAGCGATTCTGTATAGGCTGGACACGCTACCTATAAAGCCGTCCTCTGTCAGGATTTCTGATAGAAATTTGTGGACTGGTGGTGCAATGGGGAAGGACGGCCATTTCTTCTTGCAGGAGGCTTTTAGTCTTTGATAATGCAGCATTGTGGTAAGGCTGTTGCCTGCTCTGTTTTGGATCTGTGTCGCCGTGAGAAATCGACCTTCCGGAAAGAGATCGCCAACTTTGGCTTGTTTTGTAGAGTCCCATAGTACTTGTATGGTGCGGTCTGTTGTGTGCTCCAGTCCTGGGTAGTGCCATAGGGGTAGGTGCGGCCAATATGGTGTTTCCCATCTCACTCTCTTGAGAATCTCTGCCCATGCTCTTGCAGTCGATTCCATTAGGTCGGCCAGAGTCTTTTCTCGTGGTACGTTGGAGAATATCATGCTCTGGAGGTTCAGCGGTGATGCTGCGAACCTTTCTGCATGTATGTGTGCAAAATATTCTGCGGTATTTGTCCAGTATTTTGCAAAGTGTGCTTGTGCTGAGTAGTAGTATAGTTGGAAGTCTGGGGCTGCCAGACCTCCAGTATCGTAGTTCTCGAACAAATTTGGACCAGCTTAGTCTGGGCACCTTCCCTCCCCAGATGAAGCACGTGGCCACATTTTGGAGTGTGTCAAAACATCTCTTGCCCGGCCAGATCGGGATGCCATTGAATACGTACAGCAGTTTTGGGACTACCACCATTTTCAATAGTGATATACGACCATACAGGGATAGCGGCAGTCTAGTCCAGGCATTAAGTTTAAGGTCCAGCTGTTTCAGGTATGGGGCATAATTGTTTGCATACAGGTTTTTTTTGTCAGGTGCCATGATGATGCCCAGATACCTTGCTGAGGTGGGGGACTAACGTAAATCATTCATTGTTGCAGTCTGGGCTGTGGACTCGGTCAGTGGAATTATTTCAGACTTGGTTTGGTTGATTTTGTATCTGGAGTATTTGGTGAGTTTGGTAATGTCTCTTAGCACCGGTGGTAGGTGTGTGTCTGGGTTCCTAATGTACAGCATCATATCGTCTGCGTAGAGGGAGATGAACTGTGGAAATCCCATAATACGGATCCCTCTCCAGGCTTGGTTGTGTCGTAAATATGCTGCCATTCCTCCTATTGTCAGAGCGAATATTAACGGAGAGAGGGTCAGCCTTGCCTGGTGCCTCTGTAATGCGAAGGCGGTGGACAAGGTTTTGTTGGTTTGTACTCTGGCGGAGGGGTTGCGGTACAACAGTTTTATGAAGCTGAGGAATCCTGAGCCAAACCGCATCTTCTCCAGTATTCCGTACATATATTTCCACGAGATGGTGTCAAACGCTTTCTCTGCGTCTAATGTGACTGCCACCGTTTGTGCCCGGTGGTCCATTTGGGATGTGATGGCGAAGAAGTGTCTGAGGTTCAGGGCGGTGGAACGGCCAGGTATGAGGCCTGTTTGGTCCGGATGCACTAGTTTGGTCATGTATGGATTTAGTTTATTTATTATTGCTTTTGCAAAAATGTTGTTGTCGACGTTGATGAGAGACAGAGGTCTATATGAGGATGGGGAGTGTGCAGGTTTATTGGGTTTTAGCAACACGGCTATGATGGCTTCTCTCATTATCAGTGGGAGCATTCCAGTTACGAGGGCTTCATCCCATACCTCTAGGAGCCGTGGGGCGAGTTCGTCTGTGTAAATTTTGTAGAGATCTGCGGGGAGGCCTGCCCGCTTTGAGGTCCTTAATTGATTGCTGTATGTCCTCTAGGGTCAGAGGTAGGTCTATAATGGCACTTTCTTCTCTGGAGAGTTTGGGGAGTGGGAAGGAGTCCAGGTGTTCGCAGAGTTCTTCCGTTGTCACTTGGTCAGCATTCGGGTATAACCTGCTGTAGAAGTCTCGGAACACAGCATTCACCTTCGAGTGGTCTACATGTGTTGAACCTTTTTCATCCATTATACTGGTGAATTGCCTGTGTCCCTGTTCAATCTTGATAAGGTTTGCTAGCATCTTGCCAGATTTATTACCTTCACCATATTTCCTGGCTTTGGTTGGTTGAGACATATACCAGACTTCTTGTTCCGCTAAGGTCTTGAATTTGGTCAGGGCATCATTCAGTATGGATAATGTTGTTGGCTCAGGGGCTTGGACGTATGTCGTCTCTGACTCCTTGATTTGGGTTTCGATTTTGGTTAATTGGATGCATATATCTTTCAGAGTGCCATGAATCTTCGAGATCAGGTGCCTCTGAGCCACACTGGTTTCCCCTACTGTGTGGCATGATTTCTCTGAGGTTCGGTTGCAGTCGAAGAAGTCCTGGAGCTCGATCCGGAATGGTTCGTGTACTGAGGTATCCCCTTTAGGAGGTCCGGAGGCATCCTCCATAGTTGATGTTCATGGTTGGGCGGTCCAATCTGGATTTCAAGTATTACTGGGGAGTGGTCCGAGAGTGTTCTGGGTAATATAGTGCATTCTTTCAGGTCAGGGATGCGGTTTGCGGAGCAAAGCCAGTAGTCGATCCTGGAACTTGATACATGAACGTATGAATGAAATGTATAGTCTCCGGTGGTAGGATGTAGTTCTCGCCAGGTGTCTGCTAGCGGTAGGTCTGACATAGCCTGTTTTATAGTGAGTGCTGCTTTGGAGTTTGCACGCTGGGCCTGGGATGTTCTGTCAAGTGCAGGATCTAGAATAGTGTTAAAGTCTTCTCCCCATATAATTATTGTGTCTTCTGCAGGGGTTATTAGATTTACAATCTGCTGGTAAAATTCAGGCGTGTCAATGTTTGGGCTATAGGTATTTACGATTACTAGTTCCTGATTCTGCATTATTCCCCAGATTATTACATATCTGCCATCTGTGTCTATTTTCGTTTTGTGTACTTGGAGACCGAGTCTGCGGTGGATCAACGTCAGGACCCCTCTTGAATGCGAAAAGTAGTTTGTCATGTATATCTGTGGGCCCCAAGCACGACCAAGTGCATTAGCCATGTGATCTGTGGTGTGGGTCTCCTGTAATAGGAGAATGTCTGCTTTGTGTCTATTAGCGTATGCTACTACTTTCCTGGTTTTGATTGGGTTAAGGAGTCCTCTTTCATTCCAGGATAGAAGTCTAGTGTTTCTGTTCATTTGTTGAGGCGTCATACGTATAGTATCAATGCTGTGTCCTGTGTTTCAGCCATGTTTTGGAGGTCTCTTTCTCTCTGTAACGATGCCAGGTTTTCTTTATTCAGAAACCAACCGTTATTAACAACACAAACTTTTCGGAGGTGCGAACGTTTGTAACTTTCGCATCTCCTTATTTTGAACAGGCAACTGGCCTGCTTATTTCCCCATCTCCCACCCTCACCATCCCCCCAAACGGGCGGTGTGTCCCAAATAACCATTTGCAAAATTGCAGTAGAAACCAAGTGAAGTGGGGGCAGTGTGGCTCGTCTCTACTCCGGGACTATCTCGTTCATGATCTTGTGGATCGGCCTGTTGGTGCTGTAGCTGCAGTGCAGAGTAGGAGCTCTTATTATGTCGAGTTTCATTTTTTGGGTTCCAGGGGGTTAGTTCTCGGTGGGCGCCTCTGGGATATATCTCTCGATGTATGACTTAGTTGCATCCAGTGAGTCAAAGAATTGTGTCTTGCCGGCGTGTTGAATGCAGAGTTTGGCGGGGAACATCAGGGCGTATACTATTTTGCGGTCTCTCAGTGATCTTTTAACAGAGTCAAAGGATCTCCGGGCAGTCTGTACCCCTGTAGAGAAATCTGGCTATATGTGAATGCGATTAGATTTGAATGTGAGGGGGCCTTGTTCACGGGCTAGACAGAGCACCAGGTCACAGTCCCGATAGTTGAGTAGTCTTGCTATGATGGTTCCTGGTGGTGCCCCATGTTTAGGAGGGGTGACTAGTGCTCTGTGTGCCCTTTCGATCAAAAATTGTTTCGAGAACTGTGCCTCTGGAAATAGGGAGTGGAGCATGTCTTCGGAAAAATTGTTGCATGGTAGTATTGGGCTTGTGCTCCGCCACCCCCACCACCCTGATGTTGTTGCGCCTCGAGCGGGATTCTAAATCTTCACATTTGTTCTGTGGCGCCTTAACACCTTTTTGAATTTTCTCCATGGTTTTGCCCTGTGTGGTAGCACTGTCTTCCAAGGTTGAGACCCTGTTTTCTGCTTCTGTGACCCTGGGGTTCACCTTTCTTATGTCTGCCCGAATGGAGGCAATGTTGTCCCCTATATCATCCAGTTTAGTATTAATTGCCGCGAAGCCTCTCTCCATAGCAGCCATATACTGGGCCATCTCTTGAGGGGGTAGGTCTGTCATGGGTGAACTGGAGGTTTCGGTGGGTTCAGTGCCCTGGTCTAGGTTGGAGGAGTTTGCAAAAGCGTCCATGGGGCCCCTCCTCTTGTCTTTGTTTCTGGTGCCCCCAGCCATTACTATGAAGTGGCCTCGGGCTATTGCGCTGGAGCAGGGGAGTTGTATGTGTTGGTCAAGGGGGAAAAGGGCGTCACCTTCTCAAGTTTATATGTCCAGTCGTGGCGCTGGGCCAATTGTGTCTCCGGGGTGTTATCCCGGACGGTGTGGGTTGTAGTGAGGGTCTTTGGTGCGGTTAGTGCCCTGCGTGGGTTTACCCAGTAGTTTAGAGTTGTGCAGAGAGTTTATTGGCGCAGGCTCTCTGTGTGGGTGGTAGGTTGAGTGGTACTTTGCTGGCAGGGTGCGGGTGGTGCACTGTGTTGGGTTCTTGGCTGGGCGACTAAGGAGGAATGCGAGGCCTTTGCTTAGCCTCTAATGCCTGGGTGCTGCAGCTGGCGCCCACGTACCTCTGGCCCCGGGGTGATCCCCTCAGCAGGACTGACAGTGTCCGTTGCGCTGCCGGGGAGCAGGATAGCCCAGGGCCGGCTTACGGGCTATAGGATCTTCGCGCCTGCTTCCACTCGGCGCTAGTGCGAGCCAGCCGTCTCTGGGGTCTATATCCGCGGTGCCCGCGGTCCATGGGATATCAGGAGATGTGGCGCTGATGTGGGGGGAGGATCCCTTCTCAATCCGCAGCCCCGTTCCGCTCCTCAGGTGCAGTGGGAGTCAGTCCCCCAGTGTGCCTGGACGCCTGCCGGGGTCCGTCAGCAGCGGCGCAATGCAAGTCGCCTCCCTCGTTGTCTGCTGCAGCTTCAGAGGTTTCGGCACTAAGCTGTACAGCCGTTAGTATTGGCGTTCCTCAGGATCGGATTGTCGGATTCGCCTCAAACCAGCACCGGTCACACCAGGGGAGGTTCAGGCACCTTCTCGGGCACTCTGCATAGGTCGTAGTTGGCTCGATCCGCAGGATTTAAAGTTCAAGATTTCATTAGTCTCGGAGCTCCGAGATCAGGCGGCCATTTTGTTTGGCGCGTCACAGCGCCCCCTCCACTTAATTGTAGCTTTAAATGTGTCACAGCAATGCCCCTCCCCAAAATGAAAGCTTTTTGCCAGCAGACCTTTATTTTTGCATTTATAGCAGCGCACCAAACCCTCAGGCATGTGCAAAGTGATATTCTACAAAGTGTGAGTCGACACATACAGATTACAACACACGGGTGGTTCTTAAAAAGCATAATCTGGCAGAGCCACGCCTCATGGTACGGAGGGGCTACATCAGGCATAGAGATACATGCGAGACAAAATCAGGGTAAATGCAGTGTCTGGCAAAGCTGCGCCTCATCGTACTGGGGGCTACATCAGGCATACAGATACATGCAAGACAAAATCAGGGTAAATGCAGAGTCTAGCAAAGCCGCACCTCATGGTACGGGGGGGCGACATCAGGTATGTGGACAAACAAGAATGACAACGTGAGGAGACAAGGTAAAATCCTAGCAGGTATGTTGCAGATTTAGCATTATGCTAGGAGGCAAAGAAAAGGTACTTAATCAGCTAGGTTACATGTAACGTCCATAGGCAGCAGAATGATGTATAAATGTCAGATAGACTAGGTTATGTGGTGCAGCTCCTGGTAGGGCAAGTTGTGGTTCCACTTTTAAAACATTAAAGAATGCATGGTCACTGGGACAATACAATAGTTCTCTTGAGACGCAAAAGAGAACACTCTAAATCTTTATTTTCTTTGCAGGGAGGGTTGGTGGAAATTATATAGGAGCTATGGGGGAAAACAACCTTAAAGGCAAGCGTAGGCTCTATAAGTGTTAGGATGGAGGAGTATATACACTTCCTGTAATTACTTAATCTAAGAGAAACAAATGTCCTTAGTACAATTCCCTGTTCTAACCAACATGTTCTTAGTCGTCGTGCCGTAGAAGTACTTGTCAATTCACTTACAGTGTGGGGGGATTTAAAGCTCCCCAGCACGCTTCTTTCTCGCCCTTGGTAGTTGCTCCAGAAGATGACCTCCTGGGATCTCCAACCGTTATCAAAACACACTGCAAGCCAGAAAAGACTGTGTAATTGTTCCCTCCCCTCTTGTCCTAGAGCACACATTTACCAGGCACCAACAGGAATTTCTCCCTGCCTGGGTTCTTTTCAGACTGCAGTAATTACACCCAGCCAAGAGTGGCCTGCCTGGGCTTTAGCCCAGTCCCAGTCCCAGGCCCTTCTCCGGTTCCCTGTGTCTCCAGCACCTTCCAGGCTACGGCCACAAAACATTATTTCTCTCTCTTCTAACTTCTCTTTCTCTCTGTTCTCATCCATATCTCTCTCTTTCTCTCGCCCCTCCTCTTCCCTCTTCTTTTCCCTTCCCTCCCTAGTCCATCCCTCTCTTCTCTTCCCATCCCTCACTTTCCATCCCTCTCTTCCCGTCCCTCTTCACTTCCCTCTCGTCTCACCCCTCTTCTCTCTTCCCATCTCTCTTCTGTTCTCTTCCCATTCCTCTCTTCCTTCTTCCATCCTTCTCTTCCTATCCCTCTCTACTCTCTTCCTTTCCCTGTCTTCTCTCTTCCCAACCGTCTCTTCTCTTCCGATCCCTATCCTCCCTCTTCCCACCCTTCTCTTTTCCATCCCCCCTCTTACCATCCCTCTCTTCCCTCTTCCTTCCTCGCTCTCTTCCCATCTATCTCTTCTCTCTTCCCATCCCTCTTTGCTTTTCCCATCCTTCACTCTTCCCATCCTTAATTCTCCCAATCCCTTTCTCTTCTTCTGTTCTCTCTTCTCTCTTCCCAGCCTTCTCTTCCCCTTCCTTTCTCTTCTCTCTTCCCCTTCCTCTTCTCTCTTCCCTCTTTCCATCCTTCTCTCGTGCCTCTTCCCACCCTTCTCTTCTGTTCCCATTCTTCTCTTCCCGCTTCCCATCCCTCTACTCTCTCTTCCCCTCCCTCTTATCTCTTTCATCCCTCTTCTCTCTTCCATCCCTCTCTTCTCTTCCCACCCCTCTCTTCTCTTCCCTCTTTCCATCACCCCCCTCTTCCCTTCACTCTCTTCCATAGTCACCCCCTCTCCCTTCCCTCTTCCCATCCATCCTTCTTCCCATCCCTCTCTTCCCTCTTCCCATCCCTTTCTCTTCCCTCTTCCCATCCTTCTGTCTTGCCATTCCTTTTTTTCTCCTCCCATCCCTCTTCTCTCCTTCCATCCCTCTCTTCTCTTCCCACTCTTCTCTCTTCACTCTTCTCTCTTCCCATCTCTCCTCCCCCTTCCCATCCCTCCCTTCTCTCTTCCATCTCATGACTTTCTTTTCCCTCCTCTAACTTCTGTCTTTATGAACTAAAGCCCCCAACAGGATAATCAAAATGCTGCTTTTTCTCCATGGTTTCTGGTCCTTCCCAGCTTCTCGGTTATTGCCCCCAGAATGCTTCTTATGCTAATCACGCCTTGATGTTTAATCTATCTTAGGGAATGGCCTAGCTGGCTCATCCACCTGCTTTCCTCTCCTGCTACTCTCTCTGAGCACACCAACTCTCTGGAACAGTGTCTCAACGCACTCAAAGCATGATGTGTGTGCCCTTTGAATACACTGGGCATAGGTTCAGTTGCCCCAATAAGCTCTATGATTGATGGGTCTGTTTCCCCACTAAGCCCAGCTCTTGGGTTTGGGCTAGGCTTCCTAGCTTTCCCACTCAATTTCACTAAATCTGGTGTTGCCCATGTTCTTTTATGGATTTATTGATGGAGTCTCTGTGGACTCAAATATGCCGGCTGCCATCTTTGAACCAGGCAAGACTGTCATGGCGACCGGGTGGTCCCGTGTTCTAACTCCCTGCTTTGCCTGTATTTCTTTCCTCGCTAAAGAAATCTCACTTGCTCTGGACGCGGACAATCTTTTTTCCCAGGTTTGAGAGCAGCTGCCCCAGACCGCCATCTGTGTTCTATTCCCAGGCTTCTCTGCCTTTGGATACACATTGAAGAATGCGCTCTCTCTGCGAACAAGCTCGCCTAAAAGACTTTGGGCGCGTGGCAACCTCCCTGAATGTACTGTAGCTTTTACAACTTTGGGTTGGAGAAGGGAGGATGGGTGTACTGTCGATCCCTTAATTACCACCGCCAGGGCATGCATCATGCAGTGTGTAGCTTCATCTGCCGCAAAAGTCACCAAGTTCTTTTCTTTGACCCCCCCCTTAGAAATTACCCAGTAACAGCACAGAGAATACATTTATTAAATACATGGCTGGTTATGTTGATATTATTAGTAAGACGTCCATATAGGAAGCCCACACTGATCCTGGTAAGCAGAGGAGCAGCCATCGTGCTCCCAGGACCACGCCATTTGGAGTTGCTGGAGAGTGTTTGCAGGATACTTTTTCACAAAGTAAGCCCTATGGGACTTGCGATGGGCTGGGGCACCACAAGCAGCTTTTTTGATTATTTTTGTGAGTAATTAGCTGCCGAGCGTGTGACACGCTCACTGGGGCACATTTGATTGTAAATTATTTGTGCAACAAAGCGCTCTTCCCCTGGGGCATCCGTGCAGTGAATCATCTGCATACTGGGCACATTTCTTATTTCTTCATGCACTGAATGATTTCAAAGATGCTCGTACCGCCTAGTGCACACAAGTCTTCCTCATCTTGCTAGCCTGGCCCCCTCTACCATTGGCTGCCTCACTGTTTATGGGCCAATCAGTCACCGGGAGGCGGCTTCTTCATTGAAGGCCTACATAAAAGGCCCTGTCTGAGCCCCACCCTCCAGCCCCTTCACAAACTATGCTGCAACCTGCTGTTTACATCCTGCTCTCCCATGAACTTGGTCCTCAGCACCCCTTCGATCTGTTGATCCGCCATTGAGTGATGGCTGAACTTTCCTTATGCTTCCTCCTCTTGCACCCTGATCTGTCTGTGCCCATCTGACATTGCTTATCCTCACCTCCTTCACTGCCCTCTCTCTCTGGGTTCATTGCACAAAGCTGTTTATAGCTGCTGTGTGTATTTTTCAATCCTGCATCCTAATTTCACTGCATGTGTGCCTCGCATCTGTTCTCCCTTAGCTACTACTAGGCCACTTGTGAGTTTAGGCCAGAACAGTGCAGTGCACTCACCCCTCTCCTTTCTACTACCCTCTGGCACCCTAATGGCACTCACCATCTCTCCTATCTTTTCTAATTGCTACTCTGTCTCCTACCCCCCCTCTTTCACTAAGTCTGGAATCAAAAAGCACAAAAAGGCATCCAGCGTGCAAACCCTGACCTTCCATTTGCAGACACCTGTGTCAGTGCAACCTCCAGAGTGGTCTTCACGGATGTCTTTTTCTCTGTCCCCTCGCCAGATCTATGGACTCCTCATCTCTACTCTCTCCACTTTCACTTCCTCTCCCCTTAACAGTGGGAAGTCCTCTTGGCTGGCTTCTCATCCTCACGCTGCATCGTTAATGTCTACCACACTGGCACTATCCTGGTTCAGGGTCCTCAACCCCAACCGCCTTCTCTTTGACCGGATCCTGCCATCCCTCATTAACTTCCTTCCTTGTCCTGCCTCTCCCCCCTACCGCTCTCACTGTCCTTCCCCCTCTGACCGGAGTACCACACCGCTGTACACGTCCTCAGAATCAATCTCTTTCTCTGTTCAGCATCTCTACGCCCTGTTCAGGCCCCATGTTTTCACTGTTCGAGAACAGGTGGTCGTGCTTTTTCTTTTGTGTCTGCTAGGCTATGGAATTCTTTCCCGCTGGCCCTGTGTGCCACACAGGAGCACCGTCAGGAATCAAGAGGGTGGCGAGGAGATAAGTGACCTTGCCCTTTTCGTCCCAGGCCCGCAGAGCCTTCATGGAAGAGACGCTAAAACCGCGAACAATAGCACAAGTGTCTTGCAGAAGATGTTAACAGTACACTGGGCAAGCCTACGCCAATAAGCAGGAGCAAGGGAAGCTCCCGGGACTGTGGTACCGCCTTGACTCAAGTAAAGTCGAAAGCGAAGCGGTTCATCACAGCCGGTGAGTCGAGGAGAGAACCGATCAGAACCGGGCTGTGTTGAGTGAGAATCGCCATGTGGCAAGTTTGAACCAAGTTTTAATGAACTATGAAAGAGCTGTAGAAAGTGTTACTGGGAAACCATCGGCAGAGGGAAACCAGCACAAAGTGGGTGCTAACTCAGACTCTGGTCGATCCACATCTGAGCGAAACTACAACTAGCAGAAGGCTGTAGGAGAGTCGCCAAAAGAGGTCAAAGTGGTCATACAGGAGGTCTAGTAAAATCCCCATACAATCGAAAGGCTTTGATCTACAAACTGAGAGAAAGCACTCAAGGGAAGTGAATCCCGCATTGAGAGAAAGTAACAAACGTGAATCCCGCAACACTTGCGAGTAAAGTGCATGAGAAGTTAGCAACAGGGACCCGACAGAGCGATGCTGATGAAGAGGGGTTCGAGCCCGACCGAGGGAGATCGGGGGTGAAGCCATCACCCAAAATTGATTGATAAAGGAACTGTTATATAATTTGTGGAATACAAAGTGAAGGGTCCGCGGCCAGAAGAGGGGGACCCAGGTGTGAAACAATCATCCTATATGAACTGTGGTTAGTAATTGAGAAGGGTCAGTGCCCAGAAGAGAGGGACCCAAGAGTGGAGAATCCTCACCCCAAGTGAAAGCAAGAAACAAACTTTCATTTGTTGAAGGAACTTTTTTATGTATTATTTGATGACATCAGATCCTTGAGACTTTCAGCTGAAACGAAACTTAGCCAATTGACAGCCCTGATAACCGCAAGTTGAACTGTTAATTCGTGCTGGGAAAGCTCGAGAGTGTGCTGTGCTCCACAATCCCACCTTACCCTGTGCTCAAAACGTGGGGACGAGACCCAGCCTACCGCATCCTGACTTATTATTTGAAAACACTTCTTTCTTTTCTTGAGAACTGTTCCCACGCCCCTTTTTTGTATTAGTTGTAAGATTTGGCAATAGTTTTCTTAGTATAGGCCCTTTTATTTGACACAACGCCACTAGGACTTCCTTATTTTTCATTTGATGGTTGTTGCTTACTCCCATCTTAGATTTAGGTTTAGATTGGGTGTTTTTCCGACCTGCATACAACATTAATTGTTCAATAAACACCCTTGAACTGTGATCACTTGTGTCTGTCTTACTTGTTGCCACCATGAGTTCCTCACGCCACCCAGCCCTACTCTTCCTTTGAGAGCCTGGTATGCAAGTTGGTCATCTCTCCCTCGTCCACTCTGACCATTGCTACTATTTGCCGGCCTCCAGGTGCTACTACCTTGTTCCTCTCTGAATGGGCCGATTCCTGCTCCTCTTTACTTTCAACCACATCCAACCTCCTCCTCTTGGGTGACTTCAACATACAATTGGACTCCCCTCTCTCTGCATCCACTCTTTTCATTGACCTATGCACCTCAGTATCCCTCTCCATTCTCCCCTATGGTTCAACCCATTCGGCTGGACACACTCTAGACGCGATCATCCACTCTGACCTCTCCCTCGCCCCTCCCTCTGTTCACCATCCTCTCCTGGTCATACCATTCTCTCATCTCCTCCCACCTGGGTCCCTTCGGCCCTCCTACTGCACCCTCAAAAGCCCTGCCAACCTCGTTCACAAACATCTGCCCGATGAAATGAGCGTCAGCTGCTGCCTTTGCCTCTACCTTCGTCCCCCCACTGCAGACTCTTCCACTGACTCTACTCTCAGCAACTTCCACTCAGCCATCACCAATACTCTTGACATCCTTGCCCCTGTCATGAGGATCCACCTGAAACTCGCCTCTAAGCGTAACACCTGGTACGACTCTGATCTTGCTGCACTGAAATGAAAGAGCAGAGCGGTGGAACAGAAGTGGCAAACCGCAGGCTCACCCTCTGACAAACTGGCCTGCCGCCTTTTCCAAAGGCAATACAGACTCTCCATCCGTGCCAAGAAAAGGGCCCACATTCAGGCACGGGTATCCGGTGCAGCCAATAACACGGCTGAACTTTTCAAAATCTGCAGAAAATTAGCACAGCTCATCTAACTGATGAGGCCCAACAAGGCTGAAACACGTGAATGGGGTTGTTGTTGGTACTCTTGTTCAGAAGGGAATTGCCATAGCATTTTGGTGCTGGACTGCCCATGTGGGTGGGACAAAGATTGATATGCAATCAATATTTCCCATCCGTGAAAGGTACAGTGAGCAAAAAACAATGACTGCGAACTTTCAAAGTGGGAAAAAAACCACAGAACAGGTTATCGTACCATGTTCTTTCTGGGGAGGGGCACCTGGTACCTTTTTTTAAAAGGGAATTAGCCAACCTTCCGCAGTCTCCTCCTCCCCTCATCCTTGCCAGGCCCTGTGCAATGCACTTGCCACACACTTTGCCACCAAAATTCAGGACACCCTTATTACACTCCCACCAAACCCATCCCACACCCACTTACCTGCCTCTACCACTCTACCTCCTCTTTCCGCTTTCTCCTCCTTCGCCCCTCTCACACCTGAAGCAGTTAGTAGAGTTGTCCGCTCCATGAAGGCTTCTTACTTGATCTCTCCTCTGCCTTTAACACTGTCAACCACTCCATCCTCATACAAAGGCTCCATGATACCCTTGATATCTTGGAACGGGCACTGAAGTGGCTGACCTCCTTCCTAACGGACCGCTGTTTCCTAGTCATCCTTGGCACCTTCTCCTTTCCTACTTCCTTCTCTCCTTGTGGTGTCCCCCAGGGTTCTGTCCTCTCTCCCTGGCTTTTAACATTTACCTTGCTCAGCTGGCACTCATCATCTCCCCTTTTGTCCCCCAACTTCCAGTGTTATGCAGATGAGCCTCAACTCTTTTTCAGACTTCCTGCTGACTCACTCGCACCTTCCTTCATCCCTGATTGCCTATCTGCCATCCAGGCCTGGTGCACTTCCAATGATCTCTGCCTCAATGCCAGCAGAACCGAGATCCTTCCGATTGGGACCCCTGCTCCCTCCTTCTTCCCTTCTCTCTGCTCTCCCTCCATCGGCTCTCCCCTGGTTCCTTCATCTGAAGCTAGAAACCTTGGAGTCATCTTTGACACCTCTCTCCTTCCTCCCTCACGCTCAGGACATTGCTAAGAAGTCCCACTTTCAACTCTTCCTTCTCAAAGGAATTCTCCCTTTTCCCCAGAAGCTCAATGTTTCCCAAGCCCTGGTTATCTCTAGGCTTGACTATTGCAACAGCATCGTCCTCAATCTTCCTTCCTCCACTGAGCGACCCCCCCTTCAGCTAATCCAGAATAGACTTGCAAGACCTTAAGTCCAGGGACTGCATCTCTCCTGCCCTAAAAAGTCTTCACTGGCTCCGGCTTACTGCACGGATCAAATTCATATCCCTCTGCATCATCCAAAAGGCTGTCTGGGGCCGGGGACCACACTATATATGCAACTCTCCCTTACAAAATACTCTCCTTCTAGACATCTATGTTCCTCTGGCACCAACTCCTTGTGTGTAAAGCCTTTCGCTAAACAGAGAGCAGGAGGTTGTTCGCTTTCCTTTGCTGGCCCGCTCCTTTGGAACAGCCTCCCCCTCCCTCTACGTCTTGAGCAGGACCTTCTTAAATTTTGAAAACATCTAAAGATTTTCCTCTTTTCTTCCTCCTTCCCTTCTTCCTCCTTCCCTTCTTCCCTCCTCAGCTAATCTCACAGTTGCTGTGATTGGTGTCTTGGACCCTTATGCATCCTCTGGGCGCCTGACCCCTCACACCTAATCTTCCCAGCTTCGGATCTACCTTCAGCACTTGTCTCGGCACACCCTCTGCCTTGGAGACGCGCAACTTTCCCGACTCCAGGCCGTATAGCACTTGATACTTGCACTTAATCTGTGTCTCACCTACAAGCACGGACACCCCAGCACCTACCCCACTGCCCTCTTCCTTGCGCACTTGCACGTTCTAAATACTCACAAGGCATAGTAGGTTTGTCTGTTCCTTCCCCACTGTATTTATATTTGTGTTTTTTAATGTACTTCAATCCCATGTTCTCCCCCTGCTGCCCTGTAGGAGCTTTGATACTGAATTCATTTGCTGTATACGCGCCTAACAAGCAAATGATAAATAAATAAATATTATGCGCTGTGAAGGTTGCAAACCTATAAATATCCATGCATGCGCTTCAACCAGCTACTCTGCCACTCCCCCCGTCACTCTCTGCTTCCATCTCCCCAGCCACTGCCCAATCTTCCATTTTCCTGCGGCACCTCCGGCCCACTTAACGAGAACTAAAGAAGCAGCAGCAGATTACGCTGAAGCAGCAGGCGTGTTTAGATTTCTTTTTGCACAGCAGAGAGCATGACGCCTTTTGTGCGGGAGGTGTTTGTGAAAGGTCGGTCTTCGTGCAACATCCAATTTTCCCTAAAGATCGCCCCCTCCAGCGCCCCACCGGGTAGCATGTCTGTAAATACTGTTATTACTGAAGCTGCATTTAATGTTGGGCTTGTGCTGTCCCACTTTACTGTTCCCAACTCTCCACCACCGGCGAATTTCTTGTGACCATGAGTGGACTGGGAACCAAAAGAGGCCCGGGAAATAATGTTCAAAGGACCCCTATTGTACGCTTTTTCCGCAACCCTTTTCCTATAGGAGCATTTGGAAATACCACACAAGAGGCCCAGGGTGCAGAGACCTACCGGGACATTTCGGGAGTTCCCTATGGGCCAGTCCACCCCTGCTTGTGACTACCATGTCATGATTTTGTAAAGCTCCCAAAAATGGGACTGTCAGCAAAACACTTTTGATTTTGGCAAATAATTCCAAATATCGTTTCAGCAGCAAGATGTGGGCTTACTGACATCGAGAGGGGACTGGAACCTTATGAACTTGAACACTTAAACATGGCTGCCCAAGAGGCAAATGAGAACTCGTTTGCGACATGCATATTTGCGCAAGTCTGTTGCATCCAACGGGTGATCACATCAATGTTTACAAAAACAATATGCATGTGAGGGCCCTTTAAATTTCACAAAACGTTTTAATACTGAGCCACATTATTTTTGTATATTGACTTGGTTGCATCATCTGCCACCTACAGCAGGAATGCTCTCTAGTCTATTACTAATGTCAAATTTGACGCCGTTTCATGGGAAAGGGCTTCACTCTTTCCCTTGGGAGACTTCAGTGATTTGCCATGTCATAAGGGCAGTGAAATTATTGAAACACCCTGATAAGGGAGTTTTTCTACCATCCTAACACACCCGGCAAGAAAGGGAAGCCAAACCACCCTTAAGGTACGTAACATGGACAGAGTGACAAGACTCAACTCTCAGATAGGGGTAGTAGTCTGACACAAAGGTACAATTAGTCTGCACACCTTTCTCTAGAAAATACACAAAACTAATATACTTTATTAAGTCACACATAGAAATCTCCCAGGTAAAAAGGACTCCCAGTATATTCAGTACCCGGGAAAGGCACTCAAGGGGCTGGAAACGCGGGTGAGAACACAATGTACCCGCATTTCTACGGCTTCCGGGAGCCTGTCATTTTATTTCCTTGGCCCCTCCACTGCCCCACCACATCACACCCTCCACCCCCAAGTCATCCCCCAAACCAGCTCATCCTTCTCCACCCCTCTTAACTTTTTGCGCTCCCGCTGCTCCTTAAAAAAATTCCTAAGTCCTACACCAGCACTCCACATGAATTTGGACCCACTGGGGCATAGTATTAAAAGTAATGCAAATGCACACATGATGATAAATTGTGGCCATAGAGGGTAGGAAATATTTCCAAGCCATAGCCAAAGGTTTTCAAGAATTAAGAAGACTTTTTTATCAACAGTTGCCAAAGCAATATATTTCAGGGAAGAATATTTACAGTGTCACCAAAATTAGCTACAATGTTAAAATACATTTGCCATTATAGAAATGCAGAGCATGACTTTAAAAAATGCATTACAGAGGGGCGTGGCCTGGCTGGCAGCTGATGGCGGTGTAACCCCATAGCTCTGCAGCCCTGTGGAGGATTAACGGCTTTTGCAGCCTCTTAATGCAGTGACCCGCAGCCAAAGCATTTGAAGTGAGGACCATGTAGCTGAGATCCACTTGAATCCTGCTCCGTTGGCCCGAGGCACCTGGCATCATTCAGAATTTTGAGCCTACGTGGCTCTAGGGCCTAACCCGCCATGGTGAGGAAATATGGCAGCAGCTCGCTATAAAGCAACTGTGAGTTTTGGATAGCTCGCCGCCATGAGGTGCTAGTGGCCCACCGCTGCCGGTGGCAAAATCAAGTGCGGTGCAACGGCTTGGTGGAGCTGCACATAACTCACGAGAGAGTGCAGCGACATCCGTCCAGGCGGGGCTGCCCACTTCCCATGCAGCAGTGTGATGTGGAGCTGACTGTTATCGGCGTGGGACGCACCGGGTAAGGAGCGAGGAGCTTGGACTATGCAAATCGGCTTCTAGTGTTGTGGCTGAGCGGCTCTTTCCCCGATCACTGCATTCCGGCAGCGGAGACAAACGGCAAACCGGGCGCAGAGCCTGGAGTCAGTGGGAGACTGCCTGGTTGGGAGGCATGCTCCGTTCGGAATTATAGCAACCTGTGACTGCATCCAAAACTGGCTCCAGATCCAGTGCCGGCAGTGGAGGACGAGGCGCAACCAGCTACAAAGGGAGACATCTTGTGCTTATTTCAGAAGGAGATGGCGACAACGGCAAAGGAATTAAAAAGCTCTTTCCAGGAACCGTCCACACGGTGCAACAGAACAAGTCCAAACTTGGGGAACTGGAATCTGCCTTTTGTGACCAGGCACACTCCCATGATCAGCTAGAACAGAGGGTGGTGGAGCTTGAGGCTTACAGGTGTATTGCACAGGAGACGCAGGAGGACGCTAAGAAACGATCTCCCAGAAATAATGTTCGGATCACAGGGATGCCAAGGAACATTAAGACCAGGATTGGAGAAATTTGTCCGTGGGCTATTCCCGCTATTCCAGGAAATACTAGATGATGCAGATGTAGATCTCACTTCGCGATGAGACAGAAGCTCCTCCCGGATGTCTTGGTGAGAGTTGATTTCTTCAAGACCAAAGAGTTTATTTTCCAAAAGACCAGAGAACTAAGGAGCTTGACCTTTAGGGGATCAACTCTTCAGTTGTTTCAGGACCTTTCCCAGGGCACGATTCACCGGCGCAGACTGATGACGGCCATTGACAAACTGACTGTCTGACTAAGGGATCCACTACAGGTGGGGTAATCCGTTTTGAATCATGTTCCAAATGGACGGAATCCAACATCAGTTTGCATCTCTTCGTGCAGCTGTGGAAACCCTGAAGATTCCTGAAGCAGAAATACATTTGCCAGAAGAGTGTCCTCCCGCGACTTCAACCACCTCGTGGTCTCAATCAAGGTCCAGAAAAAGCAGACAGTGTGAGCATAGGAGGTCTTCTATGGATAGAAGGGAGAGGAGCAGAGACTCTGAGGCTCCCGACTGAGAGGCCTTGTTGGGGAACTGAATAGGACTCGTATCTCACTGCATTTCCTGTCATGTCAGGGTTGTTGTCATTCGGATGTTGCAATGAATGCCAATCGCAGCTGTTGTGGCTGCGTTAAGCTGTAAAGTTTGAAATTGTTCGCAATTCTAGCCGCATTTTTGATTACGTGTCCTCTTTGAGGCAGTTGCCTTATGTTAACCCCAGACAGGGTGGTTATGGTCTTTTCGTTTCCTTTTATTTTTATTTTCAATGTCCATTATCATTGTATGTGGTGCTATACAGCTGGGGGTTGGCACATTGAGAGATGTCTTTGTGTAGGCAGAGGTCTTGATTGGGTCATACTGATGAATGGTTCACAGACTTGGTATGTGGGTCTTGAGAGGTGGGTGCAGATCGTTGGAGAGTTGGAAGACCGCCTAAAGTTTTATAATGTCTGATGTGAAATTTGTTTCCATAAATGTTCAGGGGCTAAAGTCTCAGAGAAAGCGGAAAAAAGGGCTCTCCAAATTGGTAGACCTTAAAGCGGACATTGCCCTTTTCCAAGAGACCCATCCTTTGCAGCAGGATTGGCCGAGGATGAGGTCTCGCTGGTTCCCAATCAGTATTTTGCCTCCTTGCCTTTCAAGAAAGTCGGGGATGCAATTTTGATAGCTATATCCCTACACTTTGAGCAGGGGAATGTTGTGCGAGATGCCCAGGGAAGGCACATTGGGTTGAATCTACGTATAGTGGGAAAGGATCTCACTGTGGTGTCTATCTATGGTCCTAATCAGCAGCAGGGTAAGTTTTATGCCCAACTATTCCCTCACATAGCGCAATTCCAACAGGCGAGCTAGTGGTAGGTGGGGATTTTAATGTAGTATTGGATGGAAGTTGGGATAGGTCTGGTACTGGGGCCCCAACTGAAGCCTCTAAGGCAGTCTCCCTTAAATAGGCTATAGCTGACATGCACCTGCTTGATGTGTAGCGACATCTCCACCCCTATCCTTGTGATTATTCCCGTTTCTCACACATTCACCTCACCAACTCCAGGATTGGTTACTTTATGGCATATCATAATTTTACTAGCGGGGATCATGACGACCACCATAGAAGTCTTGGACCACTCTCCCATCACTTTGCACTTAGATGGATATGAACGTCCTGTGCTCCACCATCTCAGATATGATCACCCAGTATTTCCAAGAAATGTTCACAGTGGGCTATGGGAGGCTCTCAAACCTACACTAAGGGGGGGGGGGGGTTAATTAGCATAACCTTGGCATGGAAAAATGTTCTTTCAGCCCAGCGAGTCCGAGCGGAGGAAAGAATACTGGAGTGGGAAGCTCAATATAAGCGGGACAGAGCCAGAAAGACGTATAGGTTAGGGTAGAGTTAGGACAGAGTTAAAGGCATTCTCCAGCATGGGGTCTGGCATGGATTCACATGCTCATGAATATTCCCCGTCGTCAGGCTGGGAATCCTCGGTAAAGAAAAAATCAGTATCAGTTTTGTTTCTGATCTGTCTTTCGTAGTTGTAACCAATCACTGATCTCTGAGTCATACTGACCACAGCCAATGACTGCCCTCTACCTAAGCCCTGCCTCTGGCAGCCATCTTCAGATTTCTACTGCACGTTCAAGTGTTGGGAGTCCTCGTGCTTAGCTCTCGAGCTTTTACTGCATGTTTCGCGCTTTTTCAGGTGAATTTTCACATTTTTTTCGGTTAATCGAGCCTCAAGTTCCACTGTTTCTACTCCCGCTAACGGCAATCCGTTGCGGGATTTTCCTACGCCCCTCAAGGGTGAAGATTTCGTCGAATCAACTTCCTGGAGGATTCCAGAAGATTTGCGGCCTACTTCGAGATGGCCCAGGATGCGAGTTCGTCACCCGGTCCCAAGCTGTTTCGCAGCTGCCCTGGATGCGGGCTGCAGAATGTGTTTAAGGAAGACTAACATTCGCAATGCCTCTACTGTCTTCATGGGGACAAAACTCATGTAGAGAAGGACTGCCAGTTCTGCAAGAACTTGTCGGAGCGGACCATGAGGGACCGTCGATCCCGTCTTGCAAGCTGGTTGGAGAAGGGCTCGACGGGTGAGAAGAAGAAGAAAGGGTCCGAGCGGGCTTCTAAGTCCTGTGCGGGCGCCCCGGCGACGGGGGCCCAACACCAGGCCAAGCACCGCGAGTCCGCTGGCTCCGGGAGCGCCGAAAGGTCGGGCTCTTCGGTCGCCAGGCAGGGCGCACCTTCCCCGGCACCGTCAACCACGAGCCAACGCTCCGGTTCGGGGAAGAGGAAGTCCGAGACCCCGGGTAAGCTTCGGGAGAAGCCCTGTCCGATCTCGGAAGAAGGGGAGTGAGGCGTCGCCCCTCCCCCGAAGGAGAGGGCCCAGGACGCACCTAAGGTGGTCAAGGCCCCTACCCAGCAGGCGAAGGCCTCTATCGAGGCTATCGCGGCGACTCTGGCCAAGCCGGCAGAGACACCGCCAGCGGAGACCGCCTTCGGGACTAGAGTTTCCCTGCCGCCAAGGAGGGAATCCTCTTTTCAACCCATCGTCGTGGCCGCCATGGTGGAAGAAGCGAGGGGGGGCACTGTGCCCTCCTCGAGCTCGGAGTCAGCCTCAGAGGAGGAACTGACCGAGGCCGTGAGGAACCTCGAACAATTCAAGAAGGTTCGTTTCCGTCAGGAAGTTCCTCGGGAGATAACCGAGGAAGACGACGATGGTGAGGAAGATCGACCTTCCCTTCTGGCTCAGCCGGACCCTAGGCCTCACGATGGCTCGGCGGCCATTTTGTCAGCCATCCAGTCCTTATGCTCTGAGATAAGGACGAGATTCCCACGGCCCAGGCCAGAGGACCCGCAACCGGGCCTGTCGGGAAGTCCTCAGAACAAACGACGGAGGACCCAACCCTCTCCTCCGCTCGCCCCCGTAAGGCCTGCAGTTCCCTCCTCATCCTCCCACGAGTCGGGAGATGACGGTGCGTTGGGCTCGATGACGGGATCTGAGGGCGACGACGACGGAACGGGACTCCCGTCTCCCGTCGCACGGACCTCGCCGCCCGACGAGATTGGCTCATTCCACGCCATGATCGCCAGGGCGTCCGAATTGTTCCAGCTCTGTCCGGAGGAGCAGAGAAAGGAAGGTTTCCTCTATCAGCGCCTGGAGGCCAAGAGGAAGACGGTCATCGCGGTGCCCCTAATCGATGACATCTGGGAGGAGGGCCTGTCGGTTCTCAAGAACCCCTCCACGGCACCAGCCAAACGGGACCGGTACGAGAAGAAGTACCGGGTCCCCGAAACCGCTCCCCTGTGCCTCAGGGCCCAGCCAACGCCAGACTCGGTCGTCTCGGCGGCGGCGAAAAATAGCGGCGGGGTCAGGAGCCTCGACGTCGAATTCCCCGCCGGACAGCGAGGGAAAGAAGTTGGGCGCCATGGGGCGGCGGGTCATTTTGTCGGCGGCGACGACGATCAAAGCGGCCAACGCCCTGGCGATCGTGGCCCGTTACGACAGGGAGCTCTGGTTTAAGCTGGGCCCCATATTGGACTTCCTGCCGGACGACAGGAGGTCCGAGGCCCTGGAAATACTGCAAGAGGGCGAGGTGGCGTCGGACCACGCCATAACGGTGGCAACTGATATTGCCGATACCGGGTTCCGCCAGCTGGGCAACGGTGTTTGCCTACGACGACGGGGTTGGCTCCGGGCGACCGACTTCCGTCAGGACGTCCAGACCAGGGTGTTGGACATGCCGTTCGACGGCAGCAACTTGTTCGGGAAGGCGGTGGACGAATCCCTCCAAGCCATAAAAACGGACACGGAGACGGCCCGCGCCCTGTGAGCCCTTCAGCAACGACGGCCCCTTCGGAGCTCCGGAGGCAGACAGGGTGCCTCCAAGGGATCCAGCGGTGGATCGTCGTCCTACCGCCAGGCGGCACGCTCCTCGTCTCAGGAGGCCTACAGGGGTCGCGGCAAGCACGGAGCGCCTCGCCGCCGTCGGCAAGGTGGCCAGGGTGGCAAGGCCACCACCTCCAAGCAGGACTGAACCGGCCGTGGTCTCGGGCCCCCACCGAAACACCCCGGTGGGAGGCCGGCTGACGAACTTCGTTGGCGCGTGGAAGTCCATCTCCACCGACCGTTGGGTGCTGGATACCCTGGCAAGAGGACACTCTATCGAATTCCTGAAGAAGTGCCCTCACGTTCCACCTGTGGCCAGGAAGGAGAATCACGTCCCGCAACTACTGTTGGAATTACGGGCGATGCTCAGGAAAGGCGCCATAGAGCTTGTCCCGATGAGACTCCGGGGTATACTCAAGGTACTTCCTCGTCAGGAAAAAGAAGGGCGGCTAGCGCCCCATCCTGGACCTTCGTCGTCTGAACAAATACATCAGATCACAGAAGTTCAGGATGGTCACCCTCCAGCACGTACTGGGACAGCTGGAGGAAGGCGACTTTCTATCGTCGTTGGACCTGGAGGATGCTTACTTCCACGTTCCCATCCTCAAAAGTCACCGAAAGTTCCTCAGGTTCGTCGTCCAGGGACGGCACTACCAATTCAGAGCACTGCCGTTCGGACTGAAGTCGGCCCCCAGGGTCTTTACCAAGTGCCTAGCACCAGTGGCGGCGCGGCTGCGCCTGCAGGGGATTTACGTCTACCCCTACCTGGACGACTGGCTCATCCGCTCAAGAACAAGGGAACTCGCCGTCGAACACACTGCGAGGACCGTCCAGCTACTCACAGACCTGGGATTCGCCATAAACTACCCAAAGTCCCACCTGGTTCTGTCGCAGGTGGCCCTGTTTCTGGGAGCGAAGCTCGTTACAGTGAGGCGCCTGGCGGCCCCGTCGGAAGAACAGACGAACACCATTCTAGGCAAGGTCCAGCGCCTGCTTGCCACGGATGTGGCCAGGGTGAGGTCCATCAAGTCCCTCCTGGGGATGATGTCCTCTTGCATCTACCTGGTGCACCTCTGCAGACTACGGATGCGCCCTCTTCAAGAATTTCTCGACGCCCGTTGGATGCAGGCGACGGGCACCTTCGAAGACGGGGTCCCCCTCAACGAGGTGTTCCGGCGGGCGATTCAGTGGTGGGGCGTTCGAGCGCACCTCACGGCGGGCAAGGACTTTCAGACACCAGCGTACCAGGAGACGGTGACGACGGACGCCTCCCTGGAAGGCTGGGGCGCCAACACCGGAGATCTCCACGCAAGAGACCTCTGGCTCCCGGAGGAGAGGCTCCTGCACATCAACGTCCTGGAACTCCGAGCCGTGTTCTGGGCTCTCAAATCGTTCCTCCCGTCGCTCAAGGGCAAGGTGGTGCGGATCTTCACGGACAACACCACAACAATGTTTTACATACGGAAGCAGGGAGGCACCAGATCCCCAGCCCTATCCAAGGAGGCACAGGATCTGTGGCACTGGGTGGTCGCCCAGGGGATGTTCCTGGTTCCCTTCCACCTGGCAGGAGAAAGCAACACCATCGCCGACTCGCTCAGCAGGGAGCTGCGCGCGTGTCACGAGTGGGAACTGCGCCAGGATCAGGTGGACCAACTCTTCCGACGATGGGGCAAACCCCAAATCGACCTGTTCGTAACAGCGACGAACTCGAAGTGCAAGAGGTTCGCCAGCAGGTTTCCCCAGCCGAGAAGCATGGGCGACGCATTCTCGTTCCCCTGGGACGGCCTATACCTGTATGCGTTCCCTCTGTTGCCGTTGCTGCTTCGACTCATCAGCCAGCTCAAGAGGTCCCAGTGCAGGATGATCCTCGTCGCACTGGCGTGGCCGATGGCAGATCTGGTTCCCGGACCTTCTGGACTTGTCAACGTCCCCTCCCATCAAGCTGTCGGCGGACGCGGACCTTCTCTCCTGAGAAGGAGGCGCCATCTTCCACCACGACCCGGCGTCGCTGAACCTGCAGGCTTGGCTCCTGCAGCGCTAGAGTTTGGAGGTTACGATATACCGGCCGATTGCAGAGAGGTTCTTGCAAAGGCCAGGGCGTCCTCGACTCTCAAATGCTACGGTCATAAGTGGAAGAGGTTCTCTGTCTGGTGCCGAGCACAGAAGATCAATCCCCTACGGATTACGGCCCCTCAAGTGCTGCCGTACCTGCTATCGCTGGCAAAGGCTGGGCTAGCCCATGCCTCCATTAAGATTCATCTGGCGGCGATCTCCAGATATACCAGAACCACAGGACGGACGTCCCTGTGGTCCCATCGACTGGTAAAAAAGTTTATGAAGGGACTGTTCCGGTCGTTCCCGCCGGTGAAGGCCCCGACCCCGGCGTGGGAACTTAACGTGGTGCTGACCAGGCTCATGGGGCCCCCATTCGAGCCGATGCACTCCGCACCGATGAAGTTTGTGTCGTGGAAGACTGCGTTCCTGGTGGCCATTACCTCCGCACGACGAGTGGGAGAGATCCAGGCCCTATCCTGCAAACCACCGTACTTGACTTTCCATGCCTCGAGGGTGGTGCTTAGGACGCACCCCTCCTTTATGCCCAAGGTGCCGTCGGACTTCCATCTTAACGAGCCCTTGTTGTTACCTGTTTTCTTCCCGTCTCCTTCGTCGCCGGCCGAGAGGACTTTGCACTTGCTGGATGTGGCTAGAGCGCTGAAGTTCTACGTGGACCGCACGAAGAGTTTCCGGAGGACATCACAGCTGTTCGTGAACTTTGGACCTGTGAATCAAGGGAAGGCTCTCTCGAAGTCTTCTATTTCCAGATGGCTCTCCGGCTGCATCATGCACTGTCACCGGTTGGCTAACTGACCGCTGCCAGGCCGTCCGAGAGCCCATTCGATCAGAGCGATCGCTGCTACTACGGCGTTCTTATCTGGTGTGCCCCTGCTGGACATCTGCAGGGCTGCTACGTGGAGGTCGACGCACACCTTCACGAATTTCTACTGCGTCGATCGGGATTCCAGGGAGGAGTCCAGTGTCGGCCAAGCAGTGCTGCGCAATCTGTCCGCCTAAGGTGAGCCTGGTGAGGAGGTAAGAATTGCTTAATGTTGAGTTTGATGTAATGCTTAATGTTGAGCCTTTGCCACCTCCCGTGGTTGTGCATGTGTGTACTGCTATGTATTCTTTATTCATGAGCATGTGAATCCATGCCAGACCCCATGCTGGAGAAGGAACAAGTTACTTACCTGTAACTGTTGTTCTCCAGCATGGGTCTGGCATGGATTCACATGCGAACCCTCCCGCCTACCCCTCTGCGGCTCTTCACTTGGTCATACTGCCACTTCACGTGCTACCAAATCTGAAGATGGCTGCCAGAGGCGGGGCTTAGGTAGAGGGCAGTCATTGGCTGTGGTCAGTATGACTCAGAGATCAGTGATTGGTTACTACTACGAAAGACAGATCAGAAACGAAACTGATACTGATTTTTTCTTTACCGAGGATTCCCAGCCTGACGACGGGGAATATTCATGAGCATGTGAATCCATGCCAGACCCATGCTGGAGAACAACAGTTACAGGTAAGTAACTTGTTCCTTATAGGCTGTTGATTTTTTACATAAACCGATTCGGATAAAACACTTCTACTATAGTACATCTAACAAAGCATCTGAAATTTTAGCCTATAAATTCAAAGCCCACAAAAACAGTGCCACCATAGGGTGTTTGTAGCATGAAAGGGGTACATTACACAATGCTGAACTCAAGAAAATATGTATTTTGTCACAATATTATTCCCAATTTTTGCTGCAGACTCCCTTGATGGCCCACAGGAAGAGGAGTCCATCCGAGAGGCTCAGCTTCCCCACATTTCGGCAGACCAGAGACAATCTATAGACGCGCCCATAACAGCAGGAGAGGTTGCTCAAGCCATTTGCTGTCTCCCGGGCAATAAAGCGCCAGGCTGGAACGGCTTCACGGCCGTTTTTTATTAAAAGAATGATCTGTGACCTCTCCCACCCGAATGCCCGACCTGTTTAACTGTTTTAGTCAAGACAGGGTTTATTACACCTACAATGGGGGAATCCACGCTTCCACTGCTCACTAAACCTGATGAAGACCCGACCTTATGTTCCTCTTTCCAGCCAATCGCGGTCCTTAATTATGATTCTCAGCTATACTCGAAAATTGTAGCTACGCGGTTGGCTGCAGTCTTGCACGAGCTGTTAACGGCGGACCAGATGGAGGTTGTGCCGGGACGCCAGATGTCTGATAATATAAGGCGCACAATGGACATCTCGGCCTGGGCACAGAAACCCTGCTACTTTTCGCTCTGTCTATGGAGCCTCTGGCCCGTTTGGTGCGCTTATCAGTAAATATTCGAGGACTATATATAGCGGGCTATCGACTCAAACTGGCGTTGTAGGTAGATGACCTCCTTTTTTATATGCAAGATTCTTGTGTCACACTGCCTCATATCGTCTCGCTGTTGGAACGCTTCTGCACGGTCCCAGCCTTTAATATCAATTTCATGAAATCAACGATACTTTATATATCGGAAACACCTGAGGCAGTAGAACGTTTGAAGGCGTCCTTCACTTCTGCGTGGGCCTTGCAGTCCCTGAAATATCTGGGTGTGAATTTAACTATGTGTTACGCAGATCTGTATACTGCCAACATTATGGCGTTTTTTGCCAGAGCTAAGCAGGATCTAGCGTAATGGGGTGACTCGGAAATGTCCTGGCTGGGGAGGATAACATCTGTTAAAATTACCCTGTTGTAGCGTCCGCTTTATATATTCCAGGCCTTATCGGTCTGGATCCCAAGGGTGGTACTTAACGATTTGCAATCGCACGTGTTCATATTTATATGGTCCCGAAAGAATCGGAGAGTGGCTGGGCACACACTAATGGCAGCGAAGGGGGCGGGGGCCTTAGCGGTGCCAGATATTGAAAGCCTCTTATCTGCAGCCCAAGTAGCACCTGTTCTGGAGAACCAAGCATCAGCGCAAAATACAAAGCACCCGGTAACTATTGAGCAGGATACCTTAGGGACCCCCTTGCATCATAAGTGTTGGCATTCTCCGAAAACCTGAAAGCGGGGTGAGCAAGGACTCCCAGCATCCAGGATACTGGGATAAAGCGGCACAAAGCTATACCACAGCTACTTTCCCCTCGCCCATGACAGGTCTCTGGGATAATGCTGAGTTCCCCCAGGGATGGATAAGGGACGGTTTGCTCACTGGAAGGGGGAGGCTTGTACAGGTTGGGGCCAGATGTATAGAGACGATCATCCCCTCACATTTGAGGACTGCAAGCAGGCCTACATGGTTGAAGATATAGACAGGGTTTGGGTATTTGCAGCTTTGGCATTGGGTGGCTCGACCTAATGTAGCATCCTATGGGAGACGAGAGACAACCCGTTTTGATCTATCTATAGGTGATCCCCCTCCATCCCCTGTCAGCCAGACTTGCATCTCTTTACAAGGTGCTAAATGAGACAAGGTTTAAACCCCCACACGGATATATGGCTAGGTGGGAGGAGGACACACGAAGGCTGATATATGACCTGACCTGGTTCAACATTTGGACACAGGCAAATAGGACATCCCAGGCGGTCCAGCTCAGAGAAAACAGCTTTAAGTTACTATGCCGATGATATCTGACTCCAGAGCGCCTGTATAAGATGACTCCCGCACTCTCCCCACCCCCCAGTGTTGGAGGTGTGGGCCATCTCCAGGCTCCTTTTTTCGCATGTGGTGGGAGTCTCCCCAAATCCAGGCATTCTGGCGAGCAGCAGCCGCCCAGATCAGAGATATGCGGGTTTGAGCTGGAAATTGACCCCTTAGTTCTGCTTTTGACGAATGAGGACACTCAAGCTATTATAAACTGAACACCAGCAGCTCTAGACTGATTACTTCTTTTCTGGTAGCGACATGTCTTGTAATTGCGAAACACTGGAAATCCCAGAATGACATGAAAGAGTGGAGGACATGAGTATGGTATGTGGCCGCTATGTCTAAAATTGATGGGGCATTGTGGGGGTAAATGGTGCAATTTCTAACAGTCTGGGCCGCGCTAATAACTTTAGTGAACGATCATGATAATCACAACATTCACCATAAGCCGTACGAGATGTCATCTTTCTCGTTGCTGTAATCTGTGCAGAGAGACATATAAATTGTGTTGCGTATGCTCTGTGAACTGTATGTTGCACCTCATTTTATATTCACTATGGCTGATTATGGATCTATTTTATTTTAGTTCATTTGGATCTAGTAGCTCCTTAGCCATAGAACTGCACTGTACCGCTGGAGAATTTGAGACTTTTGTCGAATCATTAGTGGTAGAAAGACCATGGAGCCTTTAACATGAGAGAAATGTATGGTCATTGTTGAATGTGTGTCTTAATACATTTTAAATGATAGAAATAAAATGCATTGCAAATCACAGGTAAGTACTAAAATTGTAGTTCTTGGCCCAGAGCTCACTGAAACCATTGTGGGTACAGGGAACATTTGTCTTCAAGGGGCATAGAAATACATCCACCACATCCCCCATGCTGCCCCCGAGTCAATTTAGAAGAGCTCCAGGCCCGGTTCAAAGTTTAATAGGAATCAATCAGATTACAGTCAACGGAACATCTGCTTTAATGGTGGCGAAGTCTGTTCTACCCCCACATGTGAACATTCCATGGCATGCAGCCCAAGGAAAAGCCAGGAGAGACCCCAAAGAAGAGTTTCAGAGGTTGACAGATAAATCATTCTTCCCGAAGGAAGATGCAGCAGAGCAGGAGGGACCCCCTGTAGGAGCCTATGGGAAATGCAGTAGAGACTCACCTCCAAAGACGCTCACCCTGGACCAGAGGGACCCCAGAGGACAAGTATCACAAATAATTTCCCACCCCAGGACCCAAAGGCATGTACTCATGGCAGCGAGTTCGGCTAAATTGGCTCCAGCATGGCAAAACAACCCTGTAAGTAAGTTTTTTTTTCCAGGTGCAGGTTACAGGGTCCGATGCCCAGAGGCTTTCTCCCCAAGGCAGCAAGGATTTAGAAAAGGAACAAAGGATCTTTCCACGGTATCAGCCTTCAACCCTGAAGTGATGAACTTGGTGAGGGAAGACAGCTCTCTGCAGCTTGGTGGGCCGGGGGTATAGTTCAAGGGGCAGTGCGTTTGCCTTGGAAGCAAGACAAGGCAGAGCAACACAGGCTTGAATCCTGGTCCTGCGATTAGAGACTGGTCTCCGGTATTAAGCGTGCTATACAAGATTAATTAATTTTAATTAAAGGATGAAGGTGACACAGCAGCAAATGATCCCAGGACAATGGTAACAGCTGGAGGCACCTTTGGATGCCCTAAAATGAAGATTTGGTGGGGTGGTGAAGTTTTTGCACCCTTCTGGATTACAGCAGTGATAGCGATCCACAGCCAAGCAGAAGATCCTTGTGGTAAATGGTAGGATGCAGTGGTAAATGGCCCAAAACACAGTCCGAGCATGGAAGGCTTGACCCGGCAGATGTGGGAAGGCTGCAGGAGTCTTCAGGAAGCTTGGACTGGACCTCCAGAAGCAAAAAAACAAAACCAGGAAATGCGCAAGAGGCTGTACCCAGCCAATATTGCCAAGTAAGGGCTTTAAACAGCGGGAATCTGCGGGGAAAACTTTTCAAGCCAGTCAGCGGACCTGCTTCTTCTAAGCAGCTGAACAGGAAACCAACCGAAGGATGCTGGACCACAACTCTCTAGAGTGGACTGGGGGCAAAGGGTCCGATGACCAACCACTGCGGTCTGTAGGACTGTTACTTGGCCAAAACCACCCCACAAGAAGTGAGAGGGAGAGCTCTGGGAGTTAGACTGGCCAAAAACTGTTTAAAGCAATAGGAAGGCTGCCATTGTGGGATTTGAAAGATTCTGTATGGTCAAAACAGCAATTTTAAAGCTACCTTGTGGTTGCCCTGAACAAATGGAGCTCTATACTTCAAGATGGCAGAGAGGAGGATTTACAAAAAAAATGCACTGGTGCTGTAATGGCTGCCGAAAAGCTACATTGGGTTCCCAATGCTGTAAAATGGGTTGCACGCCTGGTGAAACCAAAACTAAAGTATATCTGCCACCAACCTACTCACTACAATCTATGTAGGGGGGATGACCTCACCCTAGGTCAGATCTGGGGTGCCTGGGACTGGGCACCTTAGATGCTACCCAGTCCCATATACATTAAGTAAGATATAAAGGGTTCCAATGGCAAGGGGACTTCCAGATAAGTCCCCCTGGTCCACAATACAATAAAGGGAAAACAGCAAAAGTTGAGGTGCCCCACAACCTCCCACAATAGGAGTACTGTCTTAAAAACCTGTTTGAAGCCGTTGACGGGTAACCTACAATGCTGATGCATTTAGAGCGGTTTGTCCTTGGTTCCTGTAGGATTCGGGGATTTTATGGGACTTTATAACACATGCCCAAGTGTCACCGGCACAAACTACATTAATCCAGCCCGGCACTAGGACTCTGGAACTTCTCTCCTGCATTCAACATTTCGTGTTTCGCATCTGCCTTCCTCTCTAACTCACTAATGCCCCGACAATGTCCATCTAAAAACTTTTTTGTCCTTTGCCACTGTGAGGCAGGCACGGTATAAAGAGATATACACAGACACAAAGGATACAGTTTTCAAAACCTTTATTTCTTTAGAAGGGTTGGGATAACGCCCAACTGGCCCTAATTCTAAGATGGGAGTAGTCTCGACCATAAAGAAAAATGAAAAGATAGTCCAAGTCTGTCAGTCATAAATAAAAAGGCTGTCTGTGTGCGGAGGACTGGTCAAAATCAAAAGTGTGTAAAAATAAGTTAGGATAGCAATGGAGCTTTCCACAGCTCCCTTCCCCAAATTCAAGACACTCAGGGTAAACAAAAGTTCTACTAAATTCAAAAGTTCACACCAGCTTCTGGCTTTCTCAAAGTTCACCTTTCAAAGGGATTCGCAAAGTAAATTTTCTCTTGCACACAATTCTTCAGGCTTTCTTAGGTGGCTCTTGCCTCAATTCAGCTGCCTTCTTTGCTTTCTCAAGAGTCTTTTACCATATTTTCCTAGGAGCAATAACAGGGTTTCCCTTCTTCATATTTAATTCCTCCTCCTTGATTTGTTTAACCTTTTCTTCTTACGTAGTGTACTTTCTCCAGCATGGGGTCTGGCATGGATTCACATGCTCATGAATATTCCCCGTCAGGCTGGGAATCCTCGGTAAAGAAAAATCAGTATCAGTTTTGTTTCTGATCTGTCTTTCTCAGTAGTAACCAATCACTGGTCTCTGGGTAATACTGCCCCCAGCCAATGACTGCCCTCTCCCTAAGCCCTGCCTCTAGCAGCCATCTTCAGATTTTTACCGCACTCTCAAGTGTTGGCAGTCCTCGTGCTTAGCTCTCGAGCTTTTGCTGCGTTTTTGCGCTTTTTCAAAGAGAATTTCTAATTTTTCGGTCAAAGGGAGCCTCAAGCACCACCGTCTCTACATCCGATTAACGGGGATTCGTGTCGGATTTTTCTATGCCCCTCAAGGGTGAAGATTTTGTTGAGCGCTTCTTGGAGGATTCCAGAAGTTTCTGCGGCCTACCCGAACATGGCCCAGGAGAAAGGAAGCTCGACGGCCGGAAAGCTGTTCAGGGTCTGCCCTGGATGCCAGCTACAGAATGTGTTCAAGGAGGACGAGCATTCGAAATGTCTCTACTGCCTTCATGGGGACAAAACGCACGTGGAGAAGGACTGTGCCTTTTGCAGGAACATGTCGGAACAGACCATCAGGGACCGACACCTTCGTCTCTCCAGTCAGTCAGGTGAGAAGAAGATGAAGAAGTCCGAGCAGTCTTCTAAGTCCTGTGAGGGCTCCCCGGCAACGGGGGCCCAACAGAAGGCAAAGCACTGCGAGTCCGCGGGCACCGGGAGCGCCGAACGGTCGGGCTCTTCGGCTGCCAGGCAGGGCACGCCTTCCCCGGCAACGTCAACGACGAGCCAATGCTCTGGTTCGGGGAAGAGGAAATCCGAGAACCCGGGTAAGCCTCTGGAGAGGCCTCGGTCGATCTCGAAGGATTCGGCCGAGGGGGAGAGAGGTGGTGACCCTCCCCCCAAGGTGAAGGCCTCAAACGCGCCTAAGGTGGTAAAGGCATTGATTCACCCGGCCAAGGCCTCTATCGAGGGAGTCACGGCGTCCCTGGCGCAGCCTGTGGAGGCTACATCAGTGGAGGCGACCTCGGGGCCCAGTGTCTCCCTGCCTCCGCGGAGGGAAGCCTCTTTCAGACCTATCGGTAAGACCCCCGTAAAGACCCCGGCGGAAAAAGAGGGGGGGGGCGGTGACCATTGTGGACACGGACACAACATCCGAGGAGGAGTTAGCAGAAGTCCTAGAGGGCCTCGACAAGGGCGTCGAGGAGGCCCGTCCCCACGGGAGGGATCCTGACGAGGGTGACGATAAAAGTGACGGCGGCACTGGCGAGGGTCCTAGTCAGTCGTCGCTCCTGTCTCTTCCGGAGCCACAGGATAACTCAGCGGCCATTTTGTTGGTGATACAATCCTTATGTTCAGAGATAAGGACGAGATTGCCTTTACCACCGACAGAGGACCTGGTACCAGGTCTGGCGGAGGAACCAGAGCCGGTCCCGGCGGGAAGCCCCCCGAACAAGAGAAGACGGATCCACCCAGCCCCACCTTCTCAGCCCTCGTGGCCTGCTCGGCCTTTACCCGCGTCCCCCGTCCCTGGGGATGACACGGGAATAGACACGGCCACGACGAGTACCGACGAGGACGGCAGTGATGACGGGACGGAGCTCCCATCACCAGCCCGGACCTCCCCGTCCGATGAGATTGGATCTTTCCACACAATGATCGCCAGGGCATCCGAGCTTTTTCAGCTCTGCCCCGAGGAGAAGAAGGAAGGTTTCCTTTACCAACGGCACGAGGCCAGGAGGAAGTCGGTCCTTGCTGTGCCTCTGCTGAATGACATCTGGGACGAGTGTCTCACCCTTCCCAAGAACCCTTCTACGACGCCTGCCAAGAAGGATCGGTACGAGAAGAAGTACTGGGTCCCTGACGCGGCCCCTCTGTGCCTTAGGGCACAACCTACCCCGGACTCGGTCGTCTCAGTGGCGGCCAAGAAGAAAGCGGGGGGGCGTCGGTCTCGACGTCTACTACCCCGCCGGACGGCGAAGGGAAGAAGCTGGACGCAATGGGACGACGAGTTATCTCGTCGGCGGCCTCTACGATTAAGGCGGCCAACGCTCTCGCGATTGTGGCCTGCTACGACAGGGAGTTATGGTTCGAGATCGCCCCCCTGTTGGACTTCCTACCGGATGAAAGTGGTCCGAGGCCCTGGAGATCTTGCAAGAAGGCGAAGTGGCGTCGGACCACGCCATTACGGTGGCAACGGACATTGCCGACACCGGTTTCCGCCAGCTAGGCAACAGCGTTTGCCTTAGACGACGAGGTTAGCTCAAGGCGACGGATTTCCGCCAGGATGTGCAAGCCAAGGTGCTGGACATGCCGTTCGACGGGAACAACCTGTTTGGGAAAACGGTGGATGAGTCTCTCCAAGCAATCAAGGTGGACACAGAGACTGCTAGGGCCCTAGGCGTCCTCCGGCAACGGAGGCCGTCCTTTCGGAGCACTGGAGGCAGGCAAGCAGAGTGCCTCCAAGGGATTCAGCGGTGGCTCCTCTACGTACCGCCAAGCGGCCCACTCCTCGTCGCAGGAAGCCTATAGAGGACGAGGCAAGTCGGGGGGACCCCGCCGTCGTCGCCAGGGAGGCCAGGGCGGCAAGGCATCCACCAAGCAAGATTGAACCGACAGCGGGGTCGGGCCCCCACCAAAGCACCCCGGTGGGAGGCCGGCTGGCGAAGTTCGTCAGCGTGTGGGAGTCCATCTCCACCAACCGTTGGGTGCTGGACGCCCTGGCCCAGGGGCACGCCCTCGGATTTCTAAAAGAGTGCCCCCGCATTCCACCCATGGTCAGGAAGGAAAATCACGTCCCTCAACTACTCTTGGAGGTGAGGGCGTTGCTCAGAAAAGGTGCCATCGAGCTCGTCCCGAAGAGGCTCCGGGGCTCCAGAGTATACTCAAGGTACTTCCTAGTAAAAAAGAAGACAGGAGGATGGCACCCCATCCTGGACCTGCGACCGCTGAACAAATACATCAAGGCACAGAAATTCCGGATGGTCACCCTCCAGCACGTGCTGGGACAGCTGGAGGAAGGCGATTTCCTGTCGTCGTCGGATTTGGAGGATGCGTACTTCCACATCCCCATTCTGAAAGGTCACCAAGTTCCTCAGGTTCGTGGTCCAAGGACGGCACTACCAGTTCAAGGCCCTCTTGTTCGGATTGAAGTCAGCACCCAGGGTGTTCACCAAGTGCCTCGCACCAGTGGCGGTGCGGCTGCGCCTGCAGGGGATCCACGTCTACCCCTACCTGGACGACTGGCTCATCCGAGCAGGGACAAGGGAGCTCGCCATGGATCACACAGCAAAGACCGTCCAGCTGCTCTCGGACCTGGGATTCTCCATCAACTTTCCCAAATCCCACCTGGTCCCGTCGCAAGTCGCACTGTTTCTGGGAGCAAAGCACGACACAGTGGCGCGCCTGGCCTCACCGTCGGAAGAAAGGACGACGGCCATCCTGGGCAGGGTGCGGCACCTGCTGGCCACGGACGTGGCCAGGGTGAGGTCCATCAAGTCCCTCCTCGGGATGATGTCCTCATGCATATATCTCGTGCGCCTGTGCAGGCTTCGGATGCGCTCTCTGCAAGAGTTCCTCGACTCCCGCTGGATCCAAGCGACGGGCAGCTTCAAGGACAGGATCTCGCTCAACGAGACTTCCCGACGAGCGATCCGGTGGTGGGGCACCCGCGCTCATCTGACGGCGGGCACAGACTTTCAGACCCCATCCCACCAGATAACGGTGACGACGGATGCCTCCCTGGAAGGGTGGGGAGCGCACACCAGAGAACTTCACGCGAGAGGCCTCTGGCTCCCGGAGGAGAAGACGCTCCACATCAACATCCTGGAGCTCCGTGCAGTGTTCTGGGCCCTCAGGTCCTTTCTCCGTCCCTCAAGGGCAAGGTGGTGAGAATCTTCACCGACAACACCACCACGATATTCTACATCCGTAAGCAGGGAGGAACCAGATCCCCAGCCCTCTTCAAGGAAGCCCAGGATCTGTGGCATTGGGCCATCACCCAAGGGATGTTTCTGGTGCCCTTTCATCTGGCAGGGATAAAACACACCATTGCCGACTCACTCAGCAGGGAGCTGCGCTCGTGCCACGAGTGGGAACTACGTCAGGATCAAGTGGATCGACTCTTCCGACGATGGGGAAAACCCCAGATTGACCTGTTCACGACAGCAACGAACTCCAAGTGCCAGAGGTTTGCCAGCAGGTTCCCCCAGCCGAGGAGCATGGGCAATGCTTTCTCGTTCCCCTGGGAAGGCCTGTTCCTTTATGCGTTCGTTCCGTTGCCGTTGCTGCTCCGACTCGTCAACCAGCTCAAGAGGTCCCGGTGCAGGATGATCCTGGTCGCACCGGCGTGGCCGAGGCAGTTCTGGTTCCCGGACCTTCTGGACTTGTCAGCGTCCCCACCAGTCAAGCTGCCGGCGGACGCAGATCTTCTCTCCAGAGAAGGAGGCGCCATACTTCATCACGACCCGGAGTCGCTGAACTTGCAGGCCTGGCTCCTGCAGCGCTAGAGTTTGGAGGGTAGGATATCCCGGCTGACTGCAGAGAGATCCTTACAAAAGCCAGGGCATCCTCAACTCTCAAGTGCTACGGACATAAGTGGAAGAGGTTCTCTGTCTGGTGCCGTGCACAAAAGATTAACCCTCTATGGATTACGGCCCCTCAAGTGCTGCGTACCTACTGTCGCTGGCCAAGGCTGGACTGGCTCACGCCTCCATCAAGATACATCTGGCTGCGATCTCCCAATGCACCAGAACCACAGGACGGGCGTCCTTGTGGTCCCATCGCCTGGTGAAGGAATTTATGAAGGGACTGTTCCGATCGTTCCTGCCGGTGAAGGCCCCTGCCCCGGTGTGGGAACTCAATGTGGTGCTGACCAGGCTCATGGGGGTGCCATTCGAGCCCCTGCATTCGGCGCCGCTGAAATTCCTGTCGTGGAAGACTGCGTTTCTTGTGGCCATCACCTCCGCACGGCGAGTGGGAGAGATCCAGGCCCTATCCTGCAAGCCTCCATACTTGACTTTTCACGACACGTGGGTGGTGCTGAGCCCCTCGTTTATGCCCAAGGTGCTGTCGGACTTCCACCTCAACGAGCCCTTTGTGCTACCTGTTTTCTTCCCGTCGCCTTCGTCTCCGGCCAAGAGGACTTTGCACTCGCTGGATGTGGCTAGAGCGCTGAAGTTCTACGTGGACTGAACAAAGAGTTTTCGGAAGACATCACAGCTGTTTGTGAACTTTGGACTTGTGAACCAAGGGAAGGCTCTCTCAAAGGCTTCCATTTCCAGATGGCTCTCCGGCTGCATCATGCTTTGTCATCGGTTGGCAAACCGACCGTTGCCCGGCCGTCCGAGAGCCCATTCGACCAGAGCGATCGCTGCTACCACGGCGTTCTTGTCTGGTGTGCCCCTGCTGGGTATCTGCAGGGCTGCTACGTGGAGGTCGACGCACACCTTCACAAGATTCTACTGCGTCGACCGGGATTCCAGGGAGGAGTACAGAGTCGGGCAGACAGTGCTGCGCAACCTGTTCGCTTAAGGTGAGCCTGGTGGGGAGGTAAGAGATGCTTAATGTTGAGTTTTATGTAATGCTTAATGTTGAGCCTTGCCACCTCCCGTGGTTGTGTATGGGTACTGCTATGTATTCTTATATTCATAAGCATGTGAATCCATGCCAGACCCCATGCTGGAGAAGGAACAAGTTACTTACCTGTAACTGTTGTTCTCCAGCATGGGTCTGGCATGGATTCACATGCGAACCCTCCCTCCTGCCCCTCTACGGCTCTTCACTTGGTCATACTGCCACTTTCCGTGCTACCAAATCTGAAGATGGCTGCCAGAGGCGGGGCTTAGGGAGAGGGCAGTCATTGGCTGGGGGCAGTATGACCCAGAGACCAGTGATTGGTTACTACTGAGAAAGAGAGATCAGAAACGAAACTGATACTGATTTTTTCTTTACCGAGGATTCCCAGCCTGACGACGGGGAATATTCATGAGCATGTGAATCCATGCCAGACCCATGCTGGAGAACAACAGTTACAGGTAGGTAACTTGTTCCTTATACTTTGGGGTCTCCTCTGGTCTTGTCGCAGTTGTCAGACCGCACGGTCGACCCACTACAGGTCATGCAACCAGGTGCCCTGGGCCTTAGCTGTGCCCCCTTCTCACTGCCGTTACCACAATGCACTTCTCCTTGGGATTTCACTTTCCTTTTATGCATACAAAGTTTATCAATATCTTTCTCATAACCTTTTTTCTTTTAACCATGTTTTTCTTGGGATTTCACTCCCATTTTGTTTCTCGTGTAGCTCCCCTTCCACAGAGTTCTATTTTACTCTTAGTTTTCATGCACAGCTCCCCTTCACTTGGAAAACTTCCTTTATTTATACATAGACTTTCGATAATGTGTTTTCGCACATGGGACCACTCTGTAACAATGTATCACTTTGATTTCCTTTTCAGAATATCTGTCAGTTTCACGAAGCGCGTCTTTCCTTCTCACGAGCTGGTTCTGTTCAACTTCATTCACTCGCGCCGTTCACATACTGGGGTTTCCCATTGCATTCAACTCACTGCCTGTGTCTCTTTGGCTTTGGGTAATGTTCTCTTTCATACTGAGGTCAGTATCTCACCGCCTGCCCCTCAAACTCTCCTGGGCTTCTCCCCAGGGGAACAAGCACTTTCTCTCGGGCTGCCTTGAAGGGATCCACATGCCTTCGGGCTCCCTGAAGTAGCTTCCTCCGGCTCCTTGGAAACGCGGCTCCCTAGCCACATTTCGCTCAGCTGCCTTTCTCTGCAAATCTTTAGCATCTCGGCATCCAGTTCTCCTCCAGCAGGACTTCAGCTGCACCTTTGACTCGCCTTTCTACTTGTTCTCCTACTCGTTCACTATGGTTTCTTAGAATGCGGGTTTTATACTCCCAGTGTTTAACTGGTTGCAGGGGAGGGTAATCAGCCTCAAATGCTTGACTCTGCCTGACCTTGTTAAAGGGACATTTGTACTGAGTGTATACGTGTTAATGTTACTTTTTAACATTTCCTAGTGGTTCAAGGTCTTTGTTAAATATGCTAGTTGCCTTTGCTGACAATGTCTTTTTTTTCATATCCGTAACAACTGGCTTAATGAATAGATGCTTAAAAAACAAGTGACCCATCTTTAAAGACCATTCTGGGATGCTTTTGACTGGTGCCTGAAGACCCTAGGGTGAAGAACCAATGTTAATGAAAGTTATGCACTGCACTTTTCTGTTGTTGACAAATTATATTTTCGCTGTACAGTATAATAATCCAAGCTCAGAATATTCTCAGCATGGAATTTTACACCCAAATATTTTTGTTGAAAGCACTGATTATATTCCTCTCCCTCTCTTTAGGATGTTAAGAGTCTTGTCGACAGGTGAGGCCCTCTACTCAGGTAATATCTGGTATTGTATCGGAGGATCATGTCACAACGCAATGTAGAAAACGCCCCTCACCCTTTCTCCTGGATGGTCTCTCATTTATCCCTGTCAAGCTTACTCTGGGGGGCGGGGGAGTTTGTTTTATTTACGTTTTTCACATTCCTCTCATGTATCGCTCAGTAGAGCTCCCTACCTGTTCTTACCCCTGTGTGAACTGTCGTTAAACACCTTGCAGGGGCCTCTCTGCACTTCCTATGCCACTCTGAGTACTCATTTGCACGCACACGCCAACTTCTCCAGCACATTAACTTGTGCAGAGCTGTTTAGGGCTCATTCTAATAGTGTAACTTTACATTATACCAGAGATTCCTCGTAAAGCCTTGATCCAGAGAGGGTCTTGCTTGTGTTTTATGGCATAGCTCTATACCCATTGTTACATGTGGGGTGGGGGGGTGTTGCTTTAGTATTTTTGCAATAGAGCTCTCTATCCCATCCTTGTACCTGGAAGGGCTCTCCTCCCTCTTGCAGCAGAGCTCCCTGACCATCCTTACCCCTGTGGAGCTGTCCTGTATCTTACAGCAGAACTCCCTGCCCATCCATAGCCTAGCAGAGCCGGGATCCCTTCAGTCCTCTCCTTTACCTCAAGTTAATCTCGCATTAAAGGATCCTTTTCAATCCCGTGGGAGGTCTTTCACGCCTCTTGTGTCCGACAGAGGCTCTGAGTCCATCTTGACCATTCAAGGGCCCCTTGTTTTTCTTGTGCTGGGTCTCGAAGTCAAGCCATTGAGCGTCCCACCTACATCAGGTTTTCAGGATACCCAATACAAGTATAATTTCCCTTTGGATTCACTCTCTCAAAATGTATTTTGTGATGATATCCTAAAAACATGGGGTGGGCTGGAATTTGCTCCTGAGGACAGGACCTGGCGATTCCGGATCTTGTGTATCTCACGACACATACTGTCCCCTTCATCTCTCATTGCTCCCGTTTAGTTCCTAGTGATACCTAAATCCCGTTATTTGCTTTGGAGGCTGATTGAGAACCATGTAGTATTCTATTTAATTCTCAGATGTGATGACGTGTTCAACAAGAAATCAAAGGCTGATTATTCTGAACGGGAGAAAACATCGGAGTGCTTTAAAGCACAGTGTGACTTCCTGCATGAACATTTAAAGGTTCTAAAAGGTAATTGAACATGAGGTCCGAAACATTAGGGGAGGCTAGGAAGTGGCAGTGAGCAGGACATTTCCTACTAACAGACTCCCTGGGCGTGTGTGCATTAGAATGTTATTAATGGGAGCCTGCAGAGTCCCAGGAGTTAGTACCCCATGGCATGGGCTGGATAGAAGGCTGCCAGGGAACCCAATGTGGGTCTTCTATATAGGGTACTTTGTGGAAGGGCGTGGAGGGAGGCAGAAGTTTGTGCTATGTAGTGAACCCGATCAAAGAGCACAGTGTGCTCCAGGAGAGTATGCTGCATGGTGCACTGAATAGTAGGGTGGTGGATTGGTGCAGGGTGGGGTGCTACATAGTGGAATGGATGTGAGGATGAAGAAAGGCCCTGGAGTGTGTGCTACATGAACTGTCTGGAAGGGGCAGAAAAGCAAAATGGTTTTTCTACATGGATTTCATGAGTATCAAACATTTGACATGTAAGTTGTTTTTACTGATTGTGGTAACATCAGCACGAAGGGTCAGTAAACTGCAGGTCTCATCGTTCAGCGAACCTTTTATTATATTTCATATACTGTAAGACCACTTTGAAGAACCTTACCTAAAAATGTCTGACTTTCATGTACATCAAACTGTTATATTGCCAGTTTTCTTCCAGACGCTGCAGTTGCCCACAGAAAGTACTCTGAATATCGTAAAACACAGAAAGCCATAATGTATTAAATTAGTAAGCCCAAAAACATGTTAAGAATTACACTTCTGCATATCCAGATATTTTATATCTGTTGGTTTAGACCTGGTTATTTAGCCAAGACATGATAGATTGGAACACTCATACCACACTATGATGAATCCAACAATGTCATCACTCCTTTCCCTGAGGTAACTTTACCTCACGTGGCCAGGGTGAGGCAGACTCTTTCTGATCCAAACCCTCGGGGTGGCTATATCAGGGAGGATCACATGGGGGGGATGTGATCCTCGGGGAGAGGATACAGCATCGCTGAAGGAAGATGCATACCTCCTTCCCCCTTTCATTTTAGGGATGTTCCTTCTGGTCCCCAGGCCCTGATGGACTATTGTAATACTCTCCCTTAACCATTTGCCAACTCCACCTCCCATGTTCCCCCCATGTAACATAGGGAATTATATATCTACAACTGGAACGAGGAAGAGGCAGGGAGCAGTAATGATTACTCACAATGAAAACCAACATCAGCTTCCCCAATATCACATATTGAAAGGATCGGGTAACATCAAATGAACTCTTGTGACTGCCTTGCATATAATCTTTGTGACTTTAAAGCTACTGAAATTATAGAAGTAAACCTCCTCAGTAATACCAGCTTTTCTGTCCATAGGTATGGAAAAGGAGGACAGGACATTAATATTATACCAAGAACTGACTACCATTTCCATGCATGTCAAAATACTGCGACGAGAAAGCTGAAAGGAGTAAAGGGTATCAGTGAAGGTGGGAAGCGCAAGCTGTGCTCTAGTTGTTGCAAGTGCATACCTAGTGCCGGGAAATTTAAGACAAAAGGCTTCTGGTTATTCACAGGTACTGGAAGGCAGCCTTCACACCATGTAAGCCTGCAAAGACGCGGAACAGACGAGCGGGAGCCGCAAAAGGCACAGAAGCGGAGAAGCAGAGGTGGCGAGAGGCAGTGGAATGCCAAAGGGCCAACACAGGAAAACCATCTTACGCCAGCAAATGCCAGTGAGTCCACCCACAGGAAGCGGGGACACCGGGGCTTATTGGCAACCCTGGCAAAACAGAATAACCATGAATGAAGTATATGAGAAAGAGCGGGCAAGTGGATATTATTTAAAGAGGCAAAACGACAGAAGTACAAGAGACCTATCAAGTTTGTAAGTGTATGCAGTGCACCTATAAGAGAAGCCCTGGCAGGATAGTATATCAGGCGGATTCAAGACAGGACAGAACAAATATAGGAGATGATCAAGTTTGTACGTTTGTGCATTTCCCACATGAGAAAAGCCCTGGCAGGAAAGCATACCAGGCACGGTCAAGGGGAACATTGTGTAATATACATTACCAAAGGAAGTCCTGATAAGGATACAAAAGGACTAGCAAAAAGCTGTGGAAACATATTAAAGATGAGTGAAAACCTGGCAGGAGAGTACATCAGGTATCCTACCAAGATACAGACTTAACAGCCAAGTTGTTTTTTATACCAGATGTTTTGTTGACCAATAGAAACTTAAGGAACTGGTATTCTTTGAAAGTATAAAACAGAGGGAAGAGAAATTCAGGGGCAGGGAACCACCCTCCTGCAATAAGGAACTCTAGCCTCCTGGACATTTTTGTGTTGAGTTACGCATTTCCTTTTTGAATATTTGTACACTACTAAAGGCCAAAGACATTTTTCCTTTTCACCTTAGAGTTGATTTTTAGAATGTGAGGGCAAGGGGGGGCGTGGCTTGGAGCCATGGCGCGCGGCATGGTTTCACGATAGTTCCCGGCCCTGGCCCGACAAGCAAGTTGATTACAGCGGATTAAACGTGCATTTTGAAACTAAACTTAAGGCGAAAGTAGTGCACAGCATGGGGATCGCCGAAGTGAGACCCCACATGGTGGCCCCTCTCCTACACATTGACCCATTGCTGCGGCCTACCATCCACTAGTTGGGTACTGCAAAATGGCGGATGGAGCCCTCTCCAGCGCTCTTCCTGACGGGTACGAGCTGGCTGAGGCGCTAACAAGACCTCCCGTAGGTCATGAGTGAGCGCTGCTGCCCACACCTTCCAGTATGACCCACACCATGCAGCAGCGATCATCGGGGTTCCCAGTGAGAAAAGCATTCCTGCATGCCAGCAGGGGGCGGAGTGAGGCGTGGTCCCTCCAGCGGCTCCAAAAGAACTCTAAGGGGCCTCACCCAGCGGGGCTGGCAAGGTGGGTGGGATCCGAACTAAGCGGAATTCCAGGCAGTGTTCCCCGCAACGACCCAGAGGACGCCATCTCAGCGACCTTTACCTCCCGCCCAGAGGCGCTGAAGTGGAACACTGTTCGGGGTAAATGCGAAATTAACTGCCCACTTTGGGGAGAGTCCCAATCTCACCACGGCAGGCAAGCACAGAAAGCAACACACCAACCCCATCATCAGGGCGGACGCAAGTCTCAGGCCGGCACTGCAGAAGCACCAGCAGCGGCGGTCCCGTGGCTCCTCCGGGAGACTGGCCTCTTAACCTATTCCTCTCCTCGTTAGCGCCCTGCTCCAAGACCACGATGACCACAGCAGAGGTCTAACTGCAACAGGATGCTCACCCTTCAGCGGGGCCCGGCTGCCACAGCGGATGCGAGGGGTGAGCTATAAACAGGCTGCACTAAGCTAGAGGTACCGCCTCTGCACCAGTCGAGCCTTGGTAGGCTCATGGTGAGAACCTGCACAGCTCCCATCTCAAGGCTCCCTATAGTGAAAGCAAGGCATCGATCCAAGGCAAACTCTGCCCCTCCCTCATCCACGCTGGGATAAACAAGCAGCCTGGGGCGCACAGTGGCAAGTAACGCTGTCGGAGTGAACAAACTCCTCCCTGCAAGCACCACAGGTGAGGCGCTCGAACCCTGTGTACAACGAAACTAACAAGCACTCAACACTACTCCGCCGCCCATCTAGGAGCACCCAACTGGCTAGACACTCTATTAAAAAGGGCTGGATCGAACTGAATCCACATGCAGTATCCCACCCCTCCATTCAAGCAAGACCTCTTCAGTGCACTGCGACCCGTGAGGGAGGGGAGAACCATTGGGACCTACAGGAGTGTGAGGGGGGACAAGCAGCATGCAAAAAAACTCACAGGGGTACACCTCAGTGGAGCAGCAGACTCCTAGGAGCATCCTGATTTGACTCCACCATAAACAACGGTGCAAGGCAGAATCTAGCATCTACCAGAGGGCGCTCCCCTCGGATCCCGTAAGGAGCAATGGTGAAAACCCCTAAAGCAACAAATCAAACGGGCATCTCCACCCTGCTCTCAGCCACCACCGTGGAAAAGACGAATAGGGGAGGGGGGGGACAGGCTGAGGCACTGGCCCAAGGAGGATACCTGGCGCTCACCAACGCTCCTCCTGCACAAGCGGTAACCAAGACAGACCTTCGGGACCGACAGGCAGCCATGACAAAGGAATATCAAAAAAGCACAGAGGAGCTAATGAAGAAAATCACCAGCCTGGACAAACGAATAGATGAGGTCAAAAGTAGAATGCCGAGATCGAAACCTCCTTATGCGACCAATTGTATGAAATTGGGGAAGTAGCAGACAGGATCACGGTGCTGGAAGCCAGATGTGAAGCACTGGAACTCGAGCAAGAAGACTCCACGCTGCGACAACATCTGCCTGTGTGGAATTCCAAGTTCTATCACAGATGCAGAGCTAGGCGACTTCACTTGGGACCTCTTCCGCTTCATCCTGATGCTTCCCGACAGCACCCCACTGGAACTGGACAGGGTGCACCGCACCAGATCAAAACAAGCGCTAGCCACCGCACCAGATGTCCTGGGGCAAGAGTGCACTTTTACAGAGCCAAGGAGGAGATAATGCAAGAAGCCAGGAATTCAACGCATATCCAATTTAGGGATGCCTCCATCACACAATATCAGAATCTAGCCAAAGCCATATTGCTGAAAAGGAAAACCCTAAAGCCATTGACAGAATGGCTGAGGGAAAAGAAAGTGCGGTATCGATGAGGGTTCCCCACTGCACTGAACATCAACCTGGAGGGTAAACAGTGGCAAATTCGCACCATGAAAGAAGTGGAAAAACTCCTGCACTCCACGGGGGAGTGCAAAGGCACTGTTGAGGGGGCAGCGCTCCATGAGACGCCACTGAGCGACTCCACGAAGTCATGGATCGGTGTGGATCGAAGATGAAGGATCAAAGGCCCAACGTACAAAAACAAGTAAAGCAACAAAGATCGAGATGGAGCATACTACCTGGAAATGAGGGCCCCCTCCTTAGAGGCTGAAGAACTTATACTCTATAAGGCGAACTCCTATTTTAGAAAGCACCTTCAGCCCTCGCCATAGTAAGTGAATGATGCGCCCTGCAGGGACTATGCAGAAGATCCCCTGGACCACCACCCTGGAACATTCGAGGAAGAGGCGCGAACGGACGTGGACGCAGTCCAGGAGGGCTCCTGGGGGGGAGGGGTGCCCAAGGGAACAGTAAGCAAAGCAAAATGAAAGCAATCGTGATGTTCTTACCTACACCATCAAGAGGCACTGAAGGCCTCTACTATGGTTGGTTGTTCGCGCTTGGAGCCGGTTCCCCCGTAGGTTGTGGGCTGGGCTCACTTGCTCACTTTTTGTTGCGGGGAACAACTCGAAACAATCATGGCAACTGACACTACTAAAGAACTATGCATGGTGACATGGAATGTGCAGGGCCTCAACTTCCCGGGTAAGAGAAACTCAGTTGAACGCCGACTAACTAAACTCTCGGCCGACATAGTATGCCTGCAGGAAATTCACCTTCCGGAGGCTGATGAAAAACAAATTCACTTTAGCCGATATACTGGGAGCTATTTTGCCACTGCGGGTGAAAAAGAGAAAAGAGTGGGGTGGCCTTGATATTTAGCCGGAAGGTGCCATTAACACGAATCACAGTAAAACGAGACCCGATGGGAAGATATCTGTTGGTTGAGGGTCACCTCCTTGAACAACCTCTAACCTTTGCCTCCATATACTGCCCAAACAGTGCACAAGACCGCTTTCTCTGAACCATCATGCCCGATATCACCACATTCACAGAAGACTAACTCCTCATAGGAGGAGACTTCTATCTGTTCCCCAACCCACACAATGACAAAACACTACCACCCACAAGAGAGGATTACTCCCAGGCAATAGGCTTTGCCGAATTCTTGAGGGGAATGGGGTTAGTAGACACCCAAAGACTCGCTAATGAAGGAGTCCACAACTACACATTTTATTCCCACGTACATAGAGGGTTCTCTAGAATAGATCTCATCCTGCTGTTTAGTGTGCTATTCCCCTGCATCCAAGAGATGCAAATCCAACCCAGAGTGCTGTCTGACCACACCACAGTATTAATGCGAGTACAGGGCCTTGCAAACCCACCACAAAGACAATGGAAGCTGCAGGACTCACTACTACAAGATATTGCAATTCGAGATGAAAAATCCAAGACACTTGTCTGTTACTTTAAGGAAAACACCTCAGTGGGGTGCTAGGAAGCAACGGTCTGGGATGCAATGAAACTAGAGTTCCCTGCACCGCTGATCAGTTGCGCTGCAGCGCGAAACAAGGCTTGGCAGCTACAACAAACGAGGTTAGAAGAAAGAGTTGCGGAACTGGAAAAAGGGTTCAAAAGGCTCCAAACCATCAAAGCAAGGAGAGAACTTAAAAAAGCAAAACCCACTCTGGAAATGCACATAGCTGACAAATCCGCCCAAGCATTAGCGTTCACCAAACAATATTACCATAAGAATAGCAATAAAGCAAACCGACTCCTGGTGCACAAGCTAAAAAATCTACACTCCCGATAAAATATCCAAACACTCAAGGACCCAGGCGCGACCACCCTGTACGCAGAGGGGGATAAGATGGAGGCAATGGTGAACCATCATAGGGAGATTATGTCGGGCACACCAATGGGAAAATCAGCACAAATCAGCTGCCTAAAGGCCACCAGAAAAGTGGGTAAACCACCCCAACTAGACTCCCTCGAACTCCCAGTCACAACAGAGGAGGTAATGGAAGCAATAAAATCCCTGGAAAATGCAGCCCCAAGCCCTAACGGGTTCATGACTCGATTCTATAAGACGTATGCCTACATACTAGCCCCCCAACTCACAACACTATTTAACTCCTTCCTGACATCAGGAAGCATTACCGCCTCCATGGAGGAATCCCTAACTGTGCTTATCCCAAAGCCAGGTTGTTGGGGAGAATTCTCAAAAATGTTCTAATTCCCCTCTACCTTAGAGACCCCCAGCACTTTTGCTGGACTCTAGGACTATTGGTTTTTAACCTGGAGAGAGTGAGACCCTTTTTCCCCACTCTCTCATGTAATTTTCTGTGATTTGCCACTCTGCTGTGTGATTGACAGCTAGGTTGGAATGAATGGGAGAAACCGGCATAAAAGGCGAGGCTTTTAGCTTGGAAGGCAGAGTCGACTATGAGACGAAGGAATCCGAAGAAGAACTTGTCAGCCAAAATTGTCAAAGATGAAGCCTGGTGTGCCAGTATTTAATCTACAATGCTAAACAAAATCAATCCAGGATCACTGTAAAGCCCTACCTCCTCATCTTGGGCCTAAGCAAACCAATTCAACTCCCGCTCCAACTAACTCCACTAACCCCATCTTCACCTTCAGTGACATCACTGAATTAGACGTAATGAACCTCCTCAAAAACCTCAAACCCTCTATGTGTAAAGGGGATATATGTCCTCCTAAACTCATCAAGGACTGCGCAGACCATCTCGCACCACTCCTGACGGCCTTCATTAATGCTTCCTTCTGAACAGGCATTATACCTGACAGCCTCAGAAAGGCCTGGGCCCGCCCCCTTCTAAAAAAGCCTACTCTCGACCCTCTACAACCAAATAACTACCGACCCATAACCACTGTGTCCTTCCTCCTTAAGATATTGGACAAAGCTGCCCATAACCAGATCCAACACTTCCTTGAAACCCACTCTATCCTCCGAACTAGGCAATCTGGTTTCCGAAAAGGACACAGCACTGAAACAGCTTTGGTGGACTTAAAGAATCAGATCACCCAAATCATGGACAAAGGCAAGCCAGCCCTATTGTTACTCCTAGACCTCTCGGCTGCCTTCGATCTGGTGGACCACAAGACCCTCACATCACACCTTACACACTCAGCTTACTTCACTAAAGAAGCAGCTCTTTAGGTCACCTCCTTCCTTGAAGGCAGAGCAATGAAGGTATTCTCAAACATAGCCAACGCTGCCCCCACCACCATCCACTGCAGATGCCACAGGGCTCTTGCACAGCACCTACACTGTACAACTTGTTCACGAAGCCTCTCTTCGACAAGCTCGACTCACTTGGTATTGTGTACATGAATTACGCTGACGATACTCAGGTACTCTTACCTCTCTCTGGCTCATACCATAAAGACGCCAAGGCACTTCACACAATATACACCACCATCCAGGCCTGGATGGCGGTCAATGGCCTTTGCCTCAATGGGGATAAGAACAAAATAATTCTACTAGGTCAAAAAACTACACTAGCCAAACTAGATAAACTGTACTCCAACTTCACCATTGATAATACTATCATCCCTGTGTCTACATCTGTCAAGACTCTGGGGGTCTACATAGACTCCACACTATCCATGACTAGACAAGTCAGCGCTATCACATCCTCAGCTGCACACATAAACAAGCTCATAAACGCCATTAAACCATACCTATCCAAACCCAATTGTCTATCAATAGCGCTACATTAGACTATTGCAATGCTTTACTAGCAGGTACATCCGAAAAAAACCTAAACAGATTACAAGTCACGCAGAACATTGCACTTCGTGCAGCTCTAAGCATCCCAAAAAGGGAGCATATTTCCCAGGCCAGACAATCGGCTCAATGGCTCCCGGTCAAAGAGCAAATCACTTTCAAAATCCTCACCCTCACACATATATGCCTCACCCTCTCTGCACCATCATACCTATCAGAGACAATTACCAAATCCTCCTCTACACGACCCACCAGCCACAATACACCAACCAACTTCACATCCCATGTATCAATAGGGCCAAAGCTGGCGGACTCGGCTTCCCCTACATTGCCGCCAAATCCTGGAACGCACTACCTACAGACATTGGAGCAGAAAACTCCCTCCTTGCCTTCCGAAGAAAACTCAAAACCTCACTTTCTGTACTGTAAATTGCAACTGTTTTATTTAACTGTAACTATAAATTGTCTGTAACAATAGCCACCATACTGTAAATTGCAAATGTTCATTTATCTGTAACTAAGAACTGTCTGTAACAAGCGCCAGAATGCCCCCAGACTGTTGTGCGCTCTACGAATCCAAATAAATAAATAAGCTTGGAAGAGACGCCTGCTGCAACTCCTGGACCGTTGGTTTGCCCGGTGGAGCCCTGCTGCTGTGCTGAAGCTCTGAATTCGTTTCGACTAGAGAAGCCCTGCAAGGACGACTTCTCCCCTTGAGTTGGTGGGACCAATCAACTCCAAAGTGAACTCATTTGGACATCCTCTTGGAGCTGGCTGTACATCCACTGCTGCAGCTGCTGGAACTAAAGTGCCAGGGAGAGGAACACCAAACGGAGTGCATCACTTTTAAGTCGGACCCAAGCTTGTGGCAGATCCCCCGGTGTCCCAGTAAGCAGGACTGACCAAGCCTGAGCCACCTCGACAGAGTGCTGGACCCCAGTTGTGAGGAAAGTCCAGAGTGGTATCCGAGAGACCGTGGTGGTGCTATTTGCTGAGACGCGAGGAGCTGAAACCGCAAAGTGCCGCTGAATTGAAGTTTGTCCTTTTCTGCTGCTGACCGTCCCATTGCAGTACAGGAGTCCGCAGACGTCCTCACTCTTGTCCCCCCGACTGAGGCCCAGGAACAAAAGTATCTGCAGAGCTGCACAGGAACAGAAGCCAGCTGGAACCATTTCTTCTAACCGAAGGTACTGAAAAGTTTGAGAGGACTTACCTCTTGTTGTTGTAGCCTTACTTGCTCTCAGTTGAGACTTGTCTTGGTTGCTTCCGTACAGTTGCTTGCATCTTCTACCTCTCACAAGCTTCACAGCTTGTGGCCCTTCATTGATTCTACTTTTTCTACTAAGACTTCTAAAACATTGTGCAAGACTTTTACTTACCTACAAGAAGTGCTTCAGCTCACCTAGACGTTTGACCAATTGATATTGGCTGGCCTGGCTCCCTGAATAACTCTCCTTTCCTCTGACATTGTGTTTACCTTTCCTCCCAGGAAGGAGTTAACTTACTTTGCATTGGGGGTTCAAAAGTACTTATCTGGTTCAGAATAATTGTGTGATCTCTTGTTGCATTCTATAATCCTTTTCTTTGACATTCTTTTCAGTATTGCTCTACATGCACCAGTGATATATTAATGTCCACAGTGTCCTAACTATTTAAGTCACCTGAGGGTGTAGGAATTGTCTGTGTGCCATCCCCAATTGGTTTTGCTGATTTAGAGAAACTAAGAGTGTGTATTTTGGAGTGTATTTGTGTGTTACTTATATATTGCTCCTTCTGAAGAAGGCTTATTCAATTACTGTTAAATAAATTAATAATTGTTTAATCAAGAAACCTTAAGTATAAGTGTTTATTTGGATACTTGTCACTGTGAATCTCTGTGTAACCACCCTACTGCTCACATTGACCCATCTTGAGATAAGCCTGGCTGCTCAGCCACACTGCCAACCTGTGTAGTACAGACTTATACCAAAGGTTGGGATCCTATTGCCAGGAGGCCAAGGTTGTTGTAGTGCACCCAAAGGGTACAGCACCAAATCTTCCCTAACACAGGTAAATACCCAGACCAATGTGCCTCCTATCGACCTATAACATTAATGACCAACAAGGCCAAAATCTTCTCAAACATTCTGGCAGGCAGGCTGGCGAGGGTCATCCCCGAACTAATCCACCCAGACCAAACCAGATTCATTCCAGAGTGCACCACGCAAGACGACATTAGATGACCCCTAAATTTAATTGAGAGTGCATCCAGGACAGGGACAGAGCTAGCGGTGATCTCGCTCGACGGCCACAAGGCGTTTGACCTACTAGATTGAGGGTACATCAGCGAGAGGCTGGCCCACTATGACTTTGGTCCAAGATTCATTAAATGGACTATTGCTAACTACCAGCATGCTGCCACATATTTGAGAATAAATGGCACTGGATTCCCCGAAATTGCCATAACCAGAGGCACACGGCAGGCTTGCGCTCTTAATATTCGCACTCTCCATTGAACCTTATGCATCCAGAGTTCACAACAACCCAAGAATACAAGGCCTACAAGTGGGCGGCAGCTGCTATAAAGCAGCTTTTGTACGCAGATGACGCACTCCTCACTCTAACTCGGGTTGATGACTCCCTGGAAGCACTATGGCACAAGATTGTGGCATTTGGAGAGGCATCAGGGTTTAAGGTCAACTATATACGAAATCAGAAGCCCTAGCTGTCAATATCTCAAAGAGACGCAGAGCAACACTAGCCCCATCCCCTGGACCAGATCCCGCGCCCTGAAACACTTGTGTATGGGTGCGTTATAAATGCCATATCATATCACCTACCTAGGGGTTCAGATACCGAACAAAACTGAGCGAGTATACAAAGCCAACGTCACGCAACTATTCAGGGATCTGTGGAATGACCTGGAGCGCTGGCATAAACACAAGGTATCACGGCTAAGAAGAATCACTGTCCTGAAAGTGAATCTGGTCCCAATATTAATCTACCAAAGCCTCGTCCTTCCAGTCACTATCCCCGAGGAAGAGCTACACAACCTACAAAAAGGGCTGTTGAAATACATATGGGGCAGGAAAAAACACAAATAGCCAAGAGAGTCATGCTTAGGGGTACGGCAGGGGGAGGCCTGGGGGTGCCAGATGTCTCCAGGTACTGCCTTGCAGCACAACTCTCACAAGCTTTCGCCTGGCAGGCATACACCACCCGGTGGAAGGAAATAGAGGAGGCATAGAGTCCAGCTCCGCGTGCATCCCTGCCACATATCGCAATACCTTTGGGGGCCCTGGGCACCGGCCCATTAACATCCACCAAAAACACAGTTAAGTGCTGGAGCAGGGCGGCTCGTAAATGGGGGACCAGGGCTCACTGGGACCCCTGACCCTGGTATGGCACAACCCTGACTTCACCCGCGGGACTGCCTCAGCAGGCTTCAATAGGTGGCTGGAGGGGGCCTAAATCAAATCATGGATTTCTTCACCAATGGGGCCCCACTAACATTTGAGGAATGCAAGGTGAAATTTCAGCTCCCAGAAACTGAAAGATTTCGAAATGCCCAGCTGAAGCACTGGATGACATAAAGCAAGACAAAAACACACGGAGGCAGTGATTGCACCGCGCTAGAGCGCACCCTAACATCAGCAGCCCCAAGAGGGAGAATCTCACTCCTTTATAGACTCCTAGATAAAGCCGATCTTTCCAAAAAGGAGCGCACTACATGCTTAGTTGGGAAAGGGACCTGGGACAGGAGCTGGGGCTGGAAGACTGGGGTTGCATCTGGTCCCGTATGAACAAGAGCTCTAAATGTTTCACAAATAAGGAGGGGGCGGTGAAGGTATGTTACAGATGGTATATCACCGCGGAAACTGTAAACAAAAGTAAGCCAGCACTATCACCGCAATGTTGGAGGGGCTGTCAAACAACGGGCTCACTGTTTCATCTCTTATGGACAGGTTCAAAGTCAACCTGATTCTGGAACGTGGTCCTAGAGCAGATCCGACTAATACTAACGGGACTGACAATACCATGGGACCTGTTAATCATACTATTGGGGGACACGGGTGATAGGGCATTCCCATTGACGGGGCACCTGGCTGACATAATCACACACCTGCTCACAGCAGCCAAGATCACCATAGCCCAACTATGGAAACAACCGGAGTGTTCCGTGCTCTCTATGTGGTGGACAAAATGCTGGGGCAGAAAAAATAACGGCCCCTCGTGGAGGAAACGTGGGGAAATTCTACAGCACCTCATCCCCCTTCCTAGACTACACTGAACAATTCCTGGGAATGGCCCGTCAGCCACCCGCACTTCAGTGTTCACAAAATGTTGACCCCCACCCATTCCCACAGTCCTCAGCAACACTGATTGCTACTCTATGCAAATGATGGCAGTGCATAGCAGAATTCAACTGATGAAGGAAAACATTGTTTACCTCTAGCAGTTGTTATGCAGCTTGATGTCTGGTAAAGATTGAAATGTGATCCTCAAACGTCTGCATAAGGATAACGATGTTAGAGAGGCTCCTGTGTACTTACCTGCTGAAAGAGCAGCAAAGAAAGAGGACTAGCTTGGGGCAGGACGTAGGGCCTCATTACGCGGTAACCATGGAGCTATTAGCGCCATGGTTGCCGCCGGTATTTTACCGTGTCCGCCTTGGTGGATGGCGGAATTACCGCCCTACTCCAAGGTGAGCGGGGGCGGTAATTCCCCATTCACCAAGGCACTTCCCCCTTCCCATTTTTGCCCCATAGGGCTCAATGGGAATGGGGAAGGAGCTAATTACGGTACCGCAAATTGCGGTACCGTAATTAGCACCAAGGTCCCTTTGCGGGCCCGTTCCTTAACGGCTGCTAAAACCAGCCGTTGAGGCCGGGTCTGGCAAAGGGACCTCGTAGTAAGGGTTTACCGGTACCGGTGCCCTTACCGGTAAACCCCTACCGCATTCCGTGTAATGAGGCCCATAGTCTTAATAGAGAGCCAAGCTGACGGATGGACCAGCACTGTTCTTGGTTTCAATGTTGCACATTCAAGAAAACTACCAGGAGCCCAGATGTTGCTGGGAAATGTAGTTTGTTTACATTATGTTGCTGATGAAAGATTTAGTAAAGGAAGTAGAGCATAATAATAGTCTCTGTGTCCTGGCATACAATGACATTTCTACAGGGCGCTGCTCAGTACCTGCCAACTGAAGGCGTGATGCCAACAGTTGGTGGAGATGAATTTTGTCCAGTGCTGCCCAATGCTTCTGACACACTCTTCTGTCGGGATGTGTCTTAATTTAGCGAAGAGTTTTGTTTTAAGGTTGATGTTTTCTGCACTCGCTGATCTTTGCTGATGTGTTTAAAAAAAGACCCCTTTTTAAAGGTGTTTCCTGCATGTGCTTTCCCTAAAACCAGCCCTGTCAGTAGCGTGGAAAGTATTTAATGCATGCATTGATAAGCAGTGTTCGTGGTGTGAATGCAAGGGCGTTGCCAGGCATGGAAGGCTTCATGGAAGCGAAAGGGCCCATTGGGAGAGGATCATTTGGGGATTTGTTGGGATTAGTGGAATGAATGGATACTGGTGGGACAGGACCGTGTGCCACGTGGGCACAGTGCCAAACAAGCGACCATGAATATAATAGAAAAAGGACATGGTGAGATGTACACTCCTTGCCAATGAACTAATCAACAACAGAACTACAAGCATATGGGACAGTGTGACATACCAAACCACAATGAAACATTTTCGATTTAAACACCCATATACTGCCAAATAACAGCCAATGGGATGGAAGGTGGCTTGACAGTATGTGTGATCCCCCAGCCCCCATGCTGTGCAGATTGACTGAAATGTAATAGAATCACATGGGGGAGAGGGGGGTGTGCAGGACAAATTGTGTCACCCTGAAACTGTCACGTTCTGTAACAGACTTGAATAGAGCAGGGACAATTGTTCATGTACTCTCTTTACAGAGTAGCTCTGAAATAATGCTGCATTTTTCTAAAATATTTATATATTCTTTTCAATACAGGAAACTTTCCTAAAGAACTGGGTAAGTTTGATGACTAGCCGTGCATGTCTTTCTTTTATTCTGCAAGTTCTCATTTTTGTTACCATTTGTGTTACCTGGTCACAAGCACTCATTTGTCTTTCTCCATTTCAGATGCAAGTGCCTTCAAAGGCTTTAAAGGTAAATATAATTAATTGAAAGTGAAACTCTAATCTCACAGGATGGTGATGTAAGGCAGTGAAACAGCTCAGCATGTGATGTTCCCTGCTTAGTGGAGCTAGGATGGTGACATAAGCCAGTGAAACAGCTCAGCATGTGATGTTCCCTGCTTAGTGGAACTAGTTCTTTTCTGCGGTCCCATTTCAATAACCAGAGACCTTTTCTAAACGTGTCTAGGGAGTGTTTAGCACTGTATTGCCCTGTATATTTACATCACCCTCCTCCCCTCTCAGCATCCAACCCACTCCTACAAATCCTTCTCTCTACAAGCACATCTCTCACCAAACACATATTCCAGGCATGTGCCTTTGCAACTTCCCCACTATAATCACAAAGATCAGGATGCCCCCCTCTCCACGCGCCGCTAGAAGAAAGTGTAAACATCCGCTCGCAGCCTCATGACTACCTCTGCTTCTGGGTATGGTGCCATGCATTGAGGGTTATGCCCATTGTTTTCTCACTATGCAAAGGTTGATCCCACTAGGCATACAAAGACCCTTTAGAGGTTTGTGCCGGGTCCAACTCCTTCAGATGTGGGAAGAGTCGGAGCATCTGCCCTCTCTCCTCTGGGCTGTCCATCACTAGACTGGAGCAATGAAGCCTCTCTTGACTAAAGTGGGGAGGATAGAATATGTCTGTCCCTGATGCCTGTGCACTAGTGGGAGCCTCCTTGCCACCTCCATCACCTGGGCCGGGGAAATGTGTCTATTCATTATGCAATTAAGTCTCAGTGGAAGGGGATGGAAATCCTTTGGAAACACCGGTTTAGCTTGCACAAGACCTGCCTATAGCAGCTCTGATGGGGAAGCTGGCAGTGCCACATCACCATGCTCTGGGTGCATGGTAGAAGAGATGCCAGACAAGTCTTTGCCTCTGGGCCACTTGGTGTCATGTTCCGTAGAAAAGGTGGGTGCTCCACTATTTGACCAGGTGGCTGTGAGTGGGACGCAGAGCCTGTCAGTCATATCCATGTCCACCAGGATCAAAGTAAGGGCTAGTTTTTCTCTGCAAACTCACTGTGTAAAATGTGCCTTTTCTGCTCATAGACGTTAATTGTCTAAGGTCTCCTATATGTGTGTTACATCACTATGCTCGCCACCCTGGTCAGTCAGGAACTGGCTGAGGTTTCATTGCTCTGTCTTTTCTCTCTGCAGTGGACTTCACTTTGGACCCAAAATCTCTTCACCCTCAGCTTATCCTGTCCAAAGATTTTAAAAATGTCGTGTGGTCAAAGAAACGGATGAAGCTGCCTGCCAAATCTAACAGAATGGAATCTGACTACTCTGTTTTAGGCTCCAAGGGTTTCTCGGCAGGACACCATTACTGGGAGGTGGAGCTAGTGCGGGAGGGGCAATTGTGGTCCGTAGGGGTCATCGACGAGACCTGGAATAGAAGAGGGGACAATGAATGGTCTCCCAGGAGGGGCATCTGGACCATAGAAAAGGAAAAGGGTCTATACCTTGGAAATACCCGCCAACCTTCTCCATTCTTTCCACGGGATGATCCTAGAAAGTTAGGGGTGTATTTGGACTATGAACTAGGGTGTCTGTTCATATACAACGCAGAAACTATGGAAAATATCTTCATGTTCTCCAAGTGCACTTTTACAGGAGTGGTCTTTCCATTCTTTTACCTCTTTAAAGGGGGGGAAATGTTTCTCAGGTAGAAGCTGAAGACCTCCTATCCTGTGTGTCTTTGTGTACCAATGACCATCCAAATTCCTCTGTCTCTGCAAAAGTGCGGTACTGAGCATCGTTTCAATACACTCGCCCCTTTCCCTGCCCGTTCAAGTGGGCTCCACAAGACACCGATACCTCGGCTGTCTCAATTACTAGAATGACCCAATCGGGGGAACATTTGTTGCCAACCCCGCTAAATTTGGTCATAAATCTGGGGTTGTCTAGGAACACCCGAGGTATGTTCTTCACTTGTAAGCCTTCGGGAATTACGTCCGCCTTCAGATACTCTAACATGAGTTGGCCATGTGATTCTCGAGCAAAAATGGATTTTGTCGCCTGGACTCTGTGAGACAGGGTCTAAACATCTCTATCGAATGGAACCTCTTTTTCAACAAGTGAAGTCCTGCCTACACAGCTCCCCTTTTGTTTCCACTATGACTGACACTATCAACTCATTTTTTATACTAATATTTTTATATGAATGTGTATTATCTAGTTGTGCAGTACCCGCCTCTTTTACACCTGTACCTTTTTGTAGGTACTATTCTATGGAGTGTCATAATTAACATTTGCTGTATCAAAAATTGCAACACCTGACTCTGTGAAACTCTGCATTGTAATCATGGAGTATTACAATGGTCAAACTCCTTCATCTTTGTATCAATCTGTTAACACATGCCTCAAATTGCAACTCCGCTTTTGTTAGCTTAAGCAATACAATGTCTATGCTCGCTCATGTTTTTCGCATCTGCCCCTTTTTGTAGGTACTATGCTATGGAGTTTCATAATCAATATTTGCTGCATCAAAAACGGCAACACCCAACTCTATGTGAAACCCTGCATTGCAATCATGGAGTATTACAATGGTCAAACTCCATCTTTGTATCAATCTGTTAACACATGCCTCAAATTGCAACTCCGCTTTTGTTAGCTTAAGCAATACAATGTCTATGCTCGTTCATGGTTTTTCGCATCTGTAACAAGAAGAACACGCATGCGTGAGCACAACACAGCATCCTCCGACGCACACAGCGCGACCGCGTCCACCTCTCACACTATCCCTGGACGCATGCGCAGTCCGCGCCTGGACTAGCACCCTCGGCCTTTAACTGAGAAGCGCAACCAGTCATGCGCATAACGACGGCAGTGACACAGCTCTTTCCCATCCCGACACAGGTAAGATTCACAGCCTTTCAACAGCTCTCCCCCGTGCTACCTGCACTAGTCCACTTATCCAGCCATCACAGAGGATTTATGTAGCCCAAATCGGCCTCAATCCGTTGAGACCGCACTTGATTTCACTTCCGATGCAGTCCGGATCCCACAAAACACATCACCTCAACTCTCGTGTTTTCAACCGGCACCAATGCTTCGATCACAGACTAAGTGTCATGATCAATGCATTTTCTCCGTTTGCACTACGGAGCAATCAGGAACCCACACGAGTACACCACCTCAACTCTCGTGTTCTCTACCGGCACTTCTGCTTCGGCCACAGAATACACATCTAATTTCTCTGATTGCACTACTGAGCACGCAACCGTCCTTCGTGGGCTTTTTTCATTCAACGCTAACGCTTGTCACATTTTGCCTTTCCACCCATGTATTTCTCTCTCACAGATAACTCCCGCAGCCTTTTTGGTTGGCTCATTTATCATGGTCAAGACCACCGACAAGCGCTCTTCACTTTTTAACTCCTAGTCTTGGCCGCCCACTGTACACAAGGCTTCCTCAAGCCTTCGCATAGTCACAGCCTTTACAACAAACGACTCCCATTAATTTTGCTTTAACAGTCATTTTTGACACCCTTTGACCTAGATCGGGGCCTCTGACATCTGCAGATTGACCCTCCCAGCTGCATTTCCAGCAGCTGCAATTTATTTAGACCACAGCCATGGCGCCAATCAACGTCCACATGGTAGGTCCTTTGCCTTGCTTATTTCACCATTAGTGGACATAATCTATTCTCACCGTTTCTAACGCAGCTCCCTTTTTACTATAGGACGACGCCCTACTCTTTCACCCAGTCTGAAACACGACCCTTTGTCCTGAAGACAGTTCGGTACCCACCGTGCAGCACTGCTCCATTTCTATCAGCCACTGCCTCTCGTTACCTAACTACCGAACCAGAAACACCAACTCAAGTGTCGACAATGTTATTGTGTTGTGATCTCAAACAACACAACAAATAGACTGTCACTCCTGTATACTAACCCACTGCTATGCAGATTACAAATGTTCTATTGTATGCATATGTGTTGTGCCACGGCACACGAAAAATGTCTTTCTGATAAATAAATCTACATTGTTTTGTTCTTCACAGTGATTTTTGTTCAGAGTTAGTAGTAATCTAGCTCCCCTGCAAGGCTCTTGCGACCTCCTGTCAAGCCATCGGCTCGGGAAGCCTTTGACTCAACCCCCCCTATCTTTGTACCCTACAGCGTATACACCTAGGAGTAGCAGGTCCTAAGTTATCTCTAAAGTAGTCCTTGAAGAGCAGGGTCTTGAGTTCCTTCCTGAACTGCATGTTAAAAAATTAAAATCCTAAAAACTCAAAGGGCATTACTGCAGATTTCCTCTAAATACAAATCGTTTGGTGGAAAACAGCACAACTCGACATCCACGCTGATGTAAAGCCGATTTTTCAAGAGAGGATGAAAATCCTGTAACCCAACTTTCCAAGTCCTAGTCTGTGCACCTACCAAGCTACCTTTTGACTGCTGGGCCCAAAGGGGTGCCTGTAGAAAGATCTTCATTTAAGGGGTCCTCGGGTTGCTGGGGTCACACATCAGGTGATGTTTTCTCACAAATAATGTAGACGGAAATATATGTGCCTCATGACAAAAAATAGACTAGTTTCACTAGTGCCATTGACCATATACACCATTTTAGTACTGTGTAATATGGTCAGTGGCACTGAATGGGTTAAATGGCTCATGTTTCAAAAAACAAAAGAAAGAAATGGGGGCAGTGGGAAAGCACCAAGTTTAATTTGTGGTAAAAGGTTGAATTGTGTAACCTAACATAAAGCGTCTAAAACCTCTTAAATTGGTCAGATTAGTAATTTCGATTGCTGTTGCCTTTTATCCTTCCAGAAAGTGACAGGAAATAGTCTAGATAACCCTTAAAACCCTTATGTGTCCGCCGTGGTGTCTGTTACATGCCTGCATGAAGTAAGGGCTTTTTTAATGATACGGTGCATTTAGCAGTCTGTATAGCCTACAAATGCTGACTGAGTCCACTGATCTGCCAGATGTGAAGTATCTAAATGGATTACGTCCTAGTTACTAACGATGTGGCCCTCTGGATATTTGGGACTTGGTGTCACACAACGAGTACCTACGAGTTACATATTCATGCACTGAACAACATTGCACTAACAGAGAGAACATAGGAGTTGGTGGAAGAACAGACAAGGCATGACTGTAAAATGGAAACCATAATATAAAATCAAGGAAGTAGCAGAAGGGGTGGCGGACCACGTTCATATTCTATAGCCAAAGACCTGAAGCCAAGCCAGTAGAGACGGAATCCAGCTAATGTGGCACAGGAAACCAGAATCCAGATGGATAGTAGAGAAAGGATAGTTGGGACAGAGATCTGTGTCTAAGCACAGAGGGTAAATGGTGGGAGTAGGGGGCCTTGGAGGCACAGAGGCCACTCCATCCTTTTCTTGTCCGTTGAAGAGGGGGCCCGGATGGAATGGGAAAAGGCGTGGACTGTGGGGAGGAGCGGAGAGGAAGGAGTGGGGGGAAGAGGCATAGGCAGCACGTTGTCTTCCCTGGCCCTGGTCGAATCTAGGGTAAACCACCAACTCTTTAACAATTTCCTAATAAATTAATTCCAAATTGAGAACTTTTCTTTTACTTTTTATGTGAAAATGGCTAAAAGTAGTAATACTGTTTTTGGTAACTTAGTGATGTTTTTTGCAAACATTTCAAGAAATGCCATGTCCTTGATGTTTTAATCGACATTTAAGCAACTCTCCATACCTTTATTGACTTTTTTCTCCAATTTGAAGAACTGACCAATGATGTCTTCCAATTTTGGAGCATTGGATATATGACGGCCATTGGGCGCTCCTTGGCTTGCTGTCACCACAACCACAGTCAGTGGTCCACTTTGAAGAGTGGATAAGAACTAGGATGATCACATCAATGAAGTCCGGGATTGGTGGCATTTTATCCGCAAAAGGCTGGGGACCAGTTTCACTGGTGGAGTGTGCAGAATCCATAACGGCAGCCATCTAGGAGATTGGTAAATAGTGTTGGAATTGATGACCGATGGATCTCTTACAGATCTTACCTTGCACTCTCAGATAACACAATTATGCTCTGATGAATCTAGGAAGGGTGTTTTTGTGTACTGTGGGTAATGGTGCTACTTAAGGTCTGGTAGAGGAGAAATTATTCAAAATCACACAAATCTGTGTTCTCTGGGCTGGCAGTATATTATTGCCTGAGCAAGTTGGGCAATGGTCCGAGGTTGAGGAAGAAAGGGCACAGGTTTGGGATTGGTGTGAAAAAGGAATGTTGAGACTGGTGGGCGTGGTGGTGCTAACCTGCCGCTATGTTTTCTTTTGCATGTGCTGGTTACTGGATGAGAAAACAGCGTTGTTTCAATTCGTAGAAAAAGGTTCCGCTCTGAGGGATCCTTTATGATGATGATGATGATGATGATGAGGTCACTGCATGGATTGGTGGAGGCTTGGAGGTCAGGGAAAACAAGGCATTTATTTATTTATTGGACCTTTATAAGGCGCTTATACAAGACAGTGTTTCAAAGCGCCATAAAACACACGGAAGGGAACATGAGAGAAAAATAATCAATGGGTATAACTATGAATAAATGGAAAGTAACGGCAGTCCTACTAGGCCTTGTGTCATTCGGAGCGTGCAAGTGCAGTGAAAAAGAAAGGAGAAAGGGGGGTTGGGGTGAGGGTAACTGCTATTAGGGACCCCTAGGTGAGGAAGTGCCAGAGGTGCCTGATTAGGGAGCAGCAGGTAAGTGCGTGGGCGGAGACATCCCATGGGAAGAGGGAGGTCTACCGCCCAACAAGTAAGTGCAGGGCTTGAGGCGAAAACACCCAATAGGCGGGTGTGGGCTCAATGGGCAGTGCAGGGGGATGCTGGGGCGGGGGAAGGCCAGGACCCTATTTGACTCTTGAGGGGCTAGTCTGCCAATTTCAGCAACAGAGGGGGTGGTTAGGTTGGGAGGAGGCGGGGGAAGGAGGAGGAGAAGAGGAAGGTCTTGAGTTGTTTGCAGAACTTGAGATGGTCTGGTTCAAGAGGGAGTTGGAGACTGTTCTATAGGAGGGAGCTAGCAGAAGAGCGAGATCTGCCCTCAGCTCTCTGCTTGGAGAAGTGTTTGATCAGCGAAGAGTTGGAGCCAGAAGATCGAAGGGATCTGGAAGGAGAGTATTTAGTAAGAGTATTGCTGGTCGCATGGACGCAGGCCCCAGACAGCCTTGTGGATGATGCAGAGGGTCTTGAATTTGATCCTTGCAGCAACCGGGAGCCAATGGAGAGATTATAATGCTGCAGAGATATAGTTCCAGGGCTTGAGGACAAGGATACCTCTTGCAGACCCTATTTTCGCCTGGAGAGGACCAGAGCTCTAGAGACACTGAGCTTCTAGGGGAAGGTGAGGAAAGGAAGAATGCCTCTGAGGAGGTGAAGTTGAAAGGGGGCCTTTTCTGTAACGTTCAGAGAGTAGCAGGTAGACATTTAGGCAGGAAGAGTATGTCTGTTTACTCCTGCCACTGTAGACACTGGGGTTTTGAAGGTGTTCTGGGAGGAAGATCATTTTCTCGATTTTTGTTCTGGTCAATTTCAGCAGTGTTACTGTATTTAGGAGGGCAAATGATAGTTGCTGGCCATGCTCCTCTATGAATCGAAGAAGGGGAACTCTGGGTCCTGATTGATGCAGTCCATAATAACTAGATTCCCTATAACTATGGGGGAAGTTGACCACACGGTTCATCGCTTGAAAACTAGGCCATCTGGCCCGATTGGTAAAATATTGGTTTTTATCAAATTTATAAAGTGGTTGTAGCAATTCCATCACATTGACTGAATCGAGAGATTCTTAGAAATACCTAAAGAGGGAACAATGCAATGTATTGTTAGGCTTTTCACACAATAATATTGGCAGATGTTAATAGAGCTCTTTCCCGTATTGTCATAAATTGCATTAATAAAGTTTTATTGATCACAAACATCAGTTTAAGCTGCATCCATTTGTACTTGTCTTTTTATCCTTATTGATTACAAACTTGAATAAAACTCCATTAGCAATAAAGCATGTTGGGAGAGATTGCAATATGCATACAGAGAATTGAAGCGTTCTGCAGTAGTTTTTTTGCTCTGTCTTTTCCAATTAAAGGCCTGGTGAGAAGTAGGCAATCCCTAAAATATATTCACACAACATACGTCTATATACCATTTGTTAGGACAGTTTTTCTAAAGTCCAACTATGGGCTTCATAAAACCATACATCTGAGGCAGTACATAAATCATCTGAGAACATTTGGTAGCATAGACAGAGCAGTCAGGCTTATTTTAGGAGCGAGAGAGGGCTGTAGCTTGGTACAAGGAAATTGTAGCATACTTATAGTCCAAAGAAACACTGAAACACTATGGGCCTCAATACAAGTATGGCGGTAAGGCAACAACAGCGCCGGTATCACTACCAGCACCGTTGCGACCGTACCGTCATACTACGAGTTCTGCTCGCGGGTGCCCTTGCAGCCACCATGTCTGACCTGGTGGCTGTACCAGCACCTGCAAGCAGAACATGAAGGTAGCACTGGTACTGTTATTAACGGTACCGGTGCTACCACTCTCCCCATTCCCATTGAGCCCTCTGGGGCTCAATTGGGAATGGGGATGTACTGGGCCCTACACCCGCGAACTGGCAAGGCTACCTCCAACCTCGTAATGAGGCCCATTGTGTCTTGAAAGTCAATATTTAGTTAACAGTTTCTGGTAGTTGCTCACCCTATGTTGTGGTTCATCAGAAGCAGATTAACATATAGATCATCCTTTGAAGAGATGTCTCATTTTAGGTACACAACGAGAACAGAAATGCATCGACTACCATCTGCAACTAACTGAAGATACCATCACACTACTGAATCTACAAGATCGGGAGGAAAAGTATATGATTCAACAGTTCACAGAAGAACTAGGAATTGCTAGGGATCTCTCAGAAGAAATGACTCTGAAATTGTGTTTATGTTTTGGTCCTATACTACCTGCAGATCATGTAATAGACCTCTTTCAAAAATCAGTTGTTAATGATTTAACACACAACTACCTATCTAACAAGAAATTGAAGATACAGCACAACCTGACCAAAAGAGAAAAACTGGCCTTTCAGGAACTAAGTAAAAACCGGGACATAATTATATAAATGGCCGACAAAGGAGCCAAAATAGTTATCATGGAAAGAGACGACTATCTAAGAGAAGTAGAACGTCACTTAAGGGATCCAAAATACTATACAAAACTGAACCACAGTCCGCTCCCCAACCTAATTCAAGAATGGCACCAAATGAGCAAAACCTGGTGTGATGAAGGACTACTAACAGAAGACGAGTACCAATATTTGAACACACAATTCCCAATCATGGCAACAATTTATTTAATTCCTAAAATACACAAGAACTTCAAAACCTTTCCACCGTGCAGACCTATTATTAATGGAATTGGATCTATTACCAAAATAATCTCACAATATATTGATTTACATCTGCAATCACTTGCCTCAAGTCTATCTTCATTCATAAAAGACACAAAACATGTTATTCAGCTGCTTGAAAACATACCTTGGGAAACGAACTTCAGGATGGTAAAACTAGATGTAACATCCCTCTACACAAGTATTGAACAACAAAAGGGGATCAAGACAACAGATTTTTTTTCTAAAATCAAGATCAATCTTATACCGCCATCCCAACAATATGCTTATATCAATGTTGAAATTCACACTCATCAACAATATTTTCTGCTTCAATTACCAGATCTACAGACAACAACAACGAACTGCTATGGGAGCCAAATTTGCTCCCTCTTATGCACACCATTTCATGGGATCTTTCGAGATTGAGCACGCTTGGAAACACCCAGCCTTTACAAACAACCAAAACATCATATACTGGCGACGTTACATAGACAACATTCTTATGATATGGGATGGAGTCAAAGGATCTCTTCAACAATATGGAAGTTCTTGAACAGCAACACCTACAATATTCAGTTGACTATGACTGAAAATACTGAGGATTAATTTCATAGATTTGGAACTCTATGTGCACAACAACACCATTCAGACAACACTATATAAAACCAATGGCAGGCAACAGTATACTCCATGCAAATAGCAACCATCTGAGACACATCCTTAAAAATATCCCATATGGGGAATTACTCATAATCAAGAGAAATTGTAGCACTAATGAGGATTTCTTGAGACATTCAGAAGAGACCATTGGGATATTCAAATCAAGAGGCTATACACAAAAGGCTCTCAACAAAGCCATGACCAAGGTCAATGAGAAGGCAAGAACAGAGTTGCTTGGCAATAAAGACATAAATGAATCAAACAACGGCACAAAGAAATTGAGATGTATTACACCCTACAGCTCAGACACGCAAATGATTTGCAAATCTCTAAGCAAACATTGAAATATCTTACACCTTGACCCAGATCTGGTCAACTATCTAGATGAAAAACCATCCATCACATATCGGAAGGCACCGACCATCAAAAATCGAATTAGTCGTAGCTACTTTAAACCCAAACAAGAACCAAAGGATCTTAGAACCATGTGGCATCAAAAAACCCATTCAAGACAACCACAAATGTGGCAACTGTAAAATATGCTCTCAAATGATTAGTAGAAAAAACTCAATCCAACTACCAACTGGCAAAAATGTGCAGATCATGTATGGAATCCAGTGCCTATGCGACAAACTGTACATAGGAAGCACAATATGTGCTTTGAAACTCACAATAATGGAACACTTTTCGGCCATTAACAATCGGGACCCCAAATACCCTTTGGCCAACCATTTTCATACAGCCCATCCTACTGGCAAATTAGATGCAATCACCTTTTTTGGAATAGAAAAATTGGAACTTCCACAAAGAGGAGCGAATAAAGAGCAACTCCTTCGAAGAAGAAAAGCCAGATGGATAAACCTTATGGATTTTGGATGACTGGCCTCATTCAGGACAGTGAAATCTCCAGCTTTCTTTAATACCCTTTATCTGAACTCAACTTGTAAGTGGAAGATTTAGGACACTATTCCAATTAGTAAATGCTTGTTCCCTTCAAATATGCCATTCAGAATGCTTTGCCTTCACATATTATTCCAATATTAAGTCTATATTCATAGATCATGTATGCCAATTGAGGGCTTTTCCATTCCATTCCTTTTTTTCAACATTTTATTGACATTAGGCCAATTTCCACAACCAAAGACGATCGCGGCAGCCTTTTACGCGATGATGTAACCGCGTAGGTAAACAAAACGGTGGCCATTTTGAAACGCCGATCTCTTCCACGGGTAGGCGTTTTCTAGAGGCCACAAGGACAACTGCATCCGTGTGTTCCCAGACATTCGGGTAACCAAAAGGGAAAGATCCTGATTTGTTTTATTGTTAACCAGAAATGTTTCTCTAGTCTGCACAATAACATAATGCTACGTTGACGAATAGATACACCTGTGTTATTTATAGGAAACCCTATACCTAACATGAAACATCTCTTCAGAGGACAATCTATGTTAATCTACTTCTGATGAACAACAGCAGAGGGTGAGAAACTGTTAAATACATATTGACTTTCAAGACACAATGTAAGCATACAGATGTGATCTTAATGGTTTTGCCTTATCCAAATTTCTAAAATAGTGTCCATTTGGTTTTCAATTGTTTTTCGTTTAGATGCATGTAAATTAGTAGTTTGACAATACCTCCTGATGACCCACTAGAAGCATAGTGCAGTAACACGTGTTGAGGTTATGCAAATATCTTTGAGGCTATGAAAAATATTGTACCTCACCTTTTCTTTTATTGATGACACAATCAATCGATGATATACCAAAGTGGATTCAATTACATTTTCTTTTCATCACCCCACTGATAGTTTAGTTAGCGCAATCCTTTCATGCCCCACCTTTACTTTACCAGATTGATGAATTGTATTGGGCAGACACAATGCATGGTCATGACTGCTGACATGGATTTTTTATAAAGATTGTTCTACAAAAAGATTCGCCTCAGATTGACTTTTGCCTGCACTCTTTCTTTTTGTCAACAACCCCTAGTGATAGGGAAAGCTAGGCCTTCTTTTTATTCCTTAATAAATGCATGACAAAAATGTCCTCCTAGAGTCTGTGTCCTTCTGGCTCGCCATGATATTCAGACACAGTGGTGAATGCTGTGTCAAAGTTCAATGCTTATCCAATGGCCCGCGTTCACACAGTCCTTGAGCAATTAGTTCAATGCTTATCCAATGGCCCGCATTCACACACTCCTTGAGCAATTAGGCAAAGCCTAATTTGTTTCACATATAAATATGTTTGAATCGCTAGCACACTTAATTTTCATGGGAAGAGTGCGGTGAATAAGTCATACCTGTACGAATACATTTGTAAAAAGGACTATGGCAAGTACTGCTCTATCCATCTGATAAAGGAAAAAACATTTTTAGAACCACAAGGCCTTTCAGATGACACAGTGGGGAATAGCTAATGGGGCTGGAATACTTTCTTTGCTTACAAATAATAATAATGTTGCCTCCTTGTTATCACCTTTTAACTTCTTACATATTCACTTAAAAACGTAACTCAAAGTGTATGCTACTTACATTAAAAACTCACACGATCATTCATCGCAGTTTTACAACTAACGCAATCACACACCCATGACCATAATAAGCTACTCAAGGTCCTATTACCACCTTCACCTTTATTCACCCCAATCTTACTTGAGCAATATTACACGGGCGGGCATTTCCAGGTCTGGTAATGCCCCCGCCTGTGTAATATTGCTATTAATACCCCGGCATGATATACCGGGGTACTAGTAGTCTGTTTTGCAGAATTAAAAAAAATATGGCCGCCATGGATTTGGTGAGAAGAGACTACGTAGTCCCTTCTCCCTTTCCATGGTGGTGTGTCGCGGATCGGGACACGCCGGGTACACTACTGTTCCTGGCCCAGGACATGAAAAGAGAAGGTAAGTGGGATGGGGGAGGGAGGGTGCAAAATCTGTGGGAAAGGGGGGTGAGGACTTACCTCCTTACCTGGCGGGGAAGATGGTGGCCTCCAGCACTGAGGAGGCGTGGAGTCTCGAGATTACCGTATGGTAATGCCCTCGCTCCAAGCCTCCTCGGACTAAGCCATGCCCCCGCCGGGTACTAGTTAGATGAACTGCCTATGCAATTTATTGCTTGTCAAAAAAGGCCTTGCATCCTGGGTATTAAATTACTGCAATAAGCAGTCAATGACTTCATGGAGTTCCATAGGTAGAAGTACATTTTTAAAGGCAGCGTCTTTAGTAACATTAATTCTGGTCCCCTGATTGTTTAAATCTCTAATCTTAACCCCACTCTTGCCTGTGGTTCACCCGCCAGAATTATCTTTTTGTCCACTCGGGGTAGCTTTTAGACTACTTTCTTAAGATTGTACCTCACGTTTTAGAGAGTTTATACTAAATTCAACCTAAACTGCTGCCACCAGGGTTATCCCAGACAGACCTGTACCCTTTGTATGTATCCCTCCAATTTGCCCAAAGTAAGGTCTTGGCTTGAGCAATCCCAGATTAGTCCGCCACAGAGCCCAGCGGATATCACCTTCCACAGTAGACTTCCTGCACAACCCGCCTTATAGACTTGGAAATCTAGTGGTCATTCTGAAAGGGACTTTTGCTTCATTGGCTGCACCATTACTGTGCCCATCACAGGGAGAGAGGAGCCGAAGGACAGTCCTGGGTATCTGGATTCCTCTACTTGATCAAGTCACCCATTCCCTGGGAATAGCGGAACTATTTTCCTTTTCCAAGCAGAGACCATTGACTAAGTCTTTTTGGAGTTGATCATTTCTTTGGGATCCAATCGCTGTTTGATCTAAAATTGCGGCATTGTCTTCAAACATTAAACACGGGCCACGGATGGAATCAAACCTTGGAGTAAGCAGATCAGAAGTGTAAAATATAAGGTAAAACTGCAAAAGAAGATCATAAAGAAGGACAGCCAATCTATTTCATGACCTTGCTGGACAGAGGGCATTCTCGGTCATGATGTCCTCAGATGGGTCTGCAGCCCCTTCTGCATCTGATTGGAACCCAAGCCTCATCGTAAAGCCAATATGAATGCAGAACTACAGGTACCAGAATGCCAAGTGAAAAAGACCATCTGGACTGGATGGGCTACTCGCAGTTCACACCAGAGTACTTGAGCTGTAGTTTTTGCAGGTCATGGTGCGACAAGCGGTGATGTGTTCAGTAATTTCATAATATAAACAACCCAACTATATGCACCACACGCCAGGAGCAAGGATCCGGTGCTCTGAAGCTACTACTCTGGTGATTTGGTGCAGAGTAACGTAACATAACATGATCCATTTTAGGAGGGAGCGGTGCAGCAGGTACCGGGTGTCACTTTGCATTCTGGTACTTGCAGTTTTGCTTTCCATTATTTTTTTTAATAGTTTTTTCATAGCGCGCCTAATACTATACCTGAGTTTGGTTTCTAAGGAAACTTAAGATTGCATGCAGCAGTATAGAAGCTCAGGAGGCATGGCTGGGTGTGCCATTTACAAGTGAAATGGGACAACGTTTCAATTATTCTGGAAAAAAAATCACTTGCTTTTATTATTGTTTGAAAAGGCATGCAGCTTGTTGATATGCATTATGCAAATAAGATGTGCAGAGCAGCGCATCAAATAACCCATTGCTTGTAAAAGAAGCAAACAGATTGGTAAATGTGTTCAAGTAATTAGTTTACTTTTTCTTTCACTAATCAGCCCATCAGCTCCGGGCCATGCCGGGGATTTGGCTTTCAAATAAGATGGCGCATCAGTTCTTACAAAGACTCAGAACGTTTAACATAAAAGGGTCACTTTTACTCTCGTGACCCTTTTCCCATTCTTTGCTGCCTGCAGGGCAGCCCCTGACTGCCCCAGAAGCTATACATTACGAATGCACTGGCCTACACGACAAGAGGCGCAAACACGGTGACTCCATAATCAGTGCAAGGAGGAGGGAAGGGGTGGGAAGGAAGGGAAGCGGGGGAAGGGGAGGGGAGGGGAAGGAGAAGGAAGGAGGAGAGGGGGGAAGGGGGCGTAGGAAGGAGGGGAAGCAGGGGATGGAGAGGGGACGGGAAGGAAGGAGAAGCAGAGGAAGGAGCAGTGAGGAAGGAGGGGGGTAGGAAGGAGGGGGAGGGGAGGGAAAGGAAGGAGAAGGAAGGAGGGGAGGGAGGAGGTAAGGGGGTAGGAAGGTGTAGAAGCAGGGGAAAGGGCAAAGAAGGAGGGGAAGGAGAAGGAATGAGTGGAAGTAAGGAGCAGAGCGAGGAAAGAGGGAAGGGGGATAGGAAGGAGGGGAAGCAGGGGAAGAGGAGGGCAGGGAAGGAGAAGGAAAGAGGAAGGAGGAGAGAACGAGGAGGGAAGGAGAGGGGAGAGGAAGGAAGGAGCAGAGAGGAGGGAGGGGGATAGGAAGGAGGGAAGGAAGGGGAGAGGAGGGAGCGGGTAGGAAGGAGGGGAAGCAGAGGGGAGGGCAGGAGAAGGAAGGAGGAGAGAAAGAAAGGAGGGAAGGGGTGTAGGAAGGAGGGGAACGGGAAGGAGAGGGAAGGGGGTGGAAGGAGGGGTAGGAAGGAGAAGAAGTAGGGGAAGGAAGGAAAGGAATGAGGAGCGAGAAGGAGGTGGGAAGGAGGGGATGCAGGAGAAGGAGAGGGGAGGGGGCAGGGAGAAGGAAGGAGGAGAGATAGGAAGGAGGGGAGTAGGAGGAAGGGCGGTAGGAAGGAGGGAAAGGAAAGGAAGGAGGAAAAAGATGGAGGGAAGGAGGAGCAAAGGGGTGTAGGAAGATGGGGATGTAGGGGAAGGAAGGAGGAGAAGCAGGGGAAGGAAGGAGAGGAAGGAGAAGGAAGGGGGTAGGGAAGCAGGGGCAGGAAAGAGAAGGAAGGAGGAGAGAGGAAGGGGTAGGAAAGCGGGGAAGTAGGGGAAAGAGGGCAAGGAAGGAGAAGGAAGGAACAGAGAGAGGAAGGAGGAGGGAAAGGGGCGTGGGAAGGAGGGGAAGCAGTGGAAGGGGAGGGGAAGGAAGGAGGAGAAGCAGGGCAAGGAAGGAGAGAAAGGAGAAGGAAGGAGGAAAGGAGTATAGACGGGAGTAGGAAGCAGAGGGGAGGGGAAGGAAGGAGAATGAAGAAAGGAAGGAGGAGAGAGAAGGAGGGAAGGGGGTAGGAAGGAGGGAATGCAGGGGAAGGAGAGGGGAGGTGGAGAGGAGGGAAAGGAAGGAGGGGAAGGAGAAGGAAAGCGGAAGGAGGAGGGAAGGGGCGTAGGAAAGAGGGGGAGGGGAAGGAAGGAGGAGAAGCAGGGTAAGGAAGGAAAGAAAGGAGAAGGAAGGAGGAGAGAGGAAGGAGGTAAGGAGGAGGGGGTAGGAAGGTAGGGGAAGCAGGGGAAACAGAGGGCAGCGAAGGAGAAAGAAGAAAGGAAGGAGAAGGACGGAGGAGAGAGAAAGGGAGAAGGAAGAGGGAAGGGGCGTAGGAATGAGTGGGAGCAGGGGAAGGAGAGGGGAGGGGACGGAAGGAGAAGAACCAGGGTAAGGAAGGAAAAGGCAGGAGGAGGGAGGGGGTAGGAAGGAGGGGAATCAGGGAAAGCAGAGGGGAGGGAAGGAGAAGGAAGAAAGGAAGGAGGAGAGAGAGAAGGTAGGGAAGGGGCGTGGGAAGAATGGGAAGCAGGGGAATTATGGAGAGGAAGGAGGAGCGAGAAGGAGGGACGGGGGTAGGAAGGAGGGAATGCAGGGGAAGGAGAGGGGAGGCGGAGTGGAGGGAAAGGAAGGAGGGGAAGGAGAAGGAAAGAGGAAGGAGGAGGGAAGGGGCGTAGGAAAGGGGGAGGGGAAGGAAGGAGGAGAAGCAGGGTAAGGAGGGAAAGAAAGGAGAAGGAAGGACGAGAGGAAGGAGGAGGGGGTAGGAAGGAGGGGAAGCAGGGGAAACAGGGGAGGGAAGGAGAAAGAAGAAAAGAAGGAGAAGGACGGAGGAGAGAGAAAGGGAGAAGGAAGAGGGAAGGGGCGTAGGAATGAGTGGGAGCAGGGGAAGGAGAGGGGAGGGGACCGAAGGAGAAGAACCAGGGTAAGGAAGGAGAAGGAAGGAGGGGAAGGATGGAGGAGAGAGAGAGGAAGGGTGGAGGGAAGGGCGTAGCAAGAAGGGGAAGCAGCGGAAGGAAGGAGAGGAAGGGGAAGGGAGGAGGAGAGGGTGGAAGGAGGAGGGAAGGGGGAAGGAAGGCGTGGAATCAGGGGAAAGAGGGGAGGGGAAGGAAGGAGGAGGAAGGAAAGGAAGGGGGAGAGGAAGGAGAAGGAAGGAGCAGAGAGAGAAAGGAGTGATGGGGAGGGAAGGGGGCAGGAAGGAGGGGATGCAGGGGAAGGAGAGGGGAGGGGACGAAAGAAGGAAGGAGGAGAGAGAGGAAGGAAGGAAGGAGGAGGGAAGGGGGTAGGAACGAGGGTAAGGAAAGCAAAGAGGGGAAGGAGAAGGAAAGAGAGGAAGGAAGGAGAGGAAGGGGGAGAGGAAGGCGAAGGAGGGAGGAGAGAGGGAGGGAAGGAGGAGGGAATGGGTTAGGAAGGAGAGGAGCATGGGAAGAAGAGGGGAGGGGAAGGAAGGAGAAGAACGGCGAGGAAGGAGAAGGAAGGAAGGAAGGAGGATGGAGAAGTAAGGAGGGAGGGGCGGGGGGTGGATGACATCTTTCACGATTTGAGGAACAGAGCCTTCCTAACCCCTCCGGGTGTTGCGTTCATGCACATTTTGGAAAATATTTTCATTTTAAAATGTCCTTTTCAACAAAGCAAGGCACTTCATTGCATAGGTCCCAACCTTTCGACCGAGGGGGCGGGGAGAGAGGCGGGGGACGAGAAACATTTTGTTTCCTCGCCCCGGACGCTGCCAGAGATAAGGCCAACCCTGTTATGAACGATCATCACAGCTGTTTACTTCCTATTTTCTTTTGACTGGAAGGAGAGCTGGGCCCTTCATTTAAACACGGCTCATTGGGCAGGTACGAAATTAGGGTATGCGACTCTATCTACTGCAACATGTTCTTCCTTGTCCCTAAATGTTGGTATTTGGGCACATAGCCCAGACCTGAGATTCTGAGTGGCCCACGGATGGGATGGTGGAAGAGGAGACCTGAGGTTCTGAGTGGCCCTCGGATGGTATGGTGGAAGACCTGAGGTTCCGAGTGACCCACGGATGGTATGCTGGAAGACCCGAGGTTGCCGAGTGGCCCACGCATGGTATGCTGGAAGACATGAGGTTGCCGAGTGGCCCTCGGATGGTATGGTGGAAGACCTGAGGTTCCGAGTGACCCACGGATAGTATGCTGGAAGACCCGAGGTTGCTGATTGGCCCACGGATGGTATGGTGGAATACCTGAGGTTCCGAGTGGCCCATGGATGGTATGGTGCAAGACCTGAGGTTCCGAGTGACCCACGGATGGTATGCTGGAAGACCTGAGGTTGCCGAGTGGCCCACAGATGGTATGGTGGAATACCTCAAGTTTTGAGTGGCCCACGGATGGTATGGTGCAAGACCTGAGGTTCCGACGACCTACGGATGGTATGCTGGAAGATCTGAGGTTGCCGAGTGGCCCACGGATGGTATGCTGGAAGACATGAGGTTGCCGAGTGGCCCTCGGATGGTATGGTGGAAGACCTGAGGTTCCGAGTGACCCACGGATAGTATGCTGGAACACCTGAGGTTGCTGAGTGGCTCACGGATGGTATGGTGGAATACCTGAGGTTCCGAGTGGCCCATGGATGGTATGGTGCAAGACATGAGGTTCCGAGTGACCCACGGATGGTATGCTGGAAGACCTGAGGTTGCCGAGTGGTCCACAGATGGTATGGTGGAATACCTGAGGTTCCGAGTGGCCACGGATGGTATGGTGGAAGACATGAGGTTGCCGAGTGGTCCACAGATGGTATGGTGGAATACCTGAGGTTCCGAGTGACCCACGGATGGTATGCTGGAAGACATGAGGTTGCCGAGTGGCCCACGGATGGTATGGTGGAATACCTGAGGTTCCGAGTGGACCAGGGATGGTATGGTGCAAGACCTGAGGTTGCTGAGTGGCCCACGGATGGTATGGTGGAAGACCTGAGGTTCCGAGTGGCCCATGGATGGTATGGTGCAAGACCTGAGGTTCTGAGTGGTCCACGAATGGTATGGTGGAAGACCTGAGGTTCCGAGTGGCCCATGGATGGTATGGTGGAAGTCCTGAGGTTCCGAGTGGCCCACGAATGGTATGGTGCAAGACCTGAGGTTCCGAGTGGCCCACAGATGGTATGGAGGAAGACTGTATGTTCCGAGTGACCCACGGATGGTATGGTGGAAGGCCGTAGGTTATGAGTGGCCCACGGATAGTATGGTGGAAGACCATAGGTTCCGAGTGGCCCATGGATGGTATGGTGGAAGGCCTGAGGTTCTGAGTGGCCGACGGATGGTATGGTGGAAGACCATAGGTTCCGAGTGGCCCACAGATTGTATGGTGGAAGACCTGAGGTTCCGAGTGGCCCGTGGATGTTATGGTGGAAGACCTTAGGTTCTGAGTGGCCCTCGGATGTTATGGTGGAAGACCTGAGGTTCTGAGTGGCCCACAGTTGGTATGGTGGAAGACCTTAGGTTCCAAGTGGCCCACAGATGGTATAGTGCAAGCTCTTAGGTTCCAAGTGGCCCACGGATGGTATGGTGGAAGACCTTAGGTTCCGAGTGGCCCACGGATGGTATGGTGGAAGACCTTAGGTTCCGAGTAGCCCACGGATGGTATGGCGGAAGACCTGAGGTTCCGAGTGGCCCATAGTTGGTATGGTGGAAGACTTTAGGTTCAGAGTGGCCCACAGGTGGTATGGTGGAAGACCGTAGGTTCCGAGTGGCCCACGGATGGCATGGTGGAAGACCTTAGGTTCCGAGTGGCCCACGGATGGTATGGTGGAAGACCTTAGGTTCCAAGTGGCCCACGGATGGTATGATGGAAGACCTGAGGTTCTGTAGACTCTGTAAAGTTAAGCTCGTAACTGATACAAACAGACATGTTCTCATCCGCTGCCTGACATTAGGCACTTTATACATATATTATCCAGGGAAATTTGTGAACAATGTTGAGAGGATTGAGGAGGAATCCTTCAGGATGAGATGCCTTAGTGGGGAATCCACTTAATTGAATATTGCCCTTTTTACCGTTTGGAGAAAAACTGAATCTGTATAAATTTGGTAAATCATTTCATCTATTAATTGAAGATAAACTGTTGAATTCAGAAACCACAATTAACAGATTAGGCATATTTGGTATACAATGAATTTGTGCCAGGAAATGATGGCTTAACCTATGGAATGTCTTTTAAAATGTAATATAGAATGGATCTCAACACTCATGGGACTCTAAGTATTTAAAAAAGATAATGTTTATGTTTTTGTATTTTGTATATTTTTAAATGATGAAATGATGTGAAAAGTTCAAATTGAACTAAAACACGTTAGAGATAAATACAAATAAGTAATGCCATTAGAGTGTGGCTAAATCACAAACACAGTGGGATGGAATGACTTACTGCTCTGCAGGAGTACAGGCGTGAGTGGTGTATACAACTCCTACTCAGCAGTGATTCCAATCATAAAGGTGAAACAGGCACAGCCAGACAGGTATACCGCCTTTGCCTTTTGTGGTACCACGTGCCAAGGACAGGCTTCACCGTACAGGAGGGGTGTGAGCTAGCACAGAAGCATCCAAACAACATAGTACTGTTCTACCAAACTAAAAAAGGTCCAACCAAAGTTCTATCCCAAAAGAAAGCAGTAGACTTTAAACTAAACAATACAAACATACTAATTAAAAACACTGCAAACCACCCTGTGAGAGAAGAGTCAGAATATGCAGACTTTGTAATGAAAGGGGGCACTTTGGATCTAAAGGCAGGAGTAAACAGGAAATACTACGAGCAGCAAAGCCAAGTTCAATGAAGAAGCTCATTAACAAGATATCACTAGAGCCCTTTAAGGCAGGCCAGGGGGACAGAACCACGTTAAATGCCTTTTATGCATGTTCTTGGGTCTTGACAGCATCGAGTCAAGCTTCTAGGTAATTTTCCACAGTTCAAGAAAGTGTTGCAATGGGCCAAATTGATTGCTTCCAGAAGGTCGAGTCGGCATTCAAGACGGGCGAGTCAATGGCTTCCACTGAGCCTAGTCGACAGTCGAGACGATTGCTTCCACGAGTTCGAATCGACATACAGACACATCGAAGACGATTGAAAAGTGAGCAGTTTACTGGGTACCTGTGGTCACAGCTTGCAGCAGGCGTTGTCCAGTCATCAGATTTGTATTTGTATTTATTTAAATGTATATAGCACTTTAATCCAAGGCGCTTTACATGAGGAACAAGAAAATACAACAAGCAATACATGACATTAAATCTAAACCAGAAAACAATTTACATTATTTACGAGGTCAATTGCAAATGGAGAGGGACCAGCGCGAGAAAGGGGGGGTAGGAGGTGATGGTGGAGGTGGCTTCAAGGGAGAAAAGGAAGAAAAAGAAGCTAATGGGGTGAGTGGATGAGATAGGATTTTAGGGAAGTGCGAAATGAAAGGTAGGAGGTAATAGAGTGGATGGGGAGAGGAAGGTGGTTCCAATGGAAAGGAGCGAGAAGTTGGAAGGAGCGGAAGTGGGAAGGGGCACAGGGTGAAGGAGGAGAGGAGAGAAGGAAGTGATCTGCAGAGCCGAGAGAACGAGGAGTATAACAATTAAGAAGGGAGGATATGTAGGGAGGGGCAAGACAATAGAGGGCTTTGAAAACTAGGCAGAGGAAGTTGGATTTGAGCTAGGAGTGAAATGGGAGCCATCCTAAAGAGTTAAGAGAAGAGGAGATGGAGTCGTGAGATGAGAGAAGGCAGAGGGAGTGGATGGCAGAGTGGTAGATGGATTTGAGAGGGGAGAGGTAAGTGGAAAGGAGTCCGAGGAAAAGAGTGGAGCAGTAGAACAGTCTGGAGAAGATGAGGGAGGATGTTAGGAGTTTAGTGGCATGAAAGGTTAGGAAAGGGCAAATTTTACAGATGTTGTAGAGGTGGAAGCGGCAAGATCTGGCAGTGAGAGCGATGTGGTGAGATAGAGAGAGGTGGGGGTCGATGTGAAGACCGAGGTTGCGGGCGTGTGGAGAGAATGAAAGGAGGAGGGAGAGTGTTAGCAGGAAATAATAGGAGCTCGGTTTTATCAGTGATAAGAGTAAGGAAGTGAGAGGACATCCAGGAGTTAATAGCAGAGAGGCAAGAAGTAAGCTTAAGGTGGATTTCAGGAGAGAAGGAGGAGAAAGAAAGGAAGAGCTGGGTATCATCAGCATAGAAATGGTGTGAGACGCCAAAGGAGGAGATAATGGGAGCTAGGAAGGAAGTATAAAGTGAGAAGAGAAAGGGGCCGAGGACAGAGCCTTGGGGAACGCCATGATTGAGAGGGAAGATAGAGGAGGAACAGCCACACCACGAGACTGAAAAGGTGCGGTTAGAACGATAGGAGGAGAACCAATTAAGAACGCAGTCTTTAAGGCCAAATGAAGATAGAGAGCTAAGGAGTAGAGGGTGGTCAACAGTATCAAAGGCAGCAGAGAGGTCGAGTAGGATAAGAATAGAGGAATGCTTAGAGTAGCGAGCAGAAAGGAGAGAGTTGAGAACAGAGGTTAGAGCGGTTTCTGTGGAGTGGAGAGGGTGGAATCCAGAGAGGGCGGAATCCAGATCACACCATATGTTCCCCTGGAATGTTTGGAGGGGAAGGGCTTTCTCCTTTCCTTGCAAGTCTTTATCTTTACCTCAAAGGAGGAGGACTTTGGGGCATACTTTACCCACACTACGTTTCCAGGTATAATCCTTCTTTTTCTGTAGTCCAAAGATGATTTAACAGAATGGTGGCCTCACTGCTTTAGAAAGGCAATCTGCTACGGTAGATTGGTTAAATACTCGCCTTCTGTAAGGAAGGCAATCCTGGCGGCTGAGTCCAGAGCCCATTGTACTGGCATTGCACCACTTGGAAGCAATGGTTGCTAGCTGACCCACTGACGGAATTTCCTGTCCTCTAGGGAAGGAACCAGACCTTCCCAGAGAGATGGAAATGGAGTTTTTTTGGCTGTGTCCAATGGTTTATTTTGGGTGAACCCCAGTCCTAGACAGTTGATTACACATAGATTCTGTCAGTGGAATGAATCACTGGCAAACAAGCAGTTAAAACATGACACGAAAAGGTTTTGGCAGTAGATTTGAAGATTCACAAAAGACACCATGTCAAAATTAGGCATGGCTTATGTCAAGAGATTAATCTGCCAGCACTGTCTGTGAGCACACAGTTATAGAAATGTGGATAAGGGCTGCCCTTGATTAAAGGCAGCCCCTGGCTGTTGGAACTTTGGGTTCCATCAGGCTGTTGGCAGGAATGCAAATGTCACTCTGTAACTGCAATGGTGCAAACAATAAGGACTGCAAACTACAAGGAAGCTGTAGACAGGCTCAGCAGAGTTGCATGCTTGCACTATATTTTTCAGCATCGAGAAATATGAAAGGTGGGTCTGATTAGCAGATCTCACTTGCAGGGGCAGATTTACCCGCATATATTGGCATCCGTGAAAGGGAGCCCAGCCAATCAGGTGGCTGGAAACGCAGGCGAGAACTGCCAGTGTCCCATGCCTACCAGCCACCAGATGCCACCATTTGTTTTGCACTTCCCTTGGCCCTCCTCCAGCCCCTGTCCCTCCCCATCCTCTACAGCATCTCCCAAAGACCCGACTTACCTATTGGTGCTCCTGGCACCGCCCCTCCTTTCCATTGGCCATTGGGCTGCAGGCAGAGACAAAAAACTAAACTAGATAAAAACTAGATAAAAACTAAAACAACTATTCACACGCCAGACAGAGCCCTGGAGTGTAAATAGCCATCATCCCCTTGTTGGGGGCCATACCAAGGCCTTTGCTCTGGTTGGCAGACCATGACAGGCCCTGGTACGCCCTTCAACGCGGTGGTGATAACTGTATTAAAATCACCTATTCTGCCCTCACAGATGGCATTCTGTCGCAAATAGGTAAAAGCTAAAGAAAACTTTTGCAGAAGGTGCTTGGAACCTTTCAATGACCACTGTCCACAATCCCAGGCATAAAGCACCTAGCCACTTATTTACTCAGCTCACGGCCTTGGGGAGACATCGCCCAGCTGCTTCTTTACTTAGCGCACAGTCTAAGGGATAGAGCAGACAGCTGCTTCTTTACTCAGCTCACGGCCTTGGGGATGCAGCGCCCAGCTACTTCTTTACTTAGCACGCAGTCTCGGGGATATAGCACAGAGTAGCTTCTTTATTTTGCACACTGTATTGTGATGCAACCGCCAAGCTACTTCTTCACTAATCACACAGTCTCAGGGATACAGCACCCAACAGCTTCTTAACTCAGCTCACTGTTTTGAGGATACAGAGCCCAGCAGCTTCTTTACTCAGCACACAGTATAAGGGATAGAGCACACAGCAGCTTCTTTACTTAGCTCACTCTCTTGGGGATACAATACCCAGCTGCTTCTTTACTCAGCACACAGTCTAAGGTATAGCGCACCCAGCTGCTTCTTTACTAAGCACGCAGTCTCAGGGATATAGGATCCAACAGCTTCTTTACTCAGCTCACTCTCTTGGGCATACAGCGCCCAGCTGCTTCTTCACAAAGCACACAGACCAGTCTCAGGGAGACAGCAAGCACCTGTTTCTTTACTCAGCTCACTCTCTTGGGCATACAGCGCCCAGCTGCTTCTTTACACAGCGCGCAGTCTAAGGGATAGAGCACACAGCAGCTTCTTTACTTAGCTCACTCTCTTGGGGATACAGTGCCCAGCTGATTCCTTACTCAGCACACACTCTAAGGGATAGCACACCCAGCTGCTTCTTTACTAAGCACACAGTCTCAGGGATAGAGCTCCCAGCTGCTTCTTTACTAAGCACACAGTCGCAGGGATATAGGATCCAACAGCTTCTTTACTCAGCTCACTGTTTTGAGGATACGGAGCCCAGCAGCTTCTTTACTCAGCACACAGTCTAAGGGATGGAACACACAGCAGCTTCTTTACTTAGCTCACTCTCTTGGGGATACAGTGCCCAGCAGATTCTTTACTCAGCACACAGTCTAAGGGATGAAGCACACAGCAGCTTCTTTACTTAGCTCACTCTCTTGGGGATACAGTGTTCAGCCGATTCCTTACTCAGCACACAATCTAAGGGATAGTGCACCCAGCTGCTTCTTTACTAAGCACACAGTCCCAGGGATAGAGCACCCAGCTGCTTCTTTACTAAGCACACAGTCTCAGGGATATAGGATCCAACAGCTTCTTTACTCAGCTCACTGTTTTGGGCATACAGCACCCAGATGCTTCTTCACGAAGCACACAGACCAGTCTCAGGGAGACAGCAAGCACCTGCTTCTTTACTCAACTCACTCTCTTGGGCATACAGCGCCCAGCTGCTTCTTTACTCAGCACGCAGTCTCAGGGATAGAGCACCCAGACGCTTCTTTGTCTCACATTTTCTCTGCAGGAACAGCACCCAGCTCCACGACTTGTAGTTGACTCCAGGAAGATGGTGCTTGCATCACTTATTCTTGATCTTGGGTTATGCTGCCTTACTTCACTTTAAGGGATTTAGTTCCCTTCCCACTAACTAGGGATATTGTGCCCTTCCTTCGAATAAAGGAAATTGTGCCCTTCTGAGCCTTACGGTAAACACTTGTGTACGAGCGCGATACAAATAAAATATCATATCATATCATAGTGGTCTCCCACTAATAAGTTTTATGGTGCCCTTCGCGCCGCCAAGTCGTTCTATTCCCTACAGGATTCTGACAAGGCCCAGATCCTGTCCTGGGGTGACCCTCCACTGTAGCCACAGCAATTGGGCTAGCCTGCCCAGTTGAGCGAGGATCATCAAGTACTTCCTCCTCTTCATCCTTTTGTCCTGGCTCGGCTCGGGCTCTTCTTCAGTGCTCTCTGGTGTCTGCTTGTTCACCTTTTATGTGCTGCTGGCTCCATAAAGGCTGTTACTCCGGGTTTGCTTTTTCTCGCCTTACCCTTCGCTTCACTAAACATTTACATTCCCAATCTGTTTTGGGCCTTGCTGCTTGGAGTCTCTTCTCTCTGCTGATTAGTTTCTTTATCTGTTTTTCGGTGTGGGGCTTGCTCGTTGGTCTGATGGTCTTCTTTGCCTCTCCCAATACAGGCCTGTGGCCTCCAGAACCAATAAAAGGCCTGGTTGCCACCTTGACGTAAGACTGAAGTCCTGCCTCTCTGACGATTTTATGCTGGACCGTTGCCAGTTGCAGTCTCGGCTCCCTGATACTGGTCAGCTTCCGCAGATAACTCTTTGCTCTCCAGTGTTCCCCAGATGCTTCATCTCTGGTACGGCTCAAGCACACTCTATGGGAGTCTCCACTCAAAGGCATGTTCCTGCGAGTTTACACAGCAGCTGACCATCACTCGAGCTTGGTTGGCTGGCCTCTTATGGCATAGAGGGTCCCAACCGTTTGGTCCTCTGGCCTTTCCAGAAGAGTTTAATGGGTCACAGTCTATTTATTGTTGCGGTCTGTCGGGTCATTGGTGCTAACATTTGAGCGATTCCAGCAGTAAAAGCTTTGCCTAAACCAATGGGTTAGACACAGTGGATATCAACATCTCCCACCTGCATATAAGAAAGAGGGACATGATTCTGGCCGTAACATAAGGGTCTGTCGCTATATCCTGAGTCTTCTCCATCAAAGGCCATTTCACTTAATTCAGGACAGGCCAGGGACTAGGAGGGGGCTCTGTAGCTCCCACCAGATAGCCTGCGGCTCTGGCGATATTGCCTCTGTAGGGTGGCTTTCTTGGATTGCAAGGTCCCTCTAGGCTTTGCAATGAACTCAGGGATCTGAGATAGGATAAATAGGCTGTAACGGCTTACATAGCATAAAATGGGTCTACGCTCCTTTTCAATAGTTGGCAAAGGAGCCCGTTCTACTGCTGTTATCTCGTCTGCTTGCCGTCTCACTCTACCACTACTTACCATAAAGCCTTAAGGTTTCACAGATTACTTGGTGAGCATGCGGTTGGCAGAGTCGGCAGTGAACCCTGTTTTCCTGAAGGTCTGCCAGACTAAGTAGAGATGCCACATATGTTTTTTCAGTTCTTACTGTAAATTTAAATATTTCAACATAGGCCCTGGGAAATTCTCAATGTGGCTTTGGCAGATGACCCAGCAAGCATTGGGTTGGAGGTGCGGGGGGAATACAGCACATTGGAGATGAGTACAGGAGGACCTGGAAGTGAAAAAGTCCTTCAGGGTTAGAGAAGTTAGTCTACGATTAGGCATACACGCCGAAGCCCAAGTACAGAGTGGGGATCATAGTGGAAGAACCTAGTTTCTACATTCATTCATCCATTCAAGGCAACTGATGTGCATCGAATTTAGAAAGATTATTAACTTTCAAAAAATCAATGCAAGTTTTCCGCATGCCAGTCGGCTTGGAGACCAACACCAGAGGCGAGGTCTTTTCGCTGGGAGTGACGGACTGGATTCTGACCAGAACACAAAGGTATGGCCCGATAGCCTGCGTATTCGCCATCTCAAGCCATATAACTTTAGTCAGTGCATGGTTGGGGAGGGTGGAGTCACTGCAGTACCTGTACTGGCTCAATGTAGCTCATGGCTCTGGTAGGCCAGCTGCAACTGGGCTTTAATGTTGCCTTGGGGCATTATCAGGAACATGACTAATTTAGTCTTTATAGTGGTGAGGACATAAACAAGATCGTAGACAAGAGAATGGTTGGGTAGAGGCGGTTGCCCTAACACATGTTAATCAATGGAAGATATGATTGGTTATTTATAACGCGCTTAATACCCAGAGGTTTCTAAGCGTGGAGGATCGAACCTGTGTTGCTCTGTGTCGTCTTGCTTCCAAGGCGAGCATGTTGCCCCTGAGCTATTCTCCTGAGAAGATAACAGAAGACAAACAAAGGAAAGGATGTAGAAATGGTACACGCAGTCAGTAGCCACTCCAAACTCAACTCGGTAAGCAAGGAGGAGAGCGAGAGAAAGGAAAATGAGACCAGGGAATCGGTACGTGGCAAAGGGACTTTTATATCGGTATTAGAAGGGGAAATAGAAGAAGAATGGGTAATAAGCAGAAACATAATAAATGATGTGTAAAAGCCTAATTTATAGAAGACAGAAACAAGGGTAAGAAAACAAAAAAATGACTGCAAGTGATATCATCTAAAGCAAAGTGGTCCTATATAGCGCCCTTCTGTCATGTTTGCTGGCCACCCTACGGTGGGCTCTGTAAGGCGAAAGGGTTGCTAGTCGAATGTCAGGAAAGGCAAATGCATTGATGGGTGCCGGTGGAAGTACCCGAGACCCGGTGGCTGTTCTGCTGCTATGAGATTTGGTGGAGACACTTGGGAATATGTTAACTTAATAGGAGAGCCCAAGCTCTGATAGACTATAATTCTTTGGGTCTAGTTAGCTACTTATGTGGGAAAGTGTGATAGGCTTAAAGAGGAACGATTATCCAGGGTTTCGATTAGTGTTGATGTTCTGTTGGCTGGGCCCTTTGATGCAAGCGATGAAGGCTGGAGTCGAGTTAAGAAAGAATCGGAGGATGAGAACACCCTGGTATCAGAGGAGGAAAATAGAACGAAGGATAAGGGAAGGCAGTTCGACTAATAGGAAAGGTAGGCAGGGAAAGGTTCAATGGTTTCACCATCTTTGGAAAGAAACTAATGTGGAGCACCATAATAGGAGACATTCTGGAATTACCACGCTCTGGTGTACAAGGGAACGCGCGAAACTCAAAGGATATTGACTAGGTTGAATGTAATGAAGATAAAGCAGATGGGAATTGACCACATCAAAGGTAAGCTTCAGGTCAGTGCTGGGAATGGAAATAATAATGTCCCCTGTTGACAACTTGAGAATATTGGGAGTATATGTCTTTAGAGGTAAGGGATGGAGAAATGACGATATAGTTCTGATTTAGAGAGACTCACTGGTTGAGTCATTTGGGAGAATCATGTGGGGTTAGTCTGCAAGCCTCCCCTCTGCCCCCCACACTCCTCTGTGCATCAATTCTCCCCCTTGTGCCAAACAACGTTTAGAATGCTTAACTGGATGGATTGGAGTGTGTGGTGGGGTCCTATCAGTCTTGCTCTTAGTCAGACAGTGGGTAGGAAAAAAAGTTAACCCATTACTCTCTGCTGTTTCCTACCCTAGAGGATGGCCACTGTATTTTATCATATATATGGGCCATACCATTCCTTCATTTCCCAGTAGGTTGACTAAAAGCTGTTCTACCTGTGTGGGAGGTTTCCATGATAACCTGGGGTTGCTTGTAGTTGGGGCCTTTCTCCTCTTCCACCGTTACTTCTGGCACGCATAACCAACCACTGGTTGAATTCAAGAAAATCTGTTCCCAAGAGTTGGTCTTCTGGTAACCCCGGGATTACCCTGTCCTTCACCTCCCATGATCTTTTTCCTTCTCCACTAACACCTTGGCCATGTAATAATATCCCCAACAACTGGTTGGTACTCTGGCTTTCCCCAGCCTAGTTTCAGGAATTAGGATTTCTGGGTGAACAATATTCTTCTGGTTTCCAGAGTCCTACTTATTGGCACTCAGCATGCATTTCAGTGTGGCAGGGTTTGGGCCTCCATCTGGACATTGATATGTTGATGTGTGTGTGTTGGGACATGCATTCCCTTGTCTAGACTCTATTCCAGATCACTTGTGCTACCTCATGGTTTCCCCTACTGGGGTCTGCAGGCTCCCTCACCTCCATCTCCAGATGTTGCGGCACCCGTCTCCATCTCCCCAAACCCCTCGATGGACTCCATCTGGATGAAGGTACTACACGTCTCCTCCCAGCGCATTAGTTTTGTCGGGGAGTGGGCACCCCCGCCTCTGGCCATGGCCTCCCTCCGATTGCTGGCCAGGATGTTTCGTACCCTCAGGCGGGGGTCATCCCACTTTTTCTTACAGTCTTTGACTGTCCGTGGGGTGGTGCCGACAGCAGAAACCTTGCGAGCTACCTCCTCCCAAATCCCCTTTTTCCTCTGCTCTGCTTCCCTCTTGAGGTTATTGGTATTTATGTCCTCAGCATGGGCAGCGAGGGTGTCCGCCAACATGCTTAGTTCTTCAACAGAAAAACGCTTCTTGTGCAGGCGGGGTAAGATTTTCTGCTTGCCTTGGACATGGTGATTTGGAAGGCCCTGGTCTCTCCTGTAATACACTGGTGGTTTGGGAGGATTGCAATGGATTGTGTTTTTAAAGATGGCCGCCGGCGCATTTCCCGTTCCGACGCAATGACGTTACTTCCAGGTCTGGTATTGCGAGCCCGGTATTAGCATGGTGTTATTACCGGGTCGGTATTAAGCGGTTCTTCCTAGGCGGAGTCGGTATGGGCGGGTCCTGTGATGGCGCTATCCGGCGGTTGGGGGGCCTTTAGCGGCATGCTGGTATGGCCATTACCGGCATGAGGGTTCGCACGTGCTCACGCACTCATAATCAGCCGATATTAGTGGCGTCAAACGAGCACAGACCAGCTAGTTCCTCCATGCCGGTAATGACCCCGTTTTTAGCACACTTCTCGTAATGAGGCTGTCTTTCAATGCTTCGGCTCTCAGCCTCCATGTTGGAATCCTGGCTCTAGGGGCCTGATACTGCCATGTTAAAATCAGTGGTGAGTGGTCTGAAAGGACTCTCACTTTATATTCAGCCCGCACTATCTCTCCTATCATCTCCGTGGAGGCGAACATATAATCTAACCGTGTGTACAAATTATGTGGCGCGGAGTAATGTCTATCATATGGGTGGTGTAGCCTCCACATGTCTTCTAGCTTAAAGTCTCTCAACAGGGTCTTCAAGGTTTTGGCTGCAGGGGTGGGTTTGCCTAATTTCCCATCTGACCTATCGACCCTGGGATCCAGCGTACAGTTAAAGTCGCCTCCCTGGATGACCGCACCCGCCAGGTATGGGCTTATTTTACTATATAAGGTCTTAAAGTAGGCCACAGTATCTTGGTTCGGTGCATATGTATTAATAATACACACTTCTCTTTTTTCTATCAGTCCCCGTACCGCTACCATCCACCCATCGGACTCTCCCGCAGATTGTAATAACTGAAAGGGGACATGTGCTGCTACCCAGGTAATTACCGCTCTAGCATATGCCGAATACGTTGCTCCCACAGTGGTTCCCTTCCATTTCTTCCTTATCACCTCTTGTTTTTCCTTTGTTAGATGGGTTTCTTGTAGTAGAGCAATATCTATTTTCAGCCTCCTCAGGTACATCATGATCTTATTTCTCTTCGGGTAGCTGTTAAGCCCCCTGACATTCCAGGTAACTATCTTAAGGTCTCCCATCATTCATCCATACCCAGTCTTGCCACTGTCCCCCTTTGTCTCCTATGTCTTGCGCAGCAGCGCGTGGACGTAAGCTTGTTCCCTAAATAAAATCACTGTACGCCGTCCAACTCCCCTCCCACCCCCCTCCCTTCCCATTCCCAACTGTTGCCCAGCTCCATCCCTGGATCTCATGCTATCCCGCATGTAGTCTTTTCTCGGCGGTGCCGTTACTAGGAACACTGCAGGGGGTTACCATACTACCGGTAACCCAACTAAACTATCTATAGGGGTATAAGAGTGAGACCATTGTTTCTCCTGCAATTATGCACCATTATGCTATGCCTGCTCACATCTACATACTCAACCCATAGCTTATTTTGGTATTTTATTTTTTTCGACCATCATTGCCCTATCTTATATTCAAGTCCCAATGTCACAGTTTATACAGCACCTCGGCTTCTGGAATCGCTGCCTCACTTATCCGTTCCGCCCTCCTTCTGCTCTTTGCTCATCCTTCATCTCTTGAGAGGGATCTGTGTAAGGGACCGTGTCATAGTGGAAATTGGGTGGGGCAACATTTAAAGCAAGAGTAGCTAGATCGCTTGGGTTGTTTGTAGACACCAGTGTAGTTGACACCTTACATCTATCAAGCACCTCTATCAAGAGTGGCAGCATTTGAAGGCATGTGTTATCCACAGCAGTTTGGGGCAGCTCTCCATTCAGGTCAGTTTCGGATTGGGGTTATAAGACCGTGGCTGGAATGTTCGAGGGAGAAAAGACTGAAAGTTATTTTCCCAAAAATAACCTTCGATCTTCTCTCCCCTGAACATTTCAGACTTTGCCCTTGCCCCCACCCCTTACTTAACTCTTGGCTGCAAACCTCCTTATGTGCGGCCATCTCCAACATCCCTCTGCAGCGCAGGTTCCCTTCACATGCATGTATGGGAACTGGCGCGGCAGGGACCGCTTTTCTTCTCTTTAATACTTTATTGAGTCAGGGTTGCGGGGGACACCCCCGCTCACATTACAGTGAAGAACGGTGCGGGGGATACCCCCGCAGCACCCGCTTCCTTTCTTCACTGTAATGTTTCGTATGGCATATTTGTTCGAATTTTTAGACTATACGAGATTTTCATATAGCCAAAATTCGGACAAATATGCCATATGTTTTTTTTCCGTTCCTTTTGGGTGATTCCGACAGTTTCCACTAAAACCTTCTCTTTCCCCGGTACCCAGAATTCATAAGCAATGCATACATTATAGGTTCTGCCAGGGTGAGCTTCAGTTTGGGATGTGGACCTGAGGGTCAGGCGGTGAAAAATGAATCCAGGTATTCTAGGTTTATCTACTTACAAAGTAGTCTCGAGGCCTTTGTAGGGTTGGGCCTTGGAAGCCTCACTTTAGCTGTCAGTGGAGGACATAATAAAGGTGGGTGGATCTAACCTATTTTCCAGTGTTCAGGGAAAATAGAACAAAACAAATTTGGAGGTGTGGCATGGGCTGACCTTTGCATCAGGATCTGTGATCCCAAGGATGACACCACATGTCACATGGCCGAGGGAACACACAAATACTGACACTTGAATAAGGTTAAAGGGCTTTATTAAACAAAAGTAAAACATAAGTCTATTGCATGGAAATTGGTTCAGGGTGGCTGAAATAGGAAGGCTCTTGGGAAAACATGGTCCTTCACCTCAGTATTACATTTGATGTTATGTTATTGGTAGACAGTCCTGGCTACCTCGCCGTTTCTAGATTTCAGAATCCTGTGTATAAATTGATTCCCACGCTAAATGCAGTGCTTTAGGTGATCAGCAAAGTAGTCAGAAGGTGGGGTTGTTGCCCCTGGCCGATTCCCTTTGGGGTTGGAGTGTTGTTGTATCCCTGGATTGGGTCTTGCTTTCCTAGGCTGTTGATACAGTCCCGGTGGATCTGTACTGGTGGAGACTATGGGGGTCATTACAACATTGGAGGTAGCCATGCCGTTATTTGCGGCATGGTTACCCCATTCCGGGTATGGGTCCGGGTTACTGGAATGGGGAAATGTAGAGCCCGGTATTTCCCCATTCCAAGAACCCATCCCCATTCCCATTCGAGCCCCCATAGGGCTCAACGGGAATGGGAGCATGCTAACAACGGGCCCGTTAATGACGGGCCCATTGTTAGCATGCTGGTCTGCTCGCGGGAGCCCGCTAAGGACGCCTGGTAAAACCAGTTGTCCTTAGCGGGCTCCCGCGAGCAGACTCGTAATGGGGCGGTAAGGGGCTGATGGTTCCGGCACCTTTACCGGCGCTGTTAACCCCTTACCGCCAAGGTCGTAATGACCTCCTATGTGTCTACACTGTAATAAAAACGTCACCTAAAACACTGCTTTTATCGTGGGAATCAATTTATACACAGGATTCCCAAATCTAGAAACTGCGAGGTAGCTTGGACTGTCTACATATACCTATACCTTCCCAGAGGTGTGGGTCCACTTCTACCAACCTGTGACCTTGCATAGAAAAATCAGGACTACAAAACTAATAAATAGAGCTCAGCACAGGAGCGTTTGAAACTAGATCCCGACTCCTCGCTACCATGTTATGCTATTGGACTTATATAGTGCCAAAGCCCTAAGGTGTCCAGGTGCTAACTAACAGGAACAAAAAGGCACAGACTTGTAATCCACACTTTACATGAACAGTTTGGTCTTTAAAGATTTTCTAAAAGCCAGGAGATTTTTCTCCTTTCTTAGTGCTTGGGGCAGCTCATTCCATACACGTGCCACCAGGACTGGAAAAGAACGTCCATTTCCATGTGCTCTCTTGGCACGTTCCACTCTAAGGAGTTGGGCGGTTGCGGATCGAAGATCTCTAGTTGGCTTATGTATGAGAACCTTTTCCTGAGGTAGCTGGGGGCAGATCCGTAGATGCACTTGTGACAGAGGGTCAACAATTTGAACGAGATCCTGGCTGATATTGGTATCCAGTGCAGTTACTTCCTGGCTGTAGTAGTAGGTTTGTTTTGCGTCATACCATAGACAATACGAACAGCAGTATTCTGGATTTTCTGCAGCCTAAGGATGTCTTCTTTACTGGCACCACCCAGAAGAGCATTTCAATAATCCAGGCGAGGGAGTATAACAGCCCTAACCAACTTGGCCCGGTTATCTTTGGCAATCATGGTAGCCACCTGTCTTAAAACTCTCAAATAATAGTTTGTGCTTTTTACAATAGCATCTACTTGCGCACCTGCATTCAGGGTGGCTTCCATATATGCGCCTAAAGTGTTCACTTTAATAGCTACCGCTATCTGGCAACCCTCAACCAGAAAGCTAGCAAAAGCCGGATCCAGATTCTCCCTTGACTTTTTTGGCCCATATATCATTAGTTCAGTCTTCCCGGCATTCAGACATAACCAATTGGTGGTCATGGCAGGCGGGGAGCTTGGCTGCTGTGCCACCTGGAGCTGCTTGTAAATTCGTTAACAGATGTCAGTATCACAATCTGTTTCTATGGCCCCCTGTATTACCACAGATGGCCTTGTGCGCCCCCACAACACTGTCTTGCTTGAGCGAGCTCATTCTTGTTTGCCGGAGATGTCATAGGGGCTGGGGCAGGATCAGGATCAGTGTGTGCCACGCCATAAAAATATCACTGTACATGCTCTGGTGCATTAAACGAGCGATTGATATATGACATCCTGCTGCTTCTTCATTTTAATTGTGTTCAGTTTTTGGTGGGTTCATATACTGCTCAGGAGCCGGAAATAATAAATAATAATAATAATACAGTCCTAGTGGCGTCTAGTTAAATATAAAGGGCCTATACAAAAAAACCTATTGTCAATCCTTAGCGCTACGTTACAAAAAGAGTGTGAGATAATGTCCACAAGAAAAGAAAGAAGTGTTCATAAAATGATAAGTCAGGATGCTATGGCCGGGGTCTCCCTTCCCCACCTTTTTAGCACGGGACAAGGCAGGTCTCTCGAGCACAGCACACTCCTGGGCTTCTCCAGCACGACATTACAGTTCCTCTTCCAGTAACAGGGCCTTCTGTGCTTGAGTCTCTTCTCATGCAAAGTCTCTGGGTTCAGAGGGCCTGATATGCCAAAACAACAGAAATGATTTTGGTTACTCTTTACGGTGGGCGATTACTCTTCACCCTTGGATCCCCTTCATTCGAGCTCCGATCCTTTCCTTTACGATAGCCTCCCTTGATCGGGCTCAGACCCTCAACTCACTGTGGACATCCCTCAGTCGGGTTCATGCTTGTCGTCACAATGTTCACAGGTATTTTACTATTTACACCGATTCGCAGGCATCCCTCAGTCGGGTTCACATTTGACAATTTATCACAGTTCACAATGTGGGATTCACTTCCCTTAGCTTTCTCTTGGCTTCCCTCTGTCGCGTTCATACTGCCATTTAGACTAAAGATCCTCACCATGTAATATTTATGAGTTTTAATGTCTTTTTAGACAATTGTGCAGCTTATTCTCTCCACTTTACAGTTTCCCAAAGCACTTGCGAATTTACATCTTGCTGGGTCACTCAGTTATTTTATGACAGATGCTGGTTTCACAAAAGCACATGGCGTTCCTCTCTTCCAGGAGCAAACACCACTTTCACAGTTCCTTTCATTTCATGCACACTTTCACAACGTGTCTAAGATTTTCGACTGTACAAGAAGTTTGGCTTCAACCTTGTATGACCACTTTGACACTTCTCGCTTTTCTTCATAGTTTCGCTAACCAAAAATGTTCTTAGTTCAATACTTTCTTTCTTTCAGGAGAGGGGTACCAGCTAGAGTCTTTCGAATGAGCACCCATGTGATGCCGGACCACTCTATTTCTGGTACCAATTTCACTCACAAAAGACCTCTGTCTATTATCTTCTTTCTTCACATACAATGTTGCCATTGCAACCTTGACCCTAACACAGTCCGGTCCACTATCACCTTCTTCCAACTCACCGACTGAGCTGAACTCGTTGGCGTATTCTTTGCCTCTGGAGTCAAGGACAGTACCACGATGCAACCGCTTACCTCCGCCTTGGCAATCAGTGCAGGTGGGTTCCACGTACCGCTGACATCCGACACACCATTCACCAGCTGCGATTCCCAGTATTATGCTTCTTTCATCGAAGGCTTTGCGGGTCTGGGTTCAAAAGGGCAAAGGCAACTCCCTCCTTGACGTCCTTTCAGGTCTCGCCACCTTTCTCCTCCGTTTGAACTGCTGTCCTGGAATGGCTGCTTCCTCATGCGTTCGGCCTTGCTCGGAGTGTGCTTGTATGCTCCGCCTTTTATCTCAATGGGGGAGGGAAAGGGTAGTCCGGTGTGTTTAGTTGTCTGTAATTGCCTGACTTTGCCTGACCCTTGTGTTGGGACATGTCAGGTAAACGGCTCGGTATTGGTCCATTTGTTGTTCACACTGTGAGAAAGTGCTTGTGTTGAAAAGGGGGTGGGGTAAAGTTTCTGAGTATCCCACCGGGCAGGATGGGGAAAATGCTTCATAAGGAAGGGGATGCCGCATCTCCCCCTTTGGTGTCCCACTTCCACATGGAATGGATGGAGTGGATGGAGTGGATGGAATAGACAAACTAGAATAGATAGATTTGGTGAACTGAATAGAATGGATGAATTGGATAGAGTGGATGGAATGGATGAATTGGATAGAATGGATGAAATGGATGGAATGGATGAATTGGCCTTGTGACGTGCCTGGTCTCAGGCGCTCAAAAGATAACCACCATATCTCATCACTACTCTTACCATCACTCAACTAGAACACACTATACTTCTGATTAATTCGGCCTAGCTGTCCACATACGAACACGACCACATCAACACCTCATTACCCTGATAAAACGCAGCTAGCCAAGCACATTCTGGCATAGCTGCTCACATATGCGTCCTTCAGGCCTAACGCAGACATGGCCCAGTCTGGATGTCTACCCACCAGACTGCACACATCCAATTGAGTTTCAAATCGGCGATGAAGATGGGCCTGGTAGTATCGGATTATTTCGGCATATACCTCCAGCCCAAAAGACAAGGTATTGCAAATGTTCCCATCGCTCTTTCATGGTCTAGGAAAGCTAAAAGGGAAGCAGATAAAATTACACATGGACAAACACATAAAGCCAACAGCTCAGCACTATGTAGGGATCCCTTAAACATTCAGGTACAGGTTTGAACAGGAACTACAATCCTTGCTTGCCCAGGACATTATAGAGCATGTGAAAGGCCCAATGCCGTGGGTCTCCCCCTATCGTACCAGTGCCTAAGAGAGAACACAGCGACAAGGTATGCTTATGCGTGGACATGACAATGCTGAATCAATTGATAGAAAGACAAAGCCAACTCTCACCTCAAATGACTGATATGATGCACCTGCTCCATGGTGCTGAGGCGTTTTCTAAATTAGACTTAAACCAACACTATCATTAGCTGGAGTTACACCTGGACAGTAGATACATCACCACGATTTTGACACACGTAGGGCTGTTCAGGTACAAACAGCTAAGCATTGGAGTGCCCTCTGCCGCTGAAATCTTTCAAAATGAGATTCACCAGGCCATCAAGCACATTCCCCAGTGCTTAAACTACAGCAATGACATTTTGATATTTGGGGCCCCGCAGGAAGCTCCTGATGACACCCTACGAAAGGTATGCATGGCACTTCATCGTGCAAATTTGACTCTCAACAAGTGCACATTTAGTAAGTCCACTCTGAAATTCTTTGGCCACATTTTCTCATGCAGAGGTTTGCAACCAGACCCAGCGAAAGTGCAGGCACTGATCGACACACCCACACCAACCTCTGCCTCAGCTGTCTGGACTTTTCTATGGATGGTGAAAACAGTACAGGATGAGCCTAACTACCTCTCTCTAAGCCCACTCTGTCAGCCGGCCGTATTGTACAGTTTGTGTTGTCTGCTCAATTAGTCACAGCACATGTGTCAAGCCAAACAGATATTTAAGATATAATAAAACACATTTTATTAATATATCAGTGCATCATTATACAACTAAACAGCATATATTTGCCTTATTCCTGTGCACTTTTCACAAGGCACATTACACAAGGTGACAAAACATTTGTCTACAATCTAACAAACCCAATATAGGGCTAAATAGTGGGGTTAGTACGTGCCAAATGTTATTTCTGTACACGATTTGACTTTTGAATGAACCAACCACGTTATAACTTAGTCAAAACTTTTAAGAGGCAGGTAGTAAAGACTGTTTTTTGGACAACTTCCATTTGTGTCCAACAGATATGTCTACATATGTTTCTGCTAGGTAAATGTTTAGGCCACCATCTCTGGTGTCTATCCCTCTCGTTTTAGCCGTCTTCAGGACAAAGTATTTCTTCAAAGTGTTTGGTACATTCATCTATTCCCCAATAATTCTTGCTTTTTGATCACTATAGACAAAGTCATAAAAACATATACATCAAAAAGAGATTTTAAAACCCAAAAAGATAAAAGATTGGCATGGCTGACAGCTTATAGGGTCATTCATTCCACTGTAGTAGAGTACTGACCTGGTCAGTCTTCTTGGTCGGGCATGAGTATCGTGAGTGTTGAAGGGATTTGATCCTTTCTTGACAGGGGCCGTTGTATTGGGCTGCCTGTGGTTTCTCTGCTTTGAATGGAGACTACATTTTATTTCACCTATATATAACAAAAATCAAATTTCTACAATTCTATGGGTGCGCTTGCTATAGGCCTGTTGTTTAACAGACATTGCAACATTTTTTTTAATTTATCATAGTGGTTTCTTTACTGACCTCTCTCTGTATTTTTTCTGTGCAAATGTTGAAATTCTCGTAAACGTTAGGTGATACAAAATCACTGTTGCCCTATTTATGGCTTCACCACACACGTGGTTATTGCCTTTTCCTGGTGAACGCGACGTTTTTTCACCTATCTGAGTCTCTGTTGGGGAAAATCAGAGAAAATGCTTAAGAAATGTTTTTAAAACAAAAATATATTAGGGAATAAATTGGTTCCCATGATCTATAGATAGAAACAGCAATGAAAGCTCGATAAAAAATAAGTAAACTGTTTCACACTCTTAAAAACAAACCTGTTGCTTAAGCATTTCCTCTGATTTGCCCCAACAGAGACTCAGATAGGTGAAAAAACGTGGCGCTCACCAGGAAAAGGCAATAACCACGTGTGTGGTGAAGCCATACATAGGGCAACAGTAATTTTGTATCACCTAACATTTACGAGAATTTCAACATTTGCACAGAAAAAATACAGAGAGAGGTCAGTAAAGAAACCACTATGATAAATTAAAAAAAATGTTGCAATGTCTGTTAAACAACAGGCCTATAGCAAGCGCACCCATAGAATTGTAGAAATTTGATTTTTGTTACATATAGGTGAAATAAAATGTAGTCTCCATTCAAAGCAGAGAAACCACAGGCAGCCCAATACAACGGCCCCTGTCAAGAAAGGATCAAATCCCTTCAACACTCACGATACTCATGCCCGACCAAGAAGACTGACCATGTCAGTACTCTACTACAGGGGAATTAATGACCCTATAAACTGTCAGCCATGCCAATCTTTTATCTTTTTGGGTTTTAAAATCTCTTTTTGATGTATATGTTTTTATGACTTTGTCTATAGTGATCACAAAGCAAAAATGATTGGGGAATAGATGAATGTACCAAACACTTTGAAGAAATACTTTGTCCTGAAGACGGCTAAAACGAGAGGGATAGACACCAGAGATGGTGACCTAAACATTTACCTAGCCGAAACATATGTAGACATATCTGTTGGACACAAATGGAAGTTGTCCAAAAAAGTCTTTACTACCTGCCTCTTTAAAAATTGTTCCATGAAAACATGTTGACAAAATTATAACGTGGTTGATTCATTCAAAAGTCAAATCGTGTACAGAAATAACATTTGGCACCTACTAACCCCACTATTTAGCCCTATATTGGGTTTGTTGAATTGTAGACACATATTTTGTCACCTTGTGTAATGTGCCTTGTGGAAAGTGCACAAGAATAAGGCAAATATATGTTTTTTAGTTGTATAATGATGCACTAATGTATTAATAACATTTGTTTTATTATATCTTAAATATCTGTTTGGCTTGACACATGTGCTGTGACTAATTGAGCAGACAACACAAACTGTAGAATACGGCCGGCTGACAGGGCGGGCTTAGGGGAGAGGTAGTTAGGCTCATCCTGTACTGTTTTCACTGTTATCTTCCCATCCGAAGCCTAACCCCCCCCGTTACCACAAAACAGGAATTACCCAATTGTATCCCCTTTTCTATAGATGGCCAGCTATTGTGGGAGGTACATCAAGGACTTTGCCTCCATCAGCACACCTTTGCACCTCCTAACAGTGAAGGGACAGGAGTTGTTCTGGTCCCATGAATGAGAGGATACATTCCAGGAAATAAAATCTAAAATCTCATCAGCTGCATGCATGTCCTAGTATGACCCAGAGTTGGAGACAGAGGTCACAGTGGACGAAAGCCCTGTTGGCCTAGGGGCCATACTGGTGCAGTACAAGAAAGGATCCAACTCACTGAAGCGCTTTGTCTCCTACGCCAGCAGTATCCTATCAAATACTGAACGTGCCTACTGTGAGAAATCTGAAGGTGTCTCCCTGGCTAAATCCCGGGGATCTGTCATCCAGGTAGCAAGAACACAGCCATCGCTATTGGATCCAGTTCCTGGGCTGGACCAGTGAGGGAGGATCACCTGCATGGGGGGGTCCTTGGGGAGTGGGAGTGGAACACAGATGGGTGAGACGCGGTATCCCCCTTCTTTCAACACCTTTTCCCCATCCTACCACATAGGACATTCAAGAGCACTAGCCCCACCCCCCTTTTCTGACATGAACACTTTCGCACCACACGCAAGAGAACAGACTAACACCAGAGCCGTTTACCTGACATGTCCCATTACAAGGGTCAGGCAAAGTCAGGCAATTAACCAGAATCACACACACCTGACGGCCCTTTCCCTTCCCCCCCGGGATAAAAGCCAGAGCAAGAGAGCACAGTACGAACAAGGCAGACCGCACGATGAGACAGCTATCCAGGACCGGAAGTTCAAGAGGAGGAGAAAGGCGGCCAATATCGAGAGGCTAACAAGGAGAGACACGACCTTGCCCTTTTCGATGCAGGCTGGCGAAACCTCTGCAGAAAGAATTGTAAGACCAAGGACAACAGCTAAAGTGTGTTGCAACAGATGCTGACGGTATACAGAGTGTGCCTATGCTGATAAGCAGAAGCAAGGGAAACTCCTGCTACTGTGGTATCGGCCTTGACTCTGGATACAAGGAAAGCCAAGCTGGTTATCGTAGCCGGTGAGTCCAAGGGAAAGCCAATAAGAACCGGACTGTATTAAATGAGACTTGCAAAAGTGGTATATTGAGAAGAGTTCAGAGAACTATAAAGTGTTGGGGGAAGACCAGCTGCAGAGGGAACGGGGACCATGTGGCTGCTAATTCGAAAGACTCTGGTTTATCCCATATTGAAAAAAACTACAGATACCAGAAGGCTGTAGGAGAGCCACCGAGAAGGGTCAAAATGGTCATACAAGAGGTCTAGCGAAATCCCTGTACAGTGAAAAGCCTTTGACCTAAGAACAGTAAAGAAATCAAGGGAAGTGAATCTTGTATCGTAAGAAAATAAAGGTGTATGGTAAAAGTTGGATAGAGTGAAACCGGCAGAGGGATGCTGACGAAGAGGGGGCAAAGTCTAAAGTCCCAAGAAACAGTGGGTAGGCAAAGATGAACCCAGCAGAGGGATGTCCATGGTGAACTGTTTTTGTGCAAAGCCATATTGAAACCATCAGAGGGAGGCTAACAGTCGAGAGGGGTCCATGCCCGAACTAGGGAGATCCAGGGGTGAAGCCATCACCCAAAGTCCATTAAGAGAAGGGACTGTTATTTAATTTGTGGAATATGATTTGTGAAGGGTCAGCGCCTGGAAGAGCGGGACCCAGGGGTGAATCCATCACCCAGCGTATACGTGGAAAGTAACTTTGTATTTGTGTGTCGTAAATATCAAGCCCTCGAATGCAAGAGACTTTTGGTAAAGGAGACTTGGCCATCGAAGAACCTGATAACTGAAGCGGAACTGTCATCTCAAAGCTTGGTGGAGAGGTACATTTCGAGTCAGCGTGACACACAGATGTCGACAAGAATATGAGCCGGTGAGCCATGAAAACACTCACTAGGACACTATAGTATTGACAAAGCTGTGGTTGAATCAAGCCTAGAGAGGATCCATTACCTTCTCTGAGATAAGCGGATATAACCGAGGCAGTTTTTTCCATCCCCCAGGAGACCATTCACTAAGGCGGGTCGAATAGAGAAAGGGACCTATAAAGGTTGATGACCGCACCAGTTCACATTTTGGTAAGTTGCATGCTGACCCATACTGGATTTGAAACATTCAATAGAACTTCACCTGGGGCAAGTGGGGTTCTCCATGTGTCCCTCTCTGTTCTCTGGTTCTTCATGACACAGGCCCAGCTTATTGAGGAAATTGATATTCCTACAAATTCGCCCTGATTGACCTATTGATTGTCCAGAGGGTGAATTCAAGATGCATGACTCTACCACAGAACAATTGTTATGAAATACCATACCTACAGGACCTCCAACGCTATTAAACCCCTGAAGAATTTCCATATAGCAAAAGATTGTGGTTTAACAGAGAGAAATATGTTGGGTTCTTTTGGGTTCTATTGATAAGGACCATGTCATGTTCACCAGCTAGACTTTTCTAGTTAGGTTACATTTATATTTAACAGTTTTTCAATATTTTTTATTTAAACTTTTTCCTTCCATTAGTTAGTAGGTAATAGGTGAATTGATCACTGTGATTATGTATGTTTGTTTGAGTTGATATACATGTTATACACCCTTTTAGGTGTGTTGAGTTTATGTTTAGTCTATGTGTATTTAGTTGGGGGCAAGTGTCTTTGGTATGTGCATCATTTATGAATTGTTTCTGAATTAACTTGAAATAATCACTTTGTGCAAACACCGTTTCACAGTTTTATATCATTTGAATGGAATATTTGATGTTTTGTTAGTTAAATTATATTATTGTATCAATGCAACGTGTCATATTTCATCGTTATACTGATTTTTTTAGTATTCCATTGATGGTCTTTTTTAGCATAATACATTTGTGAGAATATGATGAATCGTATATGAATGGAATCTTTTCTTATCCAAAAATGTTTATTGTTCAACTTCCGAATGTTGGTTAGAATTGAACTTTATTAGAGCGGTGGAGAGTTTGACCTTTTGCCATTCCCTACGCAGATGCACTATGACTCCGGTCCTCTTTTTTGTCTGTATGTTCATTGATATTTACCAGGTATGACCAGAGTTTAAAGTACCTGGTGTCCCTGTTTCTTTTTCTGTTTTGATTGGCCATCGAAGAACCTGATAGCTGAAACGGAACTGTCATCTCATGCTGGGGATGCTTCAGAGAGTCCTGTGCTCCAAGATCTTGCCTTACCCCATGCTTAAAACGAGGAGCAGGGAAACCAAGGCTACCGCATCCTGACATATTATTTGTGAACACTTCTTTCTTTTCTTGAAAACTTTCCCACACCCTCTTTGGATTAGTTGTAGGGATTGGCAATAGGTTTTTCTTAGTATAGGCCCTTTTTATTTGACAACGCCACTAGGACTGCCATATTTTTCATTTAATGGTCGACGGTTGCTCCCATCTTAGATTTGGGTATAGATTAGGCGTTTTCCAACCTGCATACAGTTTAATAAATACCCTTGAGCTGTGATCACTTGTGTCTTTCTTTACTGCTGCCACCATTAGTTTCTCACATATGGTGTCAGCTGTGGGATATGATTCAACTGACAAAAACTGAAAGCCGATGCTAATAATTGTGGTACCAGAAGAAGGGGAAAATAGAATAGTTGATCTCCTCGATTCTGACAGCGTATCCACATTGAAAGAGGTATTGTATTCCATCTAGTCAACAGGATCTATTCTTCAAGACTTAAGTCCTACTAGATACCCTTCCTTTATCACATTATAACATACAACCGTGGTACTGAATAATTCTAAAGGTTCGCCCAATCTTCTCTTTTATCAGACCCAGTGCACTGAATCCCCCTCCCTCTGAGCCCTTTTTTTCCCCAGAGTATTCAGTCTTCATCAGGGGCAGGACCATCAGGGTTAAAAACCAATCTATCCCAGTCCACTCCTTGGACAGGCCCCGAATCAGAGGACTCCGAAGATTTTGAGACCTTATCCGAAGGAGTCGAGAGTTGTTTTTTCTCTGATTCAGACACTACAGAGGGAACCGTCACATCCCGGGAAGAAATGGCTGACCTAACCAATATCATCGCCCAATTAGCGGCCCATCAAATACAGGCCGGAAAAAGACTCCAAGAAAATGTAACTAAACTCATTGAGTTGCAAGGAAGGCCTTCCCTACCCCAAGGTGTGCTTCAACCATACCTCGAAGGTTAAAATTTGGGAAATGTTTTCCTAAACTTTGAATGCCTGGCTGACCAAGTAGGGTGGGAAGAGAACCTTAAGAGATGCTATTTGGGATCTTTGCTAAAAGGGGAACTCCAAACTTTATATCAACCTTGCACAGCGAGCCTCATTCCTATCCATCAAGGAAGGCCTATTGAAAAGAGTAGGACAAACCTGCAAGTTTCGGTAGAAACTACAAGCCATCAGGTTAAACCCGGGAGAAACTCCTTTAGAAATGGGCAAATGGGTTAAAAACACGTTGGCCCTGTGGACTAATAATACAAATCTAGATGAACTGATGGAGACAATTCCCTTGGAACAATTTAACAACTCCCTACCCCCTTTTTTTTCAAAAATCCATCCTTCGGCTAAATCGACCTACCCTAGCCATGACCATTGAAACTGAGTCAAACCACTCGGATGGGGTTAAGCATTTCCACCTAGCCCATCGATGGGAAGATCGAAAAGATTGATCATAAACCCGTCCATCAGCCTCAATTCCAAGGAATAGATAAACAAGGGGGGTCATATAAGACCAAGGAAGGGAAGCCTCGAGAGTGAATAGAGATTTGCAAAACTGATCAAAAACCTAAAGAGGAAAGTAGATGAGAGGAAATGAAAGGAAGCCAACCACCTCCTCTGATTTGTTTATCCTGTAGAGAAACGGGACGTCTAGCTAGACACTGTCCAAAGAATATAAAAGACAAACCGATGGAAATAGGCTGTCTGAAGGGTGAAGAGTGGGAGAAAGCCAAGGAAGAGTTAGAAACAGTATCTGTTTATGTAAAACCCCTACCGAGTTCATATATGAAAAGACTTGGGTAAATGGGAGACAGGTAAGGGCCCTAATCAACTTGGGTAGTAAGCAGATCGCTATACGGGTCGATCTAGTTACAACAAACAACCTAGATCATGCGACCCTGGGCCGAGTAACTTGTGTACATGGAGACAACAAAGTATATCTGAAAATTCCAATAAACATTGAAATCCGGGATGAATCCTGTAAAGTACCATCAACCATCTTTCCAGGGCTCCCTGAAGAAGTAATACTGGGACAAGACTTCCCCATCTTCTCTGCTTTCTTACAGGAGTCTCCACCTCCCTTCAGAGATTTCCGACACCAGAGATCTGGCAAGAGACCTACTGCTCCCAAAACTCAGCTGTATGGGAAACCCACAACCAACAAAACCCAAAACAACCCTTGAAACCCAGTTCATTGAGTTATTGTAAAGAGACTGATAAAAACACTCTACCTCCTAAAACCAATCAGTGGAATATGCGAGAGTTCTAGCAAAATCCCTGTACAATCGAAATCCTTTGACCTAAGAACTGTAAAGAAATCAAGGGAAGAGAATCCTGTATCGTAAGAAAGTAAAGGTTTATGGTAAAAGTTGGCTAGAGTGAACCTTGCGTAGGGATGCTGACAAAGAGGGGGCAAAGTCTACAGTCCCAAGAAACAGTGTGTAGACAAAAGTGAACCCGGCAGAGGGATGTCCACAGTGAACTGTTTTTGTGTAAAGCCATTGTGAACCCGACAGAGGGAGGCTGAGAATCGAGACGGAGATTCAAAAAGGGTCAGTGCCCAGAAGAGGAGGACCCAGTGTTGAGCCACTATCACCCTCAGCAAGTGAACCCGAGAAAGGGAGGTTATCAGTGAACTGTTGAAAAGACATTGTACGAAAACGATAGAGGAAGATTTTGTTGAAAGCCATAGTGAACCCGGTGGAGGGAGGCTAACAGTCGAGAGGGGTCCGAGCCCGAACGAGGGAGATCCAGGGGTGAAGCCATCACCCAAAGAGAAGGAACTGTTATTTGATTTGTGGAATGCAATTTGTGAAGGGTCAGCGCCGGAAGAGGGTGACCCAGGCATGAATCCATCACCCAGAGTATACGTGCAAAGGAACTTTGTATTTGTTTGTTGTACACATCAGGCCCTCGAAGACAAGAGACTTTTGGTAAAGGAGACATGACAATCGAAGAACCAGATAGCTGAAGCGGAACTTTCGTCCCGTGCTGGGAAAGTTCGAGAGTGTACTGTGCTCCAAGATCTTGCCTTACCCTGTCCTTAAACCGTGGGGAAGGGAGACGCAGGCTGACATATTATTTGTGAACACTTCTTTCTTTTCTTGAAAACTATACCACACCCTCTTTGGATTAGTTGTAAGGATTGGCAATAGGTTTTTCTTAGTAAAGGCCTATTTTATTTGACACAATGCCACTAGGACTGCCTTACTTTTCATTTGATGGTCGATGCTTTCTCCCATTTTAGTTTTAGGTATAGATTAGGCCTTTCTCCAACCTGCATACACTTTAATAAACACCCTTAAACTGTGATCACTTGTTCAGTCTTTACTGTTGACACCATGAGTTTCTTACACTACTCACAGCTGCCTGTGAGCACCATCATCTGTTCCTGTACGGAAGAAAAATTCACCATCATAACCGATCATCAGGCCCTCACCGCCATCTATGGCAAGCCCACTGCCAAACTGCCTCCCAGAATTGCTTGGTGGGGCCTACATCTACAGGAGTATTCCTTCAACATCGTTCACAAACCTGGCAAGGAGAACAAACCTGCTGATTTCCTCTCCCAATTTCCACTCATGGTTGCCGTGAAGGCACAAACCTCCAAGGCAGACCAGTATGTCAAATACCTGGTGAACATGCTCCCCACAGCGTTAGCAATTCAAGAAATTGACCAGGAAACAGAGAGAGATGAACTGCTGTCGCTGATGAAGGAGAACATTCTTGCAGGACGATGGCGCCTCACAGTGAGCGAAGAGGCTGTGCTTAATAGCGGCTAGCAGAAGATGATGCACACTGTCACGCTTATGAGGGATCTGATGTCTACGTCGATGTAAGGGCTAATTCTCAAACAAAACAGGATTGTTATTCCCCTCTCCTTACAGAACCGCATCATTGAACTCGCACATGCAGGTCACAGAGGAATTGTGTTCACTAAACGGCAATTGAGGACCAAGGTGTGGTTTCCCAAAAGGACTCCAAGATACAGGCGACCCTGGAAGACGGGATGATATGCAAGGCTGTAGCGCCTTGCACCTTCCCTCAGCCTTTGCAGATGACTCCCATGCAGTGAAATGTACGGGACGAGGTGGCAGTTGACCTGTTTGGGCCTTCAGCAAATGGGAAATACGTACTGGTGGCCAGTGACGAGATATCCTGAAGTTCATCTGGTATCTTCCACGAGTGCGCATGCCATCATCCCCACACTTGACAAGGCCTTTCCGGATTACAGTGTCCCCCTTTTAGTGCCCTGGAATTCGCCATGTTTGCAAAGCACTGAGGTTTCCAACACAGGAAAATCACACCGCTATGGCCCCAGGCCAATGGGACAGTAGAAAGCTTTATGGCCAACATCAAACGTACGCTGCAGGTATGCACCATCACAAATGGGTCTTACGTGCGAGCGCTACTGAGGTCTTACCGGAAACACCCCAAACAACACCACAAGGGTCTGTCCCTTGGATCCCATTTTGAACCGCACGATCTGCATGTGTCTCCCTCACGTGCGGGGAATGTCACCAGAAGAAGATAGGACATGACTTGCTCGTGAGTTGGACAGCGCAGGCAAGCAAACAATGAAAAACTATGCCGATAAGAAAAGGAGAGCACCAGAGCATGATATCCACGTAGGAGACGCAGTGCTGGTGCGTCAGAGACTGACCCAGAAGGACATGCCCGCGTTTCATCCTAAGCCATTGCGAGTGACGACATCAAAGGGCCAATGCTCTCAGGGGAGAACAGTGCTCTCTCCATCACCCGGAACTCATCATTGTTCTGAAAGGTTGGTCAGTCTTTCACTGAAGCAACATCATCAGAATAAGAACTCTGTGACGACGATCCATCGGACGGCTGCTACGACTACATCGATGCTGTTGTGGACACTGCTGACGACAGTGACAATGAAGTAGCAGAGCCACCATGTAGTTGAATGCCATGTAAGAGGGTTATGCGTCGACCCACGAGGTGGATTGAAGACATTGAATGAGTAACCGCATGGTATGGTTTATGTGTGGTGAGATGTAATGTTCTAGTTGTTCACAGGACTCTGCGCCCCTTTTCATGTTCATCATCTGCCTGGCAGGAAACACGTCATGTGTGTTTCCTGTAGGCAGTTCAGTCGCAGTATTTAATAAAGAAGATGCTGTTGCATCTGACGGGCTGCGTGCCGTGTATTTGTAACACACCGCACGCAGGCACCATAAACCCACAAGCAGGTCACTTGTGTGCATTACAGTGTGACACTTACAGGAGGCTTCGGACGAAAAGAAACTGAAATTAGCTGTTATAGGTGTATAGACGCTAAAGTCAAAAACAGAATGGGTATTGGTTATTGGAAATGGGGTGTCTGTCGTGCAGTGGCGTTGCTAGAGGGGGCCCGGGCCCCTCCTCTGAAATCCTGGGTCCCCCCCCCATCTCAGCTGGACTACTTTCTCTGCACTGTTTGCAGTGCTGTGGCACACAGGTCAGCAATCAATGCTGCTGCACAACAATGAAGAGCTGTTAAGTTCCCCATGCAGCCAGGAGCAGCCCCTCCAATCAGAATGTAATGCACGAAACCGCTAATGATGGGTCATTAGTGACTTACTGGTGTAGTGCCTACATTCTGATGGGAGGGGAGGTGCACAAAAGGGGTGTGGTAGTTGGTGTGCACAAAAGATTCTCTGCAGGAGTGCTTCTGACCACACACATTGCCCTTTTATAGACAGCCCCCCCTACTTTTGTCTGTGGCCCCCTCTGTGCCCCTCCTAAATGTGATTCCTGGCGACGCCAGAGTGAGGCACACAAAGCGTAAAAAACGGATTTTGGAGCAAGACACGAGTCCACGCATGGCTTTAGACGCGAATGGTACAGCTGTAGCAGTTCCTATTGGTGGTCAATAGGTGGCACTATTGGCACATATTGTGGGAAAAGTGAGCATGTGCAACAAGCATTTGACTTTCGCAGCCCTGGGTTTTCTCATGAACGCCACACAAAGCACGCCGCTCATGATATGATAGGTTTTAACGCACTTAATACCCAGAGGTGTCTAAGGGCGCCCCGGGGATCGAACCTGTGGTGCTCCGCGCTGTCTTGCTTCCACGGTGAGCATGCTGCCCCTGAGCAATCATGAGGGCCCACACCCAACCTTCGGACTTTACACAAACAAGCCTGTCAAGCAAGTTGGTCTGTAGTCGCTCATTTCAAGGTGCCTCTTAACAGAGGGGGCTGAACACTGATTTAAAACAAGCACTGGCAAAGCCAATGTCCACTGCAGATTTATTTTATGGGAGCAAGGAAGGGATGGAGGGAGGGGGGCAGGCATATCTTCAGTGGATGTCCTACATAATAAACTACTGGCCCGGTTATTTCAATGAAATTGAAAGAAACAGCCTTTTAAAATGCAGTGCTTGAAATCCACAGTGCAACAATCTACGTGCCAGTTTCACCAAGTACTGCCCTTCCATTGACCCTCTCTGTATTACCCATCAAGCTGGCAGAGGTAAGCACTGCCACATTGCGCCTCCTGCAGAAAGAGAAACAGATCCGGCCAATGCAGACAAACACGCCCATGGAAAATACGGTTTCCGGTGTGGCACAATACGCCTGTTGTAATAAAGCAGGGGGACGCAAAACCATTGCTCTGCCCTTAAGTGCCCCCAGTTGTCCTCTCCATGTTGGGGGGCGACTGTCGTAGTGTGGGAGCTGGGGGCGGTCACCAATAATTTTTAAACGTGGAAAACATAAACCATGTTTACAACTGCATGCCTTTAAAAAGTACTATGGAGAGCCAGCTAAATTGATGCGCTTTATGCAAGTGTTTGGCTTGCTCTGGAGAAGCTGCAGGACAAAGCGTGCCCTCGCGCGCTGCAGGCTGGATCCATATTTGCCATTGTGCTTCCTCCAACTACCTCGTCATTGCATTAACACTGCTGCACCTGCTCCGTGACGTGCTCCACTGTCCTCCACCATGACCCAATTGTCTCCCAACACATTGATTAATTAATTCCATATAGTTCCTTAAAACTGGTCTCACATCCGCAAAAGCATCGACATTCAGCGGTCCGTGTTCCGTCCTTGGCCACTTCCCCTCACCAATTTCGAAAAGCTGCTCTTTGGTGTTCACCGATGCAGCCACGAGGACGCCACGTTGCTTTTCCTACTCGTAGGAGCACAGGGCTTCGTCATGCAATCTCTGGTTACGATCCGAGGTTGCACGCAGCTGTGTAGCTTGCCTGCACATCTCCTTAACATTTCTTCGGTGACAGAAGCAGAACCCTTTCCCCATACAACGTTTTGCCTGGGGAAGAGACCGGAAAGGACAGGGGGGAAGCAGAGCGCGGAGAGCAATTAGCAGCTCTGCACATAGTGGGGGCTAACCCCTAGCAAGCCTCCTTGCTTAATCACAATAACATGCAGAAATCCTCCATCCCTGCTACCCCCAATGATAAGAGCTAGAGACTTTCTGAAAGTTGGAAACATAATATACATTTTATTGGAACATATTGGTCGCATTTAGTAGAGTCATCCTATCGGGCGGCCCCAGCCCTGCTCAGGTCTTATGCAGGCCTGGCCAAACACATAGGGCCTCATTACGAGTCCGGCGGTAACTGAGGTGGTAAAACCGCCTGGTTACCGCCGGACTCGTATTACCATTCCGCCTCCGTGATTCCCAGAATTACTGGGGCATTACAACCCCGGTTTTCCAGGAATCACGGAGGCGGAATGGTGTTAATCCCTAGGACTCAATGGGAATGGGGATCATGGAAACACCGGCAGCATCTCGTAATAATGCTGCCGGTGTTTCCTCGACCGCCTGCAGGCGGGCGGTGTTAAACCTGCCAGGTCAAACATGGCGAGAACATCACCTCCCGCCTGCAGGAGTCGGAATCAGGTGCTCCAGAAATAACGGTGGCGGTAAACCCACCGCCACCGTTGTTTCCGGACCGCCTGATTTGTAATGAGGCCCATAGTCCTTTCCCGGGTGGCTCTGCCAATCCTGCCTTACAAAGTCCCATGTCCAAAACCAGTGATTCCGTTCTTGAGAGAACGGGCTGCCCTGGACTCCGACTGCCAGTTCAGTCACTCCCATTTGGACAATGGAGCAAACCCAAGGCCACAGCATTGGTTGTTGAGGGGTCCCAACCGTCCCTAGTGGTATCAGTGCCCGTGTCCCCCATCTTGACTGAAGCAGTCAGTGGCTGTAGCTCACGGACCAGACGCAGCGCGCCTCCTTCTCTGAGAGCGCCCACGTAACTCTGCCTGCGACAGAAAAAATAGTTCGACATTTTGTTAACATCAGCTATGAGAAGGAAATTGGTTACTATGAGAAAGTAATGCATCAGAACCAGTAAATATATACATTTTACAAAACAAGTACCCTATTTACACTCTCTGTACTCTGAGTTGTGCTTCTGGCAAGAGCCCTCTCTGTCCATTGTCGCCCTTGTCTCCTTCACAGCCTGGGTGGGCGGGTGGTTGCTGCTGTCTGGGCTGGAAAAGAGACCTTGCTCTCTCAGCCCAGGCTATTTATGCCCCTCGAGGGGCTGGCCGTTTCCAGCCGGACCCCCGAATGCACCTGCACTATGCCCCCCTCGAGGAGGCGAGACCACGGAGGGGGTGGTCAGAGGGGCGGGACACTATGTGAGCTGCACATCTAGCGCCACCTGCGTGGGCTGGTGCAGCTGCTGAGGTCGAAGTGGGTGGGAGCGGTTGGAAGCAGTGCTCCTCGAGTTTGTTTTAAAAAAAATGTTTTTAAGTTTCACTGTTCCTATACTTTTATTTTAAAAAGAAACCGTTCTGGAATGGTCTAGTTTTAAAATAAAAGTGTAGGAAGAAGTTGAAACTAGCACTTCAGTGCACTGCACTGAATAGTATCTTAAATAGCAGGCGTGTTTGTTGGAAGGCTTGGCATGCGCGTGAGGTGGGGCGTGGTGATGGGGTTTGCGGGAAGCGGGGCAGGCTTGCAGGGGACAGAGTTCCACCATTTCTTTTTGTACACTTCGTCCACTGGTCCTGTACTCGGAGAAGCAAACACGTGTACCCTGTGCTACTCCTGTTACATCCCATGTGGTACACCGAACCAGGAAGTCAATGACCATAACCACTGCACCACATTCACTTTCTATTCAAATAAAAAACCCAAACCATGGGACACAAACAACTAAAAAATGAGCCCGCCAGCCCACTTTATGTCTTGTTTTCAACACGCTGTCCTTCAGCAGCATCTAAAACGTATGTAGTCTTTGCGCCCCTCATTCCTCGGCCAGCAAAGACATTAAACAAAGACATCACACACACACACACGCACACACACACACACACACACGAACCACTGCGCTCAGACAGAGCATTAAAGCATGTGCATACTACCAGAGTTCCTGATTGTCACAATCAATGTTAAACGCTGAATCGTTAAATGGCGGAAGGGCCCTGAAAATAACAATTATTGATGCACCCAATTCATCTCTGGGCACTGCCAGTTACCACATCGACCACATAGTCTGTATCTAAACACCCCTTCTCTCTTTTCTAGTAGCATTGCTTTGGCCACCTAGGTGGCGTTCGTGCCACCAAATGCGCGCCAAAACCAACAACGCTCTAAAAATGAGAAAATATGTCACATAGAAACAGACAGTCCTTGCGAAAGCAGGTACAAGGCATCAGGTGATGGGTCACATTATAAAATCAGGAGGCCCAGCCTTACCCCCTCAAAAAAGGCTCAGAGTGTATGGTACAGCTTTCAACATGTGCTCCTTGCTCAACAGCAGAAGTCAGCAAGCAGGGCGCGGTTTCTTGCCCGTGCAAGGTACCATCTGGGCAGTCCCAAGGGTCAGCTGGCATTGTGTGCATGCATGTACAGTGGCACCGAGGCTGTACTGCGTGCGCTTACAGAGCTACCCACCTTCCCACCAGACCAGGGAGTGACACTGGAACCTAGTAACCACCACGACGAGCAGAGACCGTGTCTAAAACTAGATCAACGAGAGGCCACTGCTTCAACAGACCCAAACCTACAAATCCGGTTCTGGGAAGAGCAAAGCCCAAAACAAATCATTTCCCTGCTCATACCTTCTTGCTCGGCACAGTCCTTGCATATGGGGGTTCAGACAGGCGTTGAGAGGCTGCACTAAAACATTCAAAGCCTCGCCTTTCCAGGGCCTTGAGTAGTGCTCCCCAAAAAGTGTATGTCCTCGATTAAAAAAGAATTGTTGGGTGGGTTCCCAGACGCCCTCCTCCTCAAAAAATGTCAGAAGTGCTTATATTTAAGCGGTAGTGCTCACTCCGGCAGGCAATATGCCCTCGTGTGTGCCTGCAGGCCAGATGTATGGTCACATAAGAGGCTGTATTGCCCATTGGCGTGGCCACTGACCCGATTAGTAGACAGGGTGGGTGAGGGGAAAAGCGGACATGGCGAAGCTCCCCTGCAGCTCTGTCTCCAAGCCATGGAAATGAAGAAAGAACTTCACTCCTTCAGCCTGTTGCAGTCAGAAATGACCAAAAGAGAGGTACAGGAAGCTGGAGGCACGGGGTGGGCAGAAAGAAGGGGTTGGGGAGGAGAAAGGCAGTCGAGAAAGGGAGAGAATAAAGTGAAGGTTAACGTTAATTTCACTCGTTCTTTCTGTACCCAGTGTGGAAGGCCCAGTGTGCAAGCGTGCGTGTACTGTGGCATGCAATCCAAACATCCATCACAATAACTGGCGACGAGAAGGAGGAAGGGATCCTGTTGCATCCGCCCTGCGTCCCGCTACGCGGTGACGCAGGGCGTGCTAATAAAAGCCCCGCCCCCGAGTACGGGAGGCAGTTCCGGGCAGACTAACGCATCGTGTGCAGCGTGTTTCTTTAGCTCCCGCAGGAGCTGCGACACAGGCCGCGCGGCCTACCATCACTGGCATCCAGCCCCCACATGCGCTGGGCCGCAGAGGCAGGACATAACAATGGCGACGAGGTGGAGCTCGTGAGACACACGCGCTCGGCGCTCAACAGGATCCAGATGGCGCACAACCATCGAAGCTGAATTTTTGGACACCGGGTGGGGGGGACCACACACGTGAACCCCCCACCCAAAAAAAAAAAAAAAAAATTTTCTCTGGGCCATCCACTCACCAAGGGTAGATGCAACCCACCAGCATACACCGGGCACGACCAAAAGGGGGCGCCCCCATGCGGACGTGGAGGCACCAGACCCCCCATCCACCTCACCGGGGGTCTGAAGCTCCAGGAAACATCAGGGGAGGCCTGACGGGAGCACACAAGGTGAGCGCCGGATCTGGCCACCACTGCACAGTGGCACAATCGGAGGGATCACCCAGGGGCCCACACCGAGGAGTAACAAGCGCACCACAACATGGCGACCGGGACATCCACCCCTGGACCCGGCACGCCGTCAAGAATCGCAGCAAACCTGTCAATGTCATCACCGCAGCCTCGCCCACAAGGAGGTTCCTCGGCACTGGTCCAGCCATTCGACCCCTTCACAGACCCATCATCAAGTGGCCCCAGGTGGCAGCTATGGATACAAAAGTTCGAAATGGCGAAGGAATGCAAGGACATAACGACTGCCAGGAAGATGAAGGCTCACCTGCTGCTAAGCGTGGGCGATGAGGTACTACGCATATTCAACTCTCTAAACGTTGACGATGGCCAGGACGCATATCTGAGTGCAAAAGATGCCCTAACGGCGCACTTCCTCCCCCAACTAAACCCGGACTATGAGACCTTCATATTCTGCACTACCATTCAGGCAGAGGATGAAACACTGGATGCCTACCACACACGGTTGAGGAAGTTAGCCATGTCCTGCGAATTTACAAATGTCGAAAAAGAGATCCGGAGGCAACTCATTAATGGCATCCAATCGGAACAGCTGAGGCGGATGGTACTTAGTGAGAAAGGCATTCCCCTCCAACGGATTCTCGAACTGGGGCGACAAAGAGAACTGGCACACACCAGGGCTGCCAACATGGGGGCTACGCTACACAAACTGCAACCCGCCCTCACCACAGCCATGGTGTCCCATGTCACCAACAAACAATCCACGAGAGACGAGGCTGGTGGCGGCTACGCTCAAAACAGGTGGCAACCACGTGTCCCAGGGCCCACGGAGTGCGGTTGGTGTGGTGGACCGCGACACGGATGGCGAAACTGCCCCGCGCAAGGCACTACATGCAGAGCATGTGGCAGGAAGGACCACTATGCGAAAGTATGCCGGTCAGTGGGCACCACAGCACAGCCCTCACAGAACCCTCAGGAAAAGAGCGGGACCAAGAAGAAAAAGCAGGTCAGCGCAAGGAGGGTCAATGCAGCCAACTCCTCGACGGAGGAAGAAGGTGATGATGTCTCGGGCACGCAACATGACCCCGGTAAGGAACACGGCAGAAAAGGAAGGAAGATCTACCTAGTGTCTGCGTTGGACCAGGGCCAAGCGCCACAGAGAAAGAACCTCCGAAGGCGTAAATGCGTAGTCACCATCCAAAACCAGCAGGTTTTAATGACCATCGACACGGGTGCCTCTCTGAACGTCATGCCCACAAGCATGTTCCAGACGCTACAACCACAACCAGATCTGAAGCACAGACACACTGTTGTTTGCGTACGGCAGCCGGAAGCCCCTACCAGTTGTTGGCAGGTTCCGCACCACTTTAGTCCACGGCGAAAACAGGCTATGGTCAAAAATCTACGTCGTGAAGGCGGGGATCGAAAGCCTTCTGAGTGGGGACGCAGCGGAGGATCTGGGCGTGGTCAAGTTCATCTGCCAAATCGATGAGGGGAAAGAAGTGGAAAACATCTTAAACCACTACCCCAAGCTGCAAGACGGGATAGGGTGTCTGAAAGGCAAGACCATCAGACTGCACATTGATGAATCAGTACAACCGAGAGCAGTGAGACACAGGAGAACACCATTCCACATGCGGGAACAAGTGGAGAGAGAACTCAAAGCACTGGAAGAAGCCGGCATTATAGAGGAGGTGACAGGGCCCACACCATGGGTCTCTCCGATGGTGGTAACAAGGAAGCCCAAACAGCCCCGAAAAGTCCGGATTTGCATAGACATGCGTCTCCCGAATACCGCCATCAAGCGGGAACGCCACATCACACCCACGCTCGATGAAATTGTGGCCGACCTTACGGGATCGTGTGTGTTCTCCAAAGAGGATCTGAAGGCGGGGTACCACCAGCTCAAGCTTCACAGGCACTCTCGCTACATTACGACTTTCTCAACACATCTAGGGCTGCGAAGGTACAAACGCCTGAGCTTCGGGATATCGTCAGCGGCCGAAGTGTTTCAACAAACCATTCAAGAAGTCATCAGGGGCATACCCGGTGTCCTCAACGTGACCGACGATATCCTGATTCACGCTCCTGACAGGGAAGAACATCTCAAGAGGCTCCAGACCCTACTGGGCAGGCTAGAAGACGCTGGATTAACCATACACACGGAAAAGTGTGAATTCCTCAGATCTGAAATCACATTTTTTGGGTACAATTTCGGCAGTACAGGCATCTCCCCTGACCCCCAGAAAGTTGCAGACATTCAAGCCGCAAGCCCGCCAATGACTCCCACCGAAGTACGCAGTTTCCTGGGCATGGCCACTTACTGCGGTAGGTTCATTCCGAAACCTGGCCACTCTTTCAGAGCCCTTACGCGAACTAACCAAACTAAACACCAAATGGGAATGGGGGCAGCAGTGCCAAGAGGCCTTCGAAAACAACAAGGAATCCCTGTCCGTCGACACGAAAATGGCGTACTATAACACCGAGCTCCCCACAGAACTGTTCGTGGATGCGAGCCCCATAGGGCTAGGAGCCATCCTGATGCAAGTCACTAAAGAGGGAGAAAAGAGGCCCATCGCGTACGCATCAAGAGCCCTCACGGCGACAGAACATAGGTACTCCCACATTGAGAAGGAGGCCATCGCCGTGCTGTGGGGGTGTCGTCATTTTCATCTTTACCTATATGGACGCAGATTCACGACCATCACTGATCACAAACCCCTACTACCCATATTCATGGGTACGTCTTCACACCCACCGGCAAGGATCACCAAATGGCTGCTGCACCTCCAGCAGTACAATTTTGAAATGGTCTACCAGCCGGGTAGCGGAAACCCGGCAGATTTCCTCTCAAGGCATCCTCGAACGGCAACCCCACAAGAGGTCCAAGTGGCCGAAGAGACCGAGGAGCACATATGCCAGGTGGTGCGTGCCATGAGGCCAAAGGCTGTCAGCATCAAGGACATTGAGTCGGAGACCCACAGAGACACTTGCTGCGACCTAGTGAAGGATGCCATCATTTCAGGCGACGGGAAGACATTCATGAAGCATACCCACAACAGAACAGTGGAAGCAAAGGGGTTTCTGTCTGGGATGTTGACCGTCATACAAGATTTGTCAATCACCGAGAGTGGACTGCTGCTGAGAGGCAATCGTATCGTCATCCCATTGAGCATACAAGACAGGATAGTGGCACTGGCCCACGAAGGACATCAAGGGATGGCACGGACAAAAGCTCAGATCAGGCACAGGGTATGGTTCCCACAGATCGATGACCGGGTCGAGACACTGATAAGCACGTGCCTACCCTGCCAGATAACTGGGGCCCCACCGAAACCAGAACCCATTCAGTCAGCAGAACGTGGCCGCGCCCGGTGGGAGGCCATTAGCATCGATTTCTGCAAGCTACGGGAAGGCCTCCACCTCCTGGTGGCCATTGACGACCACTCCCGCTACCCCGAGGTCGAAATAGTTGAATCCACAGCAGCAGAGGTGGTCATCCCTGCCATGGAGAAGATGTTTGCAACGCATGGTTTGCCAACCACCATCAAGAGTGACAATGGTCCCCCCTTCACGGGGGAGGAATTCAAACAGTATCTGCACGAACTGAATGTAAAGTACCATCACATCATGCCGAGGTGGCCCCAGGCAAACGGGGATGTAGAACGATTCATGAGGACCATAAACAAAGTGTTGAGAGTGGCGAGGGCGAGTGCCAGCCCGTGGAAGATTGTCCTTTACCGGTTCCTACGGAACGACCGGGTCACTCCCCACAGTACGACGGGCATACCGCCTGCGGACCTCATGTTTGGAACAGTTATCAAATCCTCGATTCCGCATCGTCCTAGCAGGATCCCGGACGAGGTCAACGAGGAGCGCACAGAAAGGAGGAGAAGGAGCGCCAACGCCCACATGAGCGACAAGAGGAGGGCGAGGCCGTCCGATCACCAGGTGGGTGACCAAGTGGTCATGCTGCGAAATCCAACAAAGTCGAAACTGGACACCAGATACGACAAGCTCCCATGGACCGTCCGTGGCAGGCAAGGAACCATGGTGACTGTGACGAGAGGACGCCGCCAGGTGATGAGAAATGTGTCATGGTTCAAGGCGGTGCCACGGAATCTGTGGACCGATGGCGAGTGCCACCAGGAAGACGAAGAACCTCAGCCCAGCGAAGAAGAGACCGCACCCATCCAGGATGAGGCAGGAGCGGGTGACAGAACGTGGGAACAGTGGAGCGAGCCGGACCTGGGGGACCCAGACAGTGAAGGTGAGCCACCCAATGGGACAGCGGGGGTTAGCCCCCGAGTAGGGCGGTATGGTCTGAGAACTGCTACGAAAACCGCCCGCCCGGCTCAATGACTATGTGTGGTAGTCAGCCCCCGTAGACTGTGAGCAGTAAGGACCGTGTGGATTTTGACATTTGGGAAGTTTTTGTGAGTTGAAATTATAGCATTTGTGTTGTTGTTGTTTTGTTTGAAATAAAGGAGGAATGTTATAAAATAAAAGCCCCACCCCCGAGTACGGGAGGCAGTTCCGGGCAGACTAACGCATTGTGTGCAGCGTGTTTCTTTAGCTCCCGCAGGAGCTGTGACACAGGCCGCGGCCTACATTCACTGGCATCCACCCCCACGTGCGCTAGGCCGTGGGGGCAGGACATAACAGATCCCACGTCCACCAGCTGCGCTCCACTGAACTGAGCTACGAAACGGCACTCTGCCGCCCATGCAGGCCATCTGAGTCCACCACTGCAACAGCACTCCACCATCCGTCCGCTACGGCCCTCTGCAGCCCAGGCCAGCCATCTGAGTCCACCACTGTAACGGCGCTCCACCGTCCACCCGAGCGAGTCCCACCACAGGTGCCTGGTACAGCGACAGCACTCCACCATCCGTCCTTTCTGCCGTCCTCCCAGGAGACTCTCACCGGCGGTAGCCATCCAGCAACGGTGCTCTACCATCCACCACCACCACCACCCTCATGGCAAGCCCGCAGATCCTGGCTCTGCCCGTGCCGGCACCCTCTTAGTGTAGGTGATGAGTGACTCCGCCGGATGCCAGAGGCCGGCTTCTCCGATCCACCGTGGATCAGGAGGACAAACCGCCGTATCTGACACGGCTAAGGCCCTGTGCCACCCGCCTCCCTGGGACTCATCCCCGCCCCCAGAGGACATTGCACAGTGAAATTTCTCCTTTCCACAGCCCGGACCCGGGTTGCTGCTGTTTCTGGGGTTACTGCCCTCCGCTCCACCCAACAGAAACATAGGCGCAGGAAGAGGCCCACTGCAACAGGGAGGGACTCAATACAGTCATACAGAAACACACACAACCACTGCAAACAAGGGGGTGGTGCAGGGCCGGATTGACCCGTCGGCCAATTGGCCCATGGCCGATCCTAAATCATGGCGAGGAGACCTGGGGCCGGTTCCTAAAGCCCACGCCTGGGTCAGTCTCCGGCACAGGCATGGGCTTCACACTTCAGGAACCGGCACCCTGGGCCTCCGCCTCACCGGATGGACGCAAGTTGCAAAGGATCTGTAAGTAACTAACTTACAGATCCTTTGCAATTGCAGCCCCGCTGCCGCTGGCCCGCCGCAGATGCAGATAAAGGTAACACCGAAGTGTTACCTTTCTTTGATACATGCGGTGGCCAGGCGGCCAACTGCCGTGACCCGCGACACCATGGCGCCACACCAGCAGCAGTCAGTGTTACAAAACACTGGGAGGGAGCGGCAGGGCGGGGCTGCCTCAGCCTGGCCTGCTCCCTCCCAGTGTTTTGTACACATACTCTGCAGACTGCTCTCCGACTTCGCGACCGCCGCCAGTGCCTGCCACAAGTTGCAGCTGTGAGCTGCGTGGTGGGCCAGCAATGGCTTCCCAGCTGGGCCCCTTATCTCTCCTGATTGAGGCTTGAGCGCTGGTTGAGCCTTCAGCTTAGGGACCTGGGCCTGGACAAGGAGCCCAGGGTCTGGCCTCGGTCCTTCCCATGTGCAGAGAGTCTGCCTGGGCTGGGCTGGGAGCTTCAGCTGTTGTTCCTGGGCCTGCTTCTTTCCTGGAAGCACGTAGGCTACCGACCAGGAGATGGTAAGGCAATATATCCCTTGTTCAGAGGCATTAGGTGCCATGTGCCAAGCCACCGATGCAAGATGTCCCCATGTTATGTACTGATGTAGGGCGTGCTGCACTTGCGATGGGGCTGGAATCCCCCAGTGCAGAGGCGTGCAGGGACCCCGGGTTTGTGGCAGGTGTTCTTGGCTGTGGCAGGGAGTGAGCTGGCTGAAGCAAGGAGTACTTCTGCCGGCACAGGAGCTGCTCCTCGACCTACCGAAGGTGGTGCCCCTCTGCCAAGGTCATGGATGCCCCTGGGATGAAGTAGGGGATTACTTTTTCTGAGGTGTTTGAGCCAGCAAGTCCCCCTGAGGAAACATGCGCCTAGGTGCTGATATAGGGTGTGCACTTGTGATGGGGCTGCAAGAGCCCCAGGGCGGAGTCATGCAGGGGCCCTGGTCTCTGGCATGAGGTTGCCTTGGCTGAGAAAGAAAGTGCCCTTAGCTGAAGCAAGAAGTACATGCGCGGGCACAGTAGATGCCCTTCTGCCTAGCCCTAGGCAGGCAGTCTAGCTCTGTTGAATCGCATGTCTGTGCCTCGCAAAGCCCAATTTATTTGCAGTTTGAGCGTGTTTGCAAGGTCTCTTCAAACATAAGAAGCGTGCACGCAATCTGTATTTTTGTTCCATACTGTAGAGATTACTAATCTCCACAGTATGGAACAAAAATACAGATTGTGCACGATTTTAAATTAAAAGTGTTGCCAAACCTTTTGTGTTGAAGTAAAGTAACTAAACCGAAAGAAATAATTGCACTTTTGCGTACAAAAACCGTGGAAATCAAAATTACTCTTACGTTACATTCGTTTTCTGCGTGCAATTCTCAAAAACCGGTTTACCGCCTTTATTGTCTCTTGTGAGTGTTAAGCAAAAATGTTCAGCAACGGGTAAATGGTGCATAGCGCAAAAGGCCCGGAAACAAACGGTGTCTAAGAAAACACCCTCGATTTAGTTGTCAATTCGAATTCAGGTTTGAATTCTGGAATGTTCTCCTCTTCCAGCCCTGATGGATGCTTGTAAATTGTACCTTTGTGAACAGTGTATATGTCTGGAAGCTTGCAAGTGCACTGCACGTGAGTTCGCCTGGTCCAAAGGAGGGCGCCGATAAACGTGTGATAATGCGTCAGGTGTGTTTGGCCATGTACGCAACTGACTGGTAGACTCTGGCAGAAGAACGAGGAATGCGCGTTCAGACGCTCTAAACAAATCAAGAAGAGGCAGCCAGCACCACGAAACATTACCTGCCACGTGCACTTCAAAAATGACAGCAGTGCCATATTGAATGGGAATTGCTTGCATGCCGGAGTTTCAGTCCCTCTTGGCGCATTGGAATGACAGCAGTGCCATATTGAATGGGAATTGCTTGCATGCCGGAGTTTCAGTCCCTCTTGGCGCATTGGAATGACAGCAGTGCCATATTGAATGGGAATTGGTTGCAGGTCGGGGTATCAGTCCATCTTGGCGCATTGGAATGACAGCAGTGCCATATTGAATGGGAATAGGTTGCACGTCGGGGTATCAGTCCATCTTGGCGCATTGGAATGACAGCAGGGCCATATTGAATGGGAATAGGTTGCACGTCGGTGTTTCAGTCCATCTTGGTGCATTGGAATGACAGCAGGGCCATATTGAATGGGAATAGGTTGCACGTCGGGGTATTAGTCCATCTTGGCGCATTGGAATGACAGCAGTGCCATATTGAATGGGAATTGGTTGCACGTCGGGGTATCAGTCCATCTTGGCGCATTGGAATGACAGCAGTGCCATATTGAATGGGAATTGGTTGCACGTCGGGCTATCAGTCCATCTTGGCGCATTGGAATGGCAGCAGTGCCATATTGAATGGGAATTGGTTGCACGTCGGGGTATCAGTCCATCTTGGCGCATTGGAATGACAGCAGTGCCATATTGAATGGGAATTGCTTGCACGCCGGAGTTTCAGTCCATCTTGGCGCATTGGAATGACAGCAGTGCCATATTGAATGGGAATAGAATGCATGCCGGAGTTTCAGTCCCTCTTGGCGCATTGGAATGACAGCAGTGCCATATTGAATGGGAATAGGTTGCACGTCGGGGTATCGGTTGCACGTCGGGGTATCGGTCCATCTTGGCGCATTGGAATGACAGCAGTGCCATATTGAATGGGAATTGGTTGCACGTTGGGGTATCAGTCCATCTTGGCGCATTGGAATGACAGCAGTGCCATATTGAATGGGAATAGGTTGCACGTCGGGGTATCAGTCCATCTTGGCGCATTGGAATGACAGCAGGGCCATATTGAATGGGAATAGGTTGCATGTCGGGGTATCAATCCATCTTGGCGCATTGGAATGACAGCAGGGCCATATTGAATGGGAATAGGTTGCACATCGGGGTATCAGTCCATCTTGGCGCATTGGAATGACAGCAGTGCCATTATGAATGGGAATTGCTTGCACATCGGGGTATCAGTCCATCTTGGCGCATTGGAATGACAGCAGTGCCATATTGAATGGGTATCGGTTGCACGTCAGGGTATCGCTCCATCTTGGTGCATTCGAATGACAGCAGTGCCACATTGAATGGGAATAGGTTGCACGTCGGGGTATCAGTCCATCTTGGCACATTGGAATGACAGCAGTGCCATATTGAATGGGAATAGGTTGCACGTCGGGGTATCAGTCCATCTTGGCGCATTGGAATGGCAACAGTGCCATATTGAATGGGTATCGGTTGCACGTCGGGGTATCGCTCCATCTTGGCGCATTGGAATGACAGCAGTGCCATATTGAATGGGAATCGGTTGCACGTCGGGGTATCAGTCCATCTTGGCGCATTGGAATGACAGCAGTGCCATATTGAATGGGAATAGGTTGCACGTCGGGGTATCAGTCAATCTTGGCGCATTGGAATGACAGCAGTGCCATATTGAATGGGAATAGGTTGCACGTCGGGGTATCAGTCCATCTTGGCGCATTGGAATGACAGCAGTGCCATATTGAATGGGAATAGGTTGCACGTCGGGGTATCAGTCCATCTTGGCGCATTGGAATGACAGCAGTGCCATATTGAATGGGAATAGGTTGCATGTCGGTGTTTCAGTCCATCTTGGCGCATTGGAATGACAGCAGGGCCATATTGAATGGGAATAGGTTACACGTCGGGGTATTAGTCCATCTTGGCGCATTGGAATGACAGCAGTGCCATATTGAATGGGAATAGGTTTCACGTCGGGGTATCAGTCCATCTTGGCGCATTGGAATGACAGCAGTACCATATTGAATGGGAATTGGTTGCACGTCGGGCTATCAGTCCATCTTGGCGCATTGGAATGGCAGCAGTGCCATATTGAATGGGACAGTCCATCTTGGCACATTGGAATGGCAGCAGTGCCATATTGAATGGGAATTGCTTGCACGCCGGAGTTTCAGTCCATCTTGGCGCATTGGAATGACAGCAGTGCCATATTGAATGGGAATAGATTGCATGCCGGAGTTTCAGTCCCTCTTGGTGCATTGGAATGACAGCAGTGCCATATTGAATGGGAATAGGTTGCACGTCGGGGTATCAGTCCATCTTGGCGCATTGGAATGACAGCAGTGCCATATTGAATGGGAATAGGTTGCACGTCGGGGTATCAGTCCATCTTGGCGCATTGGAATGACAGCAGTGCCATATTGAATGGGAATAGGTTTCACGTCGGGGTATCAGTCCATCTTGGCGCATCGGACTGACAGCAGTGCCATATTGAATGGGAATTGTTTGCACGTCGAGCTATCAGTCCATCGTGGCGCATTGGAATGACAGCAGTGCCATATTGAAGGGGAATTGGTTGCACGTCGGGGTTTCAGTCCATCTTGGCGCATTGGAATGACAGCAGTGCCATATTGAATGGGAATAGATTGCATGCCGGAGTTTCAGTCCCTCTTGGCGCATTGGAATGACAGCAGTGCCATATTGAATGGGAATAGGTTGCACGTCGGGGTATCGGTTGCACGTCGGGGCATCGGTCCATCTTGGCGCATTGGAATGACAGCAGTGCCATATTGAATGGGAATAGGTTGCACGTTGGGGTATCAGTCTATCTTGGCGCATTGGAATGGCAGGAGTGCCATATTGAATGGGAATTGGTTGCACGTCGGGGTATCAGTCCATCTTGGCGCATTGGAATGACAGCAGTGCCATATTGAATGGGAATAGGTTGCACGTCGGGGTATCAGTCCATCTTGGCGCATTGGAATGACAGCAGGGCCATATTGAATGGGAATAGGTTGCACGTTGGGGTATCAATCCATCTTGGCGCATTGGAATGACAGCAGTGCCATATTGAATAGGTATCAGTTGCACGTCGGGGTATCGGTCCATCTTGGCGCATTGGAATGACAGCAGTGCCATATTGAATGCGAATTGATTGCATGTCGGGGTTTCAGTCCATCTTGTCGCATTGGAATGACAGCAGTGCCATATTGAATGGGTATCGGTTGCACGTCGGGGTATCGGTCCATCTTGGCGCATTGGAATGACAGCAGTGTCATATTGAATGGGAATTGGTTGCACGTCGGGGTATCAGTCCATCTTGGCGCATTGGAATGACAGCAGTGCCATATTGAATGGGAATAGGTTGCACGTCGGGGTATCAGTCCATCTTGGCGCATTGGAATGACAGCAGTGCCATATTGAATGGGAATAGGTTGCATGTCGGTGTTTCAGTCCATCTTGGCGCATTGGAATGACAGCAGGGCCATATTGAATGGGAATAGGTTACACGTCGGGGTATTAGTCCATCTTGGCGCATTGGAATGACAGCAGTGCCATATTGAATGGGAATAGGTTTCACGTCGGGGTATCAGTCCATTTTGGCGCATTGGAATGACAGCAGTACCATATTGAATGGGAATTGGTTGCACGTCGGGCTATCAGTCCATCTTGGCGCATTGGAATGGCAGCAGTGCCATATTGAATGGGACAGTCCATCTTGGCACATTGGAATGGCAGCAGTGCCATATTGAATGGGAATTGCTTGCACGCCGGAGTTTCAGTCCATCTTGGCGCATTGGAATGACAGCAGTGCCATATTGAATGGGAATAGATTGCATGCCGGAGCTTCAGTCCCTCTTGGCGCATTGGAATGACAGCAGTGCCATATTGAATGGGAATAGGTTGCACGTCGGGGTATCAGTCCATCTTGGCGCATTGGAATGACAGCAGTGCCATATTGAATGGGAATAGGTTGCACGTCGGGGTATCAGTCCATCTTGGCACATTGGAATGACAGCAGTGCCATATTGAATGGGAATAGGTTTCACGTCGGGGTATCAGTCCATCTTGGCGCATCGGACTGACAGCAGTGCCATATTGAATGGGAATTGGTTGCACGTCGAGCTATCAGTCCATCGTGGCGCATTGGAATGACAGCAGTGCCATATTGAATGGGAATTGGTTGCACGTCGGGGTTTCAGTCCATCTTGGCGCATTGGAATGACAGCAGTGCCATATTGAATGGGAATAGATTGCATGCCGGAGTTTCAGTCCCTCTTGGCGCATTGGAATGACAGCAGTGCCATATTGAATGGGAATAGGTTGCACGTCGGGGTATCGGTTGCACGTCGGGGCATCGGTCCATCTTGGCGCATTGGAATGACAGCAGTGCCATATTGAATGGGAATAGGTTGCACGTTGGGTATCAGTCTATCTTGGCGCATTGGAATGGCAGGAGTGCCATATTGAATGGGAATTGGTTGCACGTCGGGGTATCAGTCCATCTTGGCGCATTGGAATGACAGCAGTGCCATATTGAATGGGAATAGGTTGCACGTCGGGGTATCAGTCCATCTTGGCGCATTGGAAGGACAGCAGGGCCATATTGAATGGGAATAGGTTGCACGTTGGGGTATCAATCCATCTTGGCGCATTGGAATGACAGCAGTGCCATATTGAATGGGAATTGATTGCATGTCGGGGTTTCAGTCCATCTTGTCGCATTGGAATGACAGCAGTGCCATATTGAATGAGTATCGGTTGCACGTCAGGGTATCGGTCCATCTTGGCGCATTGGAATGACAGCAGTGTCATATTGAATGGGAATTGATTGCATGTCGGGGTTTCAGTCCATCTTGTCGCATTGGAATGACAGCAGTGCCATATTGAATGGGTATCGGTTGCACGTCAGGGTATCGGTCCATCTTGGCGCATTGGAATGACAGCAGTGTCATATTGAATGGGAATTGGTTGCACGTCGGGGTATCAGTCCATCTTGGGGCATCTGGAATGACAGCAGTGCCATATTGAATGGGAATAGGTTGCACGTCGGGGTATCGGTCCATCTTGGCGCATTGGAATGACAGCAGTGCCATATTGAATGGGTATAGGTTGCACGTCGGGGTATCAGTCCATCTTGGCGCATTGGAATGACAGCAGTGCCATATTGAATGGGAATAGGTTGCACGTCGGTGTTTCAGTCCATCTTGGTGCATTGGAATGACAGCAGGGCCATATTGAATGGGAATAGGTTGCACGTCGGGGTATTAGTCCATCTTGGCGCATTGGAATGTCAGCATTGCTATATTGAATGGGAATAGGTTTCACGTCAGGGTATCAGTCCATCTTGGCGCATCGGAATGACAGCAGGGCCATATTGAATGGGAATAGGTTGCACGTTGGGGTATTAGTCCATCTTGGCGCATTGGAATGGCAGCAGTGCCATATTGAATGGGAATTGGTTGCACGTCGGGGTATCAGTCCATCTTGGCGCATTGGAATGACAGCAGTGCCATATTGAATGGGAATTGCTTGCAGGCGGGAGTTTCAGTCCATCTTGGCGCATTGGAATCACAGCAGTGCCATATTGAATGGGAATAGGTTGCACGTCAGGGTATCGGTTGCACGTCAGGGTATCGGTCCATCTTGGTGCATTGGAATGACAGCAGTGCCATATTGAATGGGAATAGGTTGCACGTCGGGGTATCAGTCCATCTTGGCGCATTGGAATGACAGCAGTGCCATATTGAATGGGAATTGCTTGCACGCTGGGGTATCGGTCCATCTTGGCGCATTGGAATGACAGCAGTGCCATTTTGAATGGGTATCGGTTGCACGTCGGGGTATCAGTCCATCTTGGCGCATTGGAATGACAGAAGTGCCATATTGAATGGGAATTGATTGCATGTTGGGGTTTCAGTCTATCTTGGCGCATTGGAATGACAGCAGTGCCATATTGAATGGGTATCGGTTGCACGTCGGGGTATCGGTCCATCTTGGCGCATTGGAATGACAGCAGTGCCATATTGAATGGGAATAGGTTGCACGTCGGGGTATCAGTCCATCTTGGTGCATTGGAATGGCAGCAGTGCCATATTGAATGGGAATTGGTTGCGCGTCGGGGTATCAGTCCATCTTGGCGCATTGGAATGACAGCAGTGCCATATTGAATGGGAATAGGTTGCACGTCGGGTATCAGTCCATCTTGGCGCATTGGAATGACAGCAGTGCCATATTGAATGGGAATAGGTTGCACGTCGGGGCATCAGTCCATCTTGGCGCATTGGAATGACAGCAGTGCCATATTGAATGGGAATAGGTTGCACGTCGGTGTTTCAGTCCATCTTGGCGCATTGGAATGACAGCAGGGCCATATTGAATGGGAATAGGTTGCATGTCGGGGTATTAGTCCATCTTGGCGCATTGGAATGACAGCAGTGCCATATTGAATGGGAATAGGTTTCACGTCGGGGTATCAATCCATCTTGGCGCATTGGAATGACAGCACAGTGCCATATTGAATGGGTATTGGTTGCACGTCGGGCTATCAGTCCATCTTGGCGCATTGGAATGACAGCAGTGCCATATTGAATGGGAATTGCTTGCACGCCGGAGTTTCAGTCCATCTTGGCGCATTGGAATGACAGCACAGTGCCATATTGAATGGGAATAGGTTGCACGTCGGGGTATCGGTCCATCTTGGCGCATTGGAATGACAGCAGTGCCATATTGAATGGGAATAGGTTGCACGTCGGGGTATCAGTCCTTCTTGGCGCATTGGAATGACAGCAGTGCCATATTGAATGGGAATAGGTTGCACATCGGGTATCAGTCCATCTTGGCGCATTGGAATGACAGCAGGGCCATATTGAATGGGAATAGGTTGCACGTCGGGGTATCAGTCCATCTTGGCGCATTGGAATGACAGCAGGGCCATATTGAATGGGAATAGGTTGCACGTCGGGGTATCAGTCCATCTTGGCGCATTGGAATGACAGCAGTGCCATATTGAATGGGAATTGCTTGCACATCGGGGTATCAGTCCATCTTGGCGCATTGAAATGACAGCAGGGCCATATTGAACGGGAATAGGTTGCACATCGGGGTATTGGTCCATCCTGGCACATTGGAATGATAGCAGTGCCATATTGAATGGGAATAGGTTGCACGTCGGGGATCCAGTCCATCTTGGCGCATTGGAATGACAGCGTGCCATATTGAATGGGAATAGGTTGCACGTCGGGGTATAAGTCCATCTTGGCGCATTGGAATGGCAGCAGTGCCATATTGAATGGGAATTGCTTGCACGCCGGAGTTTCAGTCCATCTTGGCGCATTGGAATGACAGCAGTGCCATATTGAATGGGAATTGCTTGCACGCCGGAGTTTCAGTCCATCTTGGCGCATTGGAATGACAGCAGTGCCATATTGAATGGGAATTGGTTGCACATCAGGATATCAGTCCATCTTGGCGGATTGGAATGACAGCAGTGCCATATTGAATGGGAATTGCTTGCACGCCGGAGTTTCAGTCCATCTTGGTGCATTGGAATGACAGCAGTGCCATATTGAACGGGAATTGCTTGCACGTCGGTGTTTCAGTCCATCTTGGCGCATTGAAATGACAGCAGTGCCATATTGAACAGGAATTGCTTGCACGCCGGAGTTTCAGTCCATCTTGGCGCATTGGAATGACAGCAGTGCCATATTTAATGGGAATAGGTTGCACGTCGGGGTATCGGTCCATCTTGGCGCATTGGAATGACAGCAGTGCCATATTGAATGGGAGTAGGTTGCATGTCGGGGTATCGGGGGCAGTCCCTCTTGGCGCATTGGAATGACAGCAGTGCCATATTGAATGGGAATAGGTTGCATGCCGGAGTTTCAGTCCCTCTTGGCGCATTGGAATGACAGCAGTGCCATATTGAATGGGAATAGGTTGCATGCCAGAGTTTCAGTCCATCTTGGCGCATTGGAATGACAGCAGTGCCATTTTGAATGGGAATAGATTGCATGTCGGGGTTTCAGTCCCTCCTGGCGCATTGGAATGACAGCAGTGTCATATTGAATGGGAATAGGTTGCATGTCGGGGTTTCAGTCCCTCTTGGCGCATTGGAATGACAGCAGTGCCATATTGAATGGGAATTGTTTGCACGCCGGAGTTTCAGTCCCTCTTGGGGCATTGGAATGACAGCAGTGCCATATTGAATGGGAATAGGTTGCAAGTCGGGGTTTCAGTCCCTCTTGGGGCATTGGAATGACAGCAGTGTCATATTGAATGGGAATAGGTTGCACGTCGGGGTTTCAGTCCCTCTTGGCGCATTGGAATGACCCCAGTGTCATATTGAATGGGAATAGGTTGCACGTCGGGGTTTCAGTCCCTCTTGGCGCATTGGAATGAAAGCAGTGTCATATTGAATGGCAATAGGTTGCACGTCGGGGTATCAGTCCCTCTTGGCGCATTGGAATAACAGCAGTGCCATATTGAATGGGAATAGGTTGCACGTCGGGGTATCAGTCCCTCTTGGTGCATTGGAATGACAGCAGTGCCATATTGAATGGAAATAGGTTGCAAGTCGGGGTATCAGTCCCTCTTGGCGCATTGGGATGATAGCAGTGCCATATTGAATGGGAATAGGTTGCACGTCGGGGTATCAGTCCATCTTGGCGCATTGGAATGGCAGCAGTGCCATATTGAATGGGAATTATGGGAATTGATTGCACGTCGGGGTATCAGTCCATCTTGGCACATTGGAATGACAGCAGTGCCATATTGAATGGAAATTGATTGCACGTCGGGGTTTCAGTCCATCTTGGCGCATTGGAATGACAGCAGTGCCATATTGAATGGGTATCGGTTGCACGTCGGGGTATCGGTCCATCTTGGCGCATTGGAATGACAGCAGTGCCATACTGAATGGGAATAGGTTGCACATCGGGGTATCAGTCCATCTTGGCGCATTGGAATGGCAGCAGTGCCATATTGAATGGGAATTGGTTGAACGTCGGGGTATCAGTCCATCTTGGCGCATTGGAATGACAGCAGCGCCATTATGAATGGGAATAGGTTGCACGTCGGTATATCAGTCCATCTTGGCGCATTGGAATGACAGCAGTGCCATATTGAATGGGAATAGGTTGCACTTCGGGGTATCAGTCCATCTTGGCGCATTGGAATGACAGCAGTGCCATATTGAATGGGAATAGGTTGCACATCGGGATATCAGTCCATCTTGGCGCATTGGAATGACAGCAGTGCCATATTAAATGGGAATAGGTTGCGCGTCGGTGTTTCAGTCCATCTTGGCGCATTGGAATGACAGCAGGGCCATATTGAATGGGAATAGGTTGCACGTCGGGGTATCAGTCCATCTTGGCGCATTGGAATGACAGCAGTGCCATATTAAATGGGAATAGGTTGCACGTCAGTGTTTCAGTTCATCTTGGTGCATTGGAATGACAGCAGGGCCATATTGAATGGGAATAGGTTGCACGTCGGGGTATTAGTCCATCTTGGCGCATTGGAATGACAGCAGTGCCATATTGAATGGGAATAGGTTGCACGTCGGGCTATCAGTCCATCTTGGTGCATTGGAATGGCAGCAGTGCCATATTGAATGGGAATTGCTTGCACGCCAGAGTTTCAGTCCATCTTGGCGCATTGGAATGACAGGAGTGCCATATTGAATGGGAATAGATTGCATGCCGGAGTTTCAGTCCCTCTTGGCGCATTGGAATGACAGCAGTGCCATATTGAATGGGAATAGGTTGCACGTCGGGGTATCGGTTACACGTCGGGGTATCGGTCCATCTTGGGGCATTGGAATGACAGCAGTGCCATATTGAATGGGAATAGGTTGCACGTCGAGGGTATCAGTCCATCTTGGCGCATTGGAATAGCAGCAGTGCCATATTGAATGGGAATTGGTTGCACGTCGGGATATCAGTCCATCTTGGCGCATTGGAATGACAGCAGGGCCATATTGAATGGGAATAGGTTGCACGTCGGGGTATCAATCCATCTTGGGCATTGGAATGACAGCAGGGCCATATTGAATGGGAATAGGTTGCATGTCGGGGTATCAGTCCATCTTGGCGCATTGGAATGACAGCAGTGCCATATTGAATGGGAATTGCTTGCACGTCGGGGTATCAGTCCATCTTGGCGCATTGGAATGACAGCAGTGCCATATTGAATGGGTATCGGTTACACGTCGGGGTATCGGTCCATCTTGGTGCATTGGAATGACAGCAGTGCCATATTGAATGGGAATTGGTTGCACGTCGGGGTATCAGTCCATCTTGGCGCATTGGAATGACAGCAGTGCCATATTGAATGGGAATTGATTGCATGTCAGGGTTTCAGTCCATCTTGGCGCATTGGAATGACAGCAGTGCCATATTGAATGGGTATCGGTTGCACGTCGGGGTATTGGTCCATCTTGGCGCATTGGAATGACAGCAGTGCCATATTGAATGGGAATTAGTTGCACGTCGCGGTATCAGTCCATCTTGGCGCATTGGAATGACAGCAGTGCCATATTGAATGGGAATAGGTTGCACGTCGGGGTATCAGTCCATCTTGGCGCATTGGAATGACAGCAGTGCCATATTGAATGGGAATAGGTTGCACGTCGGGGTATCAGTCCATCTTGGCGCATTGGAATGACAGCAGTGCCATATTGAATGGGAATAGGTTGCACGTCGGGGTATCAGTCCATCTTGGCGCATTGGAATGACAGCAGTGCCATATTGAATGGGAATAGGTTGCACGTCGGTGTTTCAGTCCATCTTGGCGCATTGGAATGACAGCAGGGCCATATTGAATGGGAATAGGTTGCACGTCGGGGTATTAGTCCATCTTGGCGCATTGGAATGACAACAGTGCCATATTGAATGGGAATAGGTTTCACGTCGGGGTATCAGTTCATCTTGGCGCATTGGAATGACCGCAGTGCCATATTGAATGGGAATAGGTTGCACGTCAGGGTATCCGTCCATCTTGGCGCATTGGAATGACAGCAGTGCCATATTGAATGGGAATAGGTTGCACGTCGGTGTTTCGGTCCATCTTGGCGCATTGGAATGACAGCAGTGCCATATTGAATGGGAATAGGTCGCACGTCGGGGTATCGGTCCATCCTGGCGCATTGGAATGACAGCAGTGCCATATTGAATTTGAATAGGTCGCACGTCGGGGTATCAGTCCATCTTGGCGCATTGGAATGACAGCGTGCCATATTGAATGGGAATAGGTTGCACGTCGGGGTATCAGTCCATCTTGGCGCATTGGAATGACAGCAGTGCCATATTGAATGGGAATTGCTTGCACGCCGGAGTTTCAGTCCATCTTGGCGCATTGGAATGACAGCAGTGCCATATTGAATGGGAATTGGTTGCACGTCAGGATATCAGTCCATCTTGGCGCATTGGAATGATAGCAGTGCCATATTGAATGGGAATTGCTTGCACGCCGGAGTTTCAGTCCATCTTGGCGCATTGGAATGACAGCAGTGCCATATTGAACGGGAATTGCTTGCACGTCGATGTTTCAGTCCATCTTGGCGCATTGAAATGACAGCAGTGCCATATTGAACGGGAATTGCTTGCACGTCGATGTTTCAGTCCATCTTGGCGCATTGAAATGACAGCAGTGCCATATTGAACGGGAATTGCTTGCACGCCGGAGTTTCAGTCCATCTTGGCGCATTGGAATGACAGCAGTGCCATATTGAATGGGAATAGGTTGCACGTCGGGGTATCGGTCCATCTTGGCGCATTTGACAGCAGTGCCATAATGAATGGGAATAGGTTGCACGTCAGTGTTTCGGTCCATCATTGGAATGACAGCAGTGCCATATTGAATGGGAATAGGTCGCACGTCGGGGTATCGGTCCATCTTGGCGCATTGGAATGACAGCAGTGCCATATTGAATGGGAATAGGTCGCACGTCGGGGTATCAGTCCATCTTGGCGCATTGGAATGACAGCGTGCCATATTGAATGGGAATAGGTTGCACGTCGGGGTATCAGTCCATCTTGGCGCATTGCAATGACAGCGTGCCATATTGAATGGGAATAGGTTGCACGTCGGGGTATCAGTCCATCTTGGCGCATTGGAATGATAGCAGTGCCATATTGAATGGGAATTGCTTACACGCCGGAGTTTCAGTCCATCTTGGCGCATTGGAATGACAGCAGTGCCATATTGAACGGGAATTGCTTGCACGTCGGTGTTTCAGTCCATCTTGGCGCATTGGAATGACAGCAGTGCCATATTGAATGGGAATAGATTGCACGTCGGGGTATCGGTCCATCTTGGTGCATTGGAATGACAGCAGTACCTTATTGAATGGGAATAGATTGCACGCCGGAGTTTCAGTCCCTCTTGGCGCATTGGAATGACAGCAGTGCCATATTGAATGGGAATAGGTTGCACGCCAGAGTTTCAGTCCCTCTTGGCGCATTGGAATGACAGCAGTGCCATATTGAATGGGAATAGGTTGCACGCCGGGGTTTCAGTCCCTCCTGGCGCATTGGAATGACAGCAGTGCCATATTGAATGGGAATAGGTGGCACGTCGGGGTATCAGTCCATCTTGGCGCATTGGAATGACAGCAGGGCCATATTTAATGGGAATAGGTTGCACGTCGGGGTATCAGTCCATCTTGGCGCATTGGAATGACAGCAGTGCTATAATGAATGGGAATAGGTTGCACGTCGGGGTATCAGTCCATCTTGGCGCATTGGAATGACAGCAGTGCCATATTGAATGGGAATAGGTTGCACGTCGGGGTATCAGTCCATCTTGGCGCATTGGAATGACAGCAGTGCCATATTGAATGGGAATAGGTTGCACGTCAGGGTATCGGTCCATCTTGGCGCATTGGAATGACAGCAGTGCCATATTGAATGGGAATAGGTTGCACGTCGGGTTATCGGTCCATCCTGGCGCATTGGAATGACAGCAGTGCCATATTGAATGGGAATAGGTCGCACGTCGGGGTATCAGTCCATCTTGGCGCATTGGAATGACAGCGTGCCATATTGAATGGGAATAGGTTGCACGTCGGGGTAACAGTTCATCTTGGCGCATTGGAATGACAGCAGTGCCATATTGAATGGTAATTGCTTGCACGCCGGAGTTTCAGTCCATCTTGGCGCATTGGAATGACAGCAGTGCCATATTGAATGGGAATTGGTTGCACGTCAGGATATCAGTCCATCTTGGCGCATTGGAATAATAGCAGTGCCATATTGAATGGGAATTGCTTCCACGCCGGAGTTTCAGTCCATCTTGGCGCATTGGAATGACAGCAGTGCCATATTAAACGGAAATTGCTTGCACGTCGATGTTTCAGTCCATCTTGGCGCATTGAAATGACAGCAGTGCCATATTGAACGGGAATTGCTTGCACGCCGGAGTTTCAGTCCATCTTGGCGCATTGGAATAACAGCAGTGCCATATTGAACGGGAATAGGTTGCACGTCGGGGTATCGGTCCATCTTGGAGCATTGGAATGACAGCAGTGCCATAATGAATGGGAATAAGTTGCACGTCAGTGTTTCGGTCCATCTTGGCGCATTGGAATGACAGCAGTGCCATATTGAATGGGAATTGCTTGCACGCCGGAGTTTCAGTCCATCTTGGCGCATTGGAATGACAGCAGTGCCATATTGAATGGGAATTGGTTGCACGTCAGGATATCGGTCCATCTTGGCGCATTGGAATGACAGCAGTGCCATATTGAATGGGAATAGGTCGCACGTCGGGGTATCGGTCCATCCTGGCGCATTCGAATGACAGCAGTGCCATATTGAATGGGAATAGGTCGCACGTCGGGGTATCAGTCCATCTTGGCGCATTTGAATGACAGCGTGCCATATTGAATGGGAATTGGTTGCACGCCAGAGTTTCAGTCCATCTTGGCGCATTGGAATGACAGCAGTGCCATATTGAACGGGAATTGCTTGCACGTCGGTGTTTCAGTCCATCTTGGCGCATTGGAATGACAGCAGTGCCATATTGAATGGGAATAGATTGCACGTCGGGGTATCGGTCCATCTTGGCGCATTGGAATGACAGCAGTACCTTATTGAATGGGAATAGATTGCACGCCGGAGTTTCAGTCCCTCTTGGCGCATTGGAATGACAGCAATGCCATATTGAATGGGAATAGGTTGCACGCCGGAGTTTCAGTCCCTCTTGGCGCATTGGAATGACAGCAGTGCCATATTGAATGGGAATAGGTTGCACGCCAGAGTTTCAGTCCATCTTGGCGCATTGGAATGACAGCAGTGCCATTTTGAATGGGAATAGATTGCATGCCGGGGTTTCAGTCCATCTTGGCGCATTGGAATGACAGCAGTGCCATTTTGAATAGGAATAGATTGCATGCCGGGGTTTCAGTCCCTCCTGGCGCATTGGAATGACAGCAGTGCCATTTTGAATGGGAATAGGTTGCATGTCGGGGTTTCAGTCCCTCCTGGCGCATTGGAATGACAGCAGTGCCATATCGAATGGGAATAGGTTGCACGTCGGGGTATCGGTTGCACGTCGGGGTATCGGTCCATCTTGGTGCATTGGAATGACAGCTGTGCCATATTGAATGGGAATGGGTTGCACGCCGGAGTTTCAGTCCCTCTTGGCTCATTGGAATGACAGCCGTGCCATATTGAATGGGAATAGGTTGCACGTCGGGGTTTCAGTCCCTCTTGGCGCATTGGAATGACAGCAGTGCCATATTGAATGGGAATAGGTTGCACGTCGGGGTTTCAGTCCCTCTTGGCGCATTGGAATGACAGCAGTGCCATATTGAATGGGAATAGGTTGCACGTCGGGGTATCAGTCCCTCTTGGCGCATTGGAATGACAGCAGTGCCATATTGAATGGGAATAGGTTGCACGTCGGGGTATCAGTCCATCTTGGCGCATTGGGTTGACAGCAGTGCCATATTGAATGGGAATAGGTTGCACGTCGGGGTATCAGTCCATCTTGGCGCATTGGGTTGACAGCAGTGCCATATTGAATGGGAATAGGTTGCACGTCAGTGTTTCATTCCATCTTGGCGCATTGGGATGACAGCAGTGCCATATTGAATGGGAATAGGTTGCACGTCGGTGTTTCAGTCCATCTTGGCGCATTGGGATGACAGCAGTGCCATATTGAATGGGAATAGGTTGCACGTCGGTGTTTCAGTCCATCTTGGCGCATTGGGATGACAGCAGTGCCCTATTGAATGGGAATAGGTTGTACGTCGGGGTATCAGTCCCTCTTGGCGCATTGGGATGACAGCAGTGCCCTATTGAATGGGAATAGGTTGCACGTCGGGGTATCAGTCCCTCTTGGCGCATTGGGATGACAGCAGTGCCCTATTGAATGGGAATAGGTTGCACGTCGGGGTATCAGTCCCTCTTGGCGCATTGGGATGACAGCAGTGCCCTATTGAATGGGAATAGGTTGCACGTCGGGGTTTCAGTCCCTCTTGGCGCATTGGAATGACAGCAGTGCCATATTGAACGGGAATAGGTTGCACGTAGGGGTATCAGTCCCTCTTGGCGCATTGGGATGACAGCAGTGCCATATTGAACTCAGTCCCTCTTGGCGCATTGGGATGACAGCAGTGCCATATTGAACGGGAATAGGTTGCATGCCGGAGTTTCAGCTCTGTTGTGAGCCTCATTCCAGACCTGCACGCAAACAATTGTCCTCAGCTGTTTACCTGCAGCGAGGAACATGTGAAGCTCAATGCCACACATTAACAAGCAGATGTGCAATGTGTATTGTTACTAGTTCCATGTGCATTAAGTGAACATTACCAGTTACTTGTATCTGTTATGTGTCGCACTGTAAACTCGCTTTCCTTTTTATTTGCTCAATCCCCTGTGCTAATAGCTTTATAGGAGGGACCATTAATCCCTGGGGATATCAACAAAGCACACATTCTTGCGACTCCTGCTTTCACTTGGTTGCAGAAGCTGCTGGTGTCATCATAAGGCTTAATCCTCAGTCAGCCGGTGCATATGGACCTGTGTATGCCGCAGCAAAGTGCTGTAGTGTAAAGTTATCTTGCAAGATTGTCCATCTCGGGCATCCGCTTCTGACTTAGAACACTGTCTACAATGCCCAAAGCCTCCAATTCACTAGCATTCCTTCCATAAACCAGGGTGTGGAATGCCAGGCTCACAACATTCCGCCACCACTTTAAAAAGGGAATGCACTTTGCTTGAATCTCTTTAAACATTTTGTGACGGATGCAGATGTTGCATGGCTGTGTGGGAGTCTCGGGGCCTTATTTGACTTTCCTTTGGTGTAAGGTACTGCATGCGTTCACAGCTGATTGCTCAGAGGTGATCTATGAGGCAGAAGATGCTGATGGGCTCAGCCCACATCAACAGAAGATCCAATTGTTTTCCATGGTAGGTTTTTTTATCTAATAATTATGCTGATGATGAGTGTAGATATGTGTTTTTTTGGCGCATTGGAATGACAGCAGTGCCATATTGAACGGGAATTGCTTGCACGTCGGTGTTTCAGTCCCTCTTGGCGCATTGGAATGACAGCAGTGCCATATTGAATGAGAATAGGTTGAGTTTCAGTCCCTCTTGGCGCATTGGAATGACAGCAGTGCCATATTGAATGGGAATAGGTTGCACGCCAGAGTTTCAGTCCATCTTGGCGCATTGGAATGACAGCAGTGCCATTTTGAATGGGAATAGATTGCATGCCGGGGTTTCAGTCCATCTTGGCGCATTGGAATGACAGCAGTGCCATTTTGAATAGGAATAGATTGCATGCCGGGGTTTCAGTCCCTCCTGGCGCATTGGAATGACAGCAGTGCCATTTTGAATGGGAATAGGTTGCATGTCGGGGTTTCAGTCCCTCCTGGCGCATTGGAATGACAGCAGTGCCATATTGAATGGGAATAGGTTGCACGTCGGGGTATCGGTTGCACGTCGGGGTATCGGTCCATCTTGGTGCATTGGAATGACAGCAGTGCCATATTGAATGGGAATAGGTTGCACGTCGGGGTATCCGTCCATCTTGGCACATTGGAATGGCAGCAGTGCCATATTGAATGGGAATGGGTTGCACGCCGGAGTTTCAGTCCCTCTTGGCTCATTGGAATGACAGCTGTGCCATATTGAATGGGAATAGGTTGCACGTCGGGGTTTCAGTCCCTCTTGGCGCATTGGAATGACAGCAGTGCCATATTGAATGGGAATAGGTTGCACGTCGGGGTTTCAGTCCCTCTTTGCGCATTGGAATGACAGCAGTGCCATATTGAATGGGAATAGGTTGCACGTCGGGGTATCAGTCCCTCTTGGCGCATTGGAATGACAGCAGTGCCATATTGAATGGGAATAGGTTGCACGTCGGGGTATCAGTCCATCTTGGCGCATTGGGTTGACAGCAGTGCCATATTGAATGGAATAGGTTGCACGTCGGTGTTTCAGTCCATCTTGGCGCATTGGGATGACAGCAGTGCCATATTGAATGGGATTAGGTTGCACGTCGGGGTATCAGTCCCTCTTGGCGCATTGGGATGACAGCAGTGCCATATTGAATGGGAATAGGTTGCACGTCGGGGTTTCAGTCCCTCTTGGCGCATTGGAATGACAGCAGTGCCATATTGAATGGGAATAGGTTGCACGTCGGAGTATCAGTCCATCTTGGCGAATTGGGTTGACAGCAGTGCCATATTGAATGGAATAGGTTGCACGTCGGTGTTTCAGTCCATCTTGGCGCATTGGGATGACAGCAGTGCCATATTGAATGGGAATAGGTTGCACGTCGGGGTATCAGTCCATCTTGGCGCATTGGGTTGACAGCAGTGCCATATTGAATGGGATTAGGTTGCACGTCGGTGTTTCAGTCCATCTTGGCGCATTGGGATGACAGCAGTGCCATATTGAATGGGAATAGGTTGCACGTCGGTGTTTCAGTCCATCTTGGCGCATTGGGATGACAGCAGTGCCCTATTGAATGGGAATAGGTTGCACGTCGGGGTATCAGTCCCTCTTGGCGCATTGGAATGACAGCAGTGCCCTATTGAATGGGAATAGGTTGCACGTCGGGGTATCAGTCCCTCTTGGCGCATTGGGATGACAGCAGTGCCATATTGAATGGGAATAGGTTGCACGTCGGGGTTTCAGTCCCTCTTGGCGCATTGGAATGACAGCAGTGCCATATTGAACGGGAATAGGTTGCACGTCGGGGTTTCAGTCCCTCTTGGCGCATTGGAATGACAGCACTGCCATATTGAACGGGAATAGGTTGCACGTCGGGGTATCAGTCCCTCTTGGCGCATTGGGATGACAGCAGTGCCATATTGAACGGGAATAGGTTGCATGCCGGAGTTTCAGCTCTGTGCATTAAGTGAACATTACCAGTTACTTGTATCTGTTATGTGTCGCACTGTAAACTCCCTTTCCTTTTTATTTGCTCAATCCCCTGTGCTAATAGCTTTATAGGAGGGACCATTAATCCCTGGTGACATCAACAAAGCACACATTCTTGCGACTCCTGCTTTAATCTCTTTAAACATTTTGTGACGGATGCAGATGTTGCATGGCTGTGTGGGAGTCTCGGGGCCTTATTTGACTTTCCTTTGGTGTAAGGTACTGCATGCGTTCACAGCTGATTGCTCAGAGGTGATCTATGAGGCAGAAGATGCTGATGGGCTCAGCCCACATCAACAGAAGATCCAATTGTTTTCCATGGTAGGTTTTTTTATCTAATAATTATGCTGATGATGAGTGTAGATATGTGTTTTTTTTACGTGAATAAAATACTACTCCACAAAGTTTTAAATGTATAACTGCTTTATGCTTATAGGCTCTGCCTCTAAGTGCGGGAATAGGCCGCTGTTACAATCATTTGCGACATAATTCAGGGCGGAAATGTATACCCTTAGCTGAATGGATGCCTCCGATTGCCAACGTGCATGTGCCTTGTGTGCCTTCTTTGGGGGTTATTATGAATTAAGATCTATGATGGCGGCGATAAGGTTAATCTGCTGAAAGCGCCATGACGCACACCATACAAAAGTGGCTCACAGTTGCAAATGGATATTCATTCCTTTTGTGACACTGTTTGAATAGTAACCGGGGGGGGGGGGGGGGGGGGGAGGGGGATTTGATAAAGAAAGTGTCATGCAAATTGCGCATTTTAAAGAATATTTATTCAGCAACACTGGTGAAAACTACTAACCCCATAGTGAAGTTGCTCATCAAACTGACCACACTGGCCAAGAAGTGGCCCACTTTGACCAAATAAACTGGCCCACACCAGCATTTTGCGTTTTTGGTTCTGCCATGGAGGAAACTGCACAGGGGCAGTGAGTACTGAGCTGTGTGGGAAGGGTGTTGCATGCTTACTGTTACATGATTGAGTGAAAGAGCATCATCATTCAAGCCAGAAGCCACATAGAAGGATACATACTTTACAGTTAAGTTGGAACATACACAGTTGGGAATAGCATGTCATTATGTGACTACCTACAAACATACTTGCATACATAGAAGTAATAGCCGGTATTGGTTTTGCACGTGCTCTATGAGTGTAACAGCTCGCTGGAAGCATGTGCAGTGATCAGAACCTTACCCTAACATCCCCAACCTATCCATAACCTCTCCCTGTGCCTCATTCCGGCTTCCCTACTTCCCCCCTTCCTATCCAACCATCGTCACCCTAACCATCTTTCCCTGCCGGGGTTGCGGAGCCCTGTATAAGCATCGACTTGCAGCAGGTCCCATAACCACAGTGGGGGAGATTGGTTCATGCCACTTCTGCGTCTCAGAGCTGTGGACCTTGTCACAGAACTATAAGTATGCAAAGTTATGTTATTTTATGAGTTGTGTTGTAATGTAATATTTGAGCATAGATACAACTGGCAAGTTACATTCCATGGTCATCATTTAGCTGTACTGCTTATTCAATGCAACTCTATTTTCATTACTGGTGGCAATGAGTAGAGATCCCTTGAATCTGGTTCTGCAAAATAAATATTCAGCTATGTGATGTTGTTGTTTTTAAAAATAAAAACAAAAGGAATGTTATCACTTTCTCAAGCGTTTATACAAAACATAACATGCAACAGACACATGAACCCTCCAGACGTAGCATTTTCTGTAAAGTCTTGAATTGACGTGAATCACAGATGATGGTTTGAGGGCCACTTTTTTGAGCCGAGGGGTGGGCCACTTTTTTTGGGGTGTCCGGGCCTATTTCAGGTCCCAGTCCGGCTCTGGGGTGGTGAAGTACCCAGTGACGAAAAGGAGCCACAAGGACGGCTTCCACGTCCCAGGACACTCCGGATCCAAAGGTTTCAGGAAAAGAAGGTCCACACACACACCAGCAACCGGAGCCAGACCAAGTATCACACGAAAAGAGCAAACCCAAGGAACCGGAAGGCAAAGGAGTGCTCCAGGGAGACAGACATGGAAGAAGAGCAGGCGGTCCAAGAAATGGGCCAAGCAACAGCCACATCCACATCTGTATTTCTAAGAAGACCACAAACCTTCCAACTACAGCCACAACAGGACAGGCGTCCTCGGTAGGAGGAATGGGTAGAAGAGTTCTCCGAGTTCATAAAAGCAGTAGGGGACGAGAAATCTACAGCCCTCCTTGACATCCTAACCAACCTGGCTGGGAAAGAGATAAAGGAAAGCCTTAAGACCATTCCACCACATGAGAGAACGACATATGACCTGGCCATCACCGCCTTGACCAAGAGACTGGTTGCAGAGACAAACAAGGATTTAGAAAGGTATGAATTCAGCCAATGCCAGCAACTGCCGCATGAAACAATAGGAGACTTCATCATCAGGTTATAAAAACAAATATCCCAATACGGTTGGGAATAATTGAAGGCTGCACATCACCGATATTTCAAAAGGACCGCCTCAAGAAATCTCTCTCGCTGGAGGAAATACTAGAGCTGGCCCATATTTATGAAAGGGTGGACATGCAGGCTGCAAAGATTGAAAACCCAAAGGAGGCTGGCACTATCGGTGCCATATGTGCAGAATGGCCAACACTGCCCCTTGGCCAGGCTAGCACAGGCGGGGCACCTCGTCAATTCACAGCACAGCAGAGCCGAGGAGACCAAATGTGCTACAGGTGTGGCCTGTCGTTCCCCCACGGGGACTGTGCCCGGCAATGGGCCACCAGTGTGCCAGATGTGGGAGGGAGAACCACTTTGAGTCGGTGTGCAGGGATGGGGTACTCTTCCCACCAAGTGGCACACCGCCCCTGCAAATTAGAATGACGAGAGTGTTAGACGAAGTGCACCTGTGGGAACCAGGAAAGCAAGCTGAGCCACCGGACTGGTACTCAAGAATGGGCACACGACCACATGGAGAACAAAGGTGAAAAGCCTGGGAGTAGAATTAGATTAGCCCAAGCAGTCGGAGGACCAGGGGGACACCATTTGTACAGAATGGGGACCAAGGTCAGTGGACTGACCGAAAGAGAGGGAAGCTCAATGTTAAGTGGGGGTAGGGTAGGGTGTTGCAGACAGAAATGACCATGGACTGCCATAAACATAGGATGACCTTAAGAGAGGTACAGGAAGCTGGAGGCACGGGGTGGGCAGCAAGAAGGAAAGGGGGGGGGGGAAAGGCAGTCGAGAAAGAGAAAGTATAAAGAGACGGTTAACGTTACTTTGGCTCCGTCTTTCTGTACCCAGTGTGGAAGGCCCAGTGTGCAAGCATGAATGTACTGTGGCCCGCAATCGAAATATCGATCACAACACAGCCGTCGAGGAAATGTAGTCTGTTCTTAGTTTCCATTGCTTAGAGGCAAGGCCACAGGAGTCAGGAAGAAGCAGCCCCACCAGAGTGCTGAGGGGAGGAAGGAGTGGCAGGCAATCATGGGCAGCACTGCCCAAGTACTAGTGTGGGCAGAGGTGAACACCGCTAACATGAAAGCTATCAGGATCCATGGATATACCGTTGAATATTGCCTGGAAGCCCTGGAACCTGATTGGCTAGCAAGATTCCAACGCTCTGACCGGTGTCCTAATATGCAGGGGCGCCGAGTAGGCGGGTGCTCGGGGGCCTGGGCACCCGCCGGCAGAATGAAGTCGGGGCTGAGCCCCCCCCCCCCCGGGCCGGAGAGAACAGACGCAGTATGGATGGCCCTTTGTTCCATCCATGCTGTGTCTCTCTCTGGCGGCCCTGGTGAAAGCCGGGTAAAAAAGGATGTTTAAAAATTGAGGGATGGATGCAAAGCAAGAGGATCTTGTTTTGCATCTGTTCCTCAATTTCCAAAAATCGTTTTGGTTTGGGTATACTTCTACATCTGTGCACCCGGGTGCATGGATGTAGAGGTACACCCAACCCAAAACGATTTTTAGAAATGGAGGCACAGGTGCAAAGCAAGTCTGTCCCTCAATTTCTAAAAATCTTTTTGGGTTGGGTGTACCTCTACATCTCTGCACCCCTCTTGCATTGCATCTGCAGAGGGAGGTGGCAGGGAGAGGGCAAATGAGACTGTTTGCATGTCTCTGAGTGTGTACGTGGTGAGGGTGAATGCTATGCTATGGGCAGAGGAACGGAGGCGTTGAGGGAGGCAACTCCCCTGAATTCTAAGGAAGGTAACAGCGTGAGAGAGGGTGGGAGTGTGGGGCGAGGTGGGATCACCTTCTTGGGGGGGCGTTTAGCGGGGTCAGGAGGCAGTAGAATGTGATCATTTTGGCTTTTGAAGACCACACAAATCGGCTGAAATAAATCAGTCTCTTTTGTATTTGTTCTTCAAAATGCAGAATTATCACATATAACCCAGTATGGACCTTGCCATACTGTTGACCTTGTTCAGTGTAATAGCATTCAATGGGACAGTACTTGCAGGGCCTAATGATGCAGAGCTAATGAGGTTCTATATTTTTTAAAGAGACAGTAACAGCACTTCTCAGCAGGGCTGTGTAATCTATTTTCTACTAGAGCTGCCATATTTGAAATGGGGCAATGCGGGGACTCCTCAGTTAGCTCGCTAAACAGGGCTTCTATAATTGTAATACTATGCTTTTGTTGAGGCAATGCTAGTTCATCTTAGTGGGGCTGCTATAATTTTGATCAGACAACATCTGCTACACTCTTATTGACAAGGCCCCAGCACTTCTCAGCAGATTTATTTATTTTTATTTTTATTGGTTATTCATAATGCGCGTAATACCCAGAGGTTTCTAAGCACAGACCGAGGGATCGAACCTGTGTTGCGCGGACCGAGGGATCGAACCTGTGTTGCTTCATGTCGTCTTGCTTCCAAGGCGAGCACGCTGCTCCTGAGCTATCCTCCCGAGACTCTGAAGATCTGAAGTACATTTAATAATACAGAACCAGAACTATTGAGCAAGTCTGACATCATCTTCATCATCATCAGAATAACTCAACGCTGTCGTGGTTGTACAAGAGCTAATATATTTAAAGGGATGGAATTACTCAGAAAGTAGCAGCACTATTCAATAACCCAAATTGCTTAGGCATATTTAATGTGAAAATGCTACACTTATCACTGTTGGGGCAGTACTGTCACTTCTCACATAACCTTTTATGGGGCAGCACTGATCCAGCTTACTGGACAGCTCCACTTTTAATGGCACTTCTCAATGGGACTGCTATACTTCAATAGGAAATTACCAACACTACCCCGCAGGGAACTGCATACTCTTGATGCCACCGAAGCAGCCCTTCCACCCACCACAGCTGCTTTATTTTTAATGGCACAGTGCGTTTACTTCTCAGCCACTCTGCTTAAACAGACCGAATTGTAATTTCTCAGCAGGACTGCAATACTACATCATTGTGTTCTGTATGTTGAGTGCTTCCCCACCAATGTGGGTTCATGGCACTCTCCCAGTGTCTAAATAGTAGATCTAGCTACATTCAATTGGCAACACGCATGCCCTGAGCTGCCTGCTGTACATAAACTGCCGCTCAGGATGTTGGAAGCCGTGATGGGGCAAGGGATAGAAGGCTCGAGCCTGTAGGATAGCAGAATCAGCAGGGTCTTAAAACATGCTCACGCATTCTGCAGTGAGGGGCCATGGGGCAAAATGAGCCTGATCCCACATAAAGGGGGTTGTTACCCCTTTATCCTGAATGAAAGAATGATCTCTCTCAGGCACAAGTTATCACCCCTGCACATACAATGAATGAATATGGTATGGCTCTATAGATCGAGAAAACTGTAGTGAGAATTCAGAGTGTTTTAACAGAAATATAATTGCCTTCCCAGAATGTGACAGGCCGTGGCTTACAAAAAAAATACGCTAACCTGGCACCCAGGCCTTACAGCCTAACAGATCAATTAACAATCGCCAAGACAACTAAATAAATAAACAATTCAAATTCGTCACTTCCTGTCCCTTGCTCCCTCCCCTCAATTCCTCTCAACCTTTATTCCCGCTTTCTCCCATCTTCTCCCTGAGGCCACGCCCCTCCTTCTTGAATACCTCTTCCCCCTCTTTGTACCCCCGGGATAGCCTGTTCGTGCAAACAGCACTACCCACCCTCCTTACCGCGATAATAATCCTTCGGCTTCAACCAACCATCATTTAACCAACCGTGTCCCCAGCACCAGAAAAACCCACCCCAGAGGTGTTCTTTCTGCCCCACCCCTAATAACCTTCCTATTTATTTCTTGTTTAATAGGTCCTTCTCCTTCATTCCCTTTCTCTCTTTTATTTATTTATTTTAAATATTCCTCACAACCTGGCTCTTAGGCCTATACCACAAAACTGAGAGAACCATTCTTTATTTCCCCTTCTTTGTAACTCACCCAAACTTCATTTCCTCCAACACCACCCCTTCACGTTGCTTGCCATGCCAACATCGCCTTTCCTTTGCTCTATCTTCCAACGATAGCAACTCTTCCTTCCCGTCCAAGCCAGCTAACCTCTTCTGTAATTTATAACTAAAACTCCCTCCCCTGCCATGGCCAACTCACTTCTCTACATCACCCTAATAACCCTCATGTCCTTAATCCCCACCATCAAAACATTCTCTTGGGAGAAAACACTGTAACAAACTTCCCTAAACTTTATACTCCTACATTAATAGACACCCTGCATACATTGACCGGTCCTTTATAAACATCTTCAAAACATCTCTCCAGCTGCATCTGTGAAAGAAAAGACAAGATCAACACCATGCGCAATTGAAATCAATCCACCTTACTGCACTCCACTGCTAATCCTCCCTCATATCCAAGACCTGACACCGTAAACCTCAAAAATTCATGTTGCCCCCAATAATTCCTTGCCCCACAGAAACCTTTCTCCTCCTCTTCACTCACTACCTCTGCTTTCTGGCCAATCCCTCACCTTGTACCTTTCCCTGTACTGCTCATACTCTCCAACCCCTTACCACTTATCCTGGTATCCAAATTCTCCCCCTGACCAGATACCGAAAACCTTTTCTCATTCTTTACGTGTCTGCCCCATGTTTTGTTTCCTAAACCGAGCACCAATGCACCTCCCTTCCCCTAGCAGCCACATACGTTCCTTTCCCCCCTTATTTATTGAGTTCAATACTAATTATTATATTCATGACCACTTCTATGCCCCAAAACTCCTTAATTAAACCTTCGTCAATCTGCACCAGCACCCTTATTATGCACCCCCCCCCACCTTTTTGGACCCTACGCCACCAACTTTGTTCATCCCACCACGCCCAAACTTTCCCCCCAACCTGCTACACCCACCCCCATTTTTCCCCAACGCCCTCAAATGTACTTTGAAACCCTCCAACACATTCTCTTCCCCGCCAACAGTTCCGCAGAATCCTAACAGGTCCTTGTCAACACCTAGGCCCCTTTGACCTTTCTTTCCTGTTTCCTCCATTTATGTAATTATTTCCTTATTTATTATTCTTTTTCTTCTGAAACACCCTCTTGCCCTTATACCCCATGCCCCTCTACTCACTGCACCTGACACCACCAGTCCACTGCTGCCCCCACCATTTTGTTCTGAAAACCTGAAACTCTTCTGATGTTCCCCTTGTCATTATTTCTCTTATTTATTTAATGTCCTTACCCACTAAAGCCCTAACCTGGCCTCCTCTGTCCATCATATGCTCTCCCATCTAGTACCCCCAACTAATGCCGGACCTAAACCTTTTCTTCCCAATATTCCTCACTTCAACCACAAATGTTCTCCTCTCCTCTGCCAGTCCATGAGATAACCTGCAACCGTAAGCCAAGCCCAACCTCCTCCTATATGGGGCTGGCATATTAAACAGCATCTCATTGCTATCCACCCTTGTATGGGTAGTCCCCTGCTCCCGCCACGACCATACCAACTGCTCCTACCCTGCAACCTTCCTTCCTGCTCCCCACTGCACCGGGGGCCGTACCTGTTCTCTCCGTCCATGCAGTTCCATGTTCACCCTTGCAAATGTTCCATTATCCTTGATGTTTCCCCCACTGCACCGGGGGCCGTACCCGCTCCCTCTGTCCATGCAGTTCCATGTTCACCCTTGCAAATGTTCCATTATCATTGATGTTTCCCCCACTGCACCGGGGGCCGTACCTGCTCCCTCCGTCCATGCAGTTCCATGTTCACCCTTGCCAATGTTCCATTATCATTGATGCTTCCCCAACTGCACCAGGGGCCGTCCGTGTACCCCTGTCCATGCAGTTCCATCTCAATGCCGTTCCCCCCACTGCACCAGGGCCCATCTGTGTACCCCCGTCCCTGCAGTTCCATCTCAAACTTGCTCCCCCACTGCACCAGGGGCCGTCTGTGTACCCCCGTCCATGCAGTTCCATCTCAATGCCATTCCCCCGCTGCACCAGGGGCCATCCATGTACCCCCGTCCATGCAGTTCCATTTCAGACTCGTCCCCCCCACTGCACCAGGGGCCATATGTGCACCCACGTCCATGCAGTTCAATCTCAATGCCGTTCCCCCACTGCACCAGGGGCCGTCCATGTACCCCGTCCATGCTGTTCTATCTCACTACCGTTCCCCTCCACAGCACCAGGTGCCAACCATGCACCCCCTTCCATGCCGTTCAAACCACCCCCCTGCTACTTCACTTAGCATCACTGCCCACTTTCTCCCCTTACCCTTGTGTGTCGCTCTAACTCTGCTCCTCAATCCGCACACCAAACCTGTTATACCCCTTTTGCTCCAACCTTTTAGCTAGTTTAATTTTGTAGATCCTCACTTCCTTTCCTTTCTTTCTTTTAACTTTTCCCCTGTTATTATTTCCTTGTTTCCCCAAACCATCCTCTCCGTCCCTATTGAAAAAGTATAACTCCCAACTGCCCAAAGTTCAACTCCTGCCATTCCACTCTCCTTAACCTCCTCCAAACTTCCCCCCTTAAACTGACATTTTCTCCCAGACTTTGACCCTTCCAGTTTCCCCATTAGTCTAAAACTTTTTGTTGACCTGTATTCACCCATCTTAACTGTCACCAAACTCCGCTGACACCCCCACCCACTTCCCCTTAAGCCCACAAACTAACGATGTACAATAACCTATTAATGTGATGGCGTTCACGCAAACCCACCAACTTCTTGCCCCGATAATGTTCAAGAAATTAATTAAATTCCGATAGCTCTCTTGAGCTCACAACCTCATGCACTGTAGTCAGAAGTTCTACCATTGCACCAATGTTTTAGCCTATTCCTTCATATAGGAACCCTTTCCACATGGCTACCTCTACCCCTCCCGCAGCAACCCCCCCCCAGAAGAATTGCTGGCTCTATCCTTCCTCTTGTTCTCTTGTCCCTCCCCCCAGCTCTGTGGGACAGTCGACACTGAGGCAGTAAAAGGGGCACCTGCCATCCTACCCTTTCGTCGAGCTCCTAAACCACAATGCCCAGAGGGGCCATACAACCACTCCATCCCTGCCTTGCTCTGTTCCGGTCTTACACCTCATGCCCAGGTAGGCTGACCCCAATTTCCCTTTAGCCCCTACACTCTTCTCTCCCGTAACCAATCACCCCTTACCCTACCCTCAAGAACTCTATATTCACTTTAAATTAGAAACCCCCACTTATCCTCGACTTCCCTCCATCTTGAGCCCTCTGCTCAGTTACGGCCAATTTTCGATGGTCATACTCTTTGCCAGGCAGATATGGGGGGTAGCGCTCCCCCCCCTTCTGCAGTTAGCTCCCTCTGGGATGACCTCCTTGCCCCCTCAAACTTGCTGTGCCACCCCCCCGTCCTGGAGTTCGAAGCAGCCCCCAAAACCACCATCTTCCCTTCAACTATCTCTCTCGCTCGCCCCTGCTAACCAACAGTTTACTGCACTGACTGGCTACCCTCAGAGTCTCACGGATACCAGGCCTGCCCCCTTTTCCCTGTATCCCCTGCACCATAACCCTTCCTACCAGTCCCTAGGGGGTGTATCTGGAACCTTAACAGTCCCCTTCCTCCTTGCACATTACACTGAGCTCCCTTGCTCCAAGCACTGCTGCCCCAATTGTACTCCCGCTCGCATTTGTGTACGGGCGCGCTATACAAGACGTATGACATCCTATCCTCCTCCAACCGGCTCGTACCACTGTTCCATTTTCCGTACTCATCGTCCCTTTCAAAACACCCGTCTTGGCCCTCCAGTAATCCTGTTCCTCCTGGCATATCCATTCTTCCTTCATAATTACACTTAATTCATTTAATGCGTATTAGATTTCTTTAATCGCATCCTTTAACCCCAAATAAACCTTCTGCATCACCTTCTCACTCCCCACCTTACCCATCTCAAATACCAATGCACCTTCAGTTCAAATTCCGCTCACCTCTTTGTCCAAGATCGTTGTAGCGTGAAGCGTACACCCCACCGCCGCTGCACTGCCGTAGCGTGAAGCAAACACCCCCACTGCCGCTGCACTGCCGCTGGGAGGGGGACCGTCCAGATCTCTCCCCATTTACTGCAAACTCCAAACTGCTGATGGGGGGGGGGGAGTCGTCCAAAATCCCTTCCCACTCTCAGTGCCGGTGACGGCGTTCCAGCCATCTCCCTACACCAAGCTGTCGGTCCCAGGGACATGCAATTCCCTTCTGCTCCTGTTGTAAGGGGGTGTGTCCTAGCCCCTCCCCCTGTACCCAGGGATGATGGCGTTCGCCAACCCCCTACAGACTCATGGATCAGCTGTTGCTGTACTGACCCCATAAACACCCCCCCCCAAGGTGACCCTGTGGCCCTCCTCAGATGGTGCCCCCCACCCTGGCATATGCCCCCTGGCTCCCTTGCACCCCCTCCTTATCCTAACTAGCCCACACGCCCTTCTTACTTAACATTATCCACCCCCCTCCTCCAACCACACTGCCAGAGGCATTGGCCTTTACCCTTGATGCTCCTCTCAGGCAGTGTCCCACCTAGCCCTGCCCGCTGGCTGCTCCCTCCCCACTCCAACCCCACTGCAGCCCCCCCCGTCTGCTAACTGCTAATACAAAAACAGGGGGAGGGCCAATCTCGGCCCCCACCCGATGGATGACCCCCCCCAAACTGCCCCTCCGGGACCCCCACCGCCATACACGCTCCCAGGATCTCCCCCACCAAGCTGACCCTGAAAAACCTGGGGGGGGGGAAGGTGCCCATACAGGGACAAGGTAGGGGCCTGAGATGCAGGTCCCCTGACATACCTAAATGCCCCTGTACCATTTTACACCATGTCCGAGACATTATAGGTGTATTTTATTCCTTTTTTATTTTTTATAACCCTCCCTCCCTCCCCCCTAACCGAAACCCCCCACGTCCATATGCACTGTTCCCCTGCCATCTGGGAACCGGGAGGGCTGCGCACCACACTGCCACCTGGTGGTGTGCAATGGGTAGCGCAGTGTGTTCTCCAGAGAAACAGCAGCCGGCTCTCAGCTCCCGTCTGATCTCTGCCAGTGCAAATCTGGACAACATGCAGCGGCCAAGAGAGCAGACAGGAAGATAAGTGCCCCTCAATCCCCAAGTGCTAACCCCCACCCCTCCGTCTACCGTATTATATAATACATATATTTTATTTTAATACGGCTCCCCCTTCCCCCAACTCACCCTACCTCCTAGTGCCCCTTAGGCCGCCCACGCGTCCCCACAGCATCGGGTGCCGGCGAAGGCCCAGGCAAAACAAATGGCGCTAACCACCAAAAGTTCCTGCTCCTTCGCCGGCACCCGTATATATCAGTTAAGGGGGGGCAATCTGTCCCCCATCCGACTCGGCGGTCGGGTACAGCGCCCAAAACCTACCCGGGGAGCAACGCGTACTGCATGCTCCCTGGGGCCCCCCTTCCGACGGGTGTTTTGATGAGGGAGTTTTGACGAAAATGGCCATCGAAATTTTAGGGAGAAGGGGGGTTTAATAAAGGATTGGCGGTGAAGCGAAATTAAAAACAAATTAAATTAAGGGCGGTTTGGGGGGGCAACCCGCCCCCCCATAAAAATTTTAAAAAACATTTCGATGAGGTTTTTCAGCAAAACACCCCTCGGAAAAAAGGGGGTCGGCGAAATGACATGGAACCGTGTTTGTAAAGGATGTCTGGGTTACGAGGCAGAATCCACATCCTGTGTGTTTGCCCAGAAATGTTTAACGTGGCACCCTCAAATGATTGGGTGGCCATGGAACTTTACACCTAGTTACTTACTCTTCACCTACAATGATGCATGGTTATCTTAAAGTTCCTTTTCAGACCCAGCTGTACTATAGGTTCCCCCCGCCCCTCCCCGCTAACTTGGCACTACTCTGTCGCCCACTGAGCCAAACACATCTGTGGAGTCTTGCGGGTATAGGCGGGCTTCTGATTTTTACAATGCGTCTTTCTACTACCCATTTCACATAGCCTGTGTCCAGAGAGTACTAACAGTTGCTACTCCACTTCTCTCCACATAGGCCTAGGTGGCTGGCACATGTTTGAAAAGATGCATTGCTTAGTTTGGGCGCAGAGAAACAAATCAGCTTGCAATATTCCTGGAAGAAAGGCACCACTGCACCTAAGACTTATCAATTGCTGCGGAAGGGGGCCAAGCAAAGAGAAGCACCCTGAACCGGTGTGCGACCCGTGGAAGCGCTGCTACAGCAACCCAGGGGTGTTGCTTCGTCTGGAAAAGATCTGGGGCTACGCTAATGTCGGGGCTAGCTAATCTTTTGGCTGTAGCCCCTCAGATTCTATCCGGGGCTGCAACCAAAAGACCCGGGGCTATGACCCTCCTATCAACGCCTCTGCAGCAACCTGTACAAGACCACACAAAGTCAAGGTGCTGCTGGGATCTGCAGATCACAGGCTTCTGTGTGGATAGGGAGCCGGGAACAGTGGCGCTGCCGTCCTTTCACCCGGCGGGAACAGCTGGATTGGAAGACACTGCTCCAAGAAGAAGCCGCACAGCTAGCCACAAAGAAGATGAAGCACCAGACAACTGTGGGAATGTAACCTGTAGAATCTGGGGCCTATAGCTTTTAAAAAAAATAAAACTTTTATAAAACCAAGAAACCTTCTACTGAGAACCCTGGGACGCAAAGGAACCCCTGGCTTACCTGGCCTGCACCATCCACTACCAGAGAACTATGCTGCACCCCTTAACACTTTTGATCCAGCAACAGCCCTGGTAACTTGAAAGACACCTCCCCCCCCCCCCCTTTCTGCAGGGACGCTCTCTTTTTGCTTATCCAGACAACATGTTTGTCAGCAGTGAACTTTGACTTCCAAAATAACACTTCTAGCCTCTGGCAGCTTGCGACTGCTTTCCTAGAATCACCAATGCTTGCGTTTTGCCATTACACTGCTGCACGCATGGATTCCTAAGGGGAAAATCATTTCCTTCCGGCTCTGCTGACCCGGAACTCTCCCGCTGACAAAAACTTTGCATGATCACAAATCAAGACGCGGAACTTCCGTTTTTGGAGTACTGCATTTCCTTTTGTTTGCCAGCAAAGCTGATACAGGTATTTTAAGTAATCTATTGTGTGGACATTCCTTTATCGAATGCACAAGGAGTGCTCTGAGCCTTTAACTACCCTGCTCCTCCTTGAAAGTTTGTCCTGAATGAACAGGAGGGCTACCAATCTGAACAAAATAGTACTAGCTCGTTAAGGATTCAATAACAATACGAAATCGACACACACATGCATGCAAATACCAGAACTAACCGAGCAACTTTTTTTTTTAGTTTGAGGAAGTAGACTCATAGACTCATTGCACACAAAGCCCACAGAAAACATCTCTTTCATCATGTAATGGCACAGGCCCCAAAAAATAAGCTGCTCGAAGAGGGACGGTAGGTGTGGTGGAGAGCTGCAGCATGAAGAGGACCTGCACCAGAGCCGAGCAGAAGTCCAGAAGTTGGTGGTAGCGACAGTGCGGCACAGAGAACAACCCACACCACTCGGGCACAGAGATCAAGAGCCTGCCAAATAGGGGTGTTGCTAGGTCTGGAAAAGATCAGGGGCTACGCTAATGTCGGGACTGTCAGGACTCGGGACTAGCTAACATTTTGGTTGTAACCCCTGAGCTTCTATCCGGGGCTACAACCAAAAGACCCGGGGCTATCGCCCCCTGAGCCCCCCCCCGTGCAACGCCTCTGCTGCCAAACCACTGATGGAAAGAAGACTGGCAAAGTGCCCCGGCCGCAAGCAACTTCGGAGACGGATACAACTCCTTGTGGTTGTCAGTTTCGTGGAGCCATCTTCACAGTCTGGAGAGAAATCCTGCCTCTCCCAATCTCCCACACTTTGGGCATCAACCCTTCTGTGGTGGGGCGAGTCTGCATGTCTGAGCCCTCCAATCCAGAGTCCGACATGATTGTAACATTTCACATATTATGATTTTAGACTGAGACAAAACAAAACACAACATTGAAAAAAGCCTGTTCCTGATATGTTCGTGTCACTATTTTCATTCTGTATTAGTCCTTGATTTCTTTGGTCAGTGTGACTGATTTAGGCGTTTGGAGTGTTAAAGTCACCACTCCCAATGTACAAGGGCAGTCTGCTTCTCTTGCCTTCTTCTGCACCAATATACAGGGCTTTCCAAGGTCCAATTCTTCTCTTCATTTCATCAGTGCCACCGAGCCAGGCTTTTGTGGATTGTCAGAAGGAAGCACAGTGCCCAGTAAACAATTATTCTATGGTTCTCTTGGCTTTGTCAGACCCAGGCTTTTGGAGTGTGGACCTAAACTCCCAGTGTGCAACTAACCTCCTACAAATTGGCACAATTGATATCACCTCAACTCCCTTCTTGCCTCTTGGACTTCATTCGCCACTTCTTCACTCTGTCTACACAGGTCACCCTTCAACATCTCTCCTTCACTCCCTTTTCCCCAGAGCATCTTCTCACTGCAATCAAGCTCACGAGTGTGAGCTGGCCCCTCCGCTTGCCTCACTTCAATCTCCGAAGTCACTGGCGGTCTCGCTATCTCACTGAAACCTTTTTCGGAAACAAGTGCTTGCTTCTTTTTCCGCGTATCACACCAAAGTAGGACAATGAAGCCCGATTTCATGAATAGAGGTGAGCACATTTTTTTCCCACAAAGCAAAAACTCTGGAATCCGCACTGTAATCCGCTTCTACCCACTCTGCAAAATCAGCATTAAAAAGCCTTACGGTTACACTGACATTTTGCCCGGTTTCACGTGTTGCGTGGGGTCTCATTCCCATGTTAGTTTTGTGGAGCGCAATGAGAAACTTCACACAGTTATTGTTTGTCGATCCGTGCTAGTTTCGTGCAGTGGCATGATAAACTTTGTGCCGGTTTTTCCCACCCCCTGAAAGTTCGCGCAGTGCCACAAGAAATGGAGTGCAGTTTTTTTTTGATTCGTGATTGGTTCACACAGTGACACAAGGAACTTCATGAAGGTCTTTTTCTATCCGTAACCAGTTTTGTGCAGCAGCACGAGAAACTTTGCACAGGCTTACTTTAGACCCATACTAGTTTCATGTTGCGACATTAGAAACTGCACTTTTCTTTTCAGGCTAATTACGAGCAGCGGCATGAGAAACGTAGTGCTGCTCTTTTCAATTTGTGCTAGGTTCGCGCAATGGCACGAGAAACTTTGCACAGCTTTTTGTTTGTTTCGTGCTAGTTCCTTCTTTTTATATTTATTTATTTATAATTATATACAAAATGCAAGAGAAAAACAAACATCACATAGTAAAATACATATTACATCAAAAAACTGTATAAAATATATATATATATATATATATATATATATATATATATGTATGTATATATATGTATATATATATACATATATATACATACAACATCAAAGGCAGAAGAGAAAGAAGAAGAAAAAAAACACTCTTTAAAAGAGATCATTACATTTTCCCCAAATGTTATCATATGAAGACAATTTGCATTTCAATTTATAAATCATTTTTTCAATTCTTGAAAGTTTGTGCATTTCCTCTACCCATTCATCAAGCGAAGGAGAAATCCTGCTTTTGCAGCCTCGAAGTACCAAGCGTTTGGCCACAATGGCACCCCTAAAAAGCAATTTTTTATGGGCAGAGCTGAGATCAGAAATCCCAGAGTCATCCCCTAGTATCATTGTCTTGAAATCTAAAGTGGGATCTTAACACATACATCACATACCTCAGTCCAAAAGCCACAGACTCATATACAACTCCACAACATGTGTTCTAAAGAACCAACTTCTTGTATACATCCCCAACATTCATCACTATTTGCCATTCCTCTCATTTTTTATTGTTCTGGACACCAATAAACACGATTAAGTATTTTAAGTTGTCGCGACCTTTCACCTAAGTTCAAAGAACACAAGGAAACATTTCTACAAATATTTTGCCAGCAATCAGGTGAAATTTCCTAACCAATCCTCGCACCCCAAGCATCCCGCAGTTTGTCATTACTATGATAGTTTGCTACAATCAATTTATATATTCTACTCGCCAAGCCACACTCTTTATTTGCAGATGTAGCAAGAAAAATATTCAAGTCCACATTATTTGACCAATCAACATCACCTATTGACCTCCTTAGACGTCTATAAGCAGAATCCGTCAAGTTTCAAACGTCCCACCTCTCTCTCAACTGATTTGCAGTCATCCACCGACCATCCTCACCAAGATCACCGATCTTCTTAATGCCAGCAAGATACCAATCGGGCCAAAAAATGGTTTTAGTGTTATCTCGGATCTTACGATTCAGCCAGATTGAAGCTTGCAGACATTTAAAAGCATCCTTACTCAAAAACACCAATAACTCACTCCAAGCAGTGCGTAAAGATGTTGTTACCAATGATGTATAACCATGATCTTTCGCATTTGTTGATAACAAAGCCTTCGGTCCAAGCGGAATAAAGGCATTAGATTCTGCCATTGCCCAACGATCCGGGATTGTACTAAAAAAGGGAACAAATGATTGTGATGAAAAGGATAGATGATAAGCTTTAAAATATGGAATCCCTAGCCCACCTTGATGAACCGGAAGTTGCAATTTCCAAATTTCTCGGCGGATACTTATCCCACAAAAATTCTTGCATGTGGCGATCCAGATCTTTCCAGTAGTGATTACTAATTTTCAGAGGTAACATACTTGTTACAAAATTAACTTTGGGAGCCAAATTCATTTTAAGGGTGTTAACCTTACCCCACAGTGACAGATTAAGAAGTGACCATCTATCGAGATCCAGTCTGCATTCTTTACTAATCGCGCACATATTCTCATTAACAATATCAGAAACAGAGGGAGACAGCCAAACGCCCACATATTGCAATTGTGTATCACACCATTTAAATCCCATTGCCATGACCAGAGTCCTATTACATCTATGAGATAGAGGTAAAACCTTGGACTTTAACCAATTCACCTTATAACCAGATGACGTGTAAAAACCCAACAAAATCTGCATCAGACAGGGGAGGGATTCATCCAAATTCTGAAGAACCAACAAAAGATCGTCAGCATAAAACTATGTTTTCTGTGTAACGCCCCAGCAGCTCACTCCACTCAAACCAAGGTCATTTTTGAGAGAAATGGCCAACGGTTCAATCGCCAATATGAACAAAAGCGGTGAGAACGGACACCCCTGACAAGTGCCCCGTTACAGACCAAATGGATCCGACCTGACTCCATTTGTTTTAACATCTGCCGTCGGTTTGGAATACAAAAGCTCAATCCATGAAATGAACTCCTCCCGAAGATTCATTTCCCTCAAAGCCGAAAATAAATACTCCCAATTTACTCTGTCAAATGCTTTTTCAGCACCGAGGGAGAAGACAGCGGCATCACAATCAACCTCATTAGCTTTTTCCATAATATGTAATAATTTCCGAATATTACTGGATGTGCATCTATTTTTCATTAATCCGGATTGTTCCACAGCAATCAATTTAGGAAGAAATGTCTCTAATCTCAAAGCCAAAACCTTAGCCAGAATGTTGTTATCAGTATTGATGAGGCTGATAGGGCGCTTGCTTGCTGGGTAATTGCCATCTTTCCCTTTCTTCAATAAACAGAGATAGAGGCATGGCAAGTACTCTCAGGTAGCGCCCTATCCAATTAACTAGCGATGAACATATCTTTCAAAAGTTTGAGGGCCGAATCTGGAATAATTTTATAAAATTCGCAAGGAAGTCCATCAGGACCAGGGGATTTACCAACATTCAGTTTAGAAATTGCAGTTTTCACCTCATCAATCATCATTTCAGTTTCAAGAAGCCTACACTCAGCATCTGGAATCTTAGGAAGCTTAAGATTTCCAAAGAAATCCTTCCCATTTCCTGTAATGCCGGCCTCGTTGCGATATAAATTCATGTAGAACTCACGAAAAACCACATTTAATTTAATCTGGTTAAACGTAATTCCTACCCTCTGAATCTGATAGAAGCTATCGCAAATTCCGACAATTTCTTTTTCAGTCTATATGCGAGCCACCTATCGCATTTCTCACCCTTTTCATATTAAGTACACCAAGAGTAGAATAAACTACGTTCCGCCCTCAACAACAAAATGTAATCCATTTCTCTTTTAAGTTTCTTTAAAAGTACCATCTTAGCAGAATTAGACGGATCAGTCATCAAGTCCCTAAATACTTAACACATTTTCAGATCAAGTTCAGGTCTAATTCTCTCTTCCTTTTTCCTTTTACCACTCCACAATCCCAAACAAATTCCACGCATACAGCATTTGAAAGCCTCCCACGTGTTCCGTACACTGACCTCACTTGAACGGTTCTCCTCAACAAAAAAATTTGCTTCTGAAACAATTTTGTCCAATATTTCATCATCCATCAAAATCGAAGTATTCAGTTTCCATGAAAAAGATCTGTGAAAGTGAAATTTGAATTTCAGGTGCATTGTCACAGGAGTGTGGTCACTCACTAAAATGTTCCCAATATCACAGGAAACAAAGCTAACAAAGCTTTCCGTCACCGCCCCACCAGTCAAAAGCATGTCCAATCTTGAATACACACTATGAGCACACAAGAAAAAACTGTATTCATGTCTATCTGGGTGCACAAGGCACCAATTATCTTTCAAATTGTGTTCAATTAAAAGTGACAAAAGTGCTTGGTGATGGGAATCACTCCAGTTCGTCTTTCTGACATGACTTTTATCAATTACAGGGTCAATAATAGTATTAAAATCTCCTCCAAGAAGGATATTAGGCGAGTTCAAATCCAAAAGAGTCTGGGCTACCATTCTAAAAAATGAGCCATTATCTACTGTGGGTGCGTATATATTGCAGAGAGTCATTTGTTCCCCCTGAATCTCAACCAATAAAGCAATCATTCTCCCCTCTTTGTCAGCACATTCTGTAAACATTTTAATAGGCAGCTTTTTGTGAATTAAAACAGCCACTCCCCTGGATCCTGACGTGAAAGAAGAGCCAAATGCCAACCCAATCTTACTCCAACTTCGAAATTTCATCAGACAAAATATGTGTCTCTTGTATAAATTAAATATCAGTTTTCATATCATTTAGAATTGTAAACACTTTCTTTTTCTTAAGGGAATTGTTAATTCCATTTATATTCCAAGACACGACACATAAATCCTCATTAACCTTACCAATTGGTTTTGAGGCCATCATGTCACAATCAGTGGCAAACATAAAAACAAAAAATAAAAAACAAAAAGAGGAAATAACCATTAACAGAAAAGTCAAAATTATAGAGTATATTCAGCCTAGTGAATACCGGAAAAAACATCAAAAGGAAAGTCTCTAAGACCTCTCTCAAGTCCTAAATGAACTCAAGAATTAAATTACATAAAATAAAAAAACCCATAACTAAAAAGATTTCTATTAAATCATTTGTGGTTGAAAGAAAACCAAAACATCAAGCCAAAACAGTAAGAAGTGATATATGAACTTTAAATGTCTATAAACCCCCACTAATTAAAATCCACTACCTCTCCAAGAGCCCCAGAATAGAGAAAACATTTTTTTAAAACAAGAGCAAGTCTAATTAGATCGAAGACTGCCCAAAAACACAGAAAACAATCATATCATGGCTTATTGTATGTTTAAATCACTAGAGTAACCAGTGGTTGAAGTGTAGGAAAAGAAGTAGTGGAGCTATGTTCCTTGCCGGTCTGCCCCACTCTCTACAAACCCCATTACTGCGCCCCCTCCCACACACAGTCCAAACCCCCAAACAAACACACCTGTTATTTAAGGGAATGTTCAGTGCAGTGCACTGAAGTGTAAGCTTCAACTTCTTCCTACACTTTTATTTTAAAACTAAACCGTTCCGGAACGGTTTCTTTTTAAAATAAAAGTATAGGAACAGTGAAACTGAAAAATAAAAAGTATAGGAGCACCGCTCCCGAACGCTCCCACCCACTTCGACCTCTGAGTAACAAGAGAAAAGGCTTAATAGAGTGCATGAATTGTGAACATATGAATTTAACATTCTTAGCGCTCTAGAGTCAAGAATGTGATGCAGGCTATCAATATCAGATCCTTCGTATCAAAACAAGGTGAGATGCCCAAAATACCCTATAGTTTCCATGAATAGACGGTTTTTCCGTGGATTCATATGTAACCAACTGGAGCCTAAAAATGTATTTTTAAACACATGTCTAAATTCAGCATATCCTTAAAACAAACCGCAAATGACCAAAAGACACTGATGTATAAGTAAAAGATAGTTCAATATGCAAACTGGAAGCAAATTAGAGGGATGTAAAGATGACAGGTTAGAATATGGAGTGATAGCAATGCACATAAATATATATCTGTAATACAAGAAGTTATGTAGCTCAAAGACAGACATGCATATAATCAAACTCCCCTGCATCCAATAAAAAGTCCATATTCAAGATCTGATGTGCCTCTTCACGTTCCACTTATCCGGAGTCCATCAAAAATATTGCAATTCCTTTAGCAATATAAACCAATAGGAATGTTTTGTTTTGTTGACTGTCATTAAAGTTAATAAGTCCATCCCAATCAAAACAGCTATGCCGAGATCACGTGAATGCAAACAAGGACACTGAAACGTACACATGCGTTTCCGTCACTGAGTCATCCTTATCTCCGTTCCGTTCCGTAGTATGTGAGGCAATACCGTGTTCTCCTTTACATCGAAATGGACGCCAGGAAGGATTAATCAGTACGCGAGTAATCCATCAGCCGCGTACAAACAAAGCATCCGAATAAACAGCAAACAGGCCGCAGAACACGTTCCGGCTTCCAAGCAATCCATCGGTGATGACGCATGGAATGAACAGAAGACTGCAGAAGCCCAGCGGGGAAGAGGTTCCAATGTAATTTTTTGAAAAATATGGATGTTAACTGAACATTTCGCCGACGCCATTATAAACATATGAAATGACATATGAATGTCTAAAAAAAGTTGAAAAAGAGAGTAATCCAAACTGAGCAAAGGAGGGGGGCAAGAAAATAATATAGAGAAATTACTGATTGAGGGAAACAGTTATTGGTAAATCCCTCTTCTGTTGTTCCAGCCAGTGCATGGCTTGAGCAGGGTCAGAAGTGCTCTTTTCCCCCATCTGGCATCACAATAGTAAAAACATTACTCTTATTCAAAAAGGCCTTCAAGTTAAGTTGTCTGGCCAAGTCTTTAACACCTCAGTAGTACCATTTCTTTGGGAAAGTCTGGATAAATAAAAACTGGTTTACCTTTGTAAGTGGCATTTCCTTTCAGTCTAGCAGCAGTCATCAGACTCTCCTTTGATTTTTGATTCAAAAGGTCATAAGGATGTGTCTCGCCTTGGCTTCCATATTTTTACCAATTCTGTAGGCGTTATCGATGTCACCAGGTGTGAGCAAATCACAATTGAAACTTTCCTTAAACACTTGAATGACCAAAGGTGATGTTTTTAGCCCTCAGCCTCATTTCCAAGTCCAAACACATTTCTTTTTCTTTCTGTAAATCAGACTTAAGGTTGTTGTAAGCCTGAAAACTGTCCACAATTTCAGTGCTCATAGATAAAGATGACTTTTCCAAGTCAGTCACTCTGCCATCCAGTTGACCAGTTTGTAAATTGAGATCAGCCAGAGAGAGTTTGACTTCACAGACATCTTGGGCCACTTGGAGAAGGATTTTATATACATATTGTATGTTTGGAGTGTCACCCATATCCACAATCTGTTTTGTTTTTTTGAAAGCAGGGTTCTCAGCCTCTTCAATCTTCTTTTCTGAGTTCATATTAATATCTTGAAAACGTCTTCAGGAAGAGGTCCAGGAGCTGCTGAGCTAAGCTGCTACTCCATTGCCCGCCATTCTAAAATCCTTTGTGCTAGTTCCTGCAGTGGCATGAGAAACTCTGCACAGCCTTTTGTTTGAATCGTGCTAGGTTCGAGCAGCAGTGCGAGAAACTTTGGGCCGCTCTTTTCGATCCCTGCTAGGTTCGTGCAGCGGGATGAGGAACTTTGTGTGGCTTGTTTCACTTCATAAAACAGCACGAGAAACTTTATGCTGCTCTTTTCGATATGCAGGGGTTTGTGGAATGGAATTTAACAGTTCTTACAGGACTTCTCTTGCACGGCTGTCGGAACAAATTTAACATTTTGCCGAGCCATACTCATGAACAGGGTCGCTGTGAACAAAGAAAACAGCAGAGCGCGAACGAGAGAAGCCATTCTCAGTGTACCTATGTAACTGAAGGTGAAAGACCCCTGCTAGACACCAGAAAGGCAGGCTATCGGGATGAGAAAGGAAAAAAGTGAGTTGAGGAGATGGAAATTGAGAAGACAGTGAACAGGAACTTTGTACTGGGAGCTGTGGTTCTAACACTCAGCACAGTCATGCTGCCCAACATAATAGTATCACAGATTAGCCTTCTGGGAACTGTTGCTCTAACATTCCAAAAGCCTAGAGCCGTGGCCCTAAAATAGGTAGCAAAGGAATACAGTGTGCTAGTTGAGACCAGTACGTTTCAGGAATACAGCCTTTTGACACTGCTAAGCAAAAGTTAAGCAGTACAGAAGTGCATGCTGGGAATTGTGATCTAGATACTTGCGTAGTATAACGTGTCACTGAAAGGAGACAGCAAAGTGTCAAAGAAAGCCAGACTGCCAATAATGAGCAACACTTACTTTGACGCACACCAACTACATAGGCAATGGTTTGGTGGTGCTGATCGGCAGGAGAGAAGCTCCAAGATCTGACGACTGAGAAGAATCTTGCTCCGAAACAATAGACTCAGAGCTTGAAGAGGTGGAGCCAGAAGTCCACCAGACCCTTAAAACATTATGTATGAAGAAAGTAATTTTCTATATTTCGTGTAAAATCATTTAAGACACAGTGAACGTTTGCAACCAAAACGAGATGATAAAGAGTAAGGCAAACATGCCAGGGTTTCTTTGTGGTGTCATGTTAATGTTAAAGGTTTATATACAGCGCACAGGTGCCACTTGCGTGGTCTGTCAGAGCTCTGGCGGTTCTGTGAAAAAAAGAAGGGGGTAGGGTAGTGGGAGGAGCGGGAGAAAGAGCAAGGGAGCTGTGATGTGCTGTTGGCTGATCTTGGGTGTAAGATTCGGGAGGCGGATGTCATGTGGTGTTGTGCAAGATTGTGTGTGCTATGTCTTGTTGTGAAGTGTGTGTGGTTGTGTGGTTTGCTGTGCTGAGGAGTTCTGGTTGTTTTAGTGCAGTATGTGAGAGGTGTATGCGGAGGGTTGATTCTATGGCAAGACTGGAGGCAGCATTATGCTTCAACTTCCTTTATTACCACTCTTCAGCAGTTTCAACAAACTTATAACAAACAACAACTTTTGAAATGAGCAAAGTGACTTCTTCTTCAAACTACAACTCCCATAGTCTCTGTAGTCCTCTCCAGCTCAGTTAGGACCACATCCTGTCCCTGAGCTACTCCTCTTCTTTTACTGCTCTTCAAGCAGATAAGTCACATTTTTGTTACCTCTCTTTATCTTGAAAGTAGAATAGTCATAACTAGCTTTTAGATCAGGGCTTTAGTGTAAGAAAGATTTATTATCATCATTACTAGAGAGAACTACGTATAGAATATTAAACTGCTTATTTCAGCGTAGTATGCTCGATAGACGCTATCAGAAAGTTAGCAAATATAACTTGCGAGTCGAGGATTTCGAGCGGTCATTAAGGAATTTAAAAGTGCTGCGACGCGATCAAGGTGAGTACGCGAGCAGCCCGCGGTGGAGCGTACCCCGTGCCGCATACCCGGCACCTCAGGGGTCCCCGAGTCACTGCGGAGCTGTCAGGCTCTCTAGGAGAGCAAAGAACAGTTGCCGTGCTCCAGCCCCCTACGGGAGGGCGTGGCTGGAGCCCCAATGCAAGAGCAGGCAACACCGAGGCGCTCAGGCCCCCACCTTCGGATAGGTGTGGCTTGAGCCATAAGTGAAAGCAGAGAGTGCCATAGCGTTCCGGCCCTCAGCTTCGGGTAGGCGTGGCCGGAGCACACAACGCTGTAGCTGCGTAGCATTGCAAATGCATCGCGGATAAGGAAGCCGGCCCGGCGGTGATGAAACTCCCTTGCTAAGGATAGCAACCTCATGGGAGATCAAGTAATTACACACCGCGAAGAGTGGCTCATACAGAGACCCTCCACGGAGGCCCCCATAGACTTTATAAGCCTCCACATAAACTTTATAAGCCTCAGGCCTACACGTGGCTTATTGGAGATGCCACGCTAAACGTGCACAAGCATTGGGGGCGCTGTTGTGTGCTGAGGAAAATTGACGCTTGACTTGCGTGCTCCGCAGCCAACAAATCCTTCATTTATAAATCCTGCAGACAATCGTAATATCTTGAACGAACAGAGAAAACGTGAGCAAAACTCTTGGGGAATATTCGGTGCAAGTTCCAAGCAGATCCGAGCCTCAGCACAGGGAGAAACCCAGACTCTGCTGTGGGGAGTAAAAGCGCGCCAACGTATGCAGACGAAGGGGACGGGATCTGCATCCAAGCACCGGAGCTCGATTATCCACAATGCCTGAAACCCAGCGGCTCCCGGTCGTTGAGGCGGAGCTGGCATACACAAGCTGGAAGTAACCCAGACCCTTGGATCCACGGTGCGGGGACCCGGGGTGCAGCGGACACCGGGGGAGAGGGACGCTTGTGCGGCTGCCCGCGCCCCCTGACAACATCAGCAATACAGAGGCGAAGGGCAAACCTGACACGGCACCGGATACCAGCCGGGCAGCGGGGCTGCCTGGATTGCGGCCACGACCCGAGGATCATCAAAGCTGACATCGGGTGGCAGCATGCACCGAGGTAGTGGGCCACACGCAATACAGTGTGCGCACACGACAGCCCGCTCCCCGACGACACTCGAGAATTGGCCAGACCTCCACGACACTCACTGGGGCCGGATGCCGGCAGCCAGGCCCTAGCAAAGGCGGATCTAAGGTACGTGCTGGGCCTCCCGACCCACACATCTGCTCACAGCCCAACCGGGAATGCCACATTGAAACTAGATACCTGACTCTGCAAGGCTCCCCCAGAGACACTAAACCGCCAGGCAATGCGGCCCATAACTGGTGGGGGCACCACGGTGTACTGGGAAGGGCATAACCCAAGGGCCCCCCACCCTACAACATAAGGTGTAATTTACAGACACTGTGGACCACTCAACAAGCCCAATATAGATTACTGTCAAGGCAAAATGGAGGAAACCCAGCAGTGGGCCAAGTAATATGAAGGACACGGAGACCAGGCCCCGTAAGGCAACAGAACCCAGAGAAGCCCAGAGAAGCCCAACATGGCACAATCCAACAACGCACACCAGACGCGGGGAAGACCATAGCTCAGTTTGTCAACTTAACGCAAACTCCGAATGCCCATGGCAAAGGCACACATAATGGTAGGGGGAGCTAAAGGCAAAAAGAAAGGCCTAATGGACGCATTTGCAAGGGTCCCCAATAAAGATCCTGAAACTACCCAGAAGCGATTCCAGGGGGACACCGATCAGAAACACCTGCGCACAACATGGCCTCATACATGGCAGCAATGGAAAAGGGGTTTGCGGACATTAACAACAAACTGGACGAGATAGGAGAAAATATAGCATTAATACGGTCAGACATCCAATCAGTGAAAGTCAGGGTATCAGAAGCGGAAGAAAGGGTAAGCACCATAGAAGACACATCCACCACACAAACCAAGGCAGTAGAGGACATTCACAAAGACATTAAATCCCTGAAAGCAAAGTGTGAAGACCTAGAATCCCAATCAAGATGCAACAACATACGGGTGGTCGGAATAGCAGAGTCCAAACTAAATATCCCTATGGAACCATTTTTAGAGGAAATCCTACGTACACTGTTCCCGGATGGCCAATTCTCCACTCAGTTTCTAGTGGAGAGTGCGCACAGGACGCTGCCCCCCCCCCCAAAACCAGGGGCCCCAGCCAGAACAATTATTGCACGATTACTAAATTACCGAGATCGTGACCTCATCCTCAGACTAGCAAGGGAAAAGGCCCCACTGTCATATGACTCTAATCGAGTCCATATATACCCAGATTTCACGACGGGGGTTAAATCAGCCAGGCGCTCATTCGACAGTGAAAGAAATGCTGTGAGACAGAAAAACAGGCTATGCAATGTTGTTCCCTGCGAAACTCTGGATACAGCACGCTGGTAGATCCCACTTTTTCGAAACACCAGAGGAAGCCCTGGCATATATTGAATCAAACATCCCATCATCTTCCGGGAATACCCAACGGCTATTGTACAAGTTCAAGATACGGTTGTTCATACAAGATACCTCACAGGTTAGAATGTAAAAAAAAAAAAAAAGACACCGACACCCTGTAAGGCTGTGACGCCGAGTGAGACGGCAATAAACGCTGCCTCCAAAATTGAGAGACAACAAGCGGAACGGTGCTCCCCACAGAAGCAATTGATGCAGTTCACTCAAGGAATTATCCAGTTTGGGGGATGGTGAGGGTGGGGGCGGGGGCACTGTGAGGGTGGGGGCACGGGGGTGGGGGGAACAGGCCTGTTGCCAAAGAAAAGTTGGAAAGTTCAAAGTTCAGTTACCCAAAAAAAAAAACTGTCATGCGCTGTGAACACAGTATGCTCAAGAGTCACCCTGATAAAAATGAAAAACAAAGCCAACTGATAAAATGGCTATGAGGAACAAAAATCTGGATCTGAAACTCTTGACCTGGAACATTAGAGGCCTGGCGAACCCCATTAAAGCAAGGAAAATACTAACGTACGCAAACAGGCACAAAGTGGACATTCTACTTCTTCAACAAACGCATGCGAACCGAAACATTACAGAAACATTTGCTCAAAATTCGGGTCAGCTACGATTCGCAACGAACTACTCGACACAGTCAAGGGGTGTACTAACATTGGTACACAAATGTACTGGGTTCCAGATGTCGAGAGTGGAGACGGATACAGAGGGCAGATATGTCATAGTATGGGGAACACTATCGGGGCAGGAGATGATAATAATCAATACATACGGGCCAAATACTGAAACCCCAGGTTTCTACCTACAAGTATTAGAGCAAATCACTCCAACCGGCTCCGCACAAATCATATGGGGGGGAGACCTCAATACGATCTTGGATCCTACAATAGGCCGCTCATCTACCACACAGAGATCCCACACGAAAGCGGCTCTGGCGATTCTTCAGATTATGAAAACTGTACCCCTGGTAGATGCATGGAGGCAGAGGCACCCGGGACAAAAGGAATATACATTCTACTCATACGTTCATGGTTCCAGCGCTCGAATTGACCTTTGGCTCTGCTCTCCCGAGCTCATCCACTTCATGCAAGAAAACACTATACTCCTGCGCACGATATCAGATCACTCCCCACTCCTACTAGAAATACGATTGGGCGACACACAACAAAACCCACAAACCTGGAGGATGCCCCCGTCATTGCTTAGAGATGACACAATAGTAGAACCATTAAGGGCCGAGATTTTAGAATTCTTTGACCAGAATACAGGATCAGTTAGTTCCGTGTTAACACTATGGGAAACATTCAAAGTGTGGCTGAGAGGCCACTTATTATCAAATACATTGGGTACACTCAATGCTATACAAAAAGATATTATTCAAACAGAACGGGAACTGCGAAGATTAAAAATTATTCACTCGCTGTCACCTGGAAAACCCACCCTACGACCCTTGCAGGAACAAATGGCCAAATTCAAAGCCCGGCGGAACAAGAAGTATACTACATGGTACAACCAATAAGAGCCAGGAGATATGGATAAGGGAACAAAGCAGGTCGTACACTGGCCAATCTCATCAAGAACGAATATGGAGTTAAACATATTACGAGCATAACGGACACAGAGGGTATGGTACACACGGACACCCAAGCAATTAACAATTCTTTTCTAGAGTTCTACACAAGGCTGTACATGAACACCGACCAGGCAACAGATGAAGAGCTAGGTAATTATATGGATTTGTTTCCCATGCCCGAACTGAGCCAGACAGAAAAAGAAGCGTTGGACCTACCGATAACCCCTGAGGAAATCGCGCAAGCTATCAAGGAGCTTCAACCAGGCAAAGCACTGGGATCAGACGGCATTCCCGCAGATTTCTACAAACTATACAATGAGGAACTCACCCCTAAACTTATGGATGTATGGGAGGAGGCATTAGAAAAGGGAGAGTTGCCGCCCACAATGAAAGAGGCCATAATAACAGTCCTCCTGAAACCTCACAAACCTCCGCAAGACATTAACTCATATCGCCCTCTCTCCCTGATAAACGTGGACACGAAGGTATTCTCAAAGGTAATAGCTAATCGCTTACTCCCCTACCTGAATAAATGAATACACCCAGACCAATCAGGGTTTATCCCCACCAGATCCACCTCCCTAAATCTCCGTAGGTTCTCCGCAATAGCTTCACAAATGGATCCGGGAGCAAAGGTAGTGGCAGTAGCCCTAGACGCTGAAAAAGCATTTGACTCTGTCTCATGGAAATATATGTACTCAATACTTAAGAAGCTAGGCTTCAGGCGGGCATTCCAGAAATACATACAAGTATTATATAAAAATCCTAAAGCCAGGGTCAGAACGAATAATATGCTGTTGACTGCATTTACACTCCAAAGAGGTACAAGGCAGGGATGCCCACTGTCCCCACTCATCTTTGCGCTCACTATAGAGGGAATGGCTGCTAGACTACGTCATATTCACGCTTGGAGGGGGATACGCATAAGAGGCCCTACACAATTCATCTCACTATACGCAGACGATACAATGTTATATGTGCGCAACCCCGAAACTAACCAACCACCAGTAATGGAAGATATATTCAAATTTGCAGAATACTCAGGATATAAAATAAATAGACAGAAGTCCGAAATAATTCCCCTGACTCCATCCACTAAACAATCTCAAGCCACAGCTCAATTTTGATGGTCCCCAAGTACAGCACGCCATCTGGGCATAATCATGGCGATAGACAGCCCAACATTATATGCAAACAATTATGAGCCATATCTAACAATATTAGAGCAGAAACTTAAAGTCTGGGACAAACTCCCTATATCGATATATGGCCGGATAGCTCTACTTAAAATGGTGGTAGTTCCAAAGCTCTTATATTTATTCAGCAACCTACCCATTTGGCCAGGAAGGCAGTACTTCGTTACATTACGAAGACTGGCGTCCACATTTGTATGGGGAGGGGGAGCAGTGAGACACCACTGGCCCAAGATGTGCGAGAGGTATGAGACGGGGGGGTTGGCTGTCCTTGATTTCTTGCTATACTATTATACGGCACAAGCACACTTCGCTAAGTATTGTACTGATGCCACTGAAGGGTATGCGCATATACAAGCTGAGAAATTCGCAGCCTCCCCATTCAAATTACAATCTATGATTTTTGCCAAACGTAAAAAGATCAGGGGAGAAATAGATCCACGGTAAGAGCATGGACATACTTATTGCAAAGAGTCGGTTGCACCAAGCCATACTGGCCCTACACATCACTATGGCACTATCCAGAACTCGCACCAACCACGGACTAAACAGTACAAAAAAAGTGGGACCCAAACTTTGAAATGAAACTGGGAGACTTATACCCGGAAGGGAAGTTCGCCCCACTGAAGTTGGTCCAAGAAAAGATAGGCAGAGACCTCACGACAACGTTACAATATCACAGGCTTAAAGCAGCAATTATAAAGGCATGGCCTGAATTCCCAGAAGAGCCGCAAATACACCCATTCCTGACTACAATAATGTCACCGGAGGGATTCCTGGGAGGCATATCCACATTATATAAGGCAGTACAAACACATACACCTTCCACTAACACTATAAAAGAGAAATGGGAGCGAGACCTTAAAATAAACATAGAAGACGCACAGTGGTCCAAATATTGCCAATATACCAAATCTATCTCAATGAACTCCAACCTTAGACTGATCCAATACAAGATCCTGAATCAGCTACACATCACGCCCAACAGAATGTCCAAATTCGACACCTCCAGTCAAATCCAATGTCCAAAATGTAACACCCCAACAGCAAATTCAATTCACATGTACTGGGAATGCCCACCCATTATGAAATTCTGGGAGGAAGTGGCTAAGGTTGTGAGCGAGATTCTAGACAGACACATACCAGCCACTCCACTCAAATACCTGTTAGGAGATATAGGAAAGATTTATGTGAAACACCGAAGACTTTTTGCTATATCAAATGCAGTGGCCAAGATGAACATTCTCAAGGCATGGAAAACCAGAACGGCTCCAACTGTACAGGATTCTCATTTGGGTGCAAAACTATGAAGAAACATATATAAAGGGAATAGTTCCCGCATGTAGACCTAAAGACATCTGGGGCCCTCTCAGGCGATACCTTGACAGTGACGAGGTAGAATCCGGAGAAGACTCTGTATAAACCAACAGGGGCGGCAACGACACAGTGACGATAAGTACAAAGTTCCCCTAATAGACTAAAACTCTCATGCTTTTAAGAGATGTATTTCTTATGGTAAGGTCAAATATGCATAAGTTATAATGATACCATATGTGCGATGTATTGTGCATGACAGCCAAAAATAAAGGTTTAAAAAAAAAAAAACCATGCACAAGCATTATCAAGGAGGCAAATTAATTTGAACTGCAAGCCACCACAGGCACATGAACTCATCAATAGTTCGGTGCAGCCACAAGTATAAATAAATAAATAAATAAATGTGATTAGTATTGGGAGCATCTACTTAGTGAAGCGGGAGTGTAAAGACACCGGATTCAGGTATACATGCACACAGCACCCTCCTCATAATGTCCGAATTCGAATGGAGCGAAGAGGAGCAGCCTTCAGACCTAGCTGCAGCTTCAAGGAGGTGCTGGGGAGTTTGCTAATAGATGCAGTGGCTCAAGGGGTGCACCCCCTAAAGGAAAGGCTGGACACACTGGAAGCTATGCTGAACCAGCCCAGAGACAGCACCACAAGGCCTGAGCGCACGCCCACCAGACACTCTGGAACCGGGTCTAAGGGGATATTCAGGCCTGAAAGAGGAAAGCCTCTGATGACCCCCAGGGCCCCACGGATGGGTCGAAAGAAAAGGCCCCAGAGGATGCAGATGCCTTCGCAAAGCTTAAAGAAGCATATTTGCAGTGTCTAGCGGTGCCAGACCTCACAACTCCCTCTCCAGGGGATGACAAAGAGGGAGAAGAATACCCAGGCTCGGAAGAGGAGCCAACAGAGGGAGACCTCTCCCCACAAGAGGGAGACGAGCCAGTAGACGAAGAATGGGGTAAGCCCAGCGGGGGTAAGAGAACCCCCAAGGAAAAACACCTCGAGGAGGATCAAGAGGACATGTTTGATCCGGATAGCATCCGGAACCCAAGGTCCTCAGACTGGCAGCCCTCACCCAGAGTAGCACAGTACATGACAGTACGGCTGAGAAGAACAAGTTACTCTCTTACCTGGTAACGTTCTTTCCATGGGATGGTCCGATGACGTATTCCATATCTATGACAGTAATCACCACAGCTGTGCTGCTTCAGAACATTTTCGGCGTCTGCGTCCTGCGTCGATAATGTCGATACGCTGTCCTCGAGGGCCTCCGTCGAGCCGACGTCACCGGATGTTATAAGTAGGACGCATGACGCCCGTAGCCTCATTTGTAGTTTTTTCCCCAGAACATGTGGCATCAAACCACTGCCAGTATGACCACAGAAAGCCTTGCGGAAACATAAGCTGCAATCGCATAAGAAATTCTGTAGTGGGGCAGGTAGGGAGGGAGCGATATGGAATACGTCGTCGGACCATCCCATCGAAAGAACGTTACCAGGTAAGAGAGTAACTTGTTCTTCGTAGGGGATTGGGTCCATATTCCATATCTATGACAGACTCCCAAAGCAGTACCAACGTATGGAGGAGGGAAAAGAATTTAGAATATAGAAATTCAGAATGCCCAATCAAATTGCAGAGTAAAGGACCGCCTTGCCAAAGGCCAGATCGTGCCATGGATAGAATCGAGGGAGTAGTGACGTACAAAAGTATGGACCGAAGCCCAAGTGGCTGCATCACAGATGTTACGAATAGGAACAGCCCTTTGCAGGGCAGTAGAGGCAGCCATACCCCTAGTAGAATGGGCCCGTAAGCCTACCGGAGGGTCCTTACCTGCCAAGCGGTAACATTCAGAAATTGCCAAGATAATCCATCTAGACAAAGTCTGCTTAGTCACAGCTTGTCCCAACTGCCTTCCAGCGTAACCAATAAAGAGCTGATCATCCACTCTGACCCAGCACATGCGAGAAATGTAGAAACTTAAAGCTCTCCTAGGATCCAACCTATGAAGCCTCTCCTCTTCCTTACCAGGATGTGGAGGAGGATAAAATGCCAGAAGAATAACTTTCTGGCTCAAATGAAATTCTGACACCACCTTCGGAAGAAAGGAAGGACGAACTCTAAGGACAACCCTGTCCTTATAAAACACAGTGAAGGGTGGCTTAACTGAAAGGGCCTGCAACTCACTTAATCTGCGACCTGAAGTGACCGCAACTAAAAACACAGGGCCTCATTACACGGTAGGCGGTAAACCATGGCGCTATTAGCGCCATGGTTCATGCCGGTAATTTACCGGTACCGCCTTGGAGGAAAGGGGAATTACCGCCCTATTCCAAGGTTGGGAAGGCAGTAATTCCTCCTTCCTCCATTGCCCTTCCCCATTCCCATTTTTGCCCCATGGGGCATAATGGTAATGGGGAAGGTGCTAATTACGGTACCGCAAATCGCGGTACCGTAATTAGCACCCGGTCCCTTTGCGGGTTCGTTTTTTAACGCCTGCAAAAAGTTGGTGTTAAATTCCCCAACCCGCAAAGGGACCTCGTAGTAAGGCGGTAAGGGTTTACCGATACCGGTAAAATACCGGTACCGGTAAACCCTTACTGCCTACCGTGTAATGAGGCCCAATGTCTTAAGGGTTAACAGCCTCAAAGGACAAGAATGTAAAGGCTCAAACGGAGCACTCATAAGGAATTTAAGAACAAGGTTCAAATCCCAACCAGGCACCTGGAAAGGTGCCAGCGGAAACACATTAGTGAGTCCTTTGAGAAACTGAGAAATTAAAGGAATTTTAAAATAAGAACACTCCTCAGACGAGCGCTTAAATATAGACAGCGCCGCCAGGTAACCTTTAACAGTACCCACTTGCAGGCCCCTGTGGGCCAACGAAAGCAAAAAAGACAGAACTACAGGAATGTCACATGAAAAAGTATCCACATTCTTAACCCTGCACCAGTCGCAGAACCTTCTCCAATGGCAACGGTACAGGGACTTTGTTGCCGGCCATCTGGCCAAAAGCAACACCTCCATCACGTCTTCAGGGAGGTCCCAATCCTTATACCTCAACCTTTCAGAAGGCAAGCGTGAAGGTTTAGGGATCTGACCTCTGGATGGAGAACCTGACCCCCCTCCCGTGAGAGCAGGTCGTCTCGGTAGGGAAGACGACGTGGAGGGCGGATGGACAAGTTGAGAAGGTCCAGGTACCACGTCCTCCGAGCCCAAGCCGGAGCAATGAGGATCATCCGGGAACCGAACCTCTGTAACCTCTGCAGCACTTGTGGGATGACGGGGTCTGGAGGAAACGCATACAGCAGTGGGAAGGACCACTCCACCACGAACGCGTCTCCTAACGCTCCTTTTGGAGAAAATTCCCGCAAGCAGAACCTTTCGCACTTCCGGTTGACACTGGAGGCGAAGAGATCCACCTGAGGGGTCCCCAAAAGGGCGAAGATCTCCAGGAGAATCTCCTGAGCCAGCTCCCACTCGTGAGAGACCGTGTTTCTGGTACACAGAAAGGAAAAAGTCTGTCCCGTGATAAATTTAAAAGAAATGAACGGATGGATTGCGTACCATCATTGCAAGATGAAGGGAATCCATCAGCTAAGAGAATGCCTGAGACAGGGAGACTGGTTAACGAGACTGGATCTGAAAGATGCGTATCGGACGATCCCAGTGCAGAAGCAATACAGACCATTCCTAGCTTTTTGCTAGAACGAACAGCTCTGGCAATTCAGGACAATGCCCTTCCGTCTTGCATCAGCGCCCTGGGCTTTCACCAAACTGATGAATCCAGTGGCAGCAACGATATGAGAGAAGGGAATAAGGCTGATCATATATCTAGACGACCTACTGCTTTGAGCAGAAGACTGGGAAATATTAGAATATCAGACCAATTGGGTTCAGGCCCTGCTACAGTCATTAGGGTTCCTAGTGAACTCAGAGAAGTCAGATACCAAGCCTGCGCAAAGACTAGACTTTCTGGGGTACATATTGGACACGAAGAAAGCCATACTAGAACTGCCAGCAAGGAAGATTTGAGATATCAAGAGGGAGATGAAAGCATGCTTAAGGCAGCAAGTAGTCTCACTGAGAGTGCTCACAGGGATTGTAAGGCTCCTTGCAGTATCCATTCAAGCCATTTTTCCAGGCCCTTTGCATTATCAAGCATTACAGAGATTGAAAATAAAACATTTACAACAGGGATTGAAGTATCATCAGCAGATACCTCTAGATCCAGAGTCCATCACAGAACTGGAATGGTGGTTGCAGAATATGGACGCCTGGAATGGGCATGCCATTTTCAGGGACCAATCAGATCTGATCATAGAATCGGATGCCAGCCGCCTAGGCTGGGGAGCGAGGTGCGGAGAGTTGCAGACAGGAGGCAAATGGAGCGAGGAAGAACTCCTCCTGCACATAAACTGCCTCGAGTTGCTAGCAGGCTCCTTCGCAAATCAAGGCATTCACGAAGGACAAGGTGAATTCATGCGTCCTGTTCAAGATGGACAACATCTCAGCAGTACGTTACATAAATCACCTAGGAGGGACAAGATCCAAAATGCTAGCCGAGTTAGCGAAGGATTTTTGGCGTGCGTGTCTACAGACAGGAACGACAGTGACAGCAGAGTATCTGCCCGGGTCACTGAACGTGATAGCCGACTGGAACTCCTGCTACCTCACGGACTCCAGCGACTGGAAACTGGATCTGACAGTATATCATATGCTGGTTCGGAGCTGGGGCCCAGTTTGCACAGATCTATTTGCGTCTCGCCTCAATGCGCAGACAGCCAATTACTTCAGCTGGAGATTGGACCCAGGGGCTCTAGGGACGGACGCCTTCCAACAAGACTGGTCGAGCAGCCTCCATTACACATTTCCTCCCTTCTCGATGTTGAGCAGAGTTCTAGCGAAATGTCGGAGGGAGAGGGCGGAGCTGATATTGATAGCACCTTTGTGGAAGTCACAAGAGTGGTTCCCAACACTATGGAACTGCCAATAGACCTACCGAGAGTCGTACCCGACAGACAAGGACTGCTCACTGACCCAGCGGGGTTATATCATCCTCTGAGAGTGAGGGGGACACTCCCGCTCATCGCGAGCAGGATATCAGGAGATGCTGGGAACTGCCAGGCATTTTGATGGGAGCTGCAGAACTCATCGCAGAATCCTGGGCTCCTTCCACTAGGAGGAGCTACGACGTGGCTTTGGCCAAATAGACCAATTGGTGTAAAGGGAGAAATCTTCATCCCATTTCAGTGCCTGTAGTGGTGATACTGAACTTTATCACACAGCTCCTCCAGGACGGGAAAGCTTTCCGTACCATAGGCGTATACAGATCAGCGATTTCAGCGGGACACTTACCGAATGAAGGGTCCCACACTGGGGAACACCCGGCAGTAGTACGGCTCATCAGAGGAGCTAGATTTGCAGCGCCGCCAGAGCCTAAGTACAATACCCTATGGGACGTTACCACAGTTTTGAGGTTGATAGAGAGCTGGCCATCGAACAGATATTTGTATCCTGTAAAAGAGTCTCAGATATCAGAGCACTGGAGACTAATAGAAGGACCTTTGGGGCTGACGGAGTAACTTTCTCCATAGTAAGGAGGACTAAGACAGGGACTTCTTCAGTCCATTACCCGTATTTTCCGAATAATACTAAATGGTGTCTAGAAAGCTGCATCAAGGATTATGAGGCTAGGACAGCAGAGTACAGAGCAGCGATTACCACCCAATTGCTCATAGCGCGTAGGATACCCTTTCATGCAGTAAAGACAGCGACTATTGCCAGATGGGTTAGAGAAGTAATGCAAGCAGCAGGGATTGACCTGACAAAGTATGGAGCTCACTCCGTATGAGGAGCAATGGCCTCCAAAGGGTTTATGGCAGGAGCATCATTACAAGTGATCATGTTGGCAGCAGACTGGGCAAATGATCGCACATTTAGGGAATTCTACTTTAAGCCATCAGAAAATGTAGCGGTCACAGTATTGAGGAAGCTTTGAACAAGCATAAGGCTCGCCTTAAGTCTTGCCATAGAATAAAGATTACCCCTGCTATCTGCGCAGGGAGTATTAATTCTATTAAAGACTAGGAGGCGAGCATTACATTCCCGGCCAAGCATCTATTGTTAATCATATGTACTATACATTGTAATGCATAATGATATGAGAACAATGCATAGACGCCACCCTGATGTTCTGATTTCCATTCTTTCTAGGAGAGGAGCAGAAGAATAGTTGAGTGAGGCGACAGCTGGCCAAGACGAGAGCTAGCAGCAGGAGGAGTTTTCGGCAGACAGTTTGGATTGATGAAGATTTCGCACTGTTGGCGAGTCAAGGTTATGGTTTATAAGTGACAGTCATAGCATGTAAAAGAAAGGAGGAGCTCAGGGACAGGATGTGGTCATAACTGAGCTGGAGAGGACTACATAGATGATGGGAGTTGTAGTTTGAAGAGAAAGTCACTTTGCTAATTTCAAAAGTTGTTGTTTGTTATAAGTTTGCTGAAGAGTGGTAATAAAGGAAGTTGAAGCATAATGCTCGCCTCCTAGTCTTTAATAGAATTAATACTCCCTGTGCAGATAGCAGGGGTAATCCTTATTGTTAGTAACAGTGGCTGATCTTCTTCAGCTTTTCCGGTTTATTAGTTGGATCTTCCCTTCCTCCGTGTGCCTTTTCTAGGGTTATCGGTAAAGTCCCCCCTGGGTAAGGGGTTCTTGCTCTACTTCCCTACTCTGTCTGTTGCCCGAAATCTGAGTGCAGTCCCTATTTTGGATTAGATGCCCGTTTCCTGCCCAGAGAGGGATGGGCAGGGAGTTCTTTAACTGGATTCCTTTTGGGGTTTAAGTACTAGTAGGGCCGTAGTTAGTGTTTGGTCTAGTTCCCTCCTGTTGCCCTTACTCGTGGCATGCCTGGTGGTGACCCACCCTTTCCCATTACCATCCCTGGGTTTTCCTTGGCCTACTTCCCTGGCCCTAGTGTTTCTGGCTTATCACCCTCTCTTTCCCAGGGCTCTATGTTGGCTGGGAAGGTGGGTGGGGGGTGGTAGTGTGTTCATCTTCTCTTTCTGGTCCTATCCGTCAATCTTGTTTTTCCTGGTTACTTCTCATTTTACCTGTGCTTTGTTGATTGGGAGGTGTGCGGATGTCGTTCAGTCGGCTTAGTTGTTGAAGAACCAGGTTTTCAGCAGTTTCCTGAATGGTGTATGGTCCTCCACGGTTGGGATTTCCCTCGGAATGGAGTTCCATAGATTTGTGGCTAAGCAGGATAATGCTGAGCCGGCCAGTTTTTTCTTTCCGGTAGCATTTGGGTTCAAGACGGATGTTGTTGCAGGATGTCAGGATTCTAGCTGGTTTGTAGATGGAGAATTTCATTTGGATAAAGTTTGCTGCCTTGCCGTGTATTGCTCTGTGCGTTATGCACAGGAGCTTTGAAGGAGATGCTCTTTTTGGCCGGGAGCCAATGTAGTATCCCGAGTGCTGGTGTGATGTGATTTCTTCTTCCGAGTTTGAGGAGGAGTCAGGCTGCCACGTATTGTATTAGTTGTAGTTCCCTCATTAGGTATTCTGGCATTCCGAGGTATATGCCATTAGCATAATCAATCCTGGACATAATGAGGGATATGATGGCCAGTGTTTTGTGCGTGAAGGAGAGGAATATTAGGATATTTTTTTATCGTTTGTAGGAGGAAGAAGTATTTCCAGATGATTGCATTCACTTGGGGTTTAAGTGTTAATTCGTTGTCCATGAGGATTCCAAAGATTTTTACTGCTTTGGATGATGTCGGTTGGTCTCCCAGCTCCCTTGGCCATGGTATGTGCTGGTCGCTCCCTCTGTCTTCTGTTGTATCATGATTTCAGGTTTGTCAAGACTGATTTTGAGTTTGTTAATGTTCATCCATTGGGAGAGCTCCTTAAGACACTCTCCTAGTGGTGCGTTCTCTTCTTGTACGTCCCCGAATTTGAAGATGATTTGTGCATCGTCTACGCAGTTGTAGCATGTTGGTCGGTACCTTTTGATGAGGTTGATTAGCAGTGTCATTTAGATGTTGAAAAGAAGCAGGGATAGTGTGGAGCCTGGTGGTACTTCACAGGAGGAATCCTGTGGCGTTGATTTGAAAGGCTTCAAACAGATGGTTTGTCCTTTCCATGAGGAATGATTTGATCCAGAGCAGTGCTGCGTCAGTGAACCCTATTTCTTTGATTCTTTTTATTAGGATGTTGTGGTTGACTTTATCAAAGGCAGCTGATGGATCGAGTAATATCAGTGCTGATTTGGTGTTGGTATCTGCATTCATCCTTAGGTCATCCCATATGGAGAGTAGTGCTGTTTCAGTCACTCTCAGGGGTCTGAATCCTACTTGCACCTGATCCAGTAGTTGGTTATTTTCAACGTGCTCCAGTAGTTGTTTGTAGCCATAGGTCATCATGCAGAAGGGATGTGACTTAGCAGTTTGGGCTGGACTGCTCCTTAAGGGGAGGCCCCAAACCAGATGTGCATAGGCTCTTTGTATCTCTAGAAATGGCATGGCAGCCTGGAAACGGATGGCGTGCTTTGGCGGGGGCTGGGGCTTCTGTCAAGAGCAATTGCGAGGTGGTTAACACTTCAGTCATCAACCTTCAGTTTTGCATTTGTCACTACAAGTGGGACAGTTATTCCCAGACATGGGTCCAGAGACGGCTTTATCTAGAGACCCAAGTTACACCTCACTGATCTTCCAAAACAAGTTTGTGATCTCGTGCAGAAGGGAGTTGTCCTAGTACTTCAAGCTGGACTGGCCCATTTGTGGAGGGACCAAGATCAATTTGCATATGGTCTTTCCCCTGCTGTCATGCGATGGAGGCTGAACAAAGATACCAAGAGCAAGGTAGGTGGTTTTTGATTTATTAAAAGCATTTCAGCCATCACACTTCAGTAGCACAACAGTTGCCCTGACTGAGTGGGATGGGTATGCCTGTATGTAGGTCCCAAACCTGGTGTGCTCCGAGAGACCCAAGCTACGCCACACTGACGACACTCAATGAGGCCTAAACCGGGTTGCTTGCGGTCTCATGCTGAACGGATGTGACCCAGCAGTGCGAGTCATCTGCCTCTTTTGGGGTGCGACCAGGACAGACTTGCATGCGCTCTTTTCCCGTTCAGGCATGGCATGGCAACAATTGATGGAAGGTTGCCCAGAGCAATGTGAGTAGTTTCTGGCGTGTTCAAAGTCATTCAGCAGTCCCTCTTCAGTGTTGCCAAATGGAGGAAAGCCATCAATAGGTATTTGAATAAATTCCTGCTGCAACTTCAAACAGAACTCTCAACAGGAACCACTTTTTTTTATTTATTTTTTTAATGCCCCAGGTATGTAGCTCTGCTTGAGAAAATAAAGTGGCGGGGGAACTCAAACCTGTCCCTAAGATCCTTCTGTGTGCAGGTACAGCAGCCTCGGGGAAACAATACGACAATTAGGTGCTTCTTCTCAGAGATGTTTGCACAACAAGAAGGTGCGCCAGAAATCAGAGAACAAACGTTCAAAAATCGTGTAATTCCATGCTCGAACGATCATAAAATGTACTGTTTTTCAAAATCGAGGTTATATTACACCCCAGCCAGATGGAATTAGAAATAGATGCCAACGCAGACTGGATGCGTGTGTTGCAAGAGTGCCCTGGAGCGTGAAGTAAAGGTGCGTAATCCGGCAGGGCTGGCATGGGTGGGGTTCGGGGACGACCACAGGACCACAGGAGATGTTGGGCAAGCTTTAGGCTAAGCCACCAGGCATCCGATAAACAATCACACCTGTGTAAAGCGAGCAGTGACAACTCACTAGGTGGCTAGGAACCTGGCGCGTTGCATGATGGGAAATAACATGGTCTATTTATATAAGAGAACAGGTTTCAAATGCTGAAATCTGGATGCATTGGAGCAGAACCATGGAATCTTTGAAAGATATTGCAAAATACAGAATAGTGACCATGCCAGAGGATTACTGTGAGCTGTGCACGAAGGCCCTTGCACACGACAGCCTCAAACCTCGGATGCACTTGGATTTTGCCTACACTTAAAAATTGGGCTCCGAAAGCCACTATTCTAAAAGGCAGCACTTGAAGGGAGTAAAGCGCCACAAACTCCTAAATGAACATTCTTGGGTTGAAGATATATGCCAGGGTTACAACATTCCCTCCGATTGTGTGTGCACGGTGCAAGGCATAAACACAGGCAAGCTCACTATCACGATTTTAATGTATCTGCAGCACAGGGTCGAATCGAGCGCTCCTGGGACATCTGAAAAAATAAACACAGGGCCACCCAGTAGCCGTCGCTGAAAGGGCACCTCCAGTTCAGAGCCAGATAGCCATGGTATTCTGCGGTATTCAAAACTGGAGGTGAACTTCCAGTGATGTCTACTGGGTGGAGCTATGCTGTGTGACTTTAATGAAATGGCTTAATTTACAATAGCATTTCAGGTGGAAGAGTTTTTCTGAAGCCTTTTTAAACCCACCCGACTTTGCAGGTGATCTATTATAGACACATCATACATCGGAGGGTATATATATATACATATATATATATATGGGATACATTAATACCTGTAATCGTATTTCTGATGCTTGTATCAGCTTAGATTCACATGCTCTGCATAGTCTGACATCTAGTGATAGTCGCAGAGTATTACAAGATTCATTTTCGAAACTCAAAAACAGACGTTGACAGGGCATGTTAGTAATACTATCCCTAGTGTGAAGTGTACTGTACCCATGGTCTTTCACGCATCGAGGTCCCTCAGATTGTTTGCTTCTGACATGAGGTTGCATGAAGTGCAGTATGAGTACAGATGTGATAAAGGAGAAACAGTGATAGACAAGGGAAGGGTGGGCACATGTGAATCTAAGCAGATACAAGCATCAGAAATACGATTACAGTGAGTGATGTATCCCTTCTGGGGTTTGTGGATCTGCTCAGATCACATGCTCTGCATAGATTAGCGAGCAGTATCTGGAGAAGGAGGTGGGATGTGAGAAGGGACAGCAGCAAATAAATGTTTTAGAACCACTTATCCCACCCGTGAATCTGCTTTAGAGTGAGTGTCAATGCAATAATGCTGTGTGAAAGTATGATGGAACTCCATGTAGCTGCTTTGCAAATAGCGTCTAGAGGGACCTTTGCAATGAAGGCTAAGGTAGCTCCTTTACCTCTGGTAGAGTGAGCCCTGGGAGTGAAAGGTAATACTCTTTTGGATAGGGAATAGCAGAGCTGTATGTACTTGACTATCCATTTGGAGATGGCGTTTTATTTTTTATATATGATCGCCTTCTCTCCCAGGTGCTATGGAAACAAAAAGTTGGTCTGTTTTCCTTAGGGGTTTAGTTTTGTTCACATAGTACATCAAGTGCATGCAGGCTTCTTTCAGCTGAGTTAGATGGATTTTGAAAGAAGGTCGGAAGTTATATAGATTGATTAACATGGAACTTTGAAATTAACTTAGGTGAGAGCTTAGGGTGTGTTCGGAGGGCTACTTTGTCCTTGTGGATTATGAATAAACGGTCTTGTACGGGCAAAGCATGTTGCTCACTGACTCGTTTTATAGAGGTGATGGCTACTATGAATGCGGTCAGATGTTTTAGGCTGGCCTTGTGCGTAGGCTCAAAGGGCTGACCCATATGTTTGGAGAGCATAACATTAAGATCCCAACACGGTGGAAGGTTAGAGATGTTAGGGTATAGCCTCTTTACCCCTTCCATGAATGCTTTAATGACAGGAACTTTCCACCAGGACACTTTGTTCTGTGAAGTGTTGTAAGCTGGCAGAGCCACCAGGTGTACTTTGATGGAGTTGAATACTAGGCCGGAGTCTAGTAGGTAAAGCATGTAATGCAGAATGTTAGCTGGGGGACATTCGATTGGGTTTATGGATTGTGACCCGCACCATATCACAAATCTCTTCCCCTTGTTGAAATAGCAGTATCTGTTGTTGGGTTTCTGTGCCTCTTTTAGGATATCCATACACCGCTGCGGAAGAGTTAAGTGGCCGAACTCTAGGACTTCAGGAGCCAGGCTCTAATTTCATAGATTGAGGACGAGGATGGAGAGATGCTCCCTTGTGCTGTGTTAGCATGTTGTAAGGGCACAGGAGCTTGATCGGGTTGAACATCGCCATTCTGAGCAGATGTGGAAACCATGGTTGTCTCGCCCACATAGGAGCAACCAGGATTAGAGAAGCTGGTTCCTGGTGCATCTTGTGTACTACTCTGCTCAGAAGTGGTGTTGGGGGAAAAGCGTAAACAAATTCTCCTGACCAGTTCATCCACAGGGCGTTCCCCATGGACCCTGGTGGGGAAACCTGGATGCAAAGTCTGGGCATTGTGCGTTTAGGCTTGTGGTGAGCAAGACTAAAGGAGGATACCCACATTGGGAGAATATTGCATCTAGAAATTCCCTGTGAGTTGCCACATGTGTTCTTCTGGTAGAGGGCATCTGCTCAGGGTGTCTGCCAGAGCATTGATTTCCCCCGGAACATGTTGAGAGGTTAGGAATATGTTCCCCCTGAGTATCCACTTCCATATTTTCTGTGATAGCTTGGACAGACTTGGAGAGTGTGTTTATATAGAACATGGCAGAGGTGCTGTCTGTCAGGACTTGCACTGTTTGACCTGTAAGATGTTGCTGAAAGGCTTGCAGAGCTTTGAGAACTGCCAGAAGGTCTAAGAAATGTATGTGATTGTGGGATGTGGTGCATGTCCACTTGCAGTGGGCTGTGTGATGGATGAAGTGGGCTCCCCAAATGGTGAGTGCAGTGTCTGTATTTAGGATCGCTTGTGTTGGTGTAACGCAAAAGGATTTTCCTTTTAGCAGGTTGTCCCTGGACCACCAGCTAAGAGCGGGTACCAGGGTTTTGCAAAACAACCAGTAGATCGTCCCACTGACCACTTGCCTGAGACCATTGTTTCTCTAACCACTCCTGCAATGGGTGCATGCGCAGGTGCCCGTGTGTAACCAATTGAATGCAAGAGACCATCATCCTGAGCAAGCACATTGCTTTGCGTACAGTTATCTGGCAACTGGTCTTGTAATAAGATACTTGCAACATGTTTTGTACTCTCTTTTGACAGGAAACCCAGTTCCTCTTTTGTCTTTAAAATGGCTCCCAGAAATTGTTTTATTTGGCTGGGAACTAGACTTATTTTTTATTGTTGATGGAGAAACCTAATTGGAAAAGAAGGTTTATCGTTCTTTGGGTGTTTTGTCTTCACATTTGAGGAGACACCAGAGGGATTAGCCAGTCGTCTAGATATGGGTACACAGGGATTGACTCTTGGCAGAGGTGTGCTGCTACTACTGCAAGCGCCTTTCTGAATACTCTTGGGGCTGAGGCGATGCTGAAAGGGGAGCATCTTGAACTGGTAGTGAACTCCCGCTATTTTGAATCGCAGGTATTTCCTGTTCACTGGGAACATTGAAATATGTAACTATGCATCTTTCATCTCCAATGTTGCCATGTAATCCCCCCGTTTTGAGAGGTGGATTACCTCCTGAAGCGTGGTCATGCAAAACCTTTGAGGTTTGAGATATTTGTTCACAGGGCGCAGATCTAGTACTAGGTGCATAGACCCGTCTTTCTTTGGCATAAGGAAGTACATTGAATAAATACCCTTGTTTACCTGATTTGCTGCGACGATCTTTATGGCATCTTTTTCCAGCAGGGTCTTTACTTCCTCCAGTAATATGCACCGCTCTTCCGGCGTCATCTTCTTGTGTCTTGGCGGGTGGTTGGGTAGCTTTTGCAAAAGTTTGGTGCAATACCCGACTGCTACGGTGGACAACACCCACTTGTCTGATGTTATCCCCTCCCATGTGTGGGTGAAGTGCGAGATGCAACCTCCTACTGCAGTGGCATGGGAGTGAACCTGTAGCAGTGAGTCATTGCTTAGGAGGGGTGGAGCTTCTCCCAGGTGAGGTTCCGACTCTTCCTCTGGAACTTTTTTAGCCTCTTTGAAAATTAGAAGAAAAAGATTGTCCTTGTGAGGGGCCCCATGTCGAAGACTGGCCGCCCTGATTGTATCCAGAAGAGCGTTGCGTGCCCTGTCCCCGAAACCTCCTGAAGTTAGAGGAACCCTGTTGGACGTAGGGTTTGTTAGTCAGTTGGCCGAGGGACTTAAGGGTATCATATTCTTATTTTGCACTTTTGAGGGCATCTTCTAGGGCCTTGCCGAAGAGGGCATTAAGTTCCACCACCATGTTAAGCAGGGTGGACCGTGTCTCCAACTTAAATCCAGACTATCTAAGCCTGCATGGTCTGATGTCAGGTAGTTCTTAAGGATGCAATTAGATAACTGCTTACCTTCTGAGATGGTGCTTAGTAGTTTAGATTTTAGGGGTCCTGGAACCGCCTCAACCTGGTATTCCAACTTATCCCACATATGACAGCCATAGCTTGCTAGGAGGGTGGAATTATTCGCAATTCTAGCCTGATATGCCACTGAGGATGCAACCTTCCTTCCAAAAGTGTAGATTGTTTTACTTTCTTTATCTGGCAGGGCTTCAGCCAATGCCAGAGGAGTGCCAGCCCTCTTTCTAGTAGTGGCAATGACAAGTGAGTCAGGCTTGAGCTGACCCCTAATGTACATGGGGTATGTGGGCGCTGGCCTGAATGATTGTTCAATTCTAGGGTTAACCGCGTTTGTGAGGTTAGGCATAAGCAAGGAGGGCTTTATATTTGTATGGATTGTAACAGTGGAATAAACGGAGTGGCAGACATTTTGTCACCAAGAATGTCCTCCATAAAGTCAGTCTCCTTGTGCCTCTTGGGTGTCACTATGTTGGGCAGCCTTCAGCAGCAGTTTGTTGTATTAAAAACAGGCAGCCTGCCACAGGTGAATCTGCTAAAAGCTGAACTTGTCGGTCAGGCGACTGGATGACAGATGTCATCGTAGTACTGGTCCTGACTGTATTGATCTCCCTGAGAGGCGGGTCTTGAGACGCTGAGCGATCGGTAGCATACATGTCTTGAGAGGGATGTTGATAGAGGGAGGCTGGAGGGCTCTCGGCAGAAGTGCTGGGCTGTGAGGTGTCAACATGTGGCTTTTTGGCAGGGGGTTGATGTTTTGCAGCCCCTGACTGGGAGGCGTCTCTAAGGGACCCAGGTTCTTCAGGCTGCCTGTCCATGAAGATAATAAAGCATGACATCCTTTTCATGCTTCTCGCACTCTGTCTGCCTTGGTTTGCGTACCGTAGCTTTCTGCTACTCTGCTTCCGCACCGTGTTCAATTGGAACATTACTGAAACTATTGAAAAACAAAACAATGTTCACCCGTTCTACAAACATATGCCGCTGCACCAAAACGGAACTCACTTCACTTTTTCTAGACAATGTTCAGTTCACTACTGTTGGTTTTACATACGTCGTTAGGAATGCGTATACGGCATTCCGATTTCCGTTGTATACATATGGCCGTTACTGCACACTGGGCTAACTGGCCTGCGACATTCATTTCAACCAACTTTGCATCCTTCGTTGAGTGCACTATTCATGGCCATTGCTGCAATTATCCCTCTGTAATGTCAGCCTTATTATCATTGTTATGGCCAGCATGCCTGTTTCAATATTAGCATGCCATATCTGCCTCTGCACACTTCGGAGTCCCCCACCCCTAGTCACAGCTGAACTTACTTCTCTAGCAAAATCATATGTTTACTGTGCTATATTGTCCTGAAATAACAATATACTGTTGCTGCTTACATGTTACTCTCTACCGTCATACTGCCGGCCTGACAGTCAGTGCCTATCTTTACGTGACAGCCACTGCCACACTGCTTTTCTCCATACACGCTCTGTGTTCGTATGCATGCCTGATTATGGCCCTCTAATCCTAGATTGCACTTTCCGTAGCATGTACTATACAGCCATCTATGTTATGTCTTGTATGCATACCTGTCTCTACTCTCCTGAACTAGAGGTGAGCTTTCCCAAGTATGTATTTAATGCACCTACTATGTCTCTCATATGTCCTCTGATGTAGTTCCCACCAACAAGAGGTGAGTTTTCACAAGTATATATTTAATGCACCCACGTCTCTCATATGTACTCTGATGTAGCTCTCCGTAGCAAGAGGTGAACTTTCCCAAGTATGCATTTAATGCACCTACTGTGTCTCTCATATGTACTCTGATATAGTTCCCCGTAACAAGAGGCAAGCTTTCCTAAGTATGTATTTTGCGCTATACAGGTACATTGTATGCCTGGTCTGTAACTATTGTAATTTGTTGGCTTCCTGCACTTACTGTAACCATATTCTTAAGTTGTTGAATTGTTCAGGGGTCCACTCATAGGAGGGTGGAAAACCTGAAGGCGGAGAGGTGTTATGGGAGGAGGCCTGCTCCTTGTACTGCATAGCCCCATGTGAGTATCTGCAGGGGAGGAAGAAGCCATATCCTGGGAGCCCAACGTCCGGGGAGGCAAAGGCATCGAGGATTTTGCTTTTTTCAGTGACTGTCTTTAAAAGGGTAGCAGGGACATGGTTTTAATAAGTTCCTACATTTTTGTAAGACACTGATGTGCCTTTCACCACCTGCTTTTCTGGGTGGTCCCTAGGGAGACAGTAGTTGCACACTCAGTGTGTATCCTCCCATGGGAACTTCCTATGGCAGGAAGGGCAACATTTAAAAGGGGTGTTTTCTGTAATAAATGGAAAGGGCAGTTTTGCAACAAAAGGGGAAATGGGGTGGAAGAATATGCATTCTCTAAATGGATTAGCTATATGAGACATCCCCCGCTCTCCCTACTGTAAGTGACGAGCCCCGTGAAGGCTGTGTCAGGTCGTTGAGTCAGTCAGGGGTTATCAATGATGGAGCTGTTCACGGAGGGTCGTCGAGCAGTTGGATGATGCTCAGCAACAAGCAGACACTAAAGAAAGAAAACAGAAGTCTACAAATAACCTTTAACTAATCAATGGCTTCAGCCTGAAGGAACTTGCTGGTACCTTTTACCAACAAGTGGAAGGTACGGCCATGGGGGCAACCATGGCCCCCAGCTTCGCCAACCTTTATGTCGAATTTTTTAAAAAGCAATTTGTATTTGCTCTAAATCCTTTTAGTAATAACATCAAAGCATGGTCACATTATATTGATGACATGCTGGTTATCTGGGAAGGCAAACGAGAGACTGCACAAGAGTTTTTAAGCTGGCTGAATAGTCTGAATAGACATCTCCAGTTTACACTAATTATAGAGAAAGAGGCTAGGAACTTTCTTGATTTGACCTTGAACCATGAAAATGAGAAAATTCTTGTTAAACCATTCCATAAAGAGACCGAAATAAACTCAATGTTGCATTACCAATCACAACACATCAACCATCTCAGGGATAATTTACCTTATGGGCAATTTCTGAGACTAAAACACAACAGCTTGAGTAAAGAAGCATACAATTAGGAAGCCCAACATCTGAAGTCCAAACTACAAAAGAGAGGTTATCCCAAAAGACGTATTAAAAAAGAGGCAAAGCGCGCATTTAATAACAACAGACAAGCCCTTTTGGATGATAAACCTAAAAAACAGCTAGATGACAGAATAGTGTGTGTAAACACATTCACTAATCATAGTTAGGCCATTCGGAACAATATCTCCAAACATTGGAGATTGTTAAGAACGACTAAAGCCGATCCCACTGTTCTCTTGTTTGCATACACCAAATCTACTTTGATAGGTAATCGTGTAAGTCAAAGTAGAATTTGTAGTTACAATACACACACGACAAGCATTACTAGTCAATGGGGTTTACCCCCCGTGATGGGCCATCATCCGTGTGGCCAGTGTGTAGCTTGTAAATTCACAACCAGAACTAAGGAGGTGGATGTAGGGTTGAATAAATTGTGGACCCAGAAAGCATTTTCAAATTTTAATACTGACCATGAGGTTTACATGGTCACATGCCCCTGTGGTCTACATTGCATTGGGAAGACAAACCGCAAAATCAAGACCCACATTAATGAACATAAAAGTTGCTTGAAGAACAAGATATTACAAGCCTGAATGGTCAAACATTTCGTTGAAAAAACGAATGATTTTGAAAATTATCCTTAGACTGTTCTATTGTTGGTAAAAGGAGAGACTTTAGCCATTCAAAATAAAAAACCTCTTCCAAAAGAACAACAATTTTTCAAACACGCAGCAGCTTGTACGGTCTTAATGACTCTATTGAGTGGCACAAACTTAAATAATGTATGTAGTTCTCCAACTATATTGGCATAAATATGGTAATGCCGAGAAAGGAGCCGACATGAGATCTTCATTTGAGGAGTGTCCGGTTTATATTGTTACATTAACTGTAAGGAATTAAGGGCAAGTTGCTCTAACTATTAAACGAGAGTATTCCCAAAGGAGGCTCCTTATAATCCGTGGTTTTGATATTGCTCCCGAGTTGTACGCCGTATGAAATAGTGCAGTACTTGTTTGACCACTAGAGAGCGCTGATCGTGAAGTTCTGTGTGCTATGGAAGACACTAACAAGGGACTTAGGTGCAGTGTCAGATACACCAACAGTAGTCATTAACTTCTCTAAAGATGGCACTCGCTTTTTGCAACCCGCAAAGGCTGTCGGTAAGGATTTCAGACTCGTAAGGAGTCTTTAAACCTCGCGCGTGTATGGTTGAAAAATCTACAACACGCCGTTTGAGTTTTTGTTGTGCCGTGGGACGAGGAGTATTTTGCACCGCCCCCATTTGCTATTCACCGCTGAAACACTTTGTGGAGATTTGACGCTTGTCGTAAAGGTACTGATCCGGTTTAATAGCACATTTTGTGTGCCGCCCCAACGTATTACTCGAGACTAATACACTAGAAAGCAAGATTCTTTGTCTCTAAAAACTATTATATTGAGAACTTTTTTCTCAATGTTTTGCAGTGGGCAGGCTTTTGTCCTTTTGATGTGAGAAGCACATTGCCTCACAATACGCAGATTATACTGATTGAGGCTTTGAAAATTGGTGAAGGAAAAAGAAAGGTAAGCAGTTGTATTCTTTACTTAGTCAACACTGATGGTGGCATTTTAAGACTGACCCCAGAGATGAGTCCTTTCTGGGTTCCACAATTCCATCAAATCTAACTATGGTTGGTCTCCTTTTGGATCAAGTCATTTTAATAGTAATGTTTGTTGAATTTGCATTTCATCTTTGTGAAATTTAATTTAATTTGAAACAGTTTGGGCAATGTGTTCTTAGAGTAAGACAGATAGGTGGCTACGTTTGCACAAGTAGTTTAATACAATTAATATGTATTTATACAGATAACTGCACCCATTTTGGGTTGAAGTTTGTTTGGAAGACTGTATTTGTACCCAGCACCTTTCGAAACTACGACCAATCCAACGCGAGGTAAAGAATTTTTTTCTTTAACCCTAGCATTACACAGATTAAGGCTGTTAATCCTGTAGCGATCAATTGGCTCACAGTTTGTTTTTATATTTTTGTTCAACATCACTTCCATGGTAAAAGCTCAGTTTGGAGCGCTTTCTGTTCTTAGGCTAATCTATAAAGTCAAAGAGACTGATTAGGAAATCCTCCTGAAGAAAGTTCAAGATAAAAACTAATGAACTGAAACATGTTGAGGCAGAATACCAGTAATTTGTTTTACTCGTTTTTTGGATCGAGGTCTCTATTGACCATACTTTACCATCCACATGCTAAACGAGTTCTGAGAGTGATGGTACCTGATATTATTAATACATCAGGAATGAATTGTAGCAATTAGATTGTTAGGTGTTTCCTTGGTGTCACTTGCACTTTATTCTTAAAACATGTTTATTGTGCATTTATGAATAAAATGTATATGTTTTGATAATAACCCTTTGGTAGTGCTGTTGAATATTACTCTACCTTGTATCTTTATATATTGAAAGGAACTCGACAACTTGCGACCGACTACGATGGCAGAAAGAATCAATCTGAGGGTCCTCAACCCGTGAAGGACCATGGGTACAATACCTGTCACACTAAGGATAGTATTACTAACACACCCTGTCGACGTCCATTTGAGTTTTGAAAACAAATCTTGTAATACTCTGCGAACTACCACTAGATGTCGAACTATGCAGAGCATGTGCTCAAAGCAGATCCACAACCCTCAGAAATATATATTTTATTGAGTGATGGTCCTCACCCTATAGGTAAGGTAAAATAAAAGCCATTCACTTTGCAAAAATTATTTTGCTCATAGTTTTTAACTCATTTTACCTTATTAGTATGACATTTTCTGGCCCAACCCCCTGCCCCCAAATAAAATTGATGCAAATGAGTGGAACAGTTGAAAAAATTATAAAGCACTTAAATGAAAGTTGGGTTTTTCACCTGTTACATTAACAAACATGCACATTCCTTTTTCCCCTGTTACATTAACAAAAATGCACATTGATTGCATACAGCCCAAACCGCTGGACCAAGTTGCCTAAAATTCTTAACAGGTCAGGCACAAAGCAGTGAAGATGTGACACCTAAATCTTATATATATTCCCCATAGTGCATTCCAGCAACTGAGGCTTTCCAGAAATGAAAAGCTGTCATATTGATTTCACTGATGAGACATTCTAATGAAAATGGGAAATTGGGAATTTTGGGAAATTACATATTTCTAAAGATATTAGGGAAGGGGGTGAAGAGCATGTTTGCCTTAAGGGAGGATGTGGGGGATGCTGAAACAGTTACAATAGGGAGGTTTGAGTTTGTGGTGGCTAGGGATAGGAATTCCTTTAATTCATTTTTGTTTTTTCAAGAAAGGTGCTCTCAAGAAAGTTCTTACCGCATTCTGCCCAGGCGTCCCTGCAGCGTTAATCACCCTCTCACCCATGATGCGAGGGTGATGATCCCTGCATCTTAGTTAAAGGAATTTCTGGAGAGTCTTGGCCCAACACTTAAGGAAGAAAAGGTAAGGCTGCAAGAAGCCAAGGACTATTTTCTATAGTCTGAAGCTCTTCTTTATGCGCAAGCACTTCAGGCTTCAGCAAAAAAAGGCCTTGGCTTCTACCAGGCTGATTGGCTGGGGCTACACCGGGGGGACTTGAGGGAGACCGGCAGCCCAATTAAAAGCGCTGGTCTATAGATCATCCCAGCTATTGCCTGGTATGTTTGCAAGTAGCTTCTTAAAAGAAAAGAAACAAAAGGTTTTTGGGACTTGTACAACCAGCAAGGGGATGAAATACCAAGCTCCTAATCTACACACTAGCGTGCTGCCATTATTAATAATAATAATAATGTGTTTTCTCGCACAGCACTTTGTGGCAGATTTCTCATGCTTTTAAGCAGAGTAAGGACAGCTCCCAATATTACTACCCCATTTTCACCATGCCTTATTACAGTCAGCCCTGGACGTGGTCTTGCACTTAAGCCAAACTGTTCGAGTTTAGGAAAAAAAACTCCAGCTACGGACAGCCCCACCATTAGGAATCTTCGTACGATCAAACGAAAAGCTGAAAGAAAATGGCCCAAGTCTTGCCATCAAGAGCAGAGTGGGCTACTGCACAGGCCCAATATAGGCCAACTCCTGTTGCCTCCAAAAAGCAGTGTCATAACAATAAACTCTCCTCAGCAAAAAACGCTACTAAAGAACTTTTTTGTCTACTACGCACCCTTGAGAAAGGCCATATTATAACTACTGGCCCGTCTGACTGGTGCAATAAACATATGGTATACTTCAATCAAAAAGCCATCAAGATCAGGGATAGTATTAGGGCTAAATTTCCGTCCAAACAGGCATCTGAGGTTCCCTCTAACCCCCCATGGCTCTCTTCTGGGCCTTCGAGAGACACTGACGATTATAGTCCACAGTTTACTTTTTCCCCAGTGTCCACTGAAGACCTCTCTAAAGTTATCCAGGAGCTAAAAGCTACTAATTGTGCCAATGATGTAGGTCATGGTAATGTCATCAAACAATGTGCCCCACTGTTGGTGGAAGCTATCACTGCAATAGTGAATGAGACCTTCTATTCTGGCCTTATACCTGATATGTTGAAAAAGACTTGTGTTACTGCAGCCTTCTAATCCTGGTAACTACCAGCCTATTACCAACGTCAGTTTCCTTCTAAATATCTTGGACAAAATTGCTTACTTACAGCTGTAGCTCCTTGTCATCATCCATAACCTACTCTGCACTTACCAGTTGGGTTTTCGACCAGCGCATAGTACAGAGACCTCTATGTTGGGCATTCAGTCCAGCATATCCGCATTTGATGTGCTCAATCATGGCATTCTATTGTCACGGCTCATGCAGGACCTCAACCCTGATCACCTTGCCATCAGTTCCTTCTTACGGGAAAGGTCTGTCTCACTGATGCTGGGACAGTATTTATCTCATTCCCATTTGATTATGCAGGGAGTCCCCCAGGGAGCATGCATGTCTCCCTGTTTTTTCAATTTATATATAAAAACCCTTTATGATCTTCTGTACAACAGTGGGGTCCGCTTTCAAAATGATGACCATACCTAGTTGTTGTTCATGCCCTCCGGCGATATTGCCAGAGACACCAATCATATTATCAACATCTTTAATGTCATCATCTAATGAATGAGAGACAACTGGATGTGCTTGAAGGATCAAAAGACAGAGCTACTTTTGCTGCTGGCCCCCAATACCATCAAGAAACTTGGCAAGCCCTACGACTTTATGTCTATAAATACTCACACCATCAATACCGAGATGAATGTGGATGCCCAGGTTTAAGCCACTGTTTGTTTCAGCCATTATCTTTGCTCCGCCAGATAAGACCATTTATCTCGGACGCCGACGCTGCCTCGATAACTGCGGGGTATTATTGGGAGCAAGCTTGATTATGGCAATGCTTTGCTTGCTGGAGCACCGGCATACGAGACTGCTAGACCCCAAGTGATGGAGAATGAATCGCTCTCATTTAATTGTTCCTCTACTGCATTTAGCGCCTTACCATTCTACACATTTGTTGCTCCAGTTTATATTTTTCATTTAATTTAATTTACATTTTTAAAGCGCTCACACAGCCCAAAGGCATCGAGGCGCTGTTACAGGATGTTTTGTGGTTGCGTAATTGTTTTTTTGTATTTATAACGTGCTTAAACACCCAGAGGTTTCTAAGTGCGGACTCGGGGATCAAACCTGTGTTGCTTCGTGTCGTCTTGCTTCCAAGGCGCGCACATTGCCGCTGAGCTATCCTCCCGGGACGTTATATTTGACGTAGTTGAATTGGTGCCCAGTGGTACCTGAGAACTGTGTATTGTTTGATCCAGTTTCCCCATTGCCCCACTGCTTTTTGCTCCCAAGCATCCTAGATTGTTTGTCCATGGTATGAAATGTCTGCCCCAACACGAACCCTATTTATCACGCCCTACCCCACCACAAGCAGAATAACTATGCCACTCTCTCACAGCAACACAACAATCCCAGATATTAAACAAAATACAACTCGCTTACATAACCCACTCCACCGCTTTCAAATCTGCTAGAAAGCCTGGAGACCATGCAAATGGCAGTGTTGCATGGTATAAACCCCAGTAACAAAACATTACAAAAGTAACATTCTCACAATAGACCTGCCCCTGTGTCAAATATCTTTGGCATTATGCTGCCTCCTTGGATTTTTCAAGTCCAGCAAAGTAGCAAATTGAATGTTTCTTGAAACATCCATTCAAAGTTCTTCGCCATCTTCTTCCAACACTGAACTAGATGGAGGGAGGAGGAAAATAGCAGGCAGCAAAAGAAGCGTTGTGGGAGGGGAATGAGTGCGATGCTGGCATTTTGTTACGCATACAGAATGTTGAGGCCCACTTTTACTGGTAAACAAGCTGTAATATTCTGGCCCAATCATGAGATTGCAGGCTAGACATAACATGTGAAACCAAAACAGATTCACACTGCAAACTTTGAATTGGCTACTTTATGGTACGTCTCATCTGATCACAGTTGGTGTGGGTGAAAAGGAGTCCGAGTGGGTCGTAGATGGTTCAGTTCCTCTGTGAATTAGGGTGGGTCCCGGTTTTAGCTGGGTCGTAGTGTAAGGAACTCATGGTGGAAACATTAAAGACAGACCCAAGTGATTGCGGTTCAAGGGTGTTTATTTAAACAATTTGTGGAAAAGAAAGTTACCCTTCGGGTGTACTCATGCACCCAGTAATCTAAGTATTTCTGAAATAATATTTGCTTCCACACAATATCAATTGTTGAGAGATTTATTGCCCTATTCGACGTCTACGTCTTTCTCAGATCAGGGCTTCAAAAATTAGTATGAAATGTAATTTATACAATTTAGGAAAATGAAATCAAATAGTACCAACGTTGGTTGCAAATAGCACAATCATTGTCATGTTGTTTGGTAAATAGACAAATAGAATTTCACAATGCCATGTTTGTTGTTAAGCAAAATAAGTATTAATGCATACATTGTATAATGAACAAAATTAAAAAACGCAACATGGCCATGTTAACAGGGGGGGGAGAGGGGTAGGAGGTGTGAGGGAAAACAAAGAAAAGAAAGAAAAAGAAAAGAATACAATTATATTACCATTCATAAGTATAGTACAAAAACTGAGAACCTTTTTGTCATCTTGGTCATAATGGCTTGTTTCCTCTTCATTATATCCTTACCCGATAGTTATTACGGCTTAAAAATGTCCTCACAGTCTTTTCTTCCAGTCATGGGATAATCCCTTTCCTATTAATAAATACATTTACACTCTCTCAGTCAATGAGTCTGTGTTTCAACATAAAAAATCAACAAAATTGTTATAATTCCCTAAGTGCGCGTTCGTTTTTGTTTAAACTGAACATTTTTGTGCGTAATGCATTTGTTGAAATTGAGCATTATAGTGTTAGTGTTCTTGTTCTCTCTTGACTATGGCTTCACACGGGCAAAATTATTATTTAACTTAGCTGTCATGATTTGCCACATTCCGTACGTGGCAAAAGCCTTGTTTATATTTGTTGTGTACCGCAAGGTTTATTTTCGTCTTGCGTGTCTTATTCGCCGTAGGGCTTAACAGTGTGTTACAGCTCAATACGTAAGCAGAGACCATGAGGGTCCACGTGTTGCTATTCTATTTCAGGGAGTGATGGTGGGCTAGTATTGTTGTAGAACGTACCTTCGTCGTCTGCGTGTTTTTTTGTCCTTACATTGGTGTTCCTTTTGCCAGTTTTGTGCCAATGGCGAAATTGAATGTTGGTTTCCAATGGATGCTAAATGTTCTCTTATCCACGTTCTAAGTTCTCTTATGGTACTTCCTATGTAGATCTTCTGACATTCACAGATTATGGCATATATAACATATTTTGTTCTACAATTAATATGTTCGGAAATAGTATGCTTAATGCCATATTTGTCTTCAAAGTTTTGTGTACTGTTCATTGCATGTTTGCACATTGTGCAAGTCCCACATTTCGTAAAGCCTTTTGTTTGTCTTGGTAACCACGTTGTTGTGTTGTTTGTTTTTAAGTCTGGCAACAGAGATGGGCTTAAAATATTCTTAATAGTTCTTGCTTTTTTAATATAATCGTTGGGTTGTCTTTGATGTATTCTCAGATCCAGTTGTAGAAGATGCCAGTTCTTCTTGAGAATATTCCTCAAAATTCTGTTATTCCTGCAATAAGTCGTGATAAAAGTGATTTCTTCCGTTTGGTGATTGGTTTGCATTTTAGAAGTTAAAGTCTCTGTTCTGTCCAAGCTTTTAGCTTTCCTTTGGGCCTTACTGATAGTTTGGGTCCCATATCCTCTGTCTTTAAACCTCCTTGAGAGTAAATGACATTCTTCCTCAAAGGTCTCTTTTTCTGAACAGTTGCGCCGGGCTCTTACATATTCTCCACTTGGAATGTTCTGAATAACTGAGTTATGGTGACAGCTGGTTGCATATAAGGTTGAGTTTGCCTCTGTCGGTTTTCTGAAAGTTCTGGTCATCAATTTGTTATCTTTCACGTAAATATTGAGGTCCAAGAAATCTATTTGTACTTTGCTGGAATTTCCAATAAATTCTATCCCCATTAGGTTGTTATTTGCTCTTGTTCTGAACCTTTCCAAATCAACATTGTCTCCTTTCCATATTAAAAGAACATCATCTATATACCGAGTCCAAAGTATCACATTTGATAGGTATGCTTCATCTTTGTACACATGTTGATCTTCATACACTGCCATCATCAGATTGGCGAGTGAGGGGGCGAATTTGACCCCCATCGCAACTCCTTTAGTTTGTCGATAGAAGTCTCCATTAAACATGAACACATTGTTTTGCAAGGTTAATAGTACCATTTCCTTGAGCATACTAACCGACTGAAATTTGGATGCTGATTCTTTAGAGAAAGTGTAATCAAGAGTTTCCATCGCTATATCGTATATGATAGAAGTGTATAGTGACTTTACATCCCAAGTGGCTAATATGTAGTCAGATCCCCATTTGTTGAAGTAAATTTTTTGATTGCTGAAGTAGTGTCCTTAAGGTATACCTTTGTTGTGTTCACCAGAGGGCTCAGAATGTTATCAATATACTCTGCCATGTTCATTGTTGCCCAGTTGATTCCACTAACAATAGGTCTCCCCTCTGGTATTTGGTCAAACTCCTTGTGGATCTTCGGTAAGAAGTATATCGTTGGTAAAGTTGGTTGTTGCATGTCTAGAAATGATCTCTCCTCATCTGTGATTAATCCTTGTCTATGCCAGTTTGTGATTGCATCTTTAAGTTCTAGTAGAGTTTCATGTTTAGGATTCCTATCAAGTTTTTGATAGCATAAAGGGGTATTGAGGTGATTCGTGGCCATTTGTACATAATCTTCTCTGTTCATGACAACAATTTTTCCTCCCTTATCTGCTCTTTAATAGTCAAATTTTCATTCAGTTTCAATTGCTTCAGTGCCATTCTTTCTGCTTTGGTTAAATTGTCAAATTCATGTTTGAAATGTTTTCTTCTTGTCTTATTTTTTTGTTGGTTCTCTATAAAGTCATTAAGATCTTTGGTAACTGCCTTGTAAAAGGTGTCCACAAGGTTGTCTGGCACTAATTGTGGAGTGAACCTAGATTTTAATTTCAGGTCTTTTGTTTGAAGACTAGTATGTTGTATCTGTATGGTAACATGAATGGGTCGTTCTGATATGTCTTGCAATATGCAGGTTTAAACCAAAATCTGAGATAGTAACAAGCTTCGACCATCAAATCACAAATAAGGCAGTCCTTGTGGCGTCTTGTCAAAGATAAAGGTCTATACTAATAGAAACCTATTGCAAATCCTTACAACTAATTATAGAAAGATTGTGGGATAGGGCTTCAATAAAGAAAGAAATGTTCACAAATAGTAAATCATGATGTGATTGCCAGGGGTCTCCCTTCCCCAGGTTTTCAGCACAGGACAAGGTGGGTTTTACGCTCACCTGGTATCCACGGGGACGCCCTTATGCCCTGGTTGCCGGATTCACCTGGACGTTTCCAATTCTGGACGATGCCTTCTGTGGTGGTCGGGCCTGAAAACACAGGAGGACTGGGCTTAGGAACAGACTTCGTTTCTTCCCACCAGCCCCCTGGACTCGACCTGATGGCCCACTCCTCACCTTGTTATGATGTCTGGCGTGCTCTCCGTCCTGCCTTCTGTGCAGGGGCGCGTAATCTTCTGCGGGTTGAAGCGACCGAGTTAACTTCACTGGTGCTAACCCATTCAAGTGTCTTTAAGGAGGTAAGTCTGGTTATAGCAGTCTTTAAATGTCCTTGCTTTCCTTTCATGCTAATAATGTCTTTTCTTGTTTGTTTCCCCTTAGGTGCAGGGAGGTTCAGTGGGTGCGCTACTTGGATCAGGCTCCTGCCAGGATGATGGACGCAGGAGCGTATGATGGATGGTAGGTTAAGCGCGAAATGCGGCGCAGTAATGTCTTTTCTTGCTAACCTGTATTCTGTATTCCTTTTCAGATCACGATGGTCTTTCTGGGCATGTGAAGATTTCCGGAGTGGAACCAGTCAAGAAATGCCCAGCCAGGTGAGGATTTTGTGATTACTGCCGTGAATGCCGTGAGTAACCTGTTTAACGTTGTCCTTCTTTCTCTCTCCCTCCAGGTGCTTCGTTCCGGTGCGAGCGTGGTGTCCTGATGATGCTGCCAACTGGATGGAAGACCACGAGCAGCAGGAAACGACAGATGGAAAGTTGCAGGTAAGCAGAGACTGCTAATGATGTTCTTTTGTCTCCTCTGCAGGTCCGCTATTCAAGGATCGCTGGGTGCTGCTCTCTGAACACGATGAGCGTCACACTGCTGGCTGCAGAATAACGCGAAGCACGTTCTGTAGCTTAGGTGCGGTTTATATAGCCCTCTGTAAAGTAGTCCAGGTAAAGTAGTCCAGGCTACCACACCCTAAAACACTGCACCGCACAGTCTGGTTCCTAGGAACTAGACTGTATGGGTGCCTCCATGTTGGCTGAAGGCCTTCACAGGAAAAGTAGTCCCTTCCAGGTAAAGTCCCAATCTGAACATGAGCCTGACGCCAAAGGCGCCAGGACTGACTCCAGGAGAGTCTATGACGATAATGCAAGGCCCTTGGGGCTCCAAATGAACCCTGAGTCCTGACTGTACCTGGCATGTGAGCATGCAAGTGGGGTTCTGGGTCACGGGTCGTGACAGTGGGTCTCATGACCACAGCACACACTCAAGCTTTCCCGGCACGAGCTGACAGTTCCTTTCGAGCTATCAGGTTCTTCGATGGTTAAGTCTCTTTTCAATAAAAAGTCTCTTGCCTTCGAGGGACTGATATTTTCAACAAACAAACAAAACACAGGTTCTGTTCCACGTATGGCTTTGGGTGACAGCTTCACCCCTGTGTCCCTCTCTTCTGGGCACATACCCCTCACAGTCTTACTCAACAACTCAATTAAACAGTTCCCTTCTCAACAAACTTTGGGTGGTGCTTTTCACCGCTGGATCTCCCTTTCGGGTTCGGACCCCTTTTCAATTTCCAGACTCCTTCCTTTGGGTTCACAACGGCTTGCCTTTCAGGTTCTCCCTCTGCGGGCTCGGATCCCAATGTCAAGGGGGACAATCCACTTCCCCTGGTCTTACAATACTTCCTGTATTCACAAAAAAACTAAAAGCCCTGATTCATAGAATCCTGTGCAGAAAAGGCGCAAGCGATGCGCGCCGAGAAGAAGTGTGCGCCAGCCGTGGTGCAGAGAAACAATTGCGCGGCATGCCTATTCATGGATTTCCAGAGGCATCAGTAGCTGTGGCGCAAGGAACATCAGGCTGTGCCAGTAACGCCCCCAAGTGCAGTAAAAAGCAAGCAAAATGCCTAACATGGCCCCCGCGCCATCCCTGGTCCAGCATACAGCCCCCTAGCGAAATTGTGTGAAAACCGCATGTGATCCCCGCCCGCACCCCAGAGTAATCCCACGAAAACAACTCACAATCCCCAGCCAAATCGCATGAAAACTCAGCACGTAGCCCGGTCGCACCCCAGTGTAATTGTGCAAAAACACCTCACATTCCCGGGCACACCCCAGCCAAATTGCGTGAAAACTTAGCGCGTACCCTGATCGCACCCCAGGGTAATCTTGGGAAAATACCTTGCAATCCCCAGCCAAATTGTGTGAAATCTCAGCACGTACCCCGGTTGCAGCCCAGCGTAATTGCACAAAAACACCTCGTAATCCCCAGCCAAATCGTGTGAAAGCGCAAAAAAACCTCGCAATCCATGGCCGCTCCCTAGCCAAATCACGTGAAAACACCTCACATTCCCCGGCCGCACCCCAGCCCAATTGCGTGAAAACCTAGCGCGTACCCCGATCGCACCCCAGCGTAATCACGCGAAAACACCTTGCAATCCCCAGCCGCACCCCAGCCAAATTGTGTGAAATCACAGCGCGTACCCCGGTTGCACACCAGCATAATTGCGTGAGAACTCAGTGCGCATCCCGGCCGCACCCCAGCATAATCATGTGAAAACTCCTCACAATCCCTGGCTGCCCCCCAGCCAAATCGTGTGAAAACACCTTCCGTACCCCGGTTGCACGCCAGTGTAATTGTGTGAAAACTCAGCACGTATCCTGGCCGCCCCCCAGAGTAATCTTGCGAGAACACCTTGCAATCCCCAGCCACACCCCAGCCAAATCGGATGAAAACTCAGCACGAACCCCGGTCACACCTCAGCGTAATCGTGCGAAAACACCTTGCAATCCCCAGCCGCACTCCAGCCAAATTGCGTGAAAACTCAGCGCATACCCCGGTTGCACGGCAGCGTAATTGTGTGAAAACTCAGCGCGTATCCCGGCCACACCCCAGCGTAATCTTGCGAAAACACCTTGCAATCCCCAGCCACACCCCAGCCAAATCGTGTGAAAACTCAGCACGTACCCCGGTTGCACACTGCCGTAATTGCATGAAAACTCAGCACGTATCCCAGCCGCACCCCAGTGTAAACTTGCAAAAACACCTTGCAATCCCCAGCCAAATCGCATGAAAACTCTGTGCGTATCCAGGTTACACGACAGCGTAATCGCGCGAAAACACCTCATGTTCCCCAGCCGCACCCCAGCCAAATTGCGTGAAAACTCAGCACGTACCCCGTTGCACGCCAGCGTGTGTGCATTACGCGTTCTGTTTTTTTTCCCCAGGGGTTACATTGAGCCTTGCTGGAGCACACTAGTACGTTTTACATCATGTACACTGCCCCCTCACTCATTGCCCAGGACAATTGATAGCTGTGCCTCCCATTGCACTAATCCATCACTGCCATGAGTGGGAGGGCAACAAGTGGGAAGGGAGGCAGAGGTGGCAGAGGTGTCCGGGGCCATGCAGGGAGAGCTATGCCCCCACCTAACAGAGTCAGGGAGATGGAGCTGATGCGGATCTGCTGTCCATGCCAGCCCGGATCAGGAAGCTTGCAGGGGCAGCTGCAGCCCCCACCACCGAGGATTGAGGTCCCCCAGCCAGGCCTGTAGTGGTCACAGCCCTGGTCCACAGAGACGCATGGGCAGATGTCTTTGTGTCCAAGGGGAAGGGCCGTGCAGTGAAAGGACCTGGCACCAGCACCAAGGAACGGCTACCTGCAAGGCAACCTACTGTCCCAGCATCAGTGGTGATGCCATAGCCCAGTCCACCAGTGCTCCATCCCCTACTGACCCAAGCGGTCCCAGCCACACAGGGTCTGCACAACCTTGCAAGAAGGCAAAGCGTGCAGTAGCGGAACAGGCTCAAACCCAAGGCACAGCACAGGAGACCCCCATGTCGAGGAAGAGGAGCGTCAGTGATTAAGAACTCCAGATCCTCATGGACTACGTGCGGGAACACTACCGTGACATGCTCATGCAGACAGGGAGCACACATACGCCTGCTCAGTGTATGGCCCACTGGCAGTGAGTCACGGATAGAATCAACGCCTTGGCCAATGAGAGGTGCACCGCTCCTGAGGTAGTGAAGCATTGGAATGACCTCTTGCGCCGAGCCAAAGAGAAGCTGGGTGCCAACTTCGTCTCTACTCTGGTGAGTGGAGGTGGGTCACTACGAGAGGCCCATGAACTCACTCCACATGAAGAGGTAATTAGTGAGATGATTGATGTGGAGCAGATCCAAGGCGTGGGAGACCTGCCAATTTACGAGGAAATGTCCGGTGAGTGATGAAGCCTGTGCATCCAGGATATGTGTATGTCGCTTGAATTAAATGTTATGATTATCTGGCACTTAGGCCTGCATTTGCATGACTGCCATGGGGGAACCATGTCATGGTGGACTGACACATGCTTGTTGTCCTGCAGACTGCATACAAACGATGTGCTGCACACCGTGACAATCCTCATCACCACCCCTGCTCCCTCCTTTCCTGTCACTCTCTGGACAGCCTCTCTTGGCCTTCTTCCTGCTCCAACCCGTGATGCTGGATAGCCTGTGATAATCTTCCACACCACACTCGCCTTCTCTCCTCACATCTGTGCTGTCCCAGAGAGGTCACTCTACCAGCTGCACCTTCTCAGAGGTATTCCTCCTTTCCCCTCCTTCCCCCAGCAGCTCAGTGCCTCCAGACGATTGGTCATTCCTATGCAGGGTTACTTCAACGGGCTCTTCCATGATATGAGTGCTTCTACTCTTTTCCCTTTGCAGCTCATCCAGAACAGGACTGTGAGAATCTTCCTTTTGTCTTGGGGTCAGGTATTGTATCTCCCCAGGACTGTGATCATGGCACTGGCTTCCAGAGGCTATGACTGTTCAGTTCAAACCCCTGTGTATTCTCCAAAAGGCCTTTTGGGTCCTGGGGCCGCAATTTCTTCAACTCTATCTGCCAAATTAGCTGCCTTCTCGTCGTCTTAAATCATCCCTCTCATACTCCCTCCGGGTCAGTTTCTTCTCCTACCAAAGAGTTGGTGGTTGATGTCTATCTTCAGATGGGGCCTCCCTCTGGTACAGCCTCCCTGCCGGAATGGAGCTGGAGATGAACCTTCTCCGGGTCTGGAGGCACATCTGATGCTTCCTGATGTGTTGCGCTTTCTCTCCTTTTCGCCCCTGCTGCGGAGTCCTGGATGACTGTGAGAATGCACTAGTCACCTGCCCACACTCTGATCTCCGACACAGGCCTCTGAACCACCAGTTGAACCCATGGACTGCCTCCCTGGCATCCCCCACACTTTGGGGCTGTTTACTGTATCCCTACAACCCACTACCAGCACTTGACACCTTATGTCTGCACTTACCCTTCCACTGCCACCAGCCCGCCGCATTTTCATTACTGATTATGTTGTTATATTTTTATTTGATGCCGTTCCCATGTACTGCACTGGCCCCTCCTACTTCCAACCCCAGGTCTCCCCTTCAATGTGCCTCTTCTCTTGCATAATGTCAAAGTGACCCAGCCTCATGGGATCGGTGTGTCTGGCTTCAGTCTATTCCACCACCCTTGCATTGTTGCACCTTGTGACACTTGTGGGTTAGGACATTGTGAATTACATGTCATGTCACATCCATTGTACATGGCTCTGGGACAGTAGTCATCAAGTACCATCTCATGCTATTTGATAGTGCAGGCATGGCTATGCTACGTGGCATCTTTGTATTTGCATCAGTGAGGTTAGTGACTGAACTATGCCTGTCAGGTGCCTGTGTGTGAAGCAGGTGCTATGCATCAGGCACTGCATCTGGTGTTGAGCCCTTCCACAAACGTACCTGCATTCATGCTACCCGTCCCTTGCATTAACACTGCGAAAGTATAGGACTTTGTGCCATAAGTGACATAGCATGTTAATGTGTTGCAGGACTACATTGTGATACCTATGTGTGTGGGCTATGCTATTTACATGGCTCTTCATGTTTTTTTCTGTCCATGTGTAGGTGATGAGGCACTAGATGCAGAGGAGGAGGTGGTTGAGGAGGACCAGGATACTGAGCCGCAACGGAGCATCAGTGGAGGATGTGGTGTGGCAGCACATGATTATACACTGGTGCTACAGTCCATCCAGGGCCTGACTCAGTATGATTCCACAATCTGATGAAACCTGTGGATCTTGGGATGAACCGCATTCAGATTCCTCTGTGCTGGTGCAGGTGAGTGCATCAAGTGTTGGTGCTGTTCTAGCCGAAACGTCTGCAGGGGGTCACATCCTCTCACATGGCTAGTCAGTGTTATCACACCTGTCGGTGGTGTTTATGGCTGCAGGGTCACGCTCCACACTATTGCCTCCTGGAACAGCTGAGTAAGGGAGGGATGCAGTCTTGTAGCCACAGACAGCGGCATCAAATCAAGGGCCATATTCTCTTGGCCCAGACATCCCTTTTTTGTTGGACATTGAGATCCATCCTTTGTTCCTGTTCCATCTTCATGTATTACTTTGCCTATCTCCATTATTGTTTGCCTTCACGCTGTATGCGCTTACCTGCCCCCTTTAGTTAGCAGAGCCAAATAAAAAATACAAGTGTGCCCTGTGCAAGTTATGACACATTGAGGCACTGGTGCAAATATGATGAGTCACTGTCAGACAGATTCACTCTTGGTTCCCGTTTCTGGTATGTTGCAATTGATGTTCCTGTGTACATTAATATTTTGATGTGTGAAAGTGTGTTATTTCTGAACTTGTTCTATTGATCATTCAGCGCTTTGACAGTGGTGTTATGTGTTGGTCATTTCTTTGTCTTGGTGTAGCAACTAGGTTACATGAAGTGTGGGAGGGTTTTGGTGACATACCAGCATTTAGATGTGTACTTTGACATGGTCTTAGTGGCATACTCCATCTTCCATGTGTTCCTTTTGTGCACAACTGATTGAATTAGTTTAAGTTATAAGGGATGCACACAATGTAGCACTTCCAAGGACACATTCTCAGGGTGGTAAAGTTGGGACAGATGATTGTCACTTTGTCATCATTGAATGTCACCTGCAATGTGCCAGGGCTGTGTGCACTCCGCAGGGGTTGGATTTTAGGTGAAAAACTGTGCCACAAGCTGGGTACGGGCAGCCTCGCCACGTGCCCTTTCCGCTCCCATGCTCACCCGCCGTGTCCACGGTACGCCACACCATGTTGCAACGTTGTGCAGGACACATGCTGCCACAATGATCCTGCCCACTACTGGTGGTGCATAGAGTAGCTCACCACCAGAGTGGTCAAGGGAGCGGAAGCGTGACTTGAGCACTCCGAATGTGTGATCCAATATGGCCAGAGTTGCAATATGGGCTGCGTTGTATCTTACCTGAGGTGGTGTGGTGGGGTTCTGTATTGGCGTCATCATGTAGGTGCTCAGAGGTTAGCACTGTCCCCTGTAGAGGTGACATGGTTTGTCAGTGGTGTAGTTTTGTCAGTGTGTGACATGCATGCATTTGTAGGGCTATTTGAACTTACCAATGAGCCATGTGTTGCCATGCCTTCCAGCTTCCAGGGCCAGGTATAGGGGTAACATTCTGAATATGAAACTATCATGGGTGGACCCTGGATAGTTTGCATATATAGAGAGGTAATGATTCCCTTGGCATCACATAGAACCTGCACTTTGATGGAATGCCAGTACTTGCGATTGTGATAGATGTGCTCTTTGGCCCTAGGTGGATGTAGGGCTAAATGGGTGCAATCGATGGCACCAAGCACTTTAGGGAAGTGCGCCACCCTGTTAAAGTCCTGGACCACGGCCTGCTTTCTGCAGGTGTTCTGGGCATGTATATGTGCCTGCGGACTGAGGGGCGTGCAGTCATGATTGCCAACACCTGGTGTAGGCAGCGTGACTGCGTGAGCTGTGAAATGCCCCTGACTATGGCAGTTGTCTGCTGAAATGACCCAGTGGCCAAACAAAGCAGTACATTGAGCACCTTTTCCAAGGGGCTTGGTGCTTGGAAGCACAGGGTTGGTGATGTGAGGACATCTTCCCACTCCCTGACCAGGTCTAATATGTTATGAGGTGGAAGCCTATACCTGCCATAGACCTGGTCATCAGGCATTCCAAAAAGGCTGGTCCTGGGTGGAAAGATGCGGGCCCTGGCCATCCTCCTCCTCCTGCGGTGTCCCACGATCACTGCTGCAAGAAATGGTACATTCATCATAGCTGTATACGCACGTTGGTTGTTCGCGCATCCTTTTTATGCATTGGTTTTTGTGTGTGGTGATGCTTACGCCCGCTTTCGCATGGCGGACGTGTTTCCGGATTTGCAGGTCTTTTTCCGCGCGCCGGAGAGCCTTGTTCGATTCCATCAATACGCAGTGATAGGGTGCGTATGGGTGTTGCAAGGATATTACTGTGGTACTTCCCACGTTACGCCCACATTTTTGCTTTTTGTTCCCCATTCCACGTGTCCTGCCCCTTTTTAGGTGACTACGCAAGACGGTATGCCCCTTCGCAGGGAGTCTCGCGCAAGGCATTCGTGGTGTCGCAGTGACGTGTTGGACCCGTGGGGATTCAGAGCAAGTCCCTGGTAAGCCAAAAAGTATGATATTGCTCTATGCATAGCATTCATGGTTTGGTGCATGACCTATGTCATTGATTTAAATTAGGCCCAATACACAACACTTTGTGTGTTAATGTTTATGTTGATGTTCTTTTCAGCCGAAATTAGGCCCTACACACAGCATTTATTGCCTAGTGCATGATCTGTGTCATTTATTTTGATTCACTTTACCCCTAAAACAAGTAAGGGTCAGCCAGGGTTAGTTCTATCTCTATTAACTATATTGGCATGTATTTTTTCTGCCAACATTAAACCATTTTTTCGGCAGCATGCATATGCTATTTGCATATGTATAGTTTATTATGGGGTTGTACCCCTACTTTTGCTAATTTTTGTATACATTCTATTTTCACTGACGGAATTGGTCAACCAGTGTTATTTGTTTGTATAAACTGTGTTGTTTATGTATGTTCTCTGTTGTATTATGTACTCATCAAATTGTTATTTTCTTTGCTATAAACAAAAAAATAAAAGAAAGTTTATTTTTCTATACTAGTGTACCCACTTTACTCTCATAAGGTTACTTTGACTGGTGAGATACCAGTAAATTCAATACTGACAATCTGATATATACTGCTGTTTAGGCTACCAGCTGAATAATTACTGATAGCTATATAAATGATGTTTTCAACTTAGTTCGATCAGGAACACCCTTGTGTTTTTAGATAGTCTTTTGCTCCATTTAGTTCCTGAACGTGTGGGAGTTCCTCTTTTGTATATACCTGGTAAGCCCCACGCATTGTGTTCCATGAATCGACAAACGGGTGCTTGCGTGCATTTTCGCATGCAAGTCCACATTTTTCAGCGCAATTAATTCCATGAATCGCGCCCTATATGTCTCTTTAAACAGTTCTTTTAGGCATTGCATATTTTTGTTGCCCTCTCTCTGCCAGGTTCACTCTTGTCAACCTTTTGTAAAATAGTTAATTGTGGACATCCCTCTGCCAGGTTCACTCTTGTCGACACACTGTTCATGGAACTTTAGACTCTTACACTCATGAATCTTAATGTCTTTTCAAACTATTTACTGTGGACTTTACTCCGCCGGTTCACTCCTGTCAACACAATGTTCATGGGACTTCAGATTTCGTCCCTTCTTGTTAGCATCCGTCCGCCGGGTTCACTCTTGCCAACCTTTAGAACGCACTGTTTCTTTTACCATGCAGGATTAGTTTCCCTTAGTTTTCCAATCATCTGTCGGTCAAAGACTTTCAACTGTACTGAGGATTTGACAAGACCCCCCGTATGACCACTTTGATCCCCTTCTGCCTTTTCCTAAGGCCTTCTGGTTACTGTAGTTCAACAGAAGGGTATTCGCCAAGCGTTTCTCGAGTGAACATCCAGGTGGTGTTTGATTCTGCTACGCTCGCTTTCCCCTTTTCTTATATCAACAGTTCCTTGTTTATCCAAAGTGCAATTAGCCACTTGCTACTTTCGTTCAACACAGTTCAGTTTCTTTATTGGCTCCTCCCTCGACTCACCAGCTGTGATGAAATGCTTTGCTTTCTTGTCTTGTAGAGTCAGAGCTGGTACCATTGAGCCATGCGTCTCTCCCCAGCAACACACGCTGGCTATTGTTCGCGGTCTTATGATTCCTTCTCTTGGGACTTCACGGGTCGCTGTCGATAAGGGCAAGGTCACTTCTCCCCTTGGTATCCTCTTGGCACATGCCGTCTTTCTCCTCCTCTTGAACGGCCGTGCTGAGTTAGCTCTCACGTCGTGCGGTCTGCCTTGCTCGTCCTGTGCTCTCGTGCTCCACCTTTTATCCCTGTAGTGAAGGGAAAGGGCCATCAGGTGTGTGTAATTCTGGTCAATTGCCTGACCCTTGTATTGGGACATGTCAGATAAACGGCTCTGGTGTTAGTCTGTTGTCTTTCGTGTTGGGCAAACGTGTTCATATTGGAAAAGCGGGGGGGGGCAGAGTTTTAAAATATCCTATGTGATAGGATGGGGAAAAGATGTTCATGTTGGAAGAGGTGTTGTATGGGATGATAACCCTCATACTAGAGGGGTTTGAGGTGCTCTTTGAAAGGTGGTTTTTATAGGGTTTGTGCAATGTTGAAGAGGGTTTGTGGGAACTGTAGTTGGTCACATTCGACTGGGGAGTTGGTAAATGACATAGAGATTGGATTAGTAGGGTTTATGAAACAGGGATAGCTGGGATCGTGAACTGAACAGAGGGCACTGTGGGAAAAGTAGTGTTTTCTCAGGTTAGGTTGGGTGTTTGGAAATTAATTATCATAGGGGCATGGAGAAGAATGGTTGGGGTTATTCTGGTGGGCAACGTGAAAATAGGGATTCTGAGAGAGGTTGTTTCCGATTGTACAAGGGGTTGGGATTTTAATTGGTTTACCAGAGGTGTATGGGTGTTGGAATCCTAATAAGGGAGTTTCGTTGGGAAGAAGGAAGATAGATGCAGTACAACCCATAAAAGTTTCAGGGGTCTTATTCACCTCTCCTTCCTCTTTATAATACTGCATTTCACCTGCGGCTTTTCCCCCAGAGCACAACCCTGGGCTCCCCTACCCAGGTGATCCTCCATTGTTCGACCACCCCCAGAGTTGGGATATGAGCACGAGCCCTCCCCTGGCCACCTGAATAAGCGATTCCCGAGGTCTACTTGGGAGAATACCCTCAGGTTTCTCACAGTGGCAATACGTTTCCTCTAAAACTGCAGTATACAAACTGGCTCGCCAGATGGTGTTGGGCTTCAAATCCCATAAACTACACCCAATCACTATGCAGGCTAGGGCAGATGGAAGCAGTTGTCTAGACCATATGTCAAGCTAAATGCTGCATACTACTGCTCTAAAAAAGGTGTGTTTTTCAAAACTGGAAGGTTGGATGGCATTGCAGCCATTTTAGTTAATTTCCAGAATTTGGACACCAGCACTTTGGCTTTCCTCCCATAATGCTGGCTAACACAACACGGTTGATGGTACTTGTTCTAAGGTGATTTTGCGCTTGGAACATAATGGAAGATCTGTTTCCTGAGGTATTACAGTCCCAGTCCCAGTCCCTACCTGGCTCTGTAGAAGACACAAAGGGCCTGATCACGACTTGGGCGTTACCGCCGGCGGTATTACCGCTGGCGGTAATAGCCCTACTGCCAAACTCCCCGGCGCTTAGAGCACCGGATCACGAGTTTGGCGGTAAAGTAATTCCCCATTCCCCATTGAGTCCATTCGGGAATGCCCCATTCCCCATTGGGCTCAATGGGGAAAATTTGCGCTCTTACCGCCGGCGGATTTCCCGCCGGCGGTAATAGCATGAATTTTCGGCAGATTTCCCCTCAGCTAAGAGCTGGGGCGAAATCCGCCGAAGTCCTGATTTGGCAGACCCTTAAATCCGGTGGTATTAGTGCTACCGCTGGATTTAAGGGTTACCGCCAAAGTCGTGATCAGGCCCAAAGGCTTTTTAAGTTCTTTAGTCTATTTTAGATCAAACTCATGTAAGGATCTCATAGGATTTATAGCAAGTGACCCAAGGTTAAGTCCCAGATTATCTACAACAGCTATCAGAGATCTTTAATTGAACCAAATGGCAAGGTCCACAATCAAAAGCTTGTTAAGTAAAAAGTAGACCACAAGAAACCATGGGAAAGCAAATGTGCAATAGGAACAAGTGTTCTAAAATGAGATCAGTCACTAGAAAGGAAATGATGCAAGGGTTAACATAAGCACTTCCTCAGTACTCATCTGGGATCCAGAAGGTTGAAGGAGATGGCAGATTGTTTAAATTCGACCCACCTTATTCCTAATTTTATATAGTTATCAATTGACAAAGCGCCTCATGGACAACTGATGACTCCCAATAAATCTAAAGAAACAATTTGACTGCATTTCTTTGTACTTATATGAAGCTTTATTGATTAAGTATTGCTTTTTTAAAATAGCAATATAGTCCAAAGTTTGTTAGTCCTAATTCATAACCACTTGTGTTTCTAATTTTGTGTTCACCTCAAAACGTGTTTCACCACCCTTTGGTGGATCTTCAGAAGGATTTTTGTTAATATTAAAAATGATATTCACTGATCTAGCCTTCTCAGTGTTTATATTAGTTCAATATAGCTTTTGTAGGTTCTTATTAAGGTTTCAAAAAAAGGACTGGTTTGAAGGTTTAATTGGATTTTATAGTCCAAAGAAACTTATTTTTGGTTTGCACAGCGTTCCATGGGAAAGCAAATGTGCAATATAAACAGGAGTTAAAAAATGAGTCAAGTTACCAGAAAACAACCTCGATGCAAAAGTTAAGACAAGCACTTGCTTAGTACTCAGCTGGGAACGATAAGTTTGAAGGGGATGGCAGAATGTTTAAATTCTAAAGTCGATCCCATCTAATTCCTACAGAATGTATTATAAAACTGCCTAGCATAGCTTTGAAAGAGAATTAGTTTCTAACAAATCAAAAAAGGGAGGCAATTCATAGATTTTAGCGCAGAAGCAGCGCACGTACCCCGCTCGCGGCAGCGAAATCGCCTGTAAACCTCCCCACGCACCCCTCGGAATACGTGTACCCCGCTCGTGCCAGCGAAAACGCATGTAAAACTCCCCGCGCACCCGTCGGAATATGCGTACCCCGCTTGCGCCAGCGAAATCATGTGGGAAAAGTCCCCCCTGTGGTGTGGGCTGCCTGTGGGGCATGGGGAGGGTGGATGGGCTGCCTGCAGGTCATGGAGAGGGTTGATAGGCCGTCTGCAGGGCATGCCCATGGGTGATGGGCTGCCTGTGGGACATGGGGAGGGTGAATGGGCTGTCTGCGGGGTGATGGGCTACCTGTGGGGCATGGGGAGGGTGGATGGGCTGTCTGCAGGGCATGGGGAGGGTGGATGGCTGCCTGTGGGGCATGGGGAGGGTGGATGGGCTGTCTGCGGGGCATGTCCATGGGTGATGGGCTGCCTGCGGGGCATGGGTAGGGTGGATGGGCTGCCTGTGGGGCATGGGGAGGGTGGATGGTCTGCCTGCGGGGCATGGCCATGGTTGTAGGTGGCTCCCCTCTGGTGTGGGCTGCCTGCAGGGGGTGCATGTGACTCCTCACCACACGGGTGCGCAAATATGGGGGTACGCGAGTGCGCTTTACACGCGATTGGCCTGGCGCGAGCGGGGTATGTGTATTCCGAGGGGTGCGCAGGGAGTTTTACACATGATTGGCCTTGCGCGAGTGTGGTACGTGGATTCCGGGGTACGCGAGTGTGCTTTACACACCAACTGGCAGTGCAGGCCCTCCCGGGTGTGCCCTCCCACCCATACCCCACAGGCAGCCCACTCTACAGTGGACCACCCTACAACCCTGGGCATGCCCCTCAGCCAGGCCATCACTCCTGGGCATGCCCTGCAGGCAGCCCACATGGCACCATGCACATGTGAGCCGCAACACATGTCCCCACCCCCAGTGACGGGCACCTGCCAGCAGGCCCGACTCATGTCCCCCACCCCCAGTGACGGGTACCTGCCAGCAGACCCCAACTCATGCCCCCCACCCCATCCTCAGTGACAGGCACCTGCCAGCAGGCCCTGACTCATCAATGTTCCGGAGGCAGGCCTGTTCCCTGGCCTCGAGGTCTCGCAGGGATGCAGCCATGGAATCCCTCAACTCCCTGCAAGTTTCCTCGAGGCCCTCCGCCCGCCTCAAAGCCCGGTGCATGGAGTTCTCTGCCCTGACCATCCTGAGCCGTGCCCTCTCCGCCCGCCGCCTCTCTGCATCTATTTGCTGGCCCAACCGCTGCCACACGGAAGACACTCCCAGTCCAGGGTCCTCCTGCCCCTCGGCCGATGCCTGCCCCGATGATGTTGATGGCCCAGAGGCCACATGCCTCCTACGTCGAGCCTGCCGCCACCTTCCTGCTGCCTGCCTCCGCCACCACGACTGCCTCCGGGTAGATGTCAACACCCGAGGTCATCATGCAGGTGCCCTGCTTGAATGTGCTTGCACATCGTCCATTGCCAGGGGTCCAGTTGCAGGGCTGACCACCTGTGCTGTAGCTCCGACTCCCGACTGTGGCAGGGATGGGATCTCCACAAGCCTGGCTGCGTTGGTTGGGGCAGGTCCACAGGGGGCCCTGGTGGCATCTGGGCCGGAAGACGGCACGGAGAACGACTGGCGTATGGTGTGCACAGAGGAGGAGAGGGCCGCAAGACAGAGCGACACATGGAGGAAATCCGCAACCACGAGCCCACTCAAATGGGCCACGTTGACACACGTCTCCTCGCGATGACGTGCATGGTCCCCCCCAGGAAGCACGCATGGCCTCACGAATTACACATGTGCACAACGTGACACCAATGAGGACGGATTCAATCCTGTCACGGGTCCCCACGTCCGCAGGTAGAGGAGTGCCAGATGATGTGGACCTTCCCCCTACCTGCAGACGGGCCTGGGGTGGGGCATCCCTGCAGGTGCATGGTGATGCAGTCACAGTGTCAGGGACAGTGACATGCAAAGCCCCCTCTGCGGTGACCTGTGCCCCTGGACTGCACCACTTGCACCGGTGGTACCAACACCACCAGGCCCCATGTGCAGCTCGGATGCAGCCTCCTCCTCCTCCTCCAAACACACTAACAACCTGGATGTCTCTGCACCGTCTTCTGCCGTCGCAAGCCCCTGTGGGGGCTCACCCACCCCTTCCGCTGCAGCCGTAGTGGTGGACGTGGCACCAGTCCCCTCGCTCCCGGGTGATGGAATTTCCTGGGAGGGTGACTGGGCCTTGCGTCGCCGGCCGGTGGAGGCATCCCTGCCGATTTCCTCCACAGCGCCATCTCCGCCCTCTTCTTCACTCGCCGCTGTGTAAAGGGAGACATTGAACACAAGAATCAGGGTACTGTAAAATAGTCCCCTAGACACAAAGCAATAGCACATGAGTGGCACTGTCAAACGTCGCTTCTATCATGTCCCTCCACAACACATGGGTCAGTGCAGGCAACACACATGCAGAAACAGGCATGGCACATGCAACAAACATTTGCATCCATGTCCAGGCCACCGTAGAAAAATCCAATGGTGGGTTCAAACTCACATGCATCATTGGACATGCCTATCACATGCACACACATCAACGGTGGATCATGCATCTGGCCCTGTATACCCTCAGACACAGTGGATACAAGGATGACTAGGCTGTATCAGTGAATAAACACATCGTCACGGACATGTGTCATGCATCCATGGCCTTTACCAGTCACTCACACACTACTCAGACACACGGACATGTACACCATGCATGTCCATGACAGCAGCACCCATCTCTCACACCCTAAACATGTCCAAGTACAGACACAGGCATGCATACATGTGTGCATTCTGCATGCTCCTCCGCATGATGCATTGTAACACATACACCATCCATGTGGGTCATGCCTGACTGGACTCACATGCAGCACCATCATATCCCTGCAAATACACATCCATACATGACCCATGTCACACATACAGCCAAGTAGCTAACTACCACCACACTGCAACATGCACTGTTTTAAATGGGAATGCATGGGCACTTACCGCTCGACTCCAGGCAGGTCTGCATCTTGAGGATCTGGTGATGAAGCACTGGGCGAATGCACTCCAGGACCCTCATCTGCTGGGTGCTAAGCTGGCCCCCACTGCATCCTCTGATTACAAGAGGCGCCAGGCCTTCTTGAGGGTCCTGCACTCGTCTTCCCAGCGCTTCTGGACGTGTTTGATGTCGCGGGGTGCCACCCCCTCCATGTTGATGGCACCCACTATGTCCTTCCAGATCCTCTTCTGTCCTTCCTTGTCGGCGCGTGATGGTGTGAAGATGTCACGACCCTCGGCCAAAACCCCCTCTGTCGAACCCATTGGCCAGGTGGAGTCAGGACTCGGGCCTCTAGAGCCTGGCATCCTCTTCAAAAGCCCTCATGGGGCCAGTCCTGGCACCTATGGCACAAGGCTCATAAACCATGAAAAACAATGTGCTTGGGAACTACTTTATTGTATTGTCAGCCAACATGGAGGCATCCACATAGCTTGGTTCCTAAGAACCAAGCTATGCGGTCCAGTGTTTTGGGTTTGGTAGCCTAGGGACTACTTTACCTGGACTATTTTGTTGGGGCTATTTAAACCACACCCAAGCAAGACAACACGCTTTGCGTTACTTTGCAGTTTGCAACGTGACGCTCACCGTGTCCAGCTATTCCCCTCGAATCTCGGAGAAGCAGAATCTGCAAGGAGACAAAAGGAACATCATTAGCAGCAGCATTTTACCTGCAGTCTTCATCTTTAAACACTCACAGCTACTAAGAACAGCTTCCTCGAATCTGCACGCCTCCCGGACAGAAGGACCTGAAAGAAGAAGATAGAGGCAACATTAAAGAAAGCAGTAGAGACATTTACAAATTACAAACTGCTCAAAAGGCTTACCTGGCTGGTCACCTCTCGACTGGCACCACTCTGAACATTCCACTCGCGCTGAAGAACACTGCGACCTGCAAGGGAGGAAAACACAGGTTAGCAAAGGCAAGACTTTGCAGCGCTGCGCATAGCGCTTACTTACCGTATCATAGCGCTCTTAATGCGCCATCATTTACCAACGGGGCTCAACCAAGCTAGTTTGCCGCGCTGAAGCTCTGCATACCTAAGGGAGAAAAAAGAGACATTTTAAACAAAAAAAGGCATGCAGGATAGCAACAAAACAAAAGAACAGCAATAAGACCTACCTGAACAATATCAAACGGGCCAGCGTCAGTGAAGTAACTGGACCGCACTCGCCCATGAAAGACAACACGCCCCTGCAAAGAAGGCAGGACGGAGAGCATGCCTAATTCTACCACAAGGTGAGGAGAGGGCGCCAGAGGGACTGAAATCATACGGGGGTGGATCGAGGATACTTACCCCAGTCGGTCAGTCTTGAACACAGTCCTCCTGTATTTTCAGGCAGAAACTTCCCACAGACCACATCAGGGCAAAGCTGAGAAGCATACCAGCGAGTAACCCTGCTGGGTGGCGTCCCTGTGGATACCAGGTGAGCGTAACAGAAGAGGGCATCATAATGCCCCAGGACTTGCCCCACCAGGATGCCAACTTCATTTTCACTGAAGCTGGCAGCCCTCTGCCCCTCTGCTGGGGGTTTGCCACTGGTGCCAGATGGTGTTGGTTCAGACATGGCAACCCCCGACGCAGGTGTGGGTGGGCAACTGGGTCCTGGGGCTGGGCTGTGGAGCGATGGAACCCCAGTCGGGAGTCTTCTGTTCCAGCAGGGGTGGTCACAGCAACTGGACCCCTGCAGATGGCTGATGTGCAGGCACCAAATGGCAGGGCATGTTGGCAGCAGGCAGGCAGCAGCAGATGGCTTGTAGGAGGCTCCCCAGGGATCTGGGGGGAAGGAAAATGGCCTTCTGGGCCTTCTACCAGGAGCATGGTCTTCCGTGTGTTGTCGCGTGGCCAGCTTGATGCAGAGTGAATTGGCACGTGAAAAAACAGCACATCAGCGTGTAATTCGAGGAAAGGGCCTTAGCGCGTAAGTGACGTTACGCGTGTGGGCGTTTCCCTCAGCACGGGTGCATCCGCATGTGCAAAAACAGCACATTGCATGTGAATGCATGTAATTCAAGGAAAGGGCCTTAGCGCGTAAGCACGCCAGTGATGTGGGCGTTGCTTGCGCGTGGGTGTTGCCTTCAGCACGGGTTAAAGGTGAGTGCGGGTCAGTAGTCCACTGTAAGTGCTGTTCGTGGAGACCGACACGTGTGTTTACTCTTCTGGAATCACACACGATTACTTCACAGCGTTTAAAGTTCGTACCTCTTCTTTTGGCGGGATGTTGCCTACGCGCACAAGAGCGTGTGTTTTTCTTTCTTTTACACGCAAGGCAGGCGGTGAGTCGCGCATGCTATTTTTCCCATTGTGGTTCCCCCTGTGCATCGCGTACCGTTTTCGTGGTCATAGTAGCCTGCGTGTTCCACGCATACGTGTTTTTTGTGTCCCTGGGTGCCACATCGTACTTTTTTCTTAAATTCATTTTTTTTCAATTTTTGGGGGGGCCTGAGCGTTGCGTGACCCGTCATTTATCCCGAGGGGTCAAAGACAGCCTTGCAGGAGCACATGGGTACCTATTCCATCCAGTACTCTGCCCCCTTTTTACCAGTTGCCCAGGACAATTGTTGAGTGCACCTCCCATCGGCTATCTACCATCTGTGCCATGGTTCGGAGGACACCAAAGGGTAAGGGGGGGGGGAAAGCTGGGCATCCTCCCAGGAGTGTGCGTGGTCGGACACGTGGGCGCGCAGCCCAGGGGGGGACAGGGAGTCCAGGGTGGCCACAGAGGGGGAAGAGGCAGGGGTGCCCCACTGGGGCAGGATGCCCAGCCACGTGCTGGTGCAGACATGCCACCAACCCCTGTGGCTCCTGGTGATGCAGCTGTTGCATCACAACCTGGCGCCCATATGACCCAACAGCAACTTACATCTGCCTTCACGGGCCCACCGGTGGCGGTAGGTGCAGCTGTGGGCACCACCACCCAGGCTCGGGGTCAGGCAGCGCATGTTGCATTGCATGACCACGATGATTTCCACCTTGTCCGGAGGTGCGGGTCACGTGGGTCCAGTGTAGCTGTGACTGGGGCACACGTATCTGGGGCAGTTATGACATCTGCTGCCCCAAACAGTCGGGTGGTGGTAAATGCATGGGCAGATGCAGCCAACACCACCCCGGCAGTGAGTCAGACCCAAGCCAGACCTTCTGACCTCATTCCAACACCCACTGCCTTGGTCCAGTCCACCATAGCCACTGCCCCCACTGATCAGGGCTGATCAGGGCCACATTGGCCACTCAGGGTCAGTACCACCACCCAAAAGGAGGAAGCGTGCTCCTGCGCAAGAGGCTGGGACCCCAGACACGGCTCCGGCCTCTGGCACGTCAAGGAAGAAGCCTTTCGGCAAGCAGGAACTGGACTTCCTTGTGGACTACGTGTCGGCACACCAACGCGATATGCTTGTGGGCCCACAGTGCCATACAACGCATCACCAGCATTGGGTCCTCTGGCAGCATGTTGCGGATGGTGCGACAGCCATGGGATTCCAGGTGTGCACGGCTCAGGACTGCTACAGGCGTTGGAATGACCTCCGACGCAGTGCAAAACAAAAGCGTGCCTCCAATTATTCCACATCTCTGGTGACTGGTGGTGGGCCACCACCAGAGGAGGATGAACTCACTCAGCATGAGGAGATCGCTGCAGAGTTCATCCCGGAAGAACAAATCCATGGAGTGGGAGAGAGGATGGATTAGGATGCATCGTCCAATGAGTATTGATGTGTGTTACTCAATGACATGTGTGTTTGGCGTGTGTGACCCTCCCAGCTACAGCTTGGCTCCTTCCTATCATCATTCTCCCTCTCTACCTGTGGTATTCACCAGGGGTCTGACCTCTCGGCTTGACATTACAAACAGCCCCTGGCAGCTCTCGCCTACTGCATTTTCATTTCCTGCTACATCTTCCAGTGCTATGCTGATAACATTCAACTCATTTCCAGGCTGACCGTGTCTACTTCTTCTCCCTCCCTTCATTTCCGATAGCCTCATTGACATTTGAAATTGGTGTACTGCCAACGATCTCTGTCTAAATGCCAGCAAGACTGACATCCTCATCGGTACACCTTCACCATCCTTTCCCCTCACTCTCTGGCCATCCCCCCTTGGCTCTCCTCCTACCTCCACCTGCAAGGCCAACAACCTCAGGGTCACCTTTGACTCCACACATTCCTTTTCCACACACATTTCTGGCATTTCTTGAGATATATTAACTTCTTGCTTAACCTCCTCAGGGGTACTGTGCCTTTCCTATCGTTCACCTACATGCTCACATTCTCTCAAGCTCTGGTTGTCTCAAGGTTGGACTACTGTGACAGGCTCTTTCAATATACTACCTTCCCCCACACTCTGCCCTCTACTACTAATCCAGTACAGGACTGCGAGACTTGTCCTTGGCCTCAAGCCCTGGGATCCTATCTTTCTGGAATCCCTTCATTGGCTACCAGTGGATGCAAGGATGATACTTCAGACCCCCTGCATTGTGCACATGGATTTTTGGGGTCTAGGTCCAAAATACCTTCAACTATCCCTCTGCCAATACCTCCCCTCTTGAGTCCTTTGCTCCTCTACCTCACACTTCCTCTGGGTCAGTCGGTAATTGAAGAAATAAGCTGGGGGCAGATCTGTGTCTACGGCTGGGAGCTCCCTTTGGAACAGCCTACCGGCCACGTTGAAACTTGAGAAGAAACATCTCTGCTTCTGGAAGCACCTCAAGACCATCCTATTTGCTCCTGCATTAGCCCCTCTTCTCCACAGCTGAACAGTTTCCTCTGTTGGCACTGTGCACCTGCATGTGTACCCATACAGTCCCTCACTCTTCTTCTGCACTCATCGGATTTGCCCTATCCAAATGATCTTGCACTTGCCACTTGCTGGCTGCACTACAACCTTTGAATTCCTATTCTATCTTTGGACTTAATTTTCCTTCTTTGTTCTCCTCTGTTTGGCACGTTCCACTTCTCCCCCTTCCAGGGTCTTCAACCCTTCATCCCTTCTCCATGCACTTGCGTGTTCTCAATGTCACTGTGCCCAGTATGATAGTTGTTTTGATTTCCTTTTCTCCCTTGTTCCCATCCCTTTGTTTGTTTGCGCTCTGAGCCACTTGTGTACGAGTGCAATCTCGATGAGATGTCATATCATGTCATATACATCCTTTGTCCTTGGTGCAGTGTCTCACTCTGACTGTGCTGATGGCAGTGGATCCCCATGCACATGTGTGCACATTCATGTTCCATGTGCATTCCATGTATGCCCCTAGTTGTCCTTGACCGCCTGCTCATTGTAGTATGTCTCCAGGATGATCCAAGTGTCATGTTATTTGGACAGCCATTTCATGCTCGCTGTGGGTCTGTGTGTCATCACGCACGACTTTTGGGTTTCCACATCTGTGTCCTGCACATGGCTCCCCCTGTTACAGGCCCACTGCCTCTTTTCAACTGGTGTTGTGTCTTCTGCATGCAAGGGTGTACTATTGATGGTTCCTCATCTGTCCTGCATCATGTCCACTTCTCATCGGCTGTAGTGACATTTGACTGACGACATGCAATAGACGCATGCCAACACTGTCTGCCAATGCACAGTTCTGTGGGGAACCTTTCATTGCCATGCAGTGCCTTCCTGCTGTTGCCCAGAGGGTGGGTGTTTCACGGTATCCATGCTACATGCCATTTGCACATAATGGCTGCAATTGCCCTTACACTGCCGTCATGTTTGCAGATTGACATCACTACGTACGTGTTGATGTTGGAAGTTGAGGGGCTAAACATGCATTACACCGCACACACCCACTCCTGTGCCAAGTTCAGACCTTCAACATGCCAACACAATGCTGCTGTGTGATAGTGACCTGCCATGTATGTACCCATGTCCCTCCTTTCACTGTATAGAAACACACTAGCGTAGGTGCCTCCTGTGACACATGTACTCTACATAGTTGATGGTAGTTGAGTGCTGCACATGAGCATGCATGTTACATGTGTCATGGTGTGTTTGTTTTGATTGCCAGCTGTGGCTATTTGTGTGTTCCCCCATGCTTATGCTCCGTGCCATCTCTTTGTTGCCATCTCTCATTTCTGCTTTGGATATGTGCCTGCTAGAGGTTGTGTGTGATGCAGGTTATGTGCAACATGCAATACATGTGTTGTCTTCACATTTTGCACACATCCCTTTCTGCTTTTGGTATACCCTTGCATTGCAATGCCACTGAATGCATGTTGGGGTTTGAGTTGCCTGTGACATGGCTGCTTCATTAGTTGGCTGTCAATGCTGTGATCTGTATGTGTGTGGTATGTGCTACTGACATGCGTGTTCATGTTTCTTTTGTTTAAGTTGCAGGTGATGACGCACTGGCAGCAGAGGATGAAGATGTCATCCCAGACACAGTGGTCAGTTCACAACAACCAGGCACCAGTGGTGGTCGTGGGGTGGCAGCCCACGAGAACCCACTGGTGCTCCAGGCCATCGTGTCCAGAGCTGACTCCGAGTCAGGCGCTGATGTATCCTCTGACCACTATGTTGAGCCGGATCTGCATCATGACGTGTCATCGTCGGTAAGGGATCCTGTGTTGGATGATTTTCTGTCCGCAACACTTGCAGTAGGGGGCCAGGCAGGGTTGGAATGTCCGCCCGTTGTGGTTACGGGTGCACGGTCACACTCAACACCAGTTTGCCATGTTCCTGGGGCATCAGGTCGACGGAGTTATGCAGTCCTGCAGCCGCGGGCGACACCAACCCTGCAAGGACCACGGCTCCTTGGGCCCAGCAGGTTTGGTGTCCGGCAACGCGGTGGCCGTGTGCCACCGGGGTCAATTGAGTGGGAGCATGCCACAATTGCCATAGCACAGCAACAGGGAGGAGCAGTTGAGATGATTGCTCAAGGTATGGAAAGTGTGGCCCATTCCATCCTCCCTTCTGTAAGGCAAGAGGAGCTCCAGCAGCGGGCTACGCGCTCCACGTGCCGCTCACTCAGGCTGGGCATGGCGGCGTCTGACAGGGCGCGCCGGCCTGAAATGGTAGCTCTGCGACAAGCACTTAATGCTCAAGCAGAGGCACACCGTGAGGCCCCGAGGGTGGAACACCAATCCCTCCGATCTACTCTGGCTGCGCTCTGGATGAAGGAGAGTAGACAGGCAGAAGACAGGATGGTGCAGCTTGAAAGAACCATCTCAGCTCAACTCCATGCCAGCCGGGAGTCGCACTGTTTGTCATGTGAAGCCATGCAGGCAAAACTCTGTCTTACACGTCAGTCCTTGCAGGAGGAAGCACGTGTGACACGTGAGGTAATGCATGTTGACCTACGTGTCATTGCCATGCAGGACCTGGTCTACCAGACCCGCATGCTTGCTGCCGTTGAGGGGCAAGGCACGGCTAGGCGTGGTGAGGCAACTGAGCCACGTCCACCTTCCGATTTCCATCCAGAGGGTGAAGACGATTTGAATTTTTTTTCCTGCAAATTTATTTTTTTCATTCTTTTTTCTGGAATTTTCTTTTTTTTTACAGCAAATACTTATTTTTTTTATTTACTGATATTTTTTATTTATTTTGTTTTTTCTGCAAATCATTCTTTTATGAATTTTTATTTTCTGCTGATTTTGTATTAATTGCATTTTTTTTGGTTGTCTATTGTGCATTTATGTGACAGTGTGGTGCTTTGTGGCATTTGATGCGGGGCCTGGCTATTCTCCTCCTCCTGCGGTGTCCCACGATCACTGCTGTGAGGAATAGGACATTCATTGTAGCTGTATATGCTTGTTTGTTGTTTGCGTGCACTTTTATGCTGCGCGGGGACGCTGCCGCCTGCTTTCGTGTGGCAGGCGTATTTGTGCGTGTGCGGGTGTTCCCTATTCGAGTCCATGAATACGTGTTGTTCACTAGCATGCGGGCGTTGCGTGTTTCCCAGTGGTACTTCCCACGTTACACCTACATTTTCACGCATTGTTCCCCATTCCCGTGTTCCACCCCCTTTTTAGGTGTATGCGCAAGAAGTTGTGTGCTTTCCCCATTCCTGTCGCGCACACGTTTGGAAAGTCACAGTGACGTGTAAGGTAAGCGCAGATTTGGCGCACATCCCGGGAAAAACATGCGCAGCTACTTCCATGAATCGCACGCATGCACTAGCTTTTTCACGTTTGCGCCACAAATTTCGGCGCACATTTGTTCCATGAATTACCACTAAGATTTTGAAAAGCGAATATTTTACTCCCTGTTTTTTAAAGTTGGGAGTTAAATTATTTTTGGGGAGTAAAAAAGTAAGTCCCATTTCCAATGGGAATATTTATTAAGTGAGTAAAAATATGTTTTCATTGTAACAGAAATGTTTTATAATACATTTTTCTTTGCACTTGGTTATTCATACACAACAAAAAGATTATATATATATTTTTCAGATGAGGCAATAATAACAGTTTCTTCCTTTGGCAATACATGTACTACTGGTCCAAACATATCTATGCTGTTCTGCAGATGAAAGCACAGGCTCCCATTTGTTCATTCCCTGTTTTTGGTGCGAGTATTTTTACTCCCAATTTATTTTTTGGGGAGTAAATGCAGCTGATAAAACCCTTCTTTAGGGCTGACACGAACAACAATCCTTTTCATGCATCCATCAATGTATATCTATGATACATTGATGACATTCTAATTATTTGGAAGAACTATCACACAGAACAGTGGTATTCAAGCAATTTTTCATGCCGTACTAACCCCCCCACCCGTCGCTGAGAAGCAAATGTTGCTGTGCTCCACAGATGTCATATCCGCTCATATTTTCCATTGAACACAGTCACCGTACTCCCTTTTTGAAGAGTCTCACATCCCGCTTGGCCATCCTTCGGGCCGCCCCTTCTCCCCTAGGGAGGCCAGCCCCACAGTTGGAAGACCACTGAATTAGAAGACATTATTTAGTTGATTAATATCCTTGTAGTTCATCTTAAATTTACAACCGTTCATAACCAAACAAAACGACCCTTTGATCGATTGATTAAAGCAGAAAATTGGAAGTTAGCCGTTAATTACATAGAAAGCCTACTGAAGATAATGCCACTATACTAATCGGCATCCAATGAGTTTACGTAGAAATGCACCTTTCAACCAATATTTACCTGTGAGGAGAAACTGTATGGCATAGAGTCAAGTTGACATTATTACAGAGAGGGTATCCAAAAAGCAATTTTTTTGTTTTTGTAAAAGCTAAATTTTATAATAGGGAGACTATTTTTCAATAAGCTAATGACTCCTTGCAAGCAAACCGTATGTGTGAACACTTTCAATGAGTATAGAAACCAGCATGAATCCTTATTATTTCCATAATTGGCCCATATTGCAATTATCTAATCCACAATTCCAGAACCCCCTTTTTGCTTTAAAAAAAAGTAGTTCATTTTAAACAGTCATTGGTACATGCTATGTGTAAGGGAGTAGTTTCTTACCTGTAACTCCATTTCTCCAGCGTTGGTATCTATCAAGGATTCACATGCTGTGAATATTTCCCCGTCGTCAGACTGGGAAACCTCAGTAACTTTAACTTAGCGTTTTCCTATGGAACACTCAGACACTTCGTGTCCTATCAATGTCCTTTTTGGGTGCTTTAGGCCCCACCAATAGGACGTATGGTATAAAGAGCCCTGCCCCGCCCCTGCGGCTTCCCTTCAGATTCCCTTCAGATTTTAACCTCCAAAGCAGAGAGAACCCGAACCCAGGTTTGCCTGCAGGCGCGGCCGGCGGGCGCATGTGAATCCATGAAAGATACCAACGCTGGAGAAATGGAGTTGCAGGTAAAAAAACTCCTCCCTTCTCCAGCATTGGATCTTTCATGGATTCACATGCTGTGAATAGATTACACAGCAGTACAACCAATTAGTGGCGGTGTGTGACAGGCAAACCAACCGTACTTAATCACATATATGAGACAACACACCCACCAAGTGACAAAGCCCATAGAAAAAAACCCCAAAGCTGCGGGGCCTACCTTATTGGAACAGGCTTTGGAGGACCGCACGCACCACCCGCACATCTTCTGCATGCTCTTGCCCCAGACAGTAATGCCTGGTGAAGATATGTGGCACCGCCCAGGAGGCCGCCTGGTAAATGTCCACCAGTGGTATCCCAGACCACAGTGCCGCCGATGAGGCAGTGGACCTCATAGAATATGCCTTAGGAGCACTCCTCAAAGGCTTTCCAGCTTTTGTGTGGCAAACGGAAATTGTAGAGGAAACCCATCGGGAAAGTCCTTGTTTGGAGATGGCCTGCCCCTTGTTGGACGGCCCATATGCCGCAAACAGTTGCCTTGACTTCCGGAAGTCCTGTGTGAGATTCATTTAAAACTTTAGGGCACTCTTAATGTCCAGAGAATGCAGGGCCCTTTCCGCTGGCATGGATGCATTAGCAAAAAACGAGGGTAAATCAATAGAAGCAAGTTTGTGAAATGCTGTTGGCACTTTCGGGATAAAGTGTGGGTTAGTGGCCAGAAGAACCTTGTTCTTCACAAACGTCAGGTAAGGAGGGTCAATGATCAGTGCTTGCAATTCAGACATCTGCCTGGCCGAGGGAATTGCCACTAGAAAAGCCACCTTCCATGAGAGGAACTTCAAGGGAGCCATTGACAGGAGTTCAAAATGAGGCTTCATCAAAGCCGTAAGGACCACATTAAGGCTCCACACCGGTGCACATTTCTTCACTGGAGGAAATATCCGAAACAACCCTTTCAGAAAATGTTTCAGCAAACGATCACTGAACAGAGGAGCGGCATGGCGCTTTCTCGTGAACCTAGAAATCACTGCTAAATGCACCTTAATGGATGACAACGCTAGCCCCGCTTCTGCTAAGTGCAACAGATACGGGAGAACCTGTGCCGAAGAAACGTTCAAAGGTTCAATCCCAGGATGATCCTTGCACCATTCACAGAAACTCGTCCATTTATGTCTATACGAGACATTCGTAGAAGGCGCCCCCGCTGCCTCCAAAATCCGCCGACATTCTTGAGATATTCCTAAATGACTGAACTCTGAGTGGTCTGGAGCCACCCCGCCAGGCTGAAAGACGCCGGATTGTGATGCCACACCATGCCATCATCCTGAGACAGGAGATCCGGAGCTGCTCCCAACCAAATCGGTTCTTCCACTGCCATATGAAAGATCTGAGAACCACATCTGCCTGGGCCAGAACGGGGCCACCAGAATCACTCGGCATTGGTACCTCCGAATCCACTGGGTGGTCCGCCGAATGAGCAACAACGCATACGTGAAGAGACCTTTCCACAGGAACGAAAACGTGTCCCCCAAGGACTCGGGATGAGCCCCTCTGCTGGCGGACTCTAGAAACTGCTTGTTTTCTCTCGTAGCAAAAAGATCCAACGGAGGATGCCCCCATCACCGGAAGATCCTCGAGACCTGCTGCTCCTTCAGCCTCCACTCGTTCAGCTGGCTGGCGTCCCTGCTGGGCACGTCTGCTTGGACATTCAGCACTCCAGGCAGATGGAAAGCAACAAAAAACTTATTTTTGCTCTACACTGACATTGTTAGGGTACGAGAATTCCCGAACTCATGGCGAATAGCCCATATAGTGCCGGTCTATAAAAAAGGTGATAGGTTCCCCCCCTGCAAATTACAGACCAATTGCACTCTTGGATGCAGACTCTAAAAAAGATTCTGGATTGGTACTGAAACACATCCAAGAGTGGGCAGAGGTGAATAGGATCCTATCACGGCTACAATTTGGTTTCCGCAAAAATGTTGATACTTGTCAGGCTGCTGGTCCTGAGGATAACCCGGTAGAATAGAAGCGTCGCTGTAGAGTTCTTCCTACCAAAGTACCCCTTTGTATTTCTAATCAAACTACAAAGGGATCAATTAGCCGAAAGATGGAGATCACTGCATCCGTAGTTGTCAAGTTCAGACACCGTTGTCACCCTCGGGTTGGAGACTCCAAGACCTGAGTTCAAAACAAGGTAGTCTCCCAAGAACAATGACATGAACATGAACACCAGAACCAAGCAAGAACATGAAATAGTCAGGGTGCAAGAAGAAACGAGGAGATTAAGTGTAGCACACGTACCACTGTGGTCTATGGTGAAAACACTACAGAGGAACTCGTACACCATCCAACCTAACCCTAACACCTCGCCGGCAAGAGGATGCCTATGCGGAAGTAGTCTCTAGTCCAGGGAACTATCCCGACGAAACGAGGACGCCTAGCGGCTTATGCACCAATGATCACAGTCTCAAGTCCAGGCGCGTTAGAAATGGGATGGTGTAGGTTCGCTCTAGGCAGTAGTAGAGGCAAAGGAAGCGCAGCCACCCAACCAGCCGTAGCGGATGGGAAGTCGTTCCCCAGTCGATGGAGTGTGACAGATGCAGATGATGTCTGAGAAGAGAAGGCAGGCCATTGGCCGGTCCGGGGTCAGCAGCGTGCGAGCAAACAGGAAGTATCCGTAGAGAAGAAGCAGTTTGACGGGCGGTCCGGAGTCAGCAGCATGCGAGCAAAAGAAGGAAAGACAAATCCGCAATGCAATACAGGTCAGAGGAACAGTCCGGAGTCAAGTGCCCGGGGGAGAGCAATTTGACAAGGAGGACAAGAGGGGGTCAAGAGCAAGAGCAAAGGTACGAATAACAATAGCCTTGATACAAAATCAGAAGCAACGAGTGCGGCAACCCCGGAAGAGGCTATAACGGGTGAGCGCGGTCTCGCTTTCACTTGACTCCACCCCTGCGGAACACAATAGCGTTACGCTTGTGGAGGGGACGCCACAATCACCATGGCAACGATGCTCTATGCGTTCTGAGGCGGTTGTGGATGTAGCGGGAATCTGAACGTGATGTGTGTTTGGAAGGGATTCTGCCGGGGATATTGCTGGGTGACAAAAAAGGGTAATGAGTGTCTGTGGCCAATCCTGACTGTACTGATGCAGGGGGGGGGGGGTTGTTAATGAATATCTTGCAACGGAAGGCATGGAAACAGGGAAGTACACCAATCTATGTAGAATCTATAGATCTGACTATGGCGTTTGACATGGTGGGTAGGAGTATCCTCTGGGGGAAGCTATATCCAATGGTCCTACCATCTTCCCTACTTTCAATACTGTACCACCCAGGCCTCCAGATAAGTTGTGTACTAGGCCTTTTTAAGCATGAAAATGTTGTAAATACAACAGCTTTATTATTTTCCTGTGTACATTTACACACCGGATTAGAGCAGAGGGCTGTGCAAAGGTCAGGTTACTTGACAGAAACCAGAAGGCTTCTTTTGATTTTTATCTACATGGATGTAATTGCAAGCCACCTTTGAAACTGTATTTCTCTGAAGCCTTTCAAAAAAGAAACTGCACACTTTGATAAAAGGAATGGTTTCCTTCCATTCAGCTTCTGCTGTATTGATGGTCATGAAGCAAACAGAAGCACTGTGCATATTTATTTTCCTAGAATTCTACGATTGTATAATTAATAAGATGGAAAACTAAGTTACAATTGAGAATTCATATTTTGTAACAATTTATGCTTTTTTGCAGTGAAAGCAAACCAGTATTGCACAATTGTATTTTACAGCGTGCTGTGTGTAGAATCATGCAGAGGCACATCATATTTACACTTGTAATTTAATGTACACTCTAATGATAAAAACAGTGTGTAAAATGATGACTGTGCACAGTCTAGTTTACATCCATTCAACATTGCAGTCAATGGGGTACATTACTATAAATGGTCAGTGGCAGTAGAGCCTTTGCTTTGGTGCGATTGTCATTACATCAGCCACAGGTGTTCTAGCCTCTCAAATCTTCAAGACTACAATTAAAACAACCAAAACCTGACTCTCCAGGAAGTGCAAGTGCTGTTCAAAGACAAACAAATGTAATTGAAATAGAAACTCAGCAAAACCTGTCCCTGTGATAATCCAGATAGGTATTTAACTTTATGTAGCGCTTCATGAGTGGTTCGTCCGACATCTAGGTACTGTGATTATTATACCTCAGTCAAAACTCAGTTAACCGACCTCTGAAGGATTCTAGCCAATAAGATAGCTCAGCCATTTACCACTCGTTGCTGCAATCTGCGCATGATCTGTAGGTTGCAGGTACGACTCCCGGCTAGGCCAACTCAGGCTTTCATCCTTTTGAGGTTGACAAAGGAGTACCGACTTCGGTTTGGTGATAATTCTGATATATATGTACAGCGCCATATAAATAACCATTTGATTATGAGATTACGTATAGAATTTATCATGGAGTCTTTGCCTCTCTGCACTGTTGTATCATAACAGTGGCCAACCATTATGTAATAATAGCTCCAGGAAATGAGGACTTTCATTAAACATCAAAAGACAATTCTGCTATCGGACCTCAAAACGCACAATACAATTCATGTTTGCTTTACTATGTAATTGGCTAGGGTTTTGTGATTTCAACATTTAAATATATACAGAAAGATTAAATGGCCAGACCTTAGAGAAATAATGAGAGGTGTAATCTGTCATAATGCAGAAAGCTGCCACATAATAATGATTTCCATACAGTGTTTGCACACATCGGCTGGATGTCACATACATTTTACTATCTTGCAAAGGAGAAAAGTCATTTTTACTCTCTTAAAATCACATTTACTCTCAAGGTTTAAAAATAGGGAGTAAAATACTCCCACCTCAAAATCTTATCTGGAACACTGGTACCACCTTCATGGAGGCTCTAAACTGCAGGTGCGTTTAAGTAACCTGGGAACCTTGTCGGAGGCAATGAATGCTACCAACGGCCTGCGACAGGGCTGCATTTTCACTCCAACAATATTCAATCTTTATGTATCGGATGCAGGGGATGCTTTAGAGGCAGTTGCTTTTGTACCACTGGAAATTGAGGGAGTTAAGGTATCCTGGAATGCCTACGCAGATGATTTTATGTTATTTGACCGCACGCCAATAGGATTGCAACGTTTATTTACAGCATTTAGAGACTATACAGTGGCAAATTCACTTATGATTAACGCAAAAAAAACTGTAATTCTACGGCTTCATAATAGCGTCACCAGGGCGAAACCAGTACGGTTTCTGAATCACAAAAAACTGAGCGCAACATCTCATCTGCACTATTTGGGATATCCAATTTTTGGAAATAAAAGGAAGCTGAACTATAGGCAATTTTTGGATGAAAGGGTAAATGTTCAAATAATCCATCTAAAAATAATTGATGCTAAATATGGAAAACAAATGTTGTGCCGACTTTGCGCCATTACAAGTGCAAACTGATTTCGCAATTGTGTTATGGTTTAGAACTCTTTCTGAACTAGATAAATGTGAGGCAAGGATATTAAGATCTGTGCTTAGATGTCTGCCTAAGTGCGTCCCATTGGAAGCGCTGTGCTATGAGTTAGGTTTGTGCTCTATTAGAAGCATGGTTATGTGGCGCAGGTTGTGCTTATTTAGTAAACTGATTATCAGTTCTAAAGACACCATGTACGATCTGTTGGGGAATGGGATATGAACTGGTACATGTGCTTCTGAATTTCTTAAGAACTGGCAACGGAATCGCTAACATATTTAGCTGCTTTTGGGGCAACATGTGAGATACTTCTATCTAATCCAAATAAGGCAAAAAAATACTCAGAGCTACTAGACTGGAACACTACTTGTCTGAGTGTTGTAAGAACCAAACTGTATAAACATCTGGTATCTGGATATAAAACAGGAAGTAGCATGGAGCCATATTTGATTAAATTCCCAGACAAAAGATGGCGGAATGAATGTATACACTTTAAATGCAATGTGCTGTTGACTAGGGAAATTATAGATTCACGAGAGAGAGGGATTGAAGCGCTTTCACTATGCCGGTTCTGTGGTGTATTTGGGTTACCAGAGACATTGCAGCATCTATTGATATATTGCCATTCTCTGAGAAATGAACGCATACACCATTTTATGAAATTTGTAAACGGTGAAAATGTGGATCTGGAGAGGTTATGGCTTGAAATGTTGTATGGGAAAGATCTCGCTGCAGCTTGCTGTAGTTCGATTTCTGAGGGAAATCTGTCAGTTAGTACCATCTATACAGATAGAGTAAACGCAATGCATTAAAGACGCACTTTAGTGAATATCTATTCTTGGTTTGATAGGCTGGTGTAGGTTAATCACATGTAGTATTTATGTATTGACTTGGTCATAGGGAGATAGTGTGAACCAATATTAAGTGGAGAAATGAATTATATTTTAGATACTGAATGTACTTGTATATCTATTTCATGGAGTATTTGTTTCAAAGTATATTCTTTTAATTGTTATGTATCTTTTATCATTTATATTGCTTTCTAGTACTTTATGATGTATCTTTTTTTGGATTAAGTTGTTTTCTTATGTGTATATCGATTCGTTCTTTTTGTAAATGTTTTGTATAACCCATACAAATAAATAAATGAAAGCGACAATGCAGATCCCTTGAGCTAGAGTCCAATGCCAAACGTCTTGCGCCTTCTTCGACAGGACCCGGGAATGTGTGCCCCCGTTTTCTTAAATAAAACATTGTGGTGGTATTGTGCATCAACACCCTCACCACTGATGTGTGGAAAAACGACTTTAGGGCCCAGTGCACCACCCTCAACTCGACCACATTGATGTGGAACATAGTCTCCATCCGAGACCACAGGCCCTGCACCTGTGACCCATCGCGGTGTGCCTCCCACCCTAGCTGGGAAGCATCTGCCACAATCGTAAACTGGAACTCCGGCTCCAGCAAGGGCATTCCCATCACCAGATTGGTTGTGCACGCCCACCAGTGAAGGGCAGCCAACAGGCTTTTGTCGATCACCAACTTGTCTGACCACAACCCTCGACTCTGCAACCATCTGTCCGCAAGGAACTCTTGCACCGGCCTCATGAAGAGGCAGAAAATTGGGCAGAAGAGGGATACACTATGCCATGGCATACGACCTGTAACCTCGGACCGATACAGCTGCGCCCTCTTTCCACTCGCTTGCTTGGGCCCGCAACTTTTGCACACTCTCGTTGGAAGGCTTCACCAGATTTTGCTGGGTAAGAAACTGCACCCCAAGAAACACCAACTCCCTGGACGGCATCAAAAATTATTTGTCAGAGTTGACGGCGAATCCCTGCCGTTGCAAAAGCTGCATGGTCACCACGAGAGACTCTTGTGTCCTTCCCTGCAACGAACCCCTCGCCAACCAATTGTCCAGCTAGGGTACACATGATGACCTTCCCTCCGAAGGAAGGCCGCCGCCGGTCCTGGGTTGACGAATTCAGGCCAAACGGGAGGACCCGAAACTGATAGTGTTCCTCTATGACCACAAACTGCAGGAACTTGCGGTGCCTCCTCCACATAGGGATGTGAAAATAGGCATTCGGCAGATCCAACGACGCCAGGAACTCGCCCGGCTACACCGACAGGATGACATCCTTAAGGGTGAGCATCTTGAACTTCAGGCATTGCAGAGCCTTGTTCAACGCCCAAAGATCCAGAATAGGCCTCCACTTGCTGTTGGGCTTTATCACAATGAAGTACCAGGAGTAAACCCCCTGGCCCCGCACCGCCAGCGGAACTGGTTCTATCGCCCCTTTCCCTAGCATGAGAACCACCTCCTGCCGCAGGATTGGAAGATGCGGCTGCAGTACATACACCGGCAGAATAGGGACCTGAGTATGCCGGAACTCTGAGTGGCCCAGACGCACCTTGTCTAGCACCCAGCGATCTGATGTTATCTTTCTCCACTCGTCGACGTGGATGGTGACCCTGACCCCCTTCAGCAGATTGTCCATATGACAGTCAGTGTTGAGGTTTAGTTTGCCTCCCCTTAGACACAGGCAAACTATTCTTTCTCTAAGCCTGGTAGTCCCGGCCTTTCTGTGCCGACTGGGCGGAACGCCGATACCCTTGAGAGGAGACGCTGGAGCGCCCATAACCATGATTTCTGGTGGAAGCAAACCGGGCATTCCCAGAGGCACCACGGAAAGCCCGAAAGGAGCGAAAAGAGCGTCCACTCTGCAAAGGAACCCAAAGATTTAGCAGTTTCCATATCCTCCTTCATCCCTTTCAGGGTCTCATCGATTTTCTCACTGAATAAGTGTTCGCCCTCACAGAGCATGTCGATGACCTTACATTGTACCTCTGGGCGGAAGTTAGTGTACTTCAACCAGGCCTGGTGCCGAAGCACCACCCCATTGTTAGTCTGTTTAAAACCTGACTCTGCCCAGTCCACAGCAATATTTATGCTGTGGTTGGAGGACTCATCCCCCTCACGCACCAACAGCATGGCTTCCTTTCGGTGTTACTCCGGCAGATGTTCAAGAATTGGGGCCAGCCGATGCCACATTTCACGATCATATCTGGCCATGATCGCCAAGGAATTTGCAGCCTTTATTATCATAGCCCTGACTGTAAAGACCTTCTTTCCAAAAGCGTCCTGCTTCCTGTCCTCACTATCCGGAGGCGTAACACATTTATGCTGGCTTCTTGCCTTCCGGCTGGCAGCCGCCCACACCACAGAATCAGGCGTGGGCTGTGACATCAAGCAGGTGTAAGACTCCGGAGCCTTGAATTTCTTTTCAAGATGACCTTTCACAGCCTGTTCTGAAAATGGGTGGCGCATCGTGCGCAGGCACTCCAGCCACATGTGGTCGAGAATCGGCACGGAGAAGACCGCCTTCCTCTGCTTGCCCATATGGTCAAAGAGGAAGCAGTGCTTACGTTCCTCTTCAGGCGCCAGTCCAAACTCCAGACATGCCTTCGAGATCATGGCGTGGAACGCCCCAATATCATCTGGAGGCAAGGGTTGCGATGGGCTATGGGGCTGCTCCACCTCCGCGTCCCACACGTCATCTCTTGTCTGCGATGACGATACAGTAGAAAGGGTGTTCCGCGGAATACTCTCAGGGTCCGATTCAGGTAGCTCACCTTCTTCAGGATGATACTGTGGACGGCCCAACCCCACTGGCAATGGTAACCGTGCCGGCGGAGACTTCCTAGGAGCCTCACCAGGTAACACCTTGACCACTGGCAACCTCGCATCCAGCTGTCCCAACAAAAATTGAAGCATAGACGGCACTTGCAACGACAGCAGGGATTGTGGGTTAACCAGTGGATAACCGGGCGGACCAGCCCCCATTCCACTCGACGTCGAAGGTTTCATGCTCTGTAGACCCAGAGCAGACGGGTCAAACTCTTGCTCCTGTTCCTTCTCCACTTCCGAAGAAACAGAAAATGTAGTTGGATCTTGCTGAGAAATGTTCTCAGGAAGGATAGACTCAAAAGGCGGCGGACTGCCATGCCCCAACCATCGACCACAGCCCTTCCCTTTCCATCTGCGTGGATGTTAACAGCATCGCGATATCAGTCAATGTCGTGGATGGCGCCAATGACACCACCGTCGACGACGGGATGATAGACTGCAACACTACCGTCGACGACGGAGTAACCATCGACGAGCTCGTCGTCGGAACAAGGTCCCCTGGTTTCAATTGTACCGGAGACCCAGATTTTTTGGAAGAACCGGACCGGTGCTTCGAAGACTCCCGGCTGGACGAAGACCTGCGATGGTTCCTGGACGACAAGTGCTTCGATGAAGACTCCATCAGCTTCGCCAGGACGTTCTCCGACACCGTAGACTTCTCAGGCCTACCACCAGACCCCCTGGACTGGTTCGACCGACCATGCTTGGACAACGAAGAGCTACTCGCCTCCTTCGACTGCTGCGGCCTTGACGAAGACTTACTGCCTTCCCCCAACTCCGATGCAGGCAATGAGGCCCGATGCTTCTTTGCCGGAGGTTCAGCCAACGCTGCACAGCGATGTTCCGCAGACTTCTCCGTTCTCCCCAAAAACTGGCTTACCCGGGCCGAACCCACCTCAGAAGCCGGGTACGTGCCCTCATTAAGCCAACATCTGAGCCATCAATTACAGTCCTTCAAGGTCTTCTGCGAAAACCCCTGACATTTCTTGCAGGCATCCGCAGAGTGCTGAGGGTAGAGACAGTAAAGACAGTCCATATGACCACCCCTTCGTACACCTTCGTCAAGCCGCAGGTAGCACAAGGCCAAAAAAGAGACTTCTTCTGGGCTACAGACAACATCCTAGCCCACGATATAAAACGGACGTGCAAAAACACAAGGTGATCCCAATAGTTTGGAGACGGTTGAAATCTGAAGGGAAGCCACAGGTGCGGGGCTATTTATACCAGACGTCCTATTGGTGCGACCTAAAGTGTCGAAGTTTTCCATAGGAAAACACTAAGTTAAAGTTACCGAGGTTTCCCAGCCTGTCGACGGGGAAATATTCACAGCATGTGAATCCATGAATGAGCCAATGCTGGAGAAAACTGACGCACAAGTTTGAGATTTGCACAGTCACTTAAATTTCAAGCCCATAACGGGCCATCGCCCATCTTTTACTGTTTAGAACTGTACTATGAAGATTGATAAGTTTCAATATGTTGACAAAACCTGGCCTTTAACACACTTGACTAAATGTAAAAACGTCATACAATATTCTTTGTCCCTGTAACAAATGTTATGTTGGGAAGACACAGAAACCTGTTAAATTATAGAAGTAATGAGCATTGTTCCAGAATACGCAACTTATTACAGCCACTTGGTTACACATTTTATAGAGGCAACACAACGAGAATATCAAGTGGTTGGTTTTGGGGAAGGCAGCAGTTGACTACCGTGAAAGTACAATACATCTAACATTCTTAAAGGGATTGGCCACCAGGGGGCGCGGAGATGAGCTACCAACTCCGTGTAGCTCCTCATCAATGGGCCAGTTCTGGTTCTTGAGCCCCCCAGAAAGCCCCACCACCAGCATCAGCCCCCCATTTCTGTGCCACACCAATTTGCCCCCCGCAGGCACCCCCCCCCCCCCGAGCTTTGGTGATGAGAACTGGCAGTGTTTTGACCAACAGAAAAGGATCGTGGAGAAGACCCTCTCTTGATCTGGCCGCGAGCTCCACAAGCAGCATATTAGAGCTCCAACTTCTAAGTGGGTCAATCTGGAGGGGGAGCAGAGGCGGGCATACAGCAGCCGGAAAACCCACCACCCCGCAGTGTGAGAGCCGGAGGAGGATGTGCCTAGACTGCCAGCAAAGAGTTGAGGAGTGGGGGACAGATGTGGGGTGACATAGCCCCCCCCACAGGCCGGAACACAGAATGTCCCCTTCCCACAAAGAGGGAGGACACCCAGAGGTGGCTGAGGTGACCTCGGGCCCCCGCCAGGTGAAGTGGAGGAGCCCCCTCGCTGTGCCCCCAGGGGGGAGAGCCTTCAGTTGGAGGACTTTTGTGGCTGGCTGATCCAGCCTTGGTGTGTGGGGGTGAGGAGGACACAAATCCCCTGATTAAGAGAGAGGAGATTGAGAGAGGAAAAGAAAAGAAGGAAGCAAAGAGGGAGAGAGGAAGTGATAGGCGAAAGAGGAGGGAAGAGAAGGAGGGAGTGACAGGAAAGAGCTGCGGTGCCCCCTGCTACCCTCACCCGTTCCCAGAAGGAGGGCCTCCTTGTCAGGAGGCCCACTGGACAGACTGCACCCTCAGACAACCCCCTGGCCCCACCTGGGGTAATGGCGCCTCCCCTCTATGCACCGCCACTAGTGCAACAACCTACGTTCTGCCGCAGGGAGGCCTGGGTGACTGCGGCCCTCGGGGAAGACCCATGTCCCTCTCCGACCAAAAGAATTCCTTGACCCGAGAGCTACTTTACCCGCCCGGAATCAGGGCCCTTGCCTTATGCAGGTTACCTAGTTGCCCTGGCACGGCTGACTTCCTGTTCCTTTAATTTTCCCTGGGAGCCCCCATCCATGAGTTGGTAATCGGCACTTCAAAACTTTGACTACAAATCAGGACCCCGGCAACCTCAAGCGTCAACACCCTCATCACCATCATCATGCATGAAGGACTCCCAATCCCTGAAATAAGGGGCTTTCGATCGGCAAGAGGCTTGACAAGAAGGTTGACAATAGAATCGAGGGCCCGGAGGCAAACCAATACTCTACCGACATACTGGAGACCCAGTTCGACATGAGAATCTCTGAGCTGGAAAGTAGGGAGGAGCAGAGTGCATTGAAAATGGACGACATCGAAAATCGAGACTGTCGATACAACCTGAGGTTCTTTGGCTTTCCAGAAAGGGAGGAAGAAAAGCAAGGCGACATAATTAAAGCCATCAATGAAGCCAACAGGAAAGACTTTAATGATGACAATACTACCAAACCCACCATTGACAGAGCACACAGAGCAGGAAGGAGGCCCGTGGATCGAGGTCAGTGCTAATTCCCACTATTACTCAGAAAAGGCAAAAATACTGGACATAGCAAGAAAAATGAGGCCCGGTGACCTGGGGATCCTCCCAAATTTCAATATACCAGGACCTGTTATTCTTTACCTCGCAGAAGACTCTGCACCCAATACAAATGGGGGTTCCCTTCATCTCTCACCTTTGGGAATATAACCTGGTCACTGAGGACAACATCAACAGAGTGACGCATGATATGCTGCCCTGGAGAGCCCTAAAGGATTGCAGAGTATGGCCTCAAAGAGCAAGGGTACCATAGACAGATGCCAGGTCAAAGGGCTTCACAAATTCAAGAAACTGAACCTGGCACCTCCCTCCCCCACAATCCTGCAGGGGCGAGGTTACACACTGGTAGCACTATCGAGAAATCTGGTGTTCTTTCTGAATAGGGGCGACGGACTGTTGCTACATAAGTCCATAGAATCTTAGTGTTTGTTGACCAAACGAGAGGGGGGGGGCTTTCTGAAGGGGGCTCAGTGGTAGTATTGTGTTGACAAAGGGACCGTGGCGGGGGGTGTGGTGCTGGATATGCATTGGAGGGACAGGTGAAGCCCGCTGTGGAGTAAAGGGCGCGGCTGTTTTCTACTGTGCGGCTGGAGAACTGACTCTGCTGTCTTTGCCTGCTTACCTGACCTGGGAAGTTCTGCTCCGCTCCGATTCGCGTTAGTCCGACGGCTGGAGCCGTCAGCAGTTGAAGCGAGCGAGGTACCCAGAACTGCTTCCTGACTCGTCACGTGACTGGAGACCCATGGCCCACTCTTGCCACTCCCCAGGAACTCCTCATAAAAACTGCAAGCCGCGGCCCTTGTGGCATGAAGCCCGCTGTGGAGTAAAGGGCGCGGCTGTTTTCTGCTGTTTGCGGCTGGGTGTGGCGGTAAGTGCTATTTTCACTAACAGCAACTCTCTTACACGACTCAATCGACCATTATTGTACTCTGTTGTGTGCGTGATCAACTACTAAATGGAACCCACTAAACCACGCACCCGCCTTCAAGGCAAATTAGAAGAAACGGTTACTTTGGCAAACAAAAGCCAGATTCAAACTCTGATAAAAGGAAAGCAAATACTGAAATTAAACTCAAATCCGCAAGGAGATGTGATGACGGATACACACCGGCCCCAAGATCAGGCCCGAAATTCATTAGCAATTTCACAAACTCCTGTACGCACATTGTCGTCAATACAGATAATACAGGCCCTTGAGCCTGATTCTCTTTTACCGCCAGTTCAATCAAATTATACTCTCCCTCCTCACGCTCTTCCAACCACTAATTTAAAATTGCCTTTACCTGTAAGTTCTACTGAACTTATACAAACAGAAATGGAAACGACTATATCAACACCTAAGACCCACCATGATCCTATATCTTTGCTCTTTATAAAACAATCATGCCGTACCATAGTACATCCTCATCAACCAGCTGAATCAGCTTGTAACCTCATTTTAGAAGATCCTTGCTACACACCAACCCTTAGGGAACGAGCAAAAACAGCCAAACAACAATGGCAATCGACTTATTTACCAATTGATACGATCAATAGCGAGAAATCCAAACCACTTTCAGTTCGCATCGCGCGTCTTTCGCTCGATATAACCGAGATTGATGCGATTATGGATTCACAAGAGAAAAGAGAAGACCGTTTTGGAGAAATAGCGAATCATACTCCAATTCCAAAAGTTAATACTTCAACACCAATTGCACAGAAAAGACCTCCGGTACCCACAAGAAATTCCTCAAAGTCCACCCAAGAACTAATGGAGAACGATTCCTTTTCTTCACATAAGATCTCTGAAGTATCCAACGACGCCAGGAGCGACCGGAAAGGCTTCCAACCACGATGTTAGATCTTCAAAACTCGCTAGTAGCTGTACTATCTGTAGCTATGATCCCTTTTCTAAAATTGCAAGAAGCAATGGGAGACTCGACTAAAGACCAAGCTACTCTACTAGCCATGATCATGACAAAGCAAACTCACCTAGAAAGCTTTATTGGAACCATTCGGGAACGACTAAATTATGAGGCAGAGGCATCGAGATCGTGGCAAAGCCGTCTGGCTGAAGTTCCGAGAATCGATCGTGCTGACAAACAAAACTTGATGGAGACTGTATCTTCTATTACTAAAAAAATGCTGGACGAAAAAATCAAAAACCAGTCGTAGGTGTTGCCCCAATCTATCTGGACAACAAAACAAACCCAAACTGTAACGAGTCCTGTCCAAACAGATGTCCTCAAAACAGATCAGTGGACCCAATATGAAATACAACCATTCAACAGTGGTACTTTAGAAACTATTCAAACAATGCCTATCTCTAATGCTGAACCGGCAATATGCACCCCGTTTGATATCTTTGATCTGACAAAACGAGGCCCAGTGGGAAAAGAACTTCACCCCAGATCAAATACAAAAAAGAACCCAAAAAAACCCCAGACAGGCTCAAGGGCATTCTTAAGGAAAATGCAATCCGTGCAAAAATCTTTGCAAGAGAACACAACCAAGAATGCACTAAAAACAACGGCAAAGCCTACAAACCCGGTAGCTGCTGTCACCACTACTCCAACTGATATTAGAGTGAACACGCCAAGTAAACGTGAAGATCAGCCACAGTCTGAACCATTAGATGCATTGTTGGCGTTAATCAATCAAGACACCTCTATTAAAGTGACCTCACCATCCCCAGACAGTGAGAGTGGTACTGAGGAGGATCCAAATCATAAGGACTCAAATCAGGAGAACTCCACAAGACGATGCATTTCTTGTCCTTGATGAATGTAAAGAATCATCTTTCGATCACTCAGATATGAGCTCCTCCACTCGGGACTCAACAAACATTTCTTTGGAATCCTCATTGGTGTCAAACGACGAATCATGCCCTCATGCAGAAACGAAAAAGAAAACAAGCTATAATGTGACCTTACCCCCCCAACCGGATCCACCATTAGTCAGACCAACCTTTCTCAACCAGACAAAAAGATCTTACGCTTTCAGAATATCTCTAGCCCCTATTTCGACGAGCCTGTAACACTAAATAGAGCTAATGTTCTACGTCTACTACAAGCTATCCCACAATTAGCTGACATCAACTCTCGAGACATTGATGTGATTCTCTTCCCTAACAAAGAACGAATGGAAGCAGTACAGATTGATTTTTATTGCAAAGAACTAATGTACCAGATATTGTCCACTAAGCAGCAATTGGAAATTCTAGGGTTTGAAGCTGAAGAAATTATTGAGTCGAGTTTAATGGCTCGGAATAAATGTAGCAATAAACTCGCGAGGATCGATTCTCATCACTACAACAAAACAAATACACATAAAGAGGCACAAATTGCACAGATAAATCGTAACGACTTGCCCTTTATGTCAAGACATAATGGTGGTGAAAACTCTTTGCCATACACAAATGAGGCTGTGAAGAAACGAGGGATATGGCGTGACCAAGATTGGAATTCTGACACCAATTCAAGATCCAATATGAGGCATGAACAACGGCCCCAGAACAAGTAAACCTACCTATAACAACCAACAGGAACTCCTACCCAGGTGAGCTCAGTCTCTCTATGCTCCTGGAATACTAGAGGCCATAAACAACTTCTCACTGAAGGCTCAATGGAGCCTACTGAAATTGATATAATATGCCTACAGGAAACTTGGTTAACAGAAGAGGTAGTCTGTGAAGGTTTTATAACCTTAATAAATCCCGCAATTACTTCGCAACAAGGCCGACCGGCATCAGGCATGTTGATCCTCGTAAAAATTACTCCTTCATGGATAATTATATCCAAGAAGAACATTCACCCTTGGGCACAATACATGACCATTCTCAGACCGACACCTAACAAAGATTTAGATCAGTGCCCAAAAAACACCTGCGTTACCATCTTCAATATATATTGGAACCCGACTGCGATGAACGACAACAAGTTCCTTGATTCCATATATGACGGAATTGATAATATCGCCTTCTCTAACCATGGAGCAGAATTTATAATTACAGGGGATTTCCAAATCCATTTATTCGATAAAGAAGGTCAAAAACTGGAGTCAAACGCATTATCAGCCAGAGCCAAAAAATGGGTTCAAGAACTATCCATCCGTAATATCTCATTAATTGAACCCACTGTGAATAACAAAGGAGTGCCTCTGCCGACATGGTCACGAGAAAATACGACATCTATCATCGACTACATCATTACATCGGAAGCGATAAGAAACCTAATCACGTCTACTGCTAATGTTCCTCAGTCCACCAGTGATCACCACCAAATAGGAATCACTTGGAACACAGTAAGAACAAAATACCCACAAATAACCTTGCCAGCTCTGGAGAATAATGGTCTTAATAAACTCTGTATCAAAACCCATCAAATACCTGGCATATTAACAACATTTAAAGAGTCCCTGCTCCAGGATCAAACAATACTGAACTACAGTTGGATTCTCAAGAAATATTATCAACCAAGGTACAAGGAAAACAAATTTAAAAATTCACATAGACATCAATTTAACTCAGAAATTGCATTGAAGAAAAAATCTCTTCAAAAACAAATTAGGCTGCTAAAAAAACAGAAAAACCTGATTTTGAAACTGAAATAAAAAAAGAAAAACAAAAATATTCAAATGCAATTAAAGCAATCAAGGCCCAAATGCAACAGAATGATGCCGAAGCAATCCTAGCTGCACTCAAACAGAAAAATACGAGCCAATTATGGTCGTTGCTGAACAATTCCTCCAAAGCAACTACCATGATCCAAGAAGTAGAGGCTCAGGAATGAACTAAACACTTTACAACACTCTATAACCCCAATCCTAATGACACATTAACTGATTCAATACAAAATGAGAGTTCCTGGAATCTCAATTGGGACGTAGAAGATGTAAGAAATACCATCATGGCTCTGAACCCCTCTCGAGCTCCGGGACCCGATGGATTATCAAATGCTATGCTCAAAGCAAGTCCAAATGAATGGGCAGCCTTCTTCATTCTTCTTCTTCAACTCATTGAAAAAACGAAACAAATCCCTCGTAGTTGGACATTGGCTGTTTTGATCCCTATCTTCAAAGCTGGCGATCGCAAAAACCCTTCAAACTACAGACCCATAGCCCTGCTGGATCCATTAGGGAAATGATTTGCAGGATATCTTGTAAAAAAACTCAACAACTGGGCTGAGGCGAATGTGAAGCATGAAAAAAGGCACACTGGTTTCGTCAAGAAAATCGGAACAAACGTCAATCTCCTGTTATTGAACTTGATCAAACACGAGGCAATAACCAAGAAACATCAAGTAGATGCCATCTTTATAGATTTAAAGATGGCTTTTGATTCAGTGAACAGACCAAAGCTTTGGTCCAAGCTTACTGCCTGGGGATGTCCAGCTTCTATTTTGAATCCGATCAAGCAACTCTACTCAAATACTTCTGTCAGAGTCCGGCTAACCAACGACGGAATGGTAACCCCTCACATTCACACTTCCAATAGTTTGAAACAAGGATGCCCGTTGGCAGCCTGCCTTTATAATCTGTACACCCATGAATTTAGCGGAAAAATCCAAAATTCAGCGGCAAATCCTCCAAAAATTAACAACGAGTGTATCCAGACACTAATATATGCCGATGATATTATTATTTTGGACAAAACTGTATCGGGTCTACAAAAATCTCTTGATAAAGCTCAAAAATTCATGCTTGAAAATGACCTGGTAATTAACAGCAATAAAACCAAGACAATGAAACTCGCCTCGCGAAAAAACAATAAATCCCAACCTAATCTAAAAATATATCTAGAAAGAAACGAAATCGCCACAACCACGTCAATGAAATATCTGGGTGCAATGATTAATTCTTCCGCAAACGAACAAGAGTGGAAAAATCATATAGAGGGAAAAACCAGATCCCTGGCCAGACAAGGCTGTTTCTTTCATAGAAAATACGGAACATATTCTATAAAACCTACAATAGCCTTGTATAAACAAAAAGTAATTCCGATCCTGACGTATGCAACCGAGTCTCTGATCAACCAAGAAACTATACACTGGCCCAAGTATGAAGCATTGTTTTGGAGGAAAACTCTATCTCTCCCAAAGTCTTTCCCAATGGCAAGAATCCGTTATGAACTAGCTATTCAATCCATCAAATTAATAGTTTTGTGGAAACAAATGGACCTCCTCAGGAAAATAATTTCCAAAGACAAGATTCCATCACTGGAAATCCTGAGAGAAAAATAATCACCACTACACATTACAGCACTGACCAAATGGGCTTCTGATATCAAAATGAAAATGCAAGCCGAAGATATCTCTGAAGAAATGTTTATCAACAGACCACAATACGCAAAGCGTAAAATACAGACCAATGATTGGATCCAAACCATAGCTGATCAAAATAAATATAAAAGATATTTGAAATGTCAAACAGACACAAGAGGTCTTCATGAATTGCCTGCTTATTTAAATCTCTTCCCAGATTGTAACATTCGTGATCTGTTTCTCCGTTTCAGGTTTAACATCTTACCAACTCGAGAATATCATTCGATGATGGACAAGTCAAACAAAATAAGTCCTGATTGCCGCTTTTGTAAGGAGACTAACTGCAAAGAAACTCTATCCCATTTGATTATGATCTGCCCGGCACTGAAGGATCAAAGATCTTTGCACAGAGATTACTTCGGGATATCGCATAAGCAATTAACAACTCAAGAAAGATGGGACAATTTGCCAAGAGGTCAAGATAAACGCCTAATTCTGACAATAATTAAATTTTGGTTGGAAATCACTAAGGAAAATGAAGGAACGAATAGCAAATATTGATTGTTACTGATGCTCTCTTTCTATTTTTAGTAGTGTAATACAGAAATGAAAAGTTTGTAAAACCAAACAAAACATTTTAATAAAAAAAAAAAAAAAAAAAAAAAGAAATTGGAGGGACAGGGCCTCCCTGTCCTTGTCCTGTAGTCATTTTTCATTTGTGTTATGTATTGTTTTCTGCCCAGGAGTCCATGTGGGACTCCTGGCAGGGCAGCTTTTCCCGTTTTTGGTTTGGTGTACAGACCCATGGGATACCCTTATGGCACCCATGGGTGGGGGCACAACCCTGTGCCCCTAGTGTATGTTTTTGGGCACCTGTTTGTGGCCCACAGAGCAGGGTATGGGCTGGTGGCAGCTCCATGCTGAATTTGACAGGTGCTCTGAGTATCCACCATTTTGGGGATACCCAGGCCCTGCCATTGGAATCAGTTGACTGCTGATAGGAAACAAGATGGCCCCTGTGACATCTTGCTTTCTATTGCCTGTTACCTTGTTTTCCCAAAGTCCTGGGAAGCCCTGACTCTGTGCCTTCCCCCTGACTGTCTGTTGGGTGGAAGTTCCATTCCAGACTGGCTGGAGCCTTCCCAGTGACTTTATGTTATGGGTACACCCTGTGGGTGGGACCTGGGTGAATGGAGTGTGTGATCAATATGTACTTCTTGTTGTGGATGTCTGGTTTCTGGTGTTTGACACAATGACTGAGACAGCCCTGCCCGAAACTGGTATGAATGCAGTGTGTAGTGTTGAATGGATGGGTTCTTGTCCCAATACACATTCCTTGTTGTGAGTGTCTGAGAGGGAGGAGTATGGCCTGAATGCACTGTATGCCTGATTGGCTGAATGACTGCTGAATGCCCTTCTGAGTGATTGGTTGCCCGAGTGTGACCCAGCAGAATGAATGAGAGATCAACTAGTATTCGTTCAGAAGCTGAAGTTGAAACTGATGCTTAATCTCGAAGCCGAGCCTGAAGAAGAAGGTTGACTACTGTCTCCCTTCGTCGAAATCCGAAAGTCGTCGAGACTGATCCAAGAGAGGACCTGGTTAGGCGCCCTCTTCCTGTGCTCCGAGGGACCACTGAGCACCGCTAACCTTCACCGAAGCACCCTGGAAGTCAGACCCTCGACAGGCTGCCGACCGGAGACAGGGACCGCTGAGGAGAACGAAGATAAGCACCGGACATTCCGTCCACCGTCGTCAACCAGGATTCGCAGGTTTGCTATAACCGCTGGAGACCCATCTAAGCCGTGCGGCCCAGAAGAGGGGACCGCTTGATGCCGTGCCATCGACGACTGGAGCCGCCCGCTCCTTTTGCCTAAGACTTTTGATTCACGGATGCGCTCGTCCGCACCGCCGCCCGCCTTATCCCACCGGGGGATAGTTCTTCACAAACTCTTTACTGTCCTGAACTATTGACATCGAGGTGCCCCGCACGCCTCTTCCTTGCAGGACGTCTTCTCTCCGTCGTCGACGAACACCGCTGGGGCCGGAGCTGCCCCTCGAAGCAGAGTTCACTTTCTTCGAGGGATCTCGACGATCCGTGGCTCCTGCTTTAAAGGGAGCCGCTCAAGAAGGCTCAGTCAACGACTTGTCGTCAAACTCTGCTATTTCAGGTACATTGGGATGGTAGAAACATTGTAGAAGGAAATGAGACTTATAGAACAATATATGGACTGGGCTTGTGATATATCTTTACTTTACAGGTTGCCTAGGTGGGGGGGGGATCTCCACACAGATGTGTCTAGTGGTAGGGGCCAGTATTCTGCCAATTGTTCTAACCAACTGCTTTCTTCCTATGTCTATTGTTGGTTACCTTTATTAAGTGATTTGTGTGACATTTAACCAGGGTACAGTTGATGCACTATAATGAAATCTAATAATAATTGTGCTACCACTTAGCACTGTATATATTTGCCATTATAGATTTACTGAGAACAAAGTGAGTTATTGTGATTGTGTATATAACCTTAATTATATAAAGACTGTGTTTTAACTAATACAGTGTGTGGGCATTCCATTATGGGGGCTTGGGGACTACACTGTACTTACGAACCAGCCTGCATCACCTCCTGATAAGATTGGCATTGACTGCTCGACCAGCGCTACCCTATAGAGAATCTTAGCTGCGGTCCTCTGTGCCTCTCCTCTGCCATATAGAGAGCAGGAGTGCAGACACCCCCCTCCAGTCTTTACAGGGGGGTGCAAATGGTGGTCTGGCCCTTAGATATCCAAGATGTCACCAAGAGTCCAGGCGTCCTGGGTCAGGATGGGGTTAATGCTAAAGGACATTTGTAACGCGCACTATCACCACCGGAGTGGTCCCCTGGCGGCTCTGAAAGAGGGGAAAGGGAGGGCAAGTTAGTGAGAGGAAGCTGGAAAAGTGCAAGAGAGCAGAGATGTGCTGTTGGCGGTCTCAGCAATGTGGGTCCGTTGGCTGGGCCTGGGGTGTTTGCGGCTGGTAGTCGTCGTGTGCTGTTGTGCTCGTCTATTTATGTTTTTTGTTTTGTTGTTGCAAAGTAGTGAAGCTTGTGCAGTTTGTTGTGCTGTAGGTTTGTGGTTGTGTTTGGTTTGGAGTTTGAGAGGTGTATGCAGAGGGGGAAATTGTGAGTGGGTTGGTTAGTTGGGGTGCAGGGGAGAGTTTCTTACAAGGGGTGTATCATGGCTTTCTACACATTCACAAATATTCTACAGAAGGTTGGGACCTTATTAGTCGACAATGATGTCAGGCGATACTGAAAAGAGGTTATTTGATCCAAACTCGGTCTGGGATGGCTAACGCATCTTTTTCAATGGCACTGGGCTCCTTGAACGTCAGAGGTTTAAACTCCCCAAGTAAGCGATCCCGAACATGCAAATCTTACCTATCGAAACTAGACCTGTTTCTGCAGGAGACACACTGACAGAGAGGGAAGGAACCAGCCTTTGGAGTCAAAACTATAGTAGGCTGGTGGGGTCTTCGACTTACACAACCACTCTTTAAAAAAAAGGGGGTCTCAATAGTGATGGCTAGCAAGCTTGTCCCGAAGGCACAATCCAAGGAACCAACAGACAATTTGTAAAGGTCAAGGGGGAGGTGAAAGGCACCATGATTACCCTTGTCTCCGTATACTGTCTAGACCAGTTTTGGATCTCCATGAAGGGCAAAATCAAATCATTTGTTGAAGAGTCCTTGATTATAGGGGGCGACTTTAACATGGTCCTTGACCCAGACACATAAGAAAAGGGTGACCGCCAGTGCGCAGTATATAAGGGCCCTCCGCTTCCAACAAACCAATACAGACCTGGGGGTGGTTGTCACAACCATAATCCCTGGCCTAGGGGCTCAGGCCTCTGGCCCTCACCACAGTATTCTTGCAAGGCCCAAATCATGCCCCTCTCGGTTGTCCTGGGGCCAGTCCTGGCGCCAGGCTCATATGGCAGGTGGAGTTTGCATTGAGGAATGGACCAACATGGCTGCCCCCACAAGGATCGACGTGGAACTGCAGCATGCAGTCTAGCATCCGGGACGTGGTCCGCCCTGGAAGCACCTGGGATACCTGCTGGCTATTTAAGCCACGCCAGAGCTGAGGCACGTGCTTTGCGTTCTGCACTTGCAGCGTGACTGATGTTCACCAAGACCTGCTCGCAGCATCCTTGGCCTGCATCTTCGGGGAGAAGAAGAACACTGTTATTCCACCTTACCTATTCCGCATCCAGCTCCCCGATCGCTCTGGAATCTTCCCAGGAACTCATCTTCTTCTGCAAGCAACATCCTAGAGAGATGAGACAAGAAGAGGACAATTAGCAAGTGTTCGTCTTCTGACTCCATAGCCCCCAAACTCTGCTTACTTACCGAAGCTCTACTGGAAATTCAACCGCCGCCTGGACATCTTCCATTCTACGCTCTGGTTTCTACTGGCCGCATTTCTTCCACGAACGTCTCGGCGACCTGCAAGGAAGAATAGCACAGGTCAGCCTTATTCAAAAGACGCTCATAGCTCCACGCTTTGCGCATTCTCTACCTTCTCGAGCACTGCCCTCTCCATCAGCTCAACGTCTTCATCATCCCTTCTGCATCAACGAGAGAAGAAGGTCAACAGGGCTACAACAATTTCGCACACTCATTCTTTTACAAACTTATAGACTTACCTCAAGAGTGGAATCGCAGCCGGCTGGGACACCCGGGCCCACGCCAGTGAAGTAACTCGGGGAAAGGTGCCCAGCCACGAGGCGGCCCTGCACAGGACGGAGAGCGCATCTTATCGTAATACAAGAATAGACCCACGGCAGCGCGAGTCCCCGGGGAAGGTGAAGCCGTCCCAGAAGCGCTCCAGACCAGTCGGGTGGCGTCCCTGTGGATACAAGGTGAGCGTTACAGAACGCGAAGCCCAAACAGAATAATCCACCCGGGCGCTTATTATGTAAACCTCAGAAACCGACCAGTTTGCCCAGTTGTTGGGGCAGTTACGTGCCGAGGTACATTCAACCCGACAAGAAAGAGAACCAATTGTGGCCAAAGAACGAACTGATGATTTTAGCAGACAACTCCTTCAATCGCAGACCGGGCAAGCCCCGTTGCCCGGAATTAGCCCGTCAATGCTAACTCCCATGAGTAATCCAGTTCAGATCAACCTACCTGGGACAGTTCCACTAGCTCCACCGGAGCGTTTCTCAGGGATCCCCGAAAATATGCGACCTTCATGAATCAATGTCACCTCCACTTTTTATGCAGACCTGGGGTGTTTCCCACTGACCAATCGCGAGTGGCCTTTGTTTTGTCTTACTTGAGTGGTAGTGCGGCAGACTGGTCGGTGCCGTTCATCAGCCGGGATGATCCACTATTACACGATTTCGGGGGCTTTCAGCAGGAGCTGGAAAACCTCTTCGCCCGTCGCTCCCATGGACAGGCTTTGGACAACAAACTTTTGTCCCTTTGGCAAGGAAACCAGGATCTGTTGGCATACATAGCCACCTTTAATAGGCTGGTGGTCGAAGCAGAATGGCCAGAGGACAAACAAACCACCTTGTTCCACCGGGGCTTGCGAGGGGAGTTAAAGGATGTACTGGCCCAAGTAGTGGACCCACCTAAGGACTGTGCCGAGTTCATTAATCTGGTGGTACAAATCAAACCATTGGTTGCAAGATCGGCGAATAGACCAAAGCAAACCGGATGCACGTCCCATGTTCATGCGCCCTAAAGAGCATGCCCAGCGGGGATCAGAAAGTACCATTGAACCAATGCAACTAGGAGGAGCTAGGCCACCTTTAACCATATCCGAACGGGACAAGAGGAGAGAACAGCAGTTATGCTTGTACTGTGGAAAGGCAGACCATTTCCTTAAGGAATGCCCAGTTAAACCACCAAGATGAACCGTAGGAGCCACAGACAAGGAGAAAACAAGTGAGGAGTCAGAAAACTACCAAGGCCGGCAATTGTAGGGGTCCAATTGTCGGGCGAAGAAATCCAACTTCAGACCTCCCATTTTGCTTTACCTGTGATCCCAATTACCCATCAACGGCCAGCAAAGATGCATTAGTTAGAAGTTTACATTGATAGCGGAGAAGTGGGGAATTACATGGACCAGTATCTTGCAGCAAAGATGGGGCTCCCACTCTGTTCTAAGCCCACCACAGAGACTGTAACCACCATAGATGCCACCAAAATCGCCTCTGGTCCGGTGTCCAAATGTACCACAGAACTCACCCTCATATGTCAAGATGGCCATCGAGAAACCATTACCTTTGACCTCATCAAAGCACTGCAGTTCCGATTAATCCTTGGGATGCTGTGGCTGGTCGCGCACAACCCACGGATCAACTGGCGTGCCCGAGAGTTGGTCTTCTCCCATGACTGCACACACACCTGCTATCCCAAAAGAAGGAAGGGGAAGCATGCCGGCTCACCCGTTCAAGAGGGTACGATAAGTGTCTTAGGTGCGGTAGCTACCTTACCAACTCAATACCAGGACTTTCAAGACGTGTTCCAAAAGAAACAAGCGAATACCTTGCCACCCCACAGGCCATACGATTGCCAGATCGATCTGATACCTGGAGCCCGAATTCTGTGTGGCCCTATCTACGCGCTCACCAAACCTGAGAACCAACATCTGAAGACATATCTGAAGCAATACCTGGCCAACGGTTTCATCCACCCCTCGAAGTCATCGACAGCGTCACCCTTATTCTTAGTACTGAAGAAGGAAGGAGAATTGAGGACTTGCATTGACTACCGTGCATTGAACCAAGTCACCGTCAAGAACCGCTACCCCCTACCTCTGATCCCAGAACTGCTAGACCAAGTCAAGGAAGCCCAAATATACACGAAATTGGACCTTAGAGGTGCCTACCATCTTGTGCGCATTAAAGAAGGGGACGAGTGGAAAACAGAGTTCCGTACCAAATACGGCTTATACGAATACCAAGCGATGCCGTTCCGCCTGTGCAATGCCCCAGCCACATTCCAATTCTTCATGAACGATGTTCTAAGAGAGCTGATTGATGTCTGCACCTTAGTCTACATCAATGACATCCTGGTGTACTCGGCTTCTGAACAAGATGATGTCAGGCATGTACGGGCTGTCCTTACCAAGCTCCGTCAACATCATCTCTACGTCAAGCTTGAGAAATGCTCATTCCATGTTAAGAAAGAGTTCCTGGGTTTTATACTCACTCCACAAGGAATACGAATGGATGTGCACAAGGTCGATGCCGTCCTCAATTGGCCAGCTCCAAGCTCATTCAAGGGAGTCCAGAGCATGTTCGGTTTTGCGAACTTTTACCGCCTTTTCATCCCAGGGTTCTCGCAAATAGTACACCCGATCACTTCGCTATTAAGGAAGTGCAACAAAATGTTTCGATCGACAGAGGAGGCCGAAAAAGCCTTTTAAGAATTCAAGGCAAAATTCACCACCTCTCCAATCTTACGACACCCACGCCCGGACCTTCCGTATGTGGTGGAGACTGATGCTTTCAGTATGGCGATGGGTGCTGTATTGTCACAAAGAGACCCACACACCGGCCAGCTACATCCTGTGGCTTTCTGGTCACGAAAATTCTCACCACCTGAGCACAACTATGCCATCACTGATAAGGAGCTGCTGGCCATAAAGGCCGCCTTCAAGGCCTGGCAACACTATCTGTTGGGAGCCAGACACACTAGAACCGTGATAACGGACCACCGAAATCTACAACACCTGAAAAGTGCAAAGGCTCAATCTTCTCGACAACTACGCTGGGCCCTCTTCTTTGCGGAGTACGACTATGTGATCACGTACCGACCAGGAGTAGAAAATGGCAAGGCTGATGCCCTTTCAAGCATGGGCACCGATGAGGTGGTGTATACACCGCCTGACCCCGTGGCCATCATTCCAGGGGACAGACTCTTAGGCATTACAACTACTATGACTCAAGATGAGTTGCTGTATGAAGTACGACAAGTATTAACTCAAGAGCAACTACGAGAGTGGGGTTCAAGAGAAGAACACTATAGCATTAAGAACCAACTGCCTTACTACAGGGATTGGCTATTCGTGCCTGAAAAAGAACTTCAAGAACAGGTCATCTCGGAGTATCACGACTCCCTCATGGAAGGCCACCCAGGAATTGCCAAAACCCTGGCCAAGGTGAAACGAAGTTACTGGTGGCCAACATGGCGCCAAGATGTAATTCAATTCATCACTTACTGTGGTATCTGTGCTTAAAATAAATCATTAAAGCAAAGACCCGCTGGGCTCCTGCAACCATTGGACATTACGCCAGCTGCGTGGCACACGTTATCACTTGATTTTATCACCGACCTACCCTCCTGTCAAGGTTATAACACTATCCTAGTGATCGTGGATCTGTTCTCCAAGATGGCCCATTTCTTTCCGTTCAAAGGTCTACCAAATGCATCTGGTCTCGCTAGAACCTTCCTTGAACATGTGGTACGGCTGCACTGGGTTCCCATCGGTCTTGACTTCGGATCGAGGTACCCAATTCGTGTCTAACTTCTGGAGGAAATGTTGCTCGTTGGCCCAAATAGACATCCGATTATCCACTAGCTATCACCCCCAAACGGATGGTGAAACGGGGGAGAGGACGAACCAAATGCTCGAGCAATACTTGCGTTGCATGCTTCACCAAGTGGAAGGGAATTGGAAGGATCTGCTGTGGATCGCTGAGTATGCCTATAACAACTCACTACACAGCAGCACCGGGCAAACTCCGTTCTTTACTATATATGGCAGACACCCACGCACGTCAGAATTGGACATCCCCACGACTCTGGAAATGCCAGCTGTCACGAACCTACACGCGACCATTTCGCAGGCCTTCACGAGAGCCAAAGAACATTTGCATCAAGCCAAAGCTCGCCAGAAGTAGTACGTGGACCAGCATCTCACAAAGGCCCCCGACTACCAAATAGGAGACATGGTGTGGTTTGCCACCAAGCATGTACCTCTAAAGGGAACCCGCACATTCCGCCCACGGTTTTAGGGCCGTTCCCCATCAAATCCATTATAAACCCAGCCGTGGTAAAGCTGACGTTGCCAACCCACATGCGGATACATCTGGTGTTTCACGTATCCCTCCTGAAACCAGTTCAGCCTGGAACCCGAGTAACTACCCCACCAGGGCCTGTGATAATTCATGGAGAACCAGAACTTGAAGTAAAAGACATCTACTATCTAGTGGATTGGAAGGGGTATGGTCCGCAGGACAGAACATCGGAGCCCAGTGACTACATTCACGCTCCACGCCTGATCCAGCGTTTCAACCAAGAGTACCCCAACAAGCCGGGACCAGATAGGAGGACCAGCCTGAGAGGGGCCTTAGGAGGGGGAGTGCTGTCACGACCATAACCCCTGGCCTAGGGGCTCAGGCCCTCGCCACAGTATTCCTGCAAGGCCCCAAGGGTCCAATCATGCTCCTCTCGGTTGTCCTGGAGCCAGGCTCATATGGCAGGTGAGGTTTCCATTGGGGAATGGACCAGCATGGCTGCCCCCATAAGGATCGACGTGGAACTGCAGCATGCAGTCTAGCATCCAGGGCGTGGTCTGCCCTGGAGGCACCTGGGATACCTGCTGGCTATTTAAGCCACGCCCGACCTGAGGCACGCGCTTCGCGTTGCTCTGAACTTGGAGCGTGACGTTCACCAAGACCTGCTTGCAGCATCCTTGGCCTGCATCTTCGGGGAGAAGAAGAACACTGTTATTCCACCTTACCTTTCCGCATCCAGCTCCCCGATTGCTCCGGAATCTTCCCAAGAACTCGTCTTCTTCCGCAAGCAACATCCTAGAGAGAAGAGTCAAGAAGGGGACAATTAGCAAGCGTTCATCTTCCGACTCCGACTCCATCGCCCCCAGACTCCGCTTACTTACCGAAGCTCTCCTGGAAATTCAACCGCCGCCCGGACATCTTCCATTCTATGCTCCGCTTCCATCTGGCCGCATTTCTTGCAGGAACTTCTCGGCGACCTGCAAGGAAGAATAGCACAGGTTAGCCTTATTCAAAAGACGCTCATAGCGCTGCGCTTTGCGCATTCTCTTACCTTCTCGAGCACTGCCCTGTCCATCAGCTCGACGTCTTCATCACCCCTTCTGCATCAACGAGAGAAGGAGAAGGTCAAAAGGCCAACAACAATTGCGGACACTCATTCTTTTAGAAAGTAAAGACTTACCTCAAGATTGGAGTCGCAGCCGGCCTGGACCCCCAGGCCCACACCAGTGAAGTAACTCTGCGGAAAGGTGCCCAGCCACGATGCGCCCATGCACAGAACGGCAGGACGGAGAGCGCATCTTATCGAAATACAAGAATAGACCCACGGCAGCGCAAGTCCCCAGAGGAGGTGAAGCCGTCCCAGAAGCGCTACAGACCAGTCGGGTGGCGTCCCCGTGGATACAAGGTGAGCGTTACAGTGGTGGACTCTTTCCCAGGTGAAAGGGCGGGTCCCCCCATACACCTACTACTGCAAAGTGCATGACACATTCTCAAGGATAGACTACATCCTCATCGAGAGCCCTCTAAAAACAGAGTTTGAGTCAACCACACAGTCCATCCCGTGGTCAGAGTCAGAATGGGGGATTGGTTCTCAGAAAAACAACACTAAATGGTCCTGCAACAACCTATTGTTAAAACACAAGGAGCTGGCCCTGACACTGTTGAAATCGATTAAGGAATTGTTCCACTTTAACAACATGTATGGGAGGCATTTAAGGCAACAATTTGAGGAGTCCTGAGGGGAATGGGAGTCGGGGGGGGGGGGGGGGGGAAAGAGAGAAAGAGCCAAGCAGGAGTTGTCATTGAGGGCCAAGATAGATAAACTACAGCTGGGGGATGGGGGGTCTCCCTGGAGATCTGGAGAAACTCCAGAAATACAGAGCTGAATTGAAGGCCCTACTGATCCACCAAATGGAGCGTAAATTGGCATTTCTGAAACAAAAATACATGGAGGAGGGGGAAAGAGCCGACAAAGTTCTGGCTTGGAGGCTTAGGGAGCAAAGAAACTCTAGAAGGGTTGCCGCAATACAACCAACATGTGGAGAAAAACGCCTAAATGATTCCCAAATAGCTGACTAATTTCTTTACACGTCAGAGTTCACCACAGAAGGTTCCCACATCAAGCAATTCCTTAACGCCCTCCCCATCCAGAGGTTGTCCTCAGACAAAGTAGCTGCGTTGGAATCCCCTTTCACCGAGGAGTAGGTCCTTGATACCATTGGTAAAATGAAGGGGGCACGGCGCCCGGGGAAGATGGCTTCATGGTTAAATTCTTTAGAATGTTCCACTCTACTCTGGCCCCCTTCCTCACCAAGCTGTTTAATAATGCTCTGGTATCGGGCTCCATCCCGAGAACCATGCTTTCAGCTCTCATAGTCGCTATCCCGAAGGAAGGCAAAGACCCTTCCTGATGCCAATCCTACCGCCCTATCTTGCTGCTGAAAACGGACGCGCCTTCCACCCGACTAGAGGAACTTTGCAGGGCTGTCCCATTCCCCCCCCCCCCCTAATATACACCTTTATAATGGAGCCCCTGGCCATTGCAATAAGGAACAACCAGAATATTACAGGAATCTGTTGTGGTATCTTAGACTTTAAGTTCTCCTTGTTTGCAGACAACATCCTGTGTTACCTAATGGACATGGAGAACTCCCTACCCGAATTGCTCACTCAAATTAACCGGTTTGGTCGGTCTTCAGGTGTGAAAAAAAACACTTCCAAGTCTAGCAGAATGGTCATTGGAGCCGCTGACTCCACAACTAGAGACAGGAGAACCATGGGGGCGCGAGGTACTGGGGGGACGGGGGTGAGAGTCGAGAATATAGCAACCCCATACTTAGAAATTAACATTCCTAGGGATCTCACAATGTTAGTGGAGCACAACTTTACACCGCTGTTAGATAAGATCAAATCAGACCTAACCCGCTGGGCCCCCCTAACTCTCACTTGGTTCAGGAGGATGGTCACGTCAAGATGAGCGTACTCCAACGGCTGTTGTACCCATTTACTGCCCTTCCCACTTCCCTCCCTGAACCCTTCTTTGCTAAACTAAAGACTATGATAAATAAATGTATATGGAAGGGGAAGAGGCCTAGAATTAAAATGTCAACTCTAACCTTGCCTAGGAGCTACAGAGGCTTTGGGCTTCCCGACGTTTGGCTGCATTACAAGGCCAACCAACTCTGAGTCATGTCGGAACACCTTAGCGATGACCTGGGCACACACTGGACATACATTGAGGACCTAACCACTCACCCAAAGAAAGTCAGAGACCTAATGTGGTCCCCTACTAAAGTCATCCCGGACCACATTATGAAGCACCCAACGCTTGCGGTTTTGTGGGCTCTATGGAAAAAGGGTAATAGAAATAACCTCCTATCATCCGGTGTGGGGTCCCTGCTGGAGGTTGGTGGGAGGGGCTTTCGCCACTCACAGAAAATGGTCCGACAGTGGTCTAGCTCTCTAGCAGATCAACTATTCCCAGAAGGCCTATTTATTGAATGCACTACCCTGTCCGAGTGCCTGGGGGCTGAATCGCTGAGCACTTTCGAGTGCCTGCACCTCAAAGGTATCCTATCTGACCCAAGATGGCAATCCAAGATCTCTAGCACCCTCACCCCCTTGGAGAAACCTATTTATAAAGCTACCTCAAGAAAGGGAAGTCTATCGAAAATATACAAAGTAATGATTATGTCTGACTTGGAGGGGAGACAGAATTTCGGGCGGGAAATCTCAGAAGACTCCTGGGGCAAAATGTACAAGCTAATGTTCTCCGGCAACCTCTACACCTCGGCAATGAAACACAATTTCAAAATGCTACATTGTTGGCACTTACCAACCCTTAGACCATCTAAAATGTCCCCCGGGTCTCTCCACCCCCCGCTGTCCCGGACCCTGCGGCCAATCTGGTTACTGGTTTCACATGTGGTGGTCCTGCTCAAAGGTAAAGATTTGCTGATCCTAAGTCCTCAGTTGGATCAGGGATGCAGTGGGAATATCCCAAGCTGGAGCCTCTCCAACTCTGCTTGGGCATTCCAGATGTGGAAAATAGAGTCAAGTTTCCCAAAACGTATTGAAGCTATGCCGAGGTGTGACTCCCTACCCTCCAATAATGACTGGTTAATCAAACTGTGGGACATATTCATGTATGAAAGACGGTCAGCTATGGTGAATGACTGCCTGGAGTCGTTTCATATTGAATGGGGGATTTTTATGCTGAAACATAGCACTGCCAAACCTACTCTTGTCCCCCTACACACTTCTTGCTACGGAGTGAACGAACTGGCCCACAATGAGGGAAATGTCTAGAGAGGGAATCATGAGCTCTGCAATGTCCTGATGCTGCCGTGGAGTTTTTGCTGTATTCCTTGTTATTTACTCTTGTTATGTAACTGGTCCTTTGTTCTAACTTGTAGAATGGTCAATACGTTTAACTCATTTGATGGGGAGTGTGCAGGTAGGCGGGGGAAGTGTTCAAGGAAATTTGATGATTGATTGTGCGTTATTCCTGTGAACTGTATTTCCCAAGAAATCTAAAACATTCAAGTAAAAAAAAAAATGTCTTAAGGCAACAATTCTTGATTTATAATATAGGTTCACATACTGCTGATCTTAGTGGAGCGTATGGAATGGTCGGTCCTTAAATTCGACCTTAATGCTAGATGTGGAAATGCACACCAAAGCGCTTTTTTTTTTTTTTAACACAAATCCATTTTTGAAATACAGTATTACACTTGCGTTATTGATCAGTCAGCATACATTTGTACGCGACTTAAGTTTTGTTTTCTACTTGGGCCTCTGAAACTAACCACATGGTCTGGGCTCACGCTGGGTTAAGATATAAACACGTAGGTGTCGCTTTTTGATGACATACGCAGATTCATTCAGTGTGTTCCACGTTGCAGTTTTGATTTGAAAGAAAATGCAGCTTACTCTGTGCATCATGTTATCAAATAGGTGTGCTTTGAATTACATGCAACTCTTTTGTATTTTACGAAGAGCTAGGAATCGAGTGGCGTATTTAACTATACATATATTTAATAATGGATTATAGATATGATTGGAATGGCTCAAGTTCATACAAGTCCTTCATTTGACTGTAGCGTAATGTGAGGAGTCCGGAATGAAACTCTGACACAAGTTAGCCATGTTTTTTGGTTAAGGACTTGCATTGAAAATAAAAGGGTTGAAAAAAGACCTCTCTGACCCGTCTCCAAGAGGAATTTTCCTACCTAAACCAAAACTAAGGATCTGTCTGTGTCAGGAAGTCAAAACCAATACCGTTTGTGTCCAAGGTTCTGTTCTGACCCTCACACTACAACTTAACTCTAAGGCAAAACGGGAAAGGTCTTTAACCTTGGGAGGTTTAGAAAAGTGGTTCGCAAAAGAAGAATAAATAGCTCCAACACAAAAGTTCTTCCATGATGGAGGTCCTTGTTCCAGAGGGTGGTTCCTTTCCGCTGGATGCCTCTTTGCTATCAAACGGTACGCAGCAGGGCTGTGTGAGGATACGCGGTCCTGCAGAGCTTCACAGGTCTTGGCGGTGAAGGACATGAGAGCCAAAGCAGAGACCTATTGAGACTCTGCCCAGAAGGGGAAGTTGGCCCCACACAAGCACCTCTTGGAAGCTGCACAGCTAACTGGGTAGTCAGCCTAGCTTTGAAGGGAGCCCTGGGACGTACAAAAACACTAGAAAGCATTTTGAAAGTAATTTTGAATACTGATCAAATAGAATTTAAAGGAAAAGGAGAATATGGTGCATTTCTGACATGAGACGTCAATTGGGGGAAACCTGGTACCAGCATTGCCTAAGCCAAAAGATATTAACAAGAGAACAGGGGCAAGCATGGTGCAATTTTCCTGACCGAGAGGTCTGTTGGGAGAACCCTGGAACCAACATTGCCAAGAGCCAGAGATTGGGAGAGTAACAAAGAGGCAGAACTTGTACAATTCTCCTGACAGAAGATGTCAGTTGGGGGAAACCTAGAACAAGCATAGCCAAAAGAGAGAGTGAAAGAAGGGTTGACAAACAGAGCTTGAACAATGCCTCATATATGGGTAATGGCGGAAATTGGCACAAAGTCAGAGTTGCGCTGTTGGAAGAAGTATAATTGTGCGAAACTTAAAGTGAACACTGCAGAGTCCTGAAAAGAGTACAAGGTAGTGAACCTGAAATAAGATATTCCCTACAGTAAACCAGGATGTCAGGTTTTTCCAGTTGAGAAGTTTCCTGCCAGGAGAGTGTACCTGGAAACCACCTTTGAAATAGTGTGATAAAGAGAGACTTAGCCATATTAAGTTGTGGTTTAAAATAAACATTCCGTCAACCAGAAACCTTGAAAAGATTGGCCTTTTGCCATACTTGCACATCACCATTGGAAAAAAGACATTTGTTTTGCCATCCTGAAAAGATTAGGAGATACTTCCACTTTATTGTGTTTCAACCAATGCTGTGAAAGGAACATTTGTTATGCCATCCTAATAAAAGAATTGGGTAAATGACATTTGATTTGCCTTCAAGACTGGTCTTGTCACAAAACATTGGGAATAATTTTCCTGAACCAATTCAGGGGAAGGAAACCAAACCCTGGATTTAAGGACTATTTTGAATGAAGTTATATGTTTGATTTGCTGCACTCGTTTGCATTTAACTTTGAAACATGTACCTTGCACTGTTTAACTGTATATGTTAGTGTGAGGATCAGACTGAGGTTTAACACAAGGTCATCCTATTTTAGCTTTAGTTTTGCAGGAAGGGGCATTCACATTAGGATAGGGAAAGTTAGGCCTTCATCCAAACCCCTCTCGGTTAATAAAATGACTGGTCTTAAGAAAGTTACCTCTGTGTGTCCGCCTCTCATTTCTGACCCCTGACATACATACTTGGGCAGGCTGCGCTTAATTAAGCAGGTGCTTCTTACCAGAGTGGAGAGAGACCGGAAGCAGCGTAGCAGAACAGGGACCGCGAAGGAGCCGGCAGCAAGGAAAAGGCTGGCGGGTGCGCGGTCACGCTGCCGAGCCATCATTCCACCGCTGAGTGAGGGGGAGGTCACGCTGCAGAGCCATCATTCCACTGGTGATGGAGAGAAGCCGGGGTGAAGACCGAACAGGTGCCTGCAGCGCAGGGAACACTTCCCACAGCGTTCGAACATTGCGGCAGCAGTACGGCAAAGGTCAGGGACACCAAGAGATACAGTGAGTCTGTCCAGGAGTGTTGGGAGCGCCGGGCGTACTGACAAGTGTACCAGCAATTACCAAGATGTTATGAATGCCTGCCAAGTACTGTTAAAATATTACGTTTACGCAAGTCTCCATATGAAGTATGCCAATTTGGGGAAAGTTGGAGTAAACATCATGAAAAGCAAATTAACATTACAGGATAAGTAATTGAAAGGCAAGGTTTGTACAACTTTTCATATGTGGAAGTCGATATGGGGAAGATTGGAACAAGCATTGCCACAAGCCAATGAACATTATTAATGAAATTGAAGGGGGAAACTTGAAAAAACCGCCATACAAGGGATGCCAGTGTGGGGGAAGTTGGAAAAAGTAATAACTGAAGCCAGTGGAGTATGAAACAGGGAAGAAGAAAGAACCGTCATACTCAAGAAAGAGAGTATTGAAAGATTGTGAGAAGACCTGGTGAAGGTGTTTCATCAGGCAGCCACTCTTTGGGGGAAGTGGTAACAGGCAGGAGAGGACACCAGGAGATCTTTGAATCCCTAAAGGGAAATTAAACTCGATTTCCTAGTGCTTACCGAAACCTGGCTACATTCTGCGTCAGGTCCACAGATCACACTTGCCGTGCCTACCGATTACACCCTCCACAGAGCAGACCGCTCTGACGCCATAGTTGGAGGAGTGGCCATCATCCACAAAACCTCACTACATTTTAGGGAATGTAAAATGGAAGTACTTAGTGGATACAAAACTCTCTCTCAAACTAGCCATTAACCATCAAGAAACCATCAACTTCCTAATAGTTTAGAGAACACCCAGCGCACCAAGTACGCTAGACATAGACCTACCTCTACTAATCACACCACTACTTAAACCCAAAACAAAATTCATCCTCCTAGGGGACTTCAACTTAAGGCTATGATGACCGCGCAGACATCAAAGCTGTAGCCTGCCAAAAAGAGTTCCAGGAGATGCAATTTTCCCAAATGGTGAACACGCCTAAAGGTGGAATCCTTGACTGGATACTCACCCTTAATACCGCAGTAACCATAACAGATGTCCTCCAATTGCAATGGTCAGACCACTGCCTAATTAAGTTCAAAATAAAGCTAGACACCGACCACACCTACAACTTGCAAACCACTACCCATCCAGGTCAGAAATGCACGCAAGCTTACCCCGGAGAACGTAGACCCAGTTCTCAACAACCTACTCAACACCAAACCACTGGACTGTACTAGTTCAGAGAGTATCGCCAAGCACTACCACCAATGTCTTAAATCAGCAGTTGATGAAGTATCCCCCCTCAAAACCAAAGTGCGCAAAGATAAACACAGCGCCCCCTGGTTCAACAATGAACTCATAGAACTTAGAAGAGAAAAAAGAGCGCTAGAACACCTAACCAGGAAAAATAACACCCCAGAACGGCAAACCAAACTACAACAACTATCCAAAGCCGATAAACACAGTGTACTCTCTTACACAGCAGAATCTCTCAATGACCGTATAGCCGCTGCAGCCTCCAACACTAAAGAGCTATTTACCATTATCAGAGAACTAGAATCACCCATTCCTCCCACCAACCCTATAGTCCTAGTAAAGCCTGGTGCGCCACTATTCAGGACGCTCTATCCTCCAAAGTGACCACACTCCAGAATAAAATAGCCGTGCAAAAAAAACTACTAGATCTTACCATCTTGACTCCCCACCCTTCGACTACTATCACCAGCTCGGGCGTACCCGAATTCCACTTTGCACAAGTCACACCGCACAAGTCACACCGATCAGGTCCTCAAAACAATAGCTTCACTTAAGCCGTCTAATTGCAAAGGTGACAGCACCACAGCTAAAGTAGTCAAAGACTGCGCCACCACGCTAGCACCCACCATCACTAGTTTTGTGAATGTATCCTTTAATTCCAGCGAAATACTAGCATCCATTAAAGTAGCTTGGGTCACACCCCACTTAAGAAACCTTCGCTAGACCCTACAATCCCCACCAATTACAAGCTAATAACAACGGTGCCTTTCCTCCTCAAAATCATCGACAAAATAGCCTATACCAAAGTACAATCCCATCTTGAACAAAATCACCTACTAGGGGAAAGACAATCAGGCTTCTGCCCCAATCACAGTACGGAGTTCACCCTTTTGGACTTAAAAAAACAGATGGATGCTATCAGGTACTCTGGCAAACTGTGTATCCTGCTACTCCTAGACCTGTCAGCTGCATTTGATTTGGTCGACCACAACAATCTATGCCAAACCCTATCCACCAACTTCCACTTTTCCCAGAACGCCACCACCTGGATAAAATCTGTCCTCTCCGATCGCACCTCAAGAGTTTCCCTAGGGGAAGTTGCAGCGGACCCCATTCTGGTACCACTAGGAGTACCACAAGGATCCTGCCTCTCTCCCACCCTCTACAACACCTACACTAAGTTACTTTTCACAGCACTAGATGCCATGGGGGTAATCTACACAAAGTTTGCTGACGACACACATATCCTTATTCCCATCACAGGCAATTTGGAGCAGGACACACCCACCATCAACACTATATACTCCCACATCCAAACCTGGATGGCCAATAACAGCCTTTTTCTTAATGGAGAAAACAACTGAGATCCTCATAGTTGGTTCCCAAAATAGACTCAGCAAACTCCACCCAGATTACAACACCATAGTGATTGATGGTACACCCATTACTATTTCCCAGAAAGTTAAAACACTAGGAGTACACCTTGACTCTAATCTCACCATGAACAATCACATCAGCGCCCTCACTTCTTCAACGGCCTATACTGCCAAACTCATCACACTAAGCAGGCCTCTCCTATCATCAGACAATTGCTTGACACTTGCTAGAGCCCTCATCCTAACAAAAATAGACTATTGCAACATTCTACTCCTAGGTACCTCAAATAAAACCTAACTAAACTCCAACTCATACAAAATAAAGCCCTCAGAGCAGCACTGGGCATTAAGAGAAGAGAACACATCACACAACACAGAAGAGATGCACACTGGCTCCCGGTTCATGCTAGAATCCTCCATAAAACACTTACCACCACCCACAAATGCTTATCTGACACTGCTCCCACCTATCTCAATAGATGCATTGTATGTAAAGACTCGCTTAGAACTCTCAGATCCAATGCAAATATTCAGCTGCATATCCCACGCTTCACTACCACAAAAGCAGGTAACACCAGCTTCCCCACTGCAGCCCCCGCATCTGGAACTCTCTTCCGCCCCATCTGTCCAATGAAACCTCACTACCAAAGTTAAAAAAACAACTAAAAACGTGGTTGTTCAACAATTACTAAATTCCAGCACTAACTCCTCCCTCGGAGCCTGTAACCCTCCTAGTACCACTAGATCACTGCTATGTCATATGATAGCCAATATGTATATATGCCTGTACTGTTTTTGCAACTTAAAATGTAAGTAACCCTGACATGAAAACGAAGATATATGTAACCTACACCGTGATACCCAAGGGTTTGGGTGTAGAGCCAAATGCAATAAATAAATAAATAAATAAAATATCTGGCAGGGGAGTACACCAGGTAAACCTGCTAATGTTTATAAATAGAAGACATTGTAAAACAGGTTCCTGGCAAGGGAGTATACCAGGAAATTTGCATCAATAATTTTCTGAGTAGAAAGAGACACTTTTTCCGTCATCCTTACAATCATCATAAGCGAGGTACTGGGGGGACGGGGGTGAGAGTCGAGAATATTGCAACCCCATACTTAGAAATTATAATTCCTAGGGATCTCACAATGTTAGTGGAGCACAACTTTACACCGCTGTTAGATAAGATCAAATCAGACCTAACCCGCTGGGCCCCCCTAACTCTCACTTGGTTCAGGAGGATGGTCACGTCAAGATGAGCGTACTCCAACGGCTGTTGTACCCATTTACTGCCCTTCTCACTTCCCTCCCTGAACCCTTCTTTGCTAAACTAAAGACTATGATAAATAAATGTATATGGAAGGGGAAGAGGCCTAGAATTAAAATGTCAATTCTAACCTTGCCTAGGAGCTACAGAGGCTTTGGGCTTCCCGACGTTTGGCTGCATTACAAGGCCAACCAACTCTGAGTCATGTCGGAACACCTTAGAGATGACCTGGGCACACACTGGACATACATTGAGGACCTAACCACTCACCCAAAGAAAGTCAGAGACCTAATGTGGTCCCCTACTAAAGTCATCCCGGACCACATTATGAAGCACCCAACGCTTGCGGTTTTGTGGGCTCTATGGAAAAAGGGTAATAGAAATAACCTCCTATCATCTGGTGTGGGGTCTCCGCTGGAGGTTGGTGGGAGGGGCTTTCGCCACTCACAGAAAATGGTCCGACAGTGGTCTAGCTCTCTAGCAGATCAACTATTCCCAGAAGGCCTATTTATTGAATGCACTACCCTGTCCGAGTGCCTGGGGGCTGAATCGCTGAGCACTTTCGAGTGCCTGCACCTCAAAGCTATCCTATCTGACCCAAGATGGCAATCCAAGATCTCTAGAACCCTCACCCACTTTGAGAAACCTATTTATAAAGCTACCTCAAGAAAGGGAAGTCTATCGAAAATATACAAAGTAATGATTATGTCTGACTTGGAGGGGAGACAGAATTTCGGGTGGGAAATCCCAGAAGACTCCTGGGGCAAAATGTACAAGCTAATGTTCTCCAGCAACCTCTACACCTCGGCAATGAAACACAATTTCAAAATGCTACATTGTTGGCACTTACCAACCTTTGACCATCTAAAATGTCCCCCGGGTCTCCCCACTCCCCGCTATCCCGGACCCTGCGGCCAATCTGGTTACTGGTTTCACATGTGGTGGTCCTGCTCAAAGGTAAAGATTTGCTGATCCTAAGTCCTCAGTTGGATCAGGGATGCAGTGGGAATATCCCAAGCTGGAGCCTCTCCAACTCTGCTTGGGCATTCCAGATGTGGAAAATAGAGTCAAGTTTCCCAAAACGTATTGAAGCTATGCTGAGGGTGGGGAGAATGGCCCTAGCTCAAAAATTGAAGTGTGACTCCCTACCCACCAATAATGACTGGTTAATCAAACTGTGGGACATATTCATGTATGAAAGGCGGTCAGCTATGGTGAATGACTGCCTGGAGTCGTTTCATATTGAATGGGGGATTTTTATGCTGAAAAATAGCACTGTCAAACCTACTCTTGTCCCCCTACACACTTCTTGCTACGGAGTCAACGAACTGGCCCACAATGAGGGAAATGTCTAGAGGGGGAATCATGAGCTCTGCAATGTCCTGATGCTGCCGTGGAGTTTTTGCTGTATTCCTTGTTATTTACTCTTGTTATGTAACTGGTCCTTTGTTCTAACTGGTAGAATGGTCAATACGTTTAACTCATTTGATGGGGAGTGTGCAGGTAGGCGGGGGAAGTGTTCAAGGAAATTTGATGATTGATTGTGCGTTATTCCTGTGAACTGTATTTCCCAAGAAATCTAAAACATACAAGTAAAAAAAAAAATGTCTTAAGGCAACAATTCTTGATTTATGATATAGGTTCACATACTGCTGATCTTAGTGGAGCGTATGGAATGGTCGGTCCTTAAATTCGACCTTAATGCTAGATGTGGAAATGCACACCAAAGCTTTTTTTTTTTTTTTTGCACACAAATCCATTTTTGAAATACAGTATTACACTTGCGTTATTGATCAGTCAGCATACATTTGTACTCTGAAACTAACCACATGGTCTTGGCTCACTCTGGGTTAAGATATAAACACATAGGTGTCGCTTTTTGATGACATACGCAGATTCATTCAGTGTGTTCCACGTTGCAGTTTTGATTTGAAAGAAAATGCAGGTTACTCTGTGCATCATGTTATCAAATAGGTGCGCTTTGAATTACATGCAACACTTTTGTATTTTACGAAGAGCTAGGAATCGAGTGGCGTATTTAACTATACATATATTTAATAATGGATTATAGATATGATTGGAATGGCTCAAGTTCATACAAGTCCTTCATTTGACTGTAGCGTAATGTGAGGAGTCCTGAATGAAACTCTGACACGAGTTAGCCATGTTTTTTGGTTAAGGACTTGCATTGAAAATAAAAGGGTTGAAAAAAGACCTCTCTGACCCGTCTCCAAGAGGAATTTTCCTACCTAAACCAAAACTAAGGATCTGTCTGTGTCAGGAAGTCAAAAAAAACCAATACCGTTTGTGTCCAAGGTTCTGTTCTGACCCTCACACTAAAACTTAACTCTAAGGCAAAACGGGAAAGGTCTTTAACCTTGGGAGGTTTAGAAAAGTGGTTTGCAAAAGAAGAATAAATGGCTCCAACACAAAAGTTCTTCCATGATGGAGGTCCTTGTTCCAGAGGGTGGTTCCTTTCCGCTGGATGCCTCTTTGCTATCAAACGGTGCGCAGCAGGGCTGTGTGAGGATACGCGGTCCTGCAGAGCTTCACAGGTCTTGGTGGTGAAGGACATGAGAGCCAAAGCAGAGACCTATTGAGACTCTGCCCAGAAGGGGAAGTTGGCCCCACACAAGCACCTCTTTGAAGCCGCACAGCTAACTGGGTAGTCAGCCTAGCATTGAAGGGAGCCCTGGGACGTACAAAAACACTAGAAAGCATTTTGAAAGTAATTTTGAATACTGATCAAATAGAATTTAAAGGAAAAAGGAGAATATGGTGCATTTCTGACATGAGACGTCAATTGGGGGAAACCTGGTACCAGCATTGCCTAAGCCAAAAGATATTAACAAGAGAACAGGGGCAAGCATGGTGCAATTTTCCTGACGAGAGGTCTGTTGGGAGAACCCTGGAACCAACATTGCCAAGAGCCAGAGATTGGGAGAGTAACAAAGAGGCAGAACTTGTACAATTCTCCTGACAGAAGATGTCAGTTGGGGGAAACCTAGAACAAGCATAGCCAAGAGAGAGAGTGAAAGAAGGGTTGACAAACAGAGCTTGAACAATGCCTCATATATGGGTAATGGCGGAAATTGGCACAAAGTCAGAGTTGCGCTGTTGGAAGAAGTATAATTGTGCGAAACCTAAAGTGAACACTGCAGAGTCCTGAAAAGAGTACAAGGTAGTGAACCTGAAATAAGATATTCCCTACAGTAAACCAGGATGTCAGGTTTTTCCAGTTGAGAAGTTTCCTGCCAGGAGAGTGTACCTGGAAACCACCTTTGAAATAGTGTGATAAAGAGAGACTTAGCCATATTAAGTTGTGGTTTAAAATAAACATTCCGTCAACCAGAAACCTTGAAAAGATTGGCCTTTTGCCATACTTGAACATCACCATTGGAAAAAAGACATTTGTTTTGCCATCCTGAAAAGATTAGGAGATACTTCCACTTTGTTGTGTTTCAACCAATGCTGTGAAAGGAACATTTGTTATGCCATCCTAATGAAAGAATTGGGTAAATGACATTTGATTTGCCTTCAAGAGACTAGTCTTGTCACAAAACATTGGGAATAATTTTCCTGAACCAATCCAGGGGAAGGAAACCAAACCCTGGATTTAAGGACTATTTTGAATGAAGTTATATGTTTGATTTGCTGCACTCGTTTGCATTTAACTTTGAAACATGTACCTTGCACTGTTTAACTGTATATGTTAGTGTGAGGATCAGACTGAGGTTTAACACAAGGTCATCCTATTTTAGCTTTAGTTTTGCAGGAAGGGGCATTCACATTAGGATAGGGAAAGTTAGGCCTTCATCCAAACCCCTCTCTGTTAATAAAATGACTGGTCTTAAGAAAGTTACCTCTGTGTGTCCGCCTCTCATTTCTGACCCCTGACATACATACTTGGGCAGGCTGCGCTTAATTAAGCAGGTGCTTCTTATCAGAGTGGAGAGAGACCGGAAGCAGCGTAGCAGAACAGAGTCCGCGAAGGAGCCAGCAGCAAGGAGAAGGCTGGCGGGTGCGCGGTCACGCTGCAGAGCCATCATTCCACTGGTGATGGAGAGAAGCCGGGGTGAAGACCGAACAGGTGCCTGCAGCGCAGGGAACGCTTCCCACAGCGTTCGAACATTGCGGCAGCAGTACGGCAAAGGTCAGGGACACCAAGAGATACAGTGAGTCTATCCAGGAGTGTTGGGAGCGCCGGGCATACTGACAAGTGTACCAGCAATTACCAAGATGTTATGAATGCCTGCCAAGTACTGTTAAAATATTACATTTACGCAAGTCTCCATATGAGGTATGCCAATATGGGGAAAGTTGGAGTAAACATCATGAAAAGCAAATTAACATTACAGGATAAGTAATTGAAAGGCAAGGTTTGTACAACTTTTCATATGTGGAAGTCGATATGGGGAAGATTGGACCAAGCATTGCCACAAGCCAATGAACATTATTAATGAAATTGAAGGGGGAAACTTGAAAAATCCACCATACAAGGGATGCCAGTGTGGGGGAAGTTGGAACAAGTAATAACTGAAGCCAGTGGAGTATGAAACAGGGAAGAAGAAAGAACCGTCATACTCAAGAAAGAGAGTATTGAAAGATTGTGAGAAGACCTGGTGAAGGTGTTTCATCAGGCAGCCAGTCTTTGGGGGAAGTGATAACAGGCAGGAGAGGACACCAGGAGATCTTTGAATCCCTAAAGGGAAATTAAACTCGATTTCCTAGTGCTTACCGAAACCTGGCTACATTCTGCGTCAGGTCCACAGATCACACTTGCCGTGCCTACCGATTACACCCTCCACAGAGCAGACCGCTCTGACGCCATAGTTGGAGGAGTGGCCATCATCCACAAAACCTCACTACATTTTAGGGAATGTAAAATGGAAGTACTTAGTGGATACAAAACTCTCTCTCAAACTAGCCATTAACCATCAAGAAACCATCAACTTCCTAATAGTTTAGAGTACACCCAGCGCACCAAGTACGCTAGACATAGACCTACCTCTACTAATCACACCACTACTTAAACCCAAAACAAAATTCATCCTCCTAGGGGACTTCAACTTAAGGTTATGATGACCGCGCAGACATCAAAGCTGTAGCCTGCCAAAAAGCGTTCCAGGAGATGCAATTTTCCCAAATGGTGAACATGCCTACCACTCTAAAGGTAGAATCCTTGACTGGATACTCACCCTTAATACCGCAGTAACCATAGCAGATGTCCTCCAATTGCAATGGTCAGACCACTGCCTAATTAAGTTCAAAATAAAGCTAGACACCGACCACACCTACAACTTACAAACCACTACCCATCCAGGTCAGAAATGCACGCAAGCTTACCCCGGAGAACTTAGACCCAGTTCTCAACAACCTACTCAACACCAAACCACTGGACTGTACTAGTTCAGAGTATCGCCAAGCACTACCACCAATGTCTTAAATCAGCAGTTGATGAAGTATCCCCCCTCAAAACCAAAGTGCGCAAAGATAAACACAGCGCCCCCTGGTTCAACAATGAACTCATAGAACTTAGAAGAGAAAAAAGAGCGCTAGAACACCTAACCAGGAAAAATAACACCCCAGAACGGCAAACCAAACTACAACAACTATCCAAAACCTATAAACACAGTGTACTCTCTTACACAGCAGAATCTCTCAATGACCGTATAGCCGCTGCAGCCTCCAACACTAAAGAGCTATTTACCATTATCAGAGAACTAGAATCACCCATTCTTCCCACCAGCCCTATAGTCCTAGTAAAGCCTGGTGCGCCACTATTCAGGACGCTCTATCCTCCAAAGTGACCACACTCCAGAATAAAATAGCCGTGCAAAAAAAACTACTAGATCTTACCATCTGGACTCCCCACCCTTCGACTACTATCACCAGCTCGGGCGTACCCGAATTCCACTTTGCACAAGTCACACCGATCAGATCCTCAAAACAATAGCTTCACTTAAGCCGTCTAATTGCAAAGGTGACAGCACCACAGCTAAAGTAGTCAAAGACTGCGCCACCACGCTAGCACCCACCATCACTAGTTTTGTGAATGTATCCTTTAATTCCAGCGAAATACTAGCATCCATTAAAGTAGCTTGGGTCACACCCCACTTAAAAAACCTTCGCTAGACCCTAAAATCCCCACCAATTACAAGCTAATAACAACGGTGCCTTTCCTCCTCAAAATCATCGACAAAATAGCCTATACCAAAGTACAATCCCATCTTGAACAAAATCACCTACTAGGGGAAAGAATCAGGCTTCTGCCCCAATCACAGTACGGAGTTCACCCTTTTGGACTTAAAAAAACAGATGGATGCTATCAGGTACTCTGGCAAACTGTGTATCCTGCTACTCCTAGACCTGTCAGCTGCATTTGATTTGGTCGACCACAACAAACTATGCCAAACCCTATCCACCAACTTCCACTTTTCCCAGAACGCCACCACCTGGATAAAATCTGTCCTCTCCGATCGCACCTCAAGAGTTTCCCTAGGGGAAGTTGCAGCGGACCCCATTCTGGTACCACTAGGAGTACCACAAGGATCATGCCTCTCTCCCACCCTCTACAACACCTACACTAAGTTACTTTTCACAGCACTAGATGCCTTGGGGGTAATCTACACAAACTTTGCTGATGACACACATATCCTTATTCCCATCACAGGCAATTTGGAGCAGGACACACCCACCATCAACACTATATACTCCCACATCCAAAACTGGATGGCCAATAACAGCCTTTTTCTTAATGGAGAAAAAAACTGAGATTCTCATAGTTGGTTCCCAAAATAGACTCAGCAAACTCCACCCAGATTACAACACCATAGTGATTGATGGTACACCCATTACTATTTCCCAGAAAGTTAAAACACTAGGAGTACACCTGGACTCTAATCTCACCATGAACAATCACATCAGCGCCCTCACTTCTTCAACGGCCTATACTGCCAAACTCATCACACTAAGCAGGCCTCTCCTATCATCAGACAATTGCTTGACACTTGCTAGAGCCCTCATCCTAACAAAAATAGACTATTGCAACATTCTACTCCTAGGTACCTCAAATAAAACCTAACTAAACTCCAACTCATACAAAATAAAGCCCTCAGAGCAGCACTGGGCATTAAGAGAAGAGAACACATCACACAACACAGAAGAGATGCACACTGGCTCCCGGTTCATGCTAGAATCCTCCATAAAACACTTACCACCACCCACAAATGCTTATCTGACACTGCTCCCACCTATCTCAATAGATGCATTGTATGTAAAGACTTGCTTAGAACTCTCAGATCCAATGCAAATATTCAGCTGCATATCCCACGCTTCACTACCACAAAAGCAGGTAACACCAGCTTCCCCACTGCAGCCCCCGCATCTGGAACTCTCTTCCGCCCCATCTGTCCAATGAAACCTCACTACCAAAGTTAAAAAAACAACTAAAAACGTGGTTGTTCAACAATTACTAAATTCCAGCACTAACTCCTCCCTCGGAGCCTGTAACCCTCCTAGTACCACTAGATCACTGCTATGTCATATGATAGCCAATATGTATATATGCCTGTACTGTTTTTGCAACTTAAAATGTAAGTAACCCTGACATGAAAACGAAGATATATGTAACCTACACCGTGATACCCAAGGGTTTGGGTGTAGAGCCAAATGCAATAAATAAATAAATAAATAAAATATCTGGCAGGGGAGTACACCAGGTAAACCTGCTAATGTTTATAAATAGAAAAGACATTGTAAAACGAGTTCCTGGCAAGGGAGTATACCAGGAAATTTGCATCAATAATTTTCTGAGTAGAAAGAGACACTTTTTCCGTCATCCTTACAAACATCATAAGCTGCCTTGAGAAGATACTCTGACATTCTTGAGAAAGTGTTGCACAAGAGACATTTCCACTACTCCTGGGGAATAGGTGTTTGGGAAGGACAATGTTTTCATCATCCCAGAGAAAATACTGAAACCATCCTTGCTCAACTTGCCAAGAGATAGTTTACCATCCTTGAAAACCATCAAACATTTGGAAGAGACATTTTCATCTTAAGGAGGTGTTATATGAAAGACATTTATATCACTCCTAAGGAACTGTTGATTGAACTGAACATTTTATACCGTCATGGGAAGGGAACGGTCCCCTGGATCCAAGGCCTGCTCTTTTGGATTCATATACTTAGTTTTTGCACTTATTACTCAAAGTTTTAAACACAGGCATTTACCTTGCACATTTTCTTCTTCAATTTTAGTGTGAGGGTCAGATACGTTTTGGACACAAGGACTGCTTAAATTGGATGACAAGACAAAAACAGTTCCCTAGTTTTCATTTCATAGGTAGGGAAACTCGGATGGATAGGGATAGAAATGTATTTTCAAACCCCTTTATTTTAATAAAATGTCCAACATTGAAGACATTACAACTTTGTGTTTGTCTCTCATTTCTGACTCCTCAAATGTGGTCAAAGACAAAATCCATGTTTAAGGTTAAATTAACAGCATGCCAAGAAGAGCCCATAGAACGGCTTACTTACCCTGCTGCGGCCCAATTAGGGCAAGCTTGTGAAAATATTTTCATCCCAACAATTCTAACTTGAAATCTCCGTCCCAACAAAACTTTCTCAACAGCCCTGTGCTCATGACGGGCTGGAGCCCAGTTACACAAAGTAGGCCAAGCAGGGTGCAAGAGTTCAAAAGAGGAGGGATGAACAGCCTCTGCCCCCGTTTTTGTCCCTGGCCACTCCACCACTCCAGAACAAGAGCCGAACAAATGGGAGAAGCAAGTCAAATGCCAAGTTTAACTTTATTTTGTAAAAGCCTTTTTGGGGCCTGTGTCCCACCCTCTTTCCAAAAGAGGTGTAAGTGGTCTGTGTGAAGCACACTCCTTCAAAAAAGCTATTTGTTGTGGTTTGTGACAAATCTATGGACTGAAAAAAAAACAAGGCTGGGATGGATGGGAGAGCAGAGAATAGCCCTTCCGTCCCCATCCAGTTGGGGGAGAAACAACATCACATAATATCAAAACAAATCACATATCCAGCATAAAAAAGCATCGTCGGATGTAAACTGTGTAGAAAGAGGTTGAGTAGACAGTGGAAGGGAGTCCAAGATCCACCACTGCCACCCCAGTGTGCAAATGGTGGTCATGATATCTACCATGAAAATCCATCAGAGCCCTACCATGTGAAACTAGAGCTTTTCTCATTTGTCCCCCCATCGCCTCCCCTCCCCGCCCCCTCTTCCAACTGATTCCATTCTGTACAGGGCATAGAAAGAATTCCAACCAAGGGTGTGCAGGAGTACAGCCACGTCTACTGGATCGGAAGCCATAATGGGTACAAGTTGCAGACCCCCAGGATAATGATCTCATTTCTCAGGGTAAGAAACCGAGAGACCACCATTCCACCCAGTACTGCCAAACTGGACATGGCTGGCCCCACCAGAAGGGGTTTGACTCCATCCATCATTTGTGCCAAGGCTAAAGACACACCCTGCTAAGTTCCAACACACACTCAAGCTGAAACTGTGTTCCCTTAGGGGGCCCTGAATATCAAAGTATCCAATTAAGCATGTAAGCTTTGGGATGCCACCACCACCCTTCGAAATGCAAGACGTCAACTATAGGCGATGAGAAGCAGGGAAAAGGATATCAATGCACCTTGATCAGTTGTAAAACAGCGGTGCCAGAGCTTCATGTTTGGATGTTTTTTTGACATGCCCATTGGTGGAGGGCTATGAAAAGTAGTGTCTGTGGGTATCCTGCTCTCATTCTCTCTGAATGCCCATTACTATACTGGTATCCAGTCAACCCTCGTACCAGTCGATATAGTTTCGTAAAAATTAAGTATTTGGCAAGAGTGGTCCTTTGGTGTTTGGTTTGGCAAACTTACCAAGGAATGAGGGCAGAGAGGGTTGGCATTACCCCACCATGAGCTGGAGGCAGCAACAAGTGAACAAATCTAATACCCTGTGAATGTGATCTAGGCCAATCCCCTCCCAGTACAGTAATCTTAAATTCGAGGCTCCGTTTTCTCACAATCTTTGAATACCTTCTGCTGACTGAGAAAGAAAACAAGCCTGGGGCAAGCACTGCCTCCAACAGCTAGCCAGAACATCCCAGCTATGAAAAATGCTACCACCAACAGAACAAGGCAGATGGGTATAGTTGGTCACCTGCAGTGCCAGCTCTGCCTCATTTTACTTGACACGGCTACGATTAACAAAGGGATTCAAGAATGACTCTGCCTTGCTTTCTGGTGTGACCTGTGCAGGAAGAGTCAAACTCGGGGATCCATGGGTCTCATGAGTGTCACTCGTCAGCAGAGGGACATGTGCAAGATTGTCCCGAACAAGCTTAACAGACCCAAACATTATTTCCATCAACAAAGCTTAAATGGCTCCGATCAGCAGGTAAATCCCCACCTGATTTGTCCTTGGTTCACCCTGTATTGTGATGGCAGCATTGGTGATGAAGACAGCCCCTGCACTACCACCACACTGCTCACAAATCTGGAACTCTTATCACAATGTCACCCACCCCAAATTCCAGCAGCCCTCCCTGGTCATAACATCTACTCTTGTCCCTTCAAACTCCCAAAAGCACTTGAATGCCACAGAGTCCACAACACCTATCCATGATAGCGGCTCTTCCTTAATGCAAGAGTCCCATCACATTTGCAAGGTGTTAGCTCCAGGTTGGGTCATAACCTGTCCAGTCACGTCGGGGTGCCAGGAAGACCCGACGGCCACGGAAGAGAAAGCTGACAATGCCGCGGTAGCCGGCCCTCGGCACGCCTGACTTGAGGTCATCCATAACACCCAAGGCCTTGGCAAAGGCCTTGAAGGTATCGCGGCTTGAGTACTGTACCCTAACAGCCCCCAGCTCCTTACGCCGATTGCCCAGCAACTCTTCCACCCGCACCTCGGGGGCATCATATACCTCCGCTAGGAAAGTCTGCTCAAAGTTCTCCTTCTTGAGGTAGGAGAGGTCTTGCTCAGTGAAAGGCACATAGTGGTCATTCAGCTTGATGAACTTCAGGTACTGGTCAAAGAACTGGCCATGGCTGACCCCTTTGCGGCCAAAAGTCATGGTGCGCGAGACCTCTGGCCGAATGCAGGCCCGCCCTTTCCGCTGGTCCGGGTGGCGCATCCAGTCATCCCAGAAAGCTTTAGGCCACTTTGGCTCCAACTCCTCCCAGAGGTCGGCGAGCAACAGCCAGCCCAGGCCAGGGAAAAAGTCAGTGCGGTAGAGTGCCTCTGGATGCTGATTGTCCACCATCTGCTCCTTGCCATTGTCATTCCAGGCAGACACACACCAAAGGCTACTGTCGTCACGCAGCAGGGGGAAAGTGGCTCCAAAATACTCAAAGAAGTCTGGTGCCACCTCCAGGTCATCCTCCACAACAATGGCCGCCTTGTACTTCAAGGAGAAAAACACCTGGCTGAGTGCCCAGCGGTAGTGTCTTGCAATCTTGTAATAGCCTTGGAATTTGCGATGGTCGGAGGGGACAGGGATGTCTGCCAGGTCAGGCTGTTTAATGTGCCTAACCGCATCACCATAGTTGGCAATAACCCGCGCAGTCTCTTCGTGGCCACAGTCTTGACTGACAATGATGGGGAAACGTTCTTTGGAGGGCCGGTGTTGGATCAGCTTATCTAGACACCGCCGGACGGTACTGCGATCACAAGCAATGACCAAAACAGGAATGACTGTGTTGTCCGGCTGGGGAAGGGCAGAGGTTTGCTGCAAAGGCTTGGTGGCAGGAGGTCCCTTGATGGCAGGTTGTGGAACGGCAGCATGGGCAATTGGTGACCTGGTTGTGGCAAGTTTCTTACGCTGGCGGCTCCAGATGGCGCTGTAGTCGTGGATCTGCTGCAACAGGTTCTTCTGCCGCTCCAGCTCTTTTTCAGCATCCTGGGCAAGTTGGATGACCTTGTTAGTCAGGGTCCCATGATCATCCGTGCCAGGCCTCGTCCAAAGAAAGAAGAGAAGCAAAGCGTTCCAAGCCACAAAAAGCACCACGCCCCACAGCACCAAGTTACTCTTCCTCGGCATTCTTCGCCTCCACAGGTCCGTCTTTTGCCCTACCGGTCTAGAAATCCCACTGGGGGCCTTAATCCACAGCCATGGACCTGCTGAGAGAAGAAAAAAAAAAAAGAAAAAGTTTTAGGTTTTGCGCAACAACAAAAAACAAATTCAACATTAACAATAGCACATGCAATACAATGTAGTTCAAGGATGCTGCTTTGTCGACATCTACCCTTCTAAAGAACAAGATTCAGTGGATGAAAACAATTCTGAAAAATACACTATTTTCTATTACTGAAATAAACACTTTTTCGTCCAAAGGTTACAAACGTTAGACCCTTTAGGCAAAGAACAAATAACCTGCCTGAAAGGGCATAGTGTTTGTCTCATGTCTCATCTCCTACTCGCACCAGGACACACTTCAGTTCAGACTACATTCTTCAGTGCTTCCAGGCTTCAAGCAGAGAATGCAACTTAAGGGGCCTGTCAACTAGACTGGTTTTATTGGCAAACACCATGTGCACGCATAGAGAGCAGACCATTCCATAGAAATAAAAAATAAAATGTACATTTCAATTTTTTTAAACTGCATTTAGAGGTATTTTTAAAGGAGGTGGAGCACATGCATTTTATAGACTTGTGCATAGTCACTGCAGGCTCGAGCACCATCTTGATAACATATAGATGGGGTCTAGCCATACAGAAGGGGGAGAAGCAGAGCGTAGACATGGTCCCAAAGTAGCAAACCAGCGACATGGGGTCATGGTACCAACCACACAACGGAAACCTCGTCCTGCCATTCTGGACGCAGTGGGAACGTTTATGTGGACTAGGATCCATGGAATGGGACGTAGGCCCAGAACTTTAAGAAGTGGATGACCGCACCATTGGCTAAGAAAGTTCAATTCTATGGCAAGACAGGAGGCTCATATTATGCATTACAATCTTTACTCTGAAACCACAGCAGCAAAGAAAAAACTTTCACAAACAAAAAAGTTGTAAAAACAGAACTAAATAGAGTTCAATGTCAATGTAAGGGGGGCTCCCCAATCCATCGTGGAGGACAGGTCAGGCCCTGCAGGAGACCTCCCTTATATAAATCCTTTACTCCAAACCAAACTCCTCTTTCTCTGCTGCTGATACCACAGCTAAGTCACTCCTTTTAGTTGTGTCTTACATGTTGGTCTGTAGTAGGCCTTAATACTACATTAAGGCCTTAAATTGTATAAATATAAATGTAAAGTGTATATTAAGGGGACAATTTACTGCATGGTAACATTGTTTCTAGAAGGCCGCATGCAGCCGTTGTTTTTATTATGGGTTGTTTTTGAGAGATTAGCGCTTGCGCTGGTAAGCCTTTGTGTATTAAGAGCGTTAAAAGTGACAGTTAATTTCATTGGAAATGATTGAAGCCTGTCGCGCGCCGGTCTAACGGAAGCTTTTGCTTCAGACCCAGTGGGCGCGGGCCTTATTGCTTAACCTGTTCCTTCATTTTACTCTCCTGGGACTTGACCGGCCGGGATGGCCCCTCTACAGCGTGCGACGGCGGAGGTCACTGACACTTATGTACAGTGCATTACTTCGCTGACTCAGAGTTTATTTCGTTCCGTTTGGACAAAGTTTGCCCTGTCAGGAAACAGTAATGGGCGTTCTCAGGTTTCGTTAGTAAAGTGCCCTCTGGGCTTCATGGAAAAGGGTCTTTTTCCCACAGGTTGTGTTATTTACATCACGGCACCACTTTGCCCTCACGTCCACCCTCTAACTGCACTATTTGTTAAGCATGCCTCTGCCAAATGTTGGATTGCGACTCCCTGGAGGCAGGGGTGGGGCTGGAGATGTATTTTCATCACTCGTCTATTAGAAGCTTCTGCTTCAGACCTGGCGCACACAGGGTGGAGTGTGGCATTGTTTTAAGATATGGATACGAGTTCAGGAGAGCGTTAGTTCAAATGCCTGCAATGTTTCCCAACGTTTTCTCTTCAGTGATTATGGTATGTTTATATACTTGTGTTGTAAGGTAGCAAAAGTTTATTCTTCATTCCAGAAGCAGGATAGCTCAATGATAGAGCTGCATGTTCTCCATGCAGGGGGACCTGGGTTTGTTTCCCGCCTTATCCAGTACTTTATTCATTTATTTATATTTTAAAATTGATATTTTTAACTGTGATTATTTTAAATAATGATATTTTACAATTTGTAACGACACGCCCGCTCAAGAGCCTGATACGCTGACTCTGCAGCTTTGCTAAGCGCTGCATATGGCATAGGTGATTGCCTTCACTGTAGTGTGCCATAACCTGCTAGGTTTCAGGTTCTGCCTGAATTCTAATGCAAGGTTAACCCCTCGTGTACTGCTGGTTACCACACCCTGCTGGGGTGATCAGTTTGAGGTGCACTTGCTCAGTGTATTCCTCCCTTAAAGTTGGCAGCTTTGGTTTAGGTGCTGCATTTGGCATTGGTGATTACCTTCCCTGTTAGTGTGCCATCACCTGCTCAGTGGCAGGCTTTGCCTGTGTTCTAGTGTGAGGTGGCCCCTCATGTACTGCTGGTTGGCACACCCTGGTAGGGTGAGCAGTTTGAGGTACACTTGCTCAGTGTATTCCTCACTTAAAGTCATCACCTTGGTTTGTGTGCTGCATATGGCATTGGTGATTACCTTCCCTGTAAGTGTGCCATAACCTGCTTGGTGGCAGGCTTGGCCTGTGTTCGTCTGCGAGGTGAACCCCTCATGTAATGCTGGTTCCACGCCCTGCTAGGGTGAGCAGTGGAGGTGCACTTGCTCAGTGTACTCTTTTGCTAAGCAATATATTTAAGCACTGCCTGGAACCCATTAACGTTTTCAGGATTGTCAGTAGCCCGGATAGCTCAGTAAGCATCCCCTTCTATAAGGGGCCAGGGTTCGGACCCCTGTGGGGGTGTAGCCCCACTTCCTTGGGCTTTTTATATTATTTTATATCATTTATATTATTTGCTTTATTTATTCATTAAGTACTTTAAAGAAAAGAGTGTGTGGAGGTGGTTGTAAACAGACCCATGTGGGGGGTTGTACCTTCCTCTCTAGCCATCACTCAGGTGTTAACCTTCGTCTTTTAGTTAAATTCTGTCGCCCTTTACATTAGTTAGTTTCAGGACAACTCAGTCAGTTTCCTTAGGCATTTCTTTCCCCAATAACAATTGCTCCACTCAGTACCCATGTTGATTAAGTTGCAGAATTTTCTCTCGACATGAAGAAGAGAAAAATGACACTTTATGTCCCTAATGAGGGCTGCAGGGCTTGATTTTCTCTTTAGAAGGTGGTGTGTTTCCCTTACTATTTGTCCCATTATGACATTCATTATATAATTCGGACTATTGGTGGGAACAAGGTCAGCTCGAGGGTAACTGTTCAGTTTTGTTGCACGGTAAAGTTGAGCAACCATATTCTGATTTGGATGGAGTGTTGGAAGCACTTGCTGGTATCAGAGGGACGAGTTACTGAATAATAACTTTTGGGCGCCCGCCCCATGGTTTTCCTCCCAAGGCTTGGCCTGGTTTCCGCCAATTGTCTAGCGGTGTGTTACAATTTCTCCTCTGCTCGAGGAGTACAAGCAGGGGTCTGTACCCTCAAGAGAGTTGTTTAGTTTCTTTCATTATATATTCTTCCTACAGTGCAGCGAATAGAGTGCTGGCTTTCAAATCTGTGCAGAGCCTACTGATGCAGGTTCCTAATTTTGGAAGGGTCTAAATCAGTCTTTCATCCTGCTGAGATTGATAAGTGAACACCTCACACCACACACCACACACCGTTGGTAGTAATGATGAAACACTCGTATACCTGAGGGCTCGTAGCACTATATAAGTGCTATTTTACTATGGGCAATGTGCTTAATTTTTTCCTTCCCCTGATCCCCAGAGAGGCCAGTCAGCCTTACATGCATACGGAGGCTCAGGCCTCAGTGTTTGAAGGGACAGTGGTCCCAGTATTCTTTTACAACCTTTCATATACGGGGCACGATAATTATCCCAAGGTCCTTTCCCCCTCATTCCCCTTCCCGCCATCCTTGCGGGGGGATTTCATCATAATGTTACACCTCTTGGAATAACACCTGATGGTTTCCCTTTTTCCTTTAACAGGAGTTCTGGCTCATGACCAGTGCAAAACTCGCACTGGGCATTTCCCTCCCATCAGTTTACTTTCCTTTACACCAATTTCCTGGTATTTCACTAAGTTAAGCGGAGCCCCCTTCCACGGTCATGGGGGTTGGTTAGAAGTGCAAGAGTGTATTTATTTTAAGGGTGTAAAGCAGGGCTTTAATGTGGTCCTCAAGGTAGCCTTCTTCTGGGTTGCAGGGTTTTCCTTAGATAAGTGGGGGAGGTTTTTGCGAAGGCACAATATCCCTCGGTGAGATAGATGGGTCTGTGAGTGCTACTCATCTTCCATCCAAGTTATTTCGGCCCTCTATCACAGGGCGTTCCAACATCTCTACAGTAACAATCTCAGAGGGTGTCTGTCAGTGCGATTGCCAGAGGGCTGGGATATATTTAATTAATGACTTGGTTCTCCTAGTCACCTGCATGGCAGGTAGACATTTTGGGTTTTCACAGGAGATTTTTCTGTAATAAGGTGCCAGCACAGGGTGCTGGGGGTTTCAAGATTCTTCAGATTGGCTAAGATAGAGGTTAGTCCTCTTCTGGTGAGCAACTTCATTTTAATGGTTTAGTGATCAGTTTCTTTGCAGTTTAGAGTCTTTACTAAGACTATGGAATTTAGTGGGTCCTCCTTCAATTAGTTTATGATCCTCTAGGGGATTTATCAACCATGGGAGAGGGAATAAGGTCCAAGCACCTGGCACATCTAGAAGGGGGTTCAGGTTTCACTAAAATGGTAATGATTGGATGTAAGATACGTTTTTTCTCCTTGCTTAATTCGGTCTCTTAAGGGTCAGGTTTTGTAAATATCTTCCTTTTGTCATGGTAGCAGAGTCCTTCTTCAAGAGCTCAGGAGGTCTGAGGGTCTCCGTCTTGGCGGTTTGGCAGGTTTAACTCTCCCTGGTGTTTCAAGGATTTTTCGGGAATATCTCTCTGTCATCAGGGTTCCCTGGTTGGGTCTTTCCTTAGTCCGGATGTTATTTAACGCTGGCTGCTGGGTTTCAGGTGGGGCCCCTCTCTTCCATTCTGCTTCTGCCTCCAGAAGACATACCTTTCTTAGTATACACATATGTCTGAGGACAGTTTTTTGTTAAGTCTATTGCTTTTCAGCTCCGCTCAAGATAGGTCGTCCTATTACATGTTAATAAAATGTCCTTTTACTACCATTTTACCTTTTATGAAGATTTGCCTTTCCCACTTGGTTCCCCAGTGCAGTTATGTGACATGTCCTGTTTCTAATACGATATCTTCCTTTAACTCATGGGATGGAACCTACAAAGCTTTCACCCCCTAAGGGGTATTTTGTCTTTATCTCCAGGAGAGCTAAGTGTTTATCTTCTTTCGTTTACTATCTAGGTTCCCAACGATGGTATGAATTTAAGTGTTTCAAATGTTTGATTGGACAACAGAGGATTTTATTACTCCTATGGTTTTTTTCCTAACCTATTAGTATAGGAAGACTTTGTTCAGTGCCCCCCCCCTCCTCTTTTTAACCAGTTGGGTTTGGTGGCCTGTGAGGAAAGCTGGAATTGGCACATCTTCCCAGTTTGGTTTCTTGCTGTGGATTCGGCTATGCCTTATAAAACAGTTATTCAGGCAGCCTAGCCTTGGCCAATACTCTTGCGTTCAGCTGATTCATCACATGAAAACATTTAAAACACTTTCTTCTATTATTTTAAATTGTATTGTCACTATTGTAGTGATCATGTTGTACTAATGGGATGCAAGGGCTTCAAACTTGCATAATGTGAGCCTCCTGTCTTGCCATAGAATGACTAATCCCCCACACTAGCGTGAGAAGGGGGCTTAGATTCCATTAAAGACAAGGAGGCGAGTATTATCCCACCCGCCCACCCTTGATATGATGTGGCAATTATGGTATGCATATACACAGGTGTTTCAAGAGAGAACATTCTTTGGTTTGTTGTTCTTCCCATCCACCCACCCTTCTTTGCTTGTTGTTCTTACAGCTACGAGCTGAGTTTCTGCTCAAGAATGGGGCTCACAGTTACAAGATGTGGAGAATGCGTGATACGAGAGCTTCGCTGGATTTGTCCTCATCATTTATCATCTGATCTGTGCAGTGGACGTCTGGTTCAAGACAGCTACAGAAAGAGGAGTTGGGTTTGGAGTAAAGGACTTATATAAGGGAGGGTCCCTGCTCATTGGTCTCCTGCAGGGCATGACCTGTCCACATGATGATTGGGGAGCCCCCCTTACATTGACATTGAACTCTATTTAGTTCTGTTTTTACAACTTTGTAAACGTTTTTTCTTTGCTGCTGTGGTTTCAGAGTAAAGATTGTAATGCATAGTACTCGCCTCCTTGCCCTTAATAGAATCTAAACCCCCTTCTCACACTAGTGTGGGGGATTAGTCATTCCCTGTGGTGGCGGTGCGCCCTGCCCGTTTAAGAACCGGGCATTCGGTGCATATGACCGGGCATACACAGTGTCTGCAGCGGAGTAAACGGTAAGGCACGTCTGCTGGAAGCTGGATAACCAGGCGGGGACTTTTTAAGTGCTGTTTCAAGACTGCGGGCTAAGTGCGTCACTACACAGGGTTTAGGTGGAGGGCTGCAATGTGGCTTCATTTGAATGCCTAGACAAGCGCAAGGATACATTATTTATGTTAGGGTAGTTGCACGTCCTGCCATCTTGTGATGTCTCGTGCCACGCCCTGACGGGGAAGTAGCTCTGTAACCCCCGCCATGCTCGTGTTCCAAGGAACTCGCCTTACAGAGCTCGTTTTTTGTGCTCTCCTCGCAGTCCTCAGGCATCTTGCACACTGGAGTGCATTCCACAGAGGGAGGCCTCACCATAGCATTGTATTTTATTATGTTTCATTACATGTGGTAACTCGACAAGCGTCAGAACGTGGCTCTGTTAGGTTCTCAGGTTTCCTAATATAAAACCGGCAGTTGTTCTCAGGTGCTCTCTGCTTGATGTTTTGGGGCCAGGCTCTGTGGTGATGCAAGAAGCACTGCCAGCGTACTACCACAAGGGTTCAAAATGAATTCACATCCATGACCAGTGCATGGCTCCACTGATCAGGTGGGCTGCTGCACTCATGGGGGTAAAAAGATCATTTTATGGGAGTGCTGATTTGACTTGCAACTTGACTGTGTGAGACGGGGGAGGGCCCAAGGGAGGACCTGCCACCAGTCTCTAGCCAAGTGCATGGTCTTTAAACTGTGGGGAAGGCCACTTTTTACCCAAGGGGGACAGGGGAACCGTATAAAATGTTCTGAATACCACTGCTCTAGCCAAACGATCACCGATGCCAGGTGAAGACCACAATGGCCAAAGCAGGAACCCAGGGAGGGAGTTCAGGTGTAAGGCTTTCTCCTCTACTTGGACACACACAGTAAGAGACTGCAGCCCCTACAGTGGGCACAGGGAACAGCTGGCACAGGGAACAGCTGGCACTGCATTTCTACATAAAGTCAGACGTAATGGTGCTTTCATTTTGTGATGCAAGCAGAGTTGGAAGGTGCAGCCTCCTTCAAGTACCTAAGGTAATTTCAGAACCGTTTTTTTAGGATTCAATACCGACTCTCCTTGGGCAGTTAGTTATGCACTCCTTAAGACACACCAAGAACTCGCTCACATAACAATTGGGCCTTCTGTATTACTTGGAATTGGCTGCCATCCAAACCTCAATGGGCTACAGGATCTTTAATGCCCCAACGCCACAAAGGAAGGGCACGCATACACCACACCTCCCACAAACGCTCACAAGAGTGGACTGATCCAACGGCACAATGAAGAAGACTAACCCTCTGAAGCATCGTTCTGCCCCAGTCTCCCAACCTACCCTCATGACATCCGCTGCAATGAGTGTTCTGGGGGATTCCCCCTTACAGCCAGGCAGATGGGCTGCCATTGCTCCCTCAATTTATGGCCCAAGAAGGGTGCCTCGAAGAAGGCAGAGGTTGTTGCAGATTTTGAGGGGTTGGGGGAATAGAGGGCTGCATTGCCTTCAGAAAGACTTGGGTAGAAAATTATGCAGCACCTGGATACCAGCATCTCCAATATGCTGCTCTGTGAAAGATGGTAGCCGGCATTCCAGAAGGCAACATCTCTTGCGACAGCGTGTTCCAACACCAAAATTATCCTGGTCTGTGCAGCATACCGACTGCGGCATGCATTCCTACTGTGACCCCTCGATTTTCTGATCAGACTAACCTTTCCGCATTTTGTTCCACTTCGATTTTGGATTGTGCCCTTTGCATTTTCACTTGACTATCTTGTCCTTTCTCCATTTTCCCTTGCGGGTGGACTGCTCTTCGGTTTGATGGAAGCAAGAGAAGAGTCTGCTTGGGCCTTGGCTAAGCTGCAGATTTAAATCATTGGTTCCGCTTCACAAAGCGCTGCCAAGAATCTTTCCGGGATGCTTATAACACTTCATCTCCACCCATAAACTGATCAGCCTTGCATTCACCCAACAAGAACCTATTCGCGCTCATTCAATGCCTCTACAACATGAGGCAGAAGAGTGGCTGTCTGTGGCACTCACCTATGGAACCAGCTTCCCAATCTCTACGATATCTGAACCTCTAGCAATTACAGCGCAACCTGAAGACCTGGCTAAGAGGGCGATCTCCCGGAGGTCGGGGTCAGATGGGAAACTGGCTCTTTCCATTATTTGGGCTACCAGAGTCACCTATCTACGGGCGATACGTTTCAGTGTAAGATGGTCAGGGCACTGCCCGGCATAAAAGAAGGGCGATACGTTTCAGTGTAAGATGGTCAGGGCACTGCCCGGCATAAAAGACAGGATAACATTCTGGAAAAAATGGCCTCAATTTCCAATGGGCAAGATGGCCATCTGCAAAATGATAATACACCCCATATTACTATACTGGTTTGCAAATATCCTACATGCGATTAGGGTCCCCTTTTTCAGGATAATAGACAGTAAGATAGTGGACTTATTGTGGTCTGGGCGATGGCACAGGTCAGTACTTTGCACGTTGCATAGAACATATCAAGAGGGGGGCTAGACTGCCCCTACTTTTAGCTATATTTCTTAGCGTCACAATTACAACACACCACTAGTTGGGAGGTCAGGGACACAGGAACAGAATATTATTGTGTGATGTTACATGGACAGCACTACTTTGGAGAGAAACCGTTGGGTCAGGAGCATTGTGTTTGAGCAGGGTGGTCAGACAGGTATGCAACAGGAGGTGCTCTAAGTTGCAGATAGGTGAGGGCTACAGCCCCAACACACCCCTGACAACAGATGCCAAGATGGCAAATATTATACAAGGTATAGGTGATGCCAAATGTGCTTCTGCATAGTGTCAGACGGTTGGACACCTCTTTGAGGGAGGAGTACTATACCAGAAGAACCACCCGCGTCCCCAACTACTCCAATCCTTCACACTATACTCACCATAAAGTATTCAGAGAGACCTACATCAAGGTTATACTCCACACTACAGGACAGCAGATGCAAGATCCAACTAATGGTAAAAGAAAAATGGGAACGGGATAAGGAAACAACCTTTGAAGTGAAGGAGGGCGAAAATAAATATGCCTACAGATTAGTAAAGTTTCCTGAAATGCCTGGTCCAAGTTAATTCAATGGAACATTCTACACTGGGTCTATATGACCCCAAGAAACTACATGATACACCCCGATATTTCACAGCAATGGCCCAGGTGCAGCCAAGATTCAGCAGGTTTCTGGCACAGAGTGTGGGGGTGTCCAATAACACAAGTCCTCTGGCTCAATGCGACTACCCAGATAAATACTTATTGGGAGGGCAACTGGAATGTTCTCCCAAAGTTTGTTTATTGGGGATCTTGCTAGGAGGGAAGAAGCCGGGGCAAAGGAAGCTGATGGCAGCTTTCTTATTGCTGTTAGCAAGACGGAGAATGGCAAGAAAGGCCCCTTGCTGACACACTGGCTGTCTAATGTACAAAGGTGGGTGGCGGTGGAGACGCAGAGTACACAAGAACTGCGGAGACAATAGCATGGGGACGGCTTGGAACACCCTCCTTAACGATCTGCAAGTCTCCCCGGATGATCTACCACCCAACAGCCGTCACTGGCACGGTACAGCAGAGGCCACCGATAGGGCAGGATGGAACGGCATCATATGTCACATGGTCATTAACGTAGAACTGTTGCTGGGAGGGACATATAGTGTATGGTTTCTGTATGGACCACGCTGGCGCAGGTAGAGTGATTGGGGAGCGATGGGAGGGGGAGGCGGGGGGGAATACATGTGGGTATAGGGTTTGTTATTTGACTTGTCATTTGGTTTTGAAAACGCTAATAAACAGATTATAAAAGAAAAATTGCATATTGTGATCGGAATGTCTCGGTCCATTCCAAAAATAAAGAACATATGGAGAAGGAGCTTCGACTGACGGATATAAATCAAGTAGCGGCATATTTCCAAAGACATGAGAAAATGATTATAGGATCGAAACCGAAACTCAAGAAACACTCTTTGTCTAATGCCATCCCAGAAGAAAAAAACTGGCAGAGAAAAATAAGAGGCAACCTTTGCTAGGACTTTCAGTATGGATACTAGTAATCTTAAACCGGGACAATGGGGCCGTGGGAAGGGGGCGCAGTTCTGGAAAGCGTTTTGGCGGATGTAGCATGATGCTGAACAAGACCACCGAGTGTTTCCTCCTTCTCGAACAGTTCATGAGAATCTAGACCTCACAGCCAAACCCCTCCCTGCTCCCCTCCTGTTCCACACAAAGGCATGCGCAGGGTGCAATCCTCGGAGCAGAGACTGCGCCATACTGGAAGGCTGCCTCCATCCATACATGTCGAATTTTGCATCTGTTGAAAGGGCAATGCCATGCCCTGGGACGAACAGTTTTCTATGCGGGCAAAGGCAGGCAAACACTCCCAAAAACGAACATGCATCGGTAGACCGATAATGAGCACCTGGCGGGTGCTGCTGGCCAATCAGGATGCTCGGAACGCGGGCTGCGAAATCACAGGTAGAGGCCGGACTCTGGCAAACCGGAAGCACTTTTCAGGCCCAGGAAATCCATAACAGAAGCTAGGCGTGAAATTGCTAAAACGGAATTTTAAGAGGGAGACAGATTGGCGTGCGCGTTTAAAGCGCTGTTGAGATATAATGCGCTGGAAGCAGGCCCAAACAGACACCAGTTTTATGGCTTATTACCTGAGCAGACACTCTTCCTACCGACAACCACACAAACCTGGACACAAAGCACCACGTCTCAAATAAACCGGCCACAACACAAGGAAAATATTTCCGCCTTTCCGACTAGAGACCTACTGCATGCCTCTGAAACACGCATCTCTGATCAGAGGCAATCGCACGAAAAGATGTCAAAATGCATACACCTTGGCCTTTGTGTGTCAAAGTTATACGCTACGGATATAGGTCCTTTCCACTAATTGCACTTTCCAATTGTATCGATCTAATATCCTGTATGAGCCTCGCGTTCACTTTAAAAGGGGAGACTGCCTCCGATGTAAACGCGCCTGAAGGGAATGTCAGCCCAAAAGCTATTAGCCTAATAAAGTGGTTATCCTGGATACACACAAGACACACATTTTTCAAAGCAAATGTATAGCAAGCAAGCTACACATTTCACCACCAGTATTTGTATTCAACATTAAGGGCCTCATCACGAGTTGGGCGGTAACCCAGGCGCTATTAGCTCTGAGGCTATTAGCGCTACCGCCAAACCCCCCGGCGCTAATAGCGCTGGATCACGGGTTAGGCGGAACGGTTGGTTCGCTTTCCCCAGTGGGCCCATTCGGGAATTCCTCATTCCACATTGGGACCAATGGGGAATTTTCACGCTATTACCGCTGGCGGATTTCCCGCCAGCGGTAATAGCGCCGAAAATCGGCAAATTTGCAGATTTTCCCCCAGCTCAGAGCTGGGGAGAAATCCGCCAAGGCCATGATCTGGCAGACCCTTAAATGCGGCGGTGATAGCGCTACTGCCGCATTTAACGGTTACTGCCAGACTCGTGATGAGGACCCAAGTATGTGGTTTTCAACAGCCTATATGACTGCTTTGTAAATCTGCAGACGGCCATCCAAAATAAGCCTGGTCAGTCTTCTGATCACTTGACTGGCTGCAGGTCTCAGTCTTCACCCAATCAAAGTGCCAGGCCGCACGCACGGGAGGCTGACTCAGCAAGCCCATCACCCAATACAGAAGCCGGCCCATCTAACAATTGCAGAGGGTACAAAATTAAAATAATAACTCGACTCGAACACTGAAAACCGGGGCCGAACGGACAGACCCATGGGGCCCTTCACAGTTATAGACATGAGATCAGGCTGCGCAGGAGATAACTTCATCAAGTGTGTTGTCTTCTTCCAAGAAGTTACAAATGGGACCTCCATAAAGGGCTGTGAAAGGACTGTTATGTCACGGAGGCTCCATGTCGAAAGCTCAATGTTAATTTCTGAGAATCCCAAATGCAAGACTGCAAAAAGTAAACCCCTCAACCAAAGCAGGCGGCGGTTTGTGAAATGGAAACCTTCTATGGCGGCCAACTTTGCCTTTTGTTTTTTTTTAAATATAAAGCGAAGGAAACCACTGATGCTAGGACAGCTGTGCGTGCACCCTCTCTGGATTGCGGCGATTTAGTAGGCAAAGGGAAGCCTCTGTGAAAGGGTCCCCTTCGCCCCCCCCCTGGATCATCTCTGAGCCCAAGATGGTGCCCATGCAGTGGAGTATGTGCGGCTGAGCTAGCGCCGACAAGGCCTCCGCCATAATGGACAATATCCCCCACTAACAACCACTGAGGATTGGATGAGGATGTGACCGCTGCCCGCTACATTTGCGGCCCTGGAATTGCTAGTCGATGGGTCCTGGGAGTCCATTTCACCAATCGTGAACCTGTGTTTGATGCAGGACTATGCTTTGCTTCCATATGAAGCGGCAGGCTGCGGTCGGCGATCCAGCCACAGTTCACTCTCAGCCTCTCCGGTGGTAAGGATAGCGGTGCGTCAGCGACAACCAGCGCAAGCTCAGTTTTGAACACCCATCCCATTAGCAGACCCAGGGAAAGATTCTAGAGCTCACTGCAAGCAAAGCAGAGCGCACAAGAGAAACGCTCGATTTACAGTTATGAAGGGAAGATCTGTGCCGCAACTGTCCCTGGGACTGTGAAGGCTGACGCTAGGCACAAGCAAAGCCTGCATGGTCCCATTCTCAGAGGCCACAGCTGAGCTGAGGGTAGTGGTGGCAGCCTGGTTGGGGTGCCGAAGTCCTCCAATTGGTATACCACCAGGCCAGCAGAAATGAGTGGTGCAGATGGAGGTCCTTTCCACTTCGAGGAACATGACAAACTCACAGCATTAAAGATAAACAGCAGGGAAACTATCAGAGTCCTCTGCTGAAACTGCTCCCTGAGAAGCACGGAACATCATTTTTTCTCCCTCTCTCACTCCATCAATCTCTCTGCCCTCTCCCTCCATGGCGCTCGCCATGTCCCCTATTTACTCTAACTGCTACTCTATCACCTATCCTACCCCTCTTTTGAAGCCGGGAAGGAAAAAGCTCAAGAAACATCTCCTGGTCTCCAACCCTGGCCTGCCCATAGCGGACACCTACATCAACGTTTCTTCTAGGCAGACTGTCACTGATATCCTCTTTGTCGCTCCCTCTAAGGACTCCCCATATGGTCTCACTCCTCTCCCCTTTCTCGTCTTTGCCCATTAATGGTGGGACCAGATGGGAAGTACTCTTGGCACACTTCGGTGCATCATTAATGTCTACCAGAATGGCACGGTCATGGGCCAGGGCTCTCAGCCCAACCTCCTCATCCTTGAAAAAGGTGTTCAGTCTCTCATCAACTTCTTCCCTTCTCCTGCCACCCCCACCGGCCCCTTTGGCACCATTGACGGGTGTAACGCATCCCTGCACCCCTCCTCAGAAGACCTTCAAAAGGTGGCAACAAGTTTCACTTAGCTACCCTCAACTCTCGCTCTGCCATTAAACACTCCCCCGACATCGCTCACCTCCTTGAAGAACTTGACATCCTTGACGCTCACCGAGCTGTGTTTCACTGCCAGCTCTGTTACGGTTTGACACACTCCTTCCTGAGGGCTAGAAGATCCTTTCCAAGCCCAGGCCTAACTGGTCTGGAGGCAGAGTGGCCCTGATCTTCCCTGAATGGGTACCTGCCACTATCATATCCACTCAGTCCTACTCTCCATTCGAATGCCTCGTCTGCAGGCTTGGGGTCTCTTCTATCCTCTCGCCGACATTTGCCACCATCTACAGGACCCCTGGCCCAGTCTCCTTTTGGAGTGGGCCGACCTCACTTCTCTCCTGGCCTCTACCTCCAAGCTTCTTTTCCTCTGAGACTTCAATATTCACCTGGACTCTCCTAATGCAGCCACTGGACTCTTCCGCAGACTCAGTGACTCTTTCACTTCGCCATTCTTCCCTCAGGTCCGACGCATTCAGCCGGACACACCTTGAAAGCTCTCATCTCAGCTGACATCCACATTTCCAAACCTCTCGCCACACCTCTCTCATGGTCTGACCATGTTATCCTGTCCTCTCACCTGGATCACTTGGGTCCCGTGGCCAAGCCTATGGTCGCACTCCCAGTCACCTTCTGCACCATTCGACAGATGAAGAGTGTCAGTTGCTGCTTTTGCCACCACCTTCAATCCCCCTCCCACTCCAGCCACTGACTCTCACACCAACACAGCACTTGCTAACCTTCACCTCTCAATCTCCAACAGCCTGGACATCTTTGCACCAGTCATGAGGATCCGTATGAAGCCTGCCTCCAAGAGGAACACCTGGTATGACTCCGACCCAGCCTCTATGAAATGCAAGTGCAGAGTTGCTGAATGGAAGTGGTAGGCTTCTAGCACATGCACTGACAGACTGGCCTGCCGCCTGCGCCAAAGACAATACAGACTCTTCATCCGTTCCAGGAAGAGGGCCCATATCCAAGCCTGCATCTCTGGGGCCACCAACAACACGGCTGAACTGTTCAAAATCTGCAAGGAACTTGCCAATCCCACTGCAGTCTCCACTTCTCTTCTGCCATCCCTGACCCTCTGCAATGCACTGGCCTTGCACTTCACAACCAAAACTCAGGACATCCTGTTCTCACTCTCCCCTACTCCCCTCCCACCTCCCTCACCCGCTCTCAGGCCTCCCCTGCCCCTCTGCCCCTCCCTCCTTCCTTCACACCCATAGCGCCTGATGAGGTCTCTAAACAAGTCCTCTCTATGAAGGTCTCTTCCAAACAAGTGCTCCCCTCCTCCAGAACTTCTAATGACAACACTGCCTCCCTTTCTCCAGCCCTGGCTGATTTCTGCAATCACTCCTTTGTCACAGGCTCCTTCCCACTACCCCTCAAGCACTCCTTGTGCACCCTCTCCTCAAAAGGCCTTCTGCCGACCCTTCATGCCTGGCTAACTACCGCCTTATCTACATTACCCCCTTCCTGGGCAAAGTCTTGGAGAGGTTGGTCATCTCCCAACTGATAAATCACAAATCATTTTTTGGCTGTCTCCAGACCACCAGTCAGGCTTCAGAGCAGCCAGAGGCACGGAAACGACTCTCCTGAACACCTGTGATGACTTGCTCTCAAATCTCGATTCTAACTCTCCGCCCGTTCTCATCCTTCCTGATCTTTCCTCTGCCTTTGATGCGGTCAATCATGCCATCCTTATGAATCGGCTCTGTGATACCCTTGACATCACTGACCTGGAACTTGACTTGTTGGCCTACTTCCTCGAATTGACCGTCCCAGGCTGGGCCCTGGGCCCTTTTCTCTCCTCCACCACACTCTCCACCTGTAGCATTCTCCAGGGCTCTAGCCTCTTGGCGTGGCTCTTCAACATCTACCTTGCCCCTCTGGCTCACTTCATCTCCACCGCCTCCGCTCACTTCCAGAGTTATGCAGACGATACGCAGGTCTCCTTGAAGCTTCTCTCCACTGCCTCCTCTTCTTCCTTCCTCATTCCTGACTGACTGCTATTCAGGATTGTTGCGCGGCTAACAATCACCGCCTTAATGTCCATAAGAAGGAGATCCTTCTCAATGGTACCCCTGCTCCCTCCTTCCCTCACCCTTTTGTGTGGCTAAAAACCTTGGTAACATCTTCGACTCCTCTCTCTCTCTCTCCTTCTCTCCTCACATCATGAACCTTGCCAAGAAGGTCCACTTGTAGCTTCACCTCCTCTGAGGCATTCTCCCTTTCCTCAGCTTCCCCCAGAAGCTCAATGTCTCCAAAGCTCTGGTCCTCTCTAGGCTGGACTACTGCAACAGTCTCTTCCTCAATCTGCCTTTATCCTCCCTTCAGCTAATCCAGAATGCAACTGCAAGACTTATCCTTGGTCTGAAGCCCAGGGCCCACATCTCTCCAGCCCTAGAATCTCTCCACTGGATCCCTGTGGCTGCGTGGATCAAGTTCAAGACCCTCTGCATCATTCACAAGGCATTCTGGTGACTGGGGCACCTCTACATCCAATTTGTTCTCCCTAAATAAATCCTTGCTAGAGCCCTTTGGACTTCTAGCTCCAGCTCTCTTCAGATCAGATGCTTCCCCAAACAGAGGTGGGGGGGGGCAGATCTCTTCCACAGGAGCCACCCTCAGTAATGGCCTCCCTGCCCCCCCCCCCCAGACTGGAGCTGGATCTCCTTATGTTTCAGAAGCTTCTCAAGACCCTCCTTTGCTCTTCTTCCTTCCCTCTCCACCTCCCCAGCGAATGCCCCACTATTCCGCATTGATTGGCTGCCTGGTCCCTAGCCCTACAGGGCCCCGGCCCTCCCAGCCCATCAACCCAAACACCTTGGTCTCCCTGTCCCCGCCCGCCAACCTGCACTTGCCCTTCCGGTCCAAACGCCCCCTTGCCCCCCAATTAGCCTGGCAGGGTGTGCATCCCTAACGAGTCTGGTCTATCCTTGCACTTCGCATGTGGACCTCACTACCTGCATTCCCATGGACAGTGCTTCTATGAGCCTCCTACATTGCTTCCGCGATCTCCAAACATATAGATTTAATTATCTCTATTGCAGCGCCAGTACCAGGTCATGATCAAACCATTCTAATATGGCACCTGGTGCTTTGTCGGCACTTTGTGTGCCATTTTCTGCGTTTTGTAGTTGCTAATGGGAGAGTAAAAATAAATGACGGACTGAATCTCGCCGATTTCTCCCGATTCACAGCGAGGCGGCTTCGGATACACACAGTGGACTGTGGGCCCAGTGCAATAACAGGTCAAATTTTAGCATAGCGAATAATGGCCCCATGTTCTATTCTCTACAGAATAAGGATAGTTTGACGTACATATTGATCAGCAATATGAGTAGCCAACAATCGGAAACACTGTGTAGTACTTAATACGACTACCGACGTAGGACACTCCTGTGTTTATTCACTAGTAATCCTCCATCCTGTTTACCTTGGAGAGAATGTGTTGTCTTAAAGGATTATGTCATTGACTGAATGCCCGCGATCAATGCGGCGCTGGATGAACAGGCAGTTCAAGCGTCACTCAAAATCTAGTACTTCCCCGAGATCGCTCCGACCGAGCGCCCGTACACCTGACATTTGCCAGGTAAGGCAGCGTCGATAGTTTCATGTCCTCCAGAGTTATATTCGACATACATGCAGTGTTGACATAACTGCCACACGGTGCTTTGCAACCACGATAAACCTGATTCACTGTAACATTATGCTACACCCATTTTCCCTGCAGAGAGCCCCCTTAGTGCTCCACAAGGACTGTTAACAGCTACTCAGGCGCGGACTTTATAAGCCCTTGTTGAAGTAAATCACGTCCAGAGCGATTTGCCATCATAATTATAAGAAACCACACAAGTATGCAGGTACGCTTTATGCACCCAGTAGAAAAGTGAGAGTTCTGAGAACGCAGCGGATTGGCAGCCCTCAGCAGAAGAAAGTGAGCCTACAGGTCATCGGGCAGTTGTGCCACCACATCACCAGTGGGTGGGTGCGAGGGCTGCCAATGCTTGGGCAACAGTGACCAAACAAACGGCTGCACACATGTGAGCAGCAACGGCAAGCCGTGCGGGGGGAGTTGGGGCCGGTGGGTCTGTGCAGGTATGACTGCGGGGCTCCTGCTTTTCCAGCTTGAGGTTGGGAGAGTGCATGTGGGTGGGCGCTGAGGGAAATCTGCGCTAATCGCCGCTGACGGGTGACCCACATACCAGACGGCTTCTAATCTGCCTCCCGTTAATGCAGGTGAGCGTGCCTAGGCCGAGGAGGCGGCCTGCACCGGCTGTCCCAGCCCCCCTCTCCCCCCCCCGCCTGCAGCGTCAGGCCGCGGCCTGTCCGACCGGTTCCCGGAGGGAGGAATGCGGCCTGCTCAGTAACCGAGCAACCTGGCCACCGCGGCGCTTAGGCAATACCTGTACGACCCCTGCCAGAAGCCGGGCCCCATGGCGCAGGAGGAGGCGAAAGAAGCCCTCCACTGCCCCTTCTCACCTAGCTGCTCTCCCCCACTCCCTCGCAGTACCTGTGCCCCACGTGCCCTGGCTCGGCCGCCCCTGCGCCATCTCCTCGTCCCCAGACTGTAATGCCTCATGCCATGTGGGGGAAAGCAAGCCGGCCCTACGCTTCTCGGTTTTGGGGGAATTGTCGCCGCTGGTCCCCCTTTAAATGTAGGAATGCAGACATTCCCAAATGCGCAGCAGAAGCGTTTATCGAGCTTTAGGGGTGACTGACCGTAGGATGGAGTGTGGAATAGTTCTGTCTGCGGCATCCTTGCCATTCGGGCCCTGGGCACTGTGAACTCCCAGTAGGCTACACAAGGGGAAAAAGCGAATTGCCAAGAGCTGCGGGCAGGAGGGATCAGTGGCAAGTGCATTTCTGATAATCGGGCGAAGAAGTAAAGCCACCCAAAGAGGCAGGTCCAGTCCAGAGGTTGGTGACCTCACAGCGGCGCGTATCTATGGGGCCCAGAGATGTGGCACGTGGACAAGGCTTCCCAGAGCCGCACGCCATCACCTAACTGCCGAAGAGAGCAGAGCGCTCAACAGGCGGGAAGGGGTACTTGGCTGCCAGGATGGGACGCGGCAAGAGCCTGTAACACGTGGACAGGTGTTTGCCGGGGTCTTCTAGGGGAGCCTGCATGTTGGTGTGCTGCTAATGCTTTGGGAGGGAATCTCCGCCTTGTACTTTTGCAGCCTGGGCACGAGTATCACACCCTCCCTGCCATCATAATACCCAAGGCGCAGGGCAACAGCTTCCCCACAGAGCACTGCTGCTGGGCGCTCAAGTCGGTGTTTTGAGGTTAACCGAGACTTCAGCTCCCAGAATCTTACAGTTAAGGGAAAGCCAAGGCGGGAAAAGTCATGTCCCTACCAATATGGCACGTATGTTTGAGAAAGTGAGAGCCTTTATTTTTTTAGATAATTTAAAAACATGCTTTTCTATTGTTTGCTTTAACCGTAACTGCTGCGTTAGCTGGAACCCATACATCTTTCAGCCCGAAGGCGGCAAAGTACCTCATCAAAATGTAGCAACGCCCAGAGCACAACGGTGCGCATAACCAGATTCAAACTAGAAGACACAACATAACAAAACGCACCAACTGTGCGTGCCCACGCCCCAGTAGCAAGCATCACCGAGCATCTGCCAAACCAGCAGCTCCCAAAACACACACTCCAAGCCAAACAACGCACCCACTCCCCCCTCCCCCCCGCTGCCTTCCACAGCAACAACCGCCAGGAAGCAAACAAAGATAACAGACATAGCACACTGCCGCTGCAAAGGCGACCCCTGAACCTCAAGATAGCAGAGGAAACCGCACATATCTCAGGATTGCACTCTGGAGACGCGTGCTCACGAGCGTTGCCTCGTATGTTCACAAGAAGGGCAACCACCGACACAGATTCCCAATACCCATATTCAGCGTCCTTACTCCGCTTGCCAAGTCTCCATGCCGGCTAGAACCTCAAGATAGCAGAGGAAACAGTCAGCGTCCTTCCTCCACATACCAAGTCTCCAGGCCGGCTAGAACCTCAAGATAGCAGAGGAAACAGTCAGCGTCCTTCCTCCACATACCAAGTCTCCAGGCCGGCTAGAACCTCAAGATAGCAGAGGAAACAGTCGGCGTCCATCCTCCACATACCAAGTCTCCAGGCCGGCTAGAACCTCAAGATAGCAGAGGAAACAGTCGGTGTCCTTCCTCCACATACCAAGTCTCCAGGCCGGCTAGAACCTCAAGATAGCAGAGGAAACAGTCAGCGTCCATCCTCCACATACCAAGTCTCCAGGCCGGCTAGAACCTCAAGATAGCAGAGGAAACAGTCAGCGTCCTTCCTCCACATACCAAGTCTCCAGGCCGGCTAGAACCTCAAGATAGCAGAGGAAACAGTCAGCGTCCTTCCTCCACATACCAAGTCTCCAGGCCGGCTAGAACCTCAAGATAGCAGAGGAAACAGTCAGCGTCCATCCTCCACATACCAAGTCTCCAGGCCGGCTAGAACCTCAAGATAGCAGAGGAAACAGTCAGCGTCCATCCTCCACATACCAAGTCTCCAGGCCGGCTAGAACCTCAAGATAGCAGAGGAAACAGTCAGCGTCCTTCCTCCACATACCAAGTCTCCAGGCCGGCTAGAACCTCAAGATAGCAGAGGAAACAGTCAGCGTCCTTCCTCCACATACCAAGTCTCCAGGCCGGCAAGAACCTCAAGATAGCAGAGGAAATCATCAGCGTCCATCCTCCACATACCAAGTCTCCAGGCCGGCTAGAACCTCATGATAGCAGAGGAAACAGTCAGCGTCCTTCCTCCACATACCAAGTCTCCAGGCAGGCTAGAACCTCAAGATAGCAGAGGAAACAGTCAGCGTCCTTCCTCCACATACCAAGTCTCCAGGCCGGCTAGAATCTCTAAATAGTACAGGAAACCCCACATGACTCAGGAATGCACTCTGGAAACGCGCACTCAGGGGACACGTGCTCACGAGTGTTGCCTCGTATGTTCACAAGGGCAACCACTGACACAGAATCCCAATACCCATATTCAGCGTCCTTACTCCACTTACAGAGTCTCCAGTCCAGCTAGCAGCTTGGCAATCTTGGTAATCTTCATACCCCGGGCCTGCTCTAGAAATGACCCCTGGCAGATTAATAAACAAGCAGCCACACAATGCTCCGTGTTCACTCATCTCCCCTTTTGGAGACAGTGGAACAGAAATGCCCCAAACCCAAGTCCGCGGTCAGACTGACCTTAAAGGCACTTGTATGAATAAACACGCAAACCATCGGTGAAAAAAATCCAAAACCAACCAAAAAACTAAGCAAATAACCGACAAACAAACACTTAAAATCCATCCAGCGATACGTGCTATGCAAACCCCAACGCTTGATAAAATGTCTGGCAGTGCATCTCAGTAGTCTGTGCCATACATGCCCGACAGCCCCCTATCTTTCATGGAAGCAAAGTCCTTTCTAGAAAGCATCCATCCTTTCCTATTAAGAAAGTTCCATACTTTCACTTCCATGTAAATCAGTAACGTGCGCTATTATTTTTGTATTCAAGGGAGATTCCTTATGGAAATTCAGGGCAAAGATGTCCTCTTGGCACTTCCAGCTTAACCAGCTTGTATATATTTGGATGCTAATGAGGCCCCGAGATCCGGACATAAGAACAGATTTTAGCACCAGGAAACTAAGGGCTGTGGCCCTGCTGTTTGATTGTAGGTGGTCTCCTAGGATCATCACCTAAAAGAGATGTCTCTTATGGATCACATTCGGTTACCAATAGACCTAGCCTCTGCTGGGTGGATTCCCCCTCTGGTGCGGAGGTGGTCTCCTAGGATCGTCTCCTGAAAGAGATTTCTCTTATGGATCACATTCGGTTACCAATAGACCTAGCCTCTGCTGGGTGGATTCCCCCTCTGGTGCGGAGGTGGTCTCCTAGGATCATCTCCTGAAAGAGATGTCTCTTATGGATCACATTCGGTTACCAATAGACCTAGCCTCTGCTGGGTGGATTCCCCCTCTGGTGCGGAGGTGGTCTCCTAGGATCATCTCCTGAAAGAGATGTCTCTTATGGATCACATTCGGTTACCAATAGACCTAGCCTCTGCTGGGTGGATTCCCCCTCTGGTGCGGAGGTGGTCTCCTAGGATCATCTCCTGAAAGAGGTTTCTCTTATGGAGTACATTCGGTTACCAATAGACCTAGCCTCTGCTGGGTGGATTCCCCCTCTGGTGCGGAGGTGGTCTCCTAGGATCATCTCCTGAAAGAGATTTCTCTTATGGAGTACATTTGGTTACCAATAGTCCCATCCTCTGCTGGCTGGTTTGACCTCTCGTGCAGTGCACGGGGAGGCGAGGCTGTTAGATATTCTTGAGAAGCGCATGCTTTTCAGGCATCTGTAAGGCAGCCACTTGGCAATCCGCTCTTGCCTACTGAAGCATTCTACTTTGAAACTACCAGTTCAAGGCCCGACTTGGAAACATATCTTTATAAAGGAGGCTCAACCCTCCTGTATTTGTCTTTTGCAGAGGGAATCCATGAAAGGTAAGCTACTTACCTGCTGTGGTGGCTGTTCAGTGGGAAGTCTACCTTATAGAGTCACGTGCACTTCTCTCAGACGCCTCTTTTTCTGAGTATTGTGGTTTCTTAATTACTCAAACAGCATCCAAGATATCCGAGGGGTAGGGAGTTCTGCGGCTTCTCAAGCGCAATAGGAGCCAGGAAGCAAGTAGTCTGGGAACCAAGCAAGCATGCAAGTCAATCGAATCTGGGTTGTCTTGTTCAAGAGAAGGAGTATGGAGCATTCACCATCTACTAGGCACTGTCGGTGGTCAGGACAGTCTCTTTTCTCAACCACGCAAGAGTCAGGATCACGGGACAGTATTGGGGGTGGGAGGTTCCATACGTCCCCCTTCTGCTTGCACTTGTAACTGTCCTGGATTAAAGTGCTGCTCTTTGCGGGAATACTGCCCATTCATCTCCATCAAACAGAAAACACTGGTCGCTCACCATCAAACCCCAAAGCAACCCATTGGACGATCAGAACCACAGCGGTACACCAACTGGACAGCTGAACTACTACCTCTAAACTGTACACAAGGCAGGCAGATTCAAGCGGCTGCAACGCTACAACACATGCAAACTCTTCTGTGCAGTAATCTACTAACACACGAAACGGTGCAGCTACACTCTTAGAAGACAGTCATCCCCCCCTTACACCACACACAGCCCTGTTCTTACAGCCCCTTTCCTGTGCAGAAACCCTCAGAGAAGCCCGCTCTGTGCACCTGTGTCTATATTTCATGTCAGTTAAAAAGAGAGGTTATGCTTTGTTTTCATGCTACTACATGCTCTTATGATCAGTTACACTACTGTGGTATGTGTAGTCTGCTATACTATACTGCTAAATTATCTGGTTGCTATTCCAAGTTATTCATACTTTACTATGATACGCTGCGAGGGGGGCAGGTGTACAGCACGTGGGGCCTACTACCCGTTAACTTCTCCCGGCTATACATTGTAGGTAATGAGTGATGGGCCACGATTTCGTGTTTTTTTGTAGCTGGTCTGTGCATAAACGAACGTCTGCCAATCGCGGGGGTGCTGGGCGATCATTAACACAAGGACGTCAGATCTGGAACACTGGACTTCTGTGTGTGTTGAGACACACATGACGAGCAAAGAGGAGGGGCAGGTGTGCATTTAAACGTTGCAAAGATCCCCCCCACCCCCGTACGCCTGTACTACTGTGCTGGCGGACTGTCTGGCCAGTTCTCTCTTAGAATGGATAGATTTGGCATGTGGGGCAGATGGTAGGGAGGGGCAGTGCAGCACTAATTCGCTCAGGCCTTTGGGCACACCCGAAAAAGATCACCCTGCCACCTTCTCCCCCCTCCCTTAAAGAGTGTTAGGTTCTACAACACCCCCAGCCCCAGTTACAACTGTTTCTCCACCCAATAAGCAAGAGCTGAACCTGCTACAGGAAAGGGGCCTCCCCTTGCTCTAGCACAAGACCCAACATAAGGCGTGGTGGCACACACCAGCCCCTGCTGATCTTTTGCCAAGGGAAGGGAACTGCAGTTCTTGAGGATAGAAGTAGAAAGCCTGTAATATACAGATAACTGGCACGGGCTCCTAGCCGACCTCAAGCGAACACAGGCAACCAAATACGGAGCATTCGGCTGTGGCCCAATGGCAGCTATCCAACACCTTCGCTCCACTCAGATGGCTCATCTGTAGAACATGGCAGTTTAGGGCCAAGAGTAAACAGGGGTCTTTTACTCTGCTCCCTCCTAGCCATGCCATCGCCCTGCAAAGCATTTCTCACCAGAGCCTGTGTGTCCTCATGGGAATGTATGGCGAGTTCAGGAGAGCCCTTACATTGCTGCCTAGCTTGGACCACATACCGTCCCATGTCCAGGTTCTCCTGATTTTTGCATGCAGGGAACTGAAGCATAGCGTTCTACCCAATTGGGGGCCACACCATCTGTACCCACTTCGCTTGAGGGACCGAGAATTACCAATCTGAACTAGCCACTAATCACGCCATCAAACTCAAGCTTCACTCTTCGCACCATTGATACAATCAAGTAATTTGAATGAATAAAAATAGTGACATCATACAAGAACATTCTCCAACTTCACAAGCATGCGACTAAGGAGTACAACAATAGGTAGTGAATTAGTGGAACTGAAAAGCACGCTCATAACCCTCAGGCGTCATGCGCAACTCATTCATGCACAGGACAACTGCATAAGAATAGCCTGGGGGGTACCAAGCACGTGAGGAGGGCTAAATCTGGTTACCCAATCTCTTTCTCTCAACTCCCATATACCATTGAGACAATGGTCCCAAGTAAGCCTGTTTACACCAAATAGTCCACCGCCAAACTGTCTCCTCAAAGAAAAGTGGAGGATCGCAAAAATTAAATGCCAAAAGATAAAATGGCTTTCCATACCACTGACAACTGTGGATCTATTTATTTATATACAGGAGGAACAATGCCCTTTTACTCAAAAAGATATACCACAGATAAGGAATGAGATTTGACGGGAAGCCCAGAGCTGCTTACAATGGGGTGAGTTTGAGGGACAGTCTGACCAGGTTGTATAGGGGAGTAAATGCAACAGTCGCCAGGGACAATACATAAGTACACATGCATAGATTAAGGATAATGAACATTGGACATTTTTTTATGCGCAGGTAGGCGGTACGGCCAACTGTGCTCGCGATGGGACCATGATGAGTGAAGTGCTAGAGTGGAGGCAAAGGAAGCGAGGGACAGAGGCAAATTAGAGGTTCAGTGAAAATTGTTAGCTGGCAGACAAGAGGTAGGTTAACAGGGCAACTCTGAGGCAGGGAGGTAGGCTTTTAGTTTGGTTTCTGTGTGGACCGTTTCCCAGATGTCCGGCAGAAGAGAATTCCATGCAAGTGGAGCAAGAAGAGAGAAGGAGCAGAATCGAATCAAGAACAAGGAGGGTGAGAATCCACAAGGGTAGTCAAGGAGGCAGAGCGGAGATTACAAGAAGGCTTGTAGACTCTGATAGAGGATAGATACATTGGTGCCTTGCCATGGATAGATTTGAGAACCAGGGGAAGACATTTAAATCTGGCCCTGTTTTGCATGATTTGCCATCCAGCCTGGTGACTGTACAAAGAAGTAGGTGTGAAGTGAGGGAGTTCAAACAAAGTCCTGGTAGCAAACTTAATAATCTTGTCGCGAAGACAGAAAGCATGGTTGGGGGGGCCAAAAAGGATGCTGGCACAGTAGTCCAGTTTAGAGAAGACACAAGTGGTTAAGAGATTCTTAGCAGTGTTGAAAGGAAAGATGTACCCGATTTTCCTAATATTTAGGAGGTTGAGGTGAGCTGTTGTTCCAGTTTTGGAGATTAAAAGTAGAGACGGGTCATAGACGATGCTGAGGTTTCTAGCTGAATAACCGCAGTAGGGAGTGTCAGGCGGGAACGTGATAGGCAGAGGAAGAGATGAGAGAGAGCTTTTGGTAGGGAAGAAGAGCACCTCTACAAAACCAAAACAAAGGTCAAAGCAAAACACAAATGAATTATCTATCCGTACCAAATAGTCCACGCAACAAGGCCAGAAGGTAAAGTTAACAAGCATTGGCAATCACAACAGATGTGGCTTTTGTGTAGGCATGGGAAAGGAACTGCTATTGTATTAACTGGTCATTGATGATAGCACCTGCAAACTCATGCAAGTACCTAGGCATCTAAAAGCAGTGCCTGGCAAACGCCCAATACATACACAAGACAAAACTGTTGACTTTGCCAATGCTTGTTTTTAAGAGGACTTCAGTGAGTGACATGCATGGTGTTTGTTGTGTGTTACATATTATTAATTAGATGGATTGAAGAACAATAGAATGTTGATGTGGGGGCTCTAGAATGTTGGGGATGATTGCTCACGAAGGACATAGGGGCATAGTGAACACTAAGAACATTTTAAGGAATCAGGTGTGGTTTCCTTGCATGGAGTTGATTGTGGAGGATGTAATACGGAACGGTTTCGCCTATCAAGTGACATCCCCTGTGAATCAGTCAGAACCTCTGAACATAGTACCATTACCTCAAGGGCCTTGGATATGAGTGGCATTAGATTTTTTTGGTCCGCTAGAAGAAGGTGGATATCTACTAGTGGCTATTGATGAATATTCGAGATTTCCGCTAGCGAGACAAGTTCAATCCACGGCATTCCATCATGTAGTAGTCATGCTTGACGAGTTGTTCAGTGAGTGGGGAATTCCACAAGTCATCAAAACAGACAATGGAGCACCATTTCAAGGACATGATTTTGGCAAGTTTGCCGCTCATATGGGATTCCGTCATCAAAAGATTACGCCACTATGGCCCCAAGCAAACAGGATGGTGGAAAGGTTCATGGGTAATTTAAAGAGAGCCCGACAAAGAGCGGTTGTGGATAATGTACCATTTAATCAAGTGGTTTCACAGATGCTCAGGAGCTACAGAAATACTCCCCATGAAATGACGGGACACACTCCTGCGGAGTTGATGATCCGGTACAAGCTACGAATTCGACTTCCTAGACTGGAGGACTATACAGCTGAGGAAGATGACGAGATCAGAGATAGGGATTTAATGAAGCGTCTGAAAACTAAGGAATGGGTGGATATGAAGAAAAAAGCTGCCGAAATAAAACTGCAGCAGGGAGACATCGTGGTTGTAAAGCAGAGGCAGCGGAAAAAGATAGACTCCAAGTACAGACTGACAAAGTTTAAAGTCACTGCTATAAAAGGATCGTTGGTCACAGCGGTTGGAACTGGTGGTGAAATCACTAGAAATATATCCTTTTTCAAAAAGATTGTGCCTCAGGGACATGAGAGGGAGGAGACTGGGAAATGTACAGCACTGATTGATGACACAGATATTGATTTGACGTGGCTATATGTGAATGAGGATAAACCTGTGGAAGGAGGAAAAGAACTGGGTTTGAGGGAAGTGTGCACAGAAGGGAATGATGATGTTAGTGGTGGAGAAGGTCAAGGTATCCATGGGGAAGGAGGTAATGGTGTTTTTGGAGGGGACATAGAAAACAGGGACGGTAGAGATGGTTTACAAGAAAATCACATGAGGAGTAGATTTCAGAGAGTCATTCGAAAACCAGAGAGACTCATTGAACAAATTTAATGCGTGATGAACTAAAGGGGCAGTCATATGATAAGTAAGGGGGGGGGTGTAGTGTGTTACATATTATTAGTTAGATGGATTGAAGAACAATAGAATGTTGATGTGGGGGCTCTAGAATGCTGGGGGATGTTTTCGTCAGTTTGGCGATGAATAAACGATAGATAAGACGTTCCGCATCTTGGCTAATTCTTAATCTGATAATATGAACAATACACAACAGTGTTTATAAGCTTATACATCGAGTGGCTGAAGGCAGACCAAGGATAGGCATTTTTATTCCACCAGTAGCGTGTTTTACAACTCAAATTAAGTAATTAACTCTCAGAAGTCCGCTTAGAGAAAACACTGGCAGGCATACTGAGTGCAAAATTTGATAAGGAGCGATGAAAGAGCTGAAAGAGTTCCCATGAGGAGGCGTTTTGGGTGGGAGGGGCAGGAACTGTCTGGGAATGTTTGTAGGGATTAGCATTGCCATGGGCATTCAGTGGGTAGAGAAATAACCAAACCACACTTTCAAGCTTTGTGTCCTTCCTCATATGCAATTTCCCTCTAACTGTACTCCAATGCAATCGTTTCGGCTTATAACCAAAACTAAAAATGATCCAGAAATGTAAAAAAAATAAAAAAACCTGTAACAGCACCAACACTCTCCTGACAGTTCTTTGACTCCATTGCAATGTATCAGCAAAAAAACTGGAGAACCACATAGCGGCCTAGATCAAGATCAATACCACCAACCCCAGCAACGGAGACCGCAGAGAGAAACTACCTTTCCCAGCGGTGGCAGCCTTCAGTCCCATCTCGAGTCAGCATGTCCCCAACCACGGTAACAAACCAGCAAGTTCTTTGAAGACCCTTGCCCCCCTCCCACATCTACAGATTCCCCTCCTTCCACGCCCTGCTCAACAATTCCATTTCACAAGACATCATCTCGTGTGCTCTCGAAACAGCTTTCATCAAGCCTCTTCTCAATAGCGCCCATGGCTGATACCCATGACCCGGCAAACTACCAATCTTCGACAACCATCCACCACCAAAATCCACAAAAGGTTCATTTACCAATTGCTGCAAGGAAATCGGTCTCAAGAAACTCCCTGAAAACCTGGCTACTCAAAATGACAGCAGCTGGTCATTAGAAGTTAAGAAAATGAGTAATGAACATGCACATAACGCAATCGTCAAGGATTACAAGAGATCAACTCATTTGTGCTTATCTCCCCGGGACCCTCAAAGAATGGGGCGGCTATTCTTCTAAACAAAACGAGCATGCACCAAACGCGTGCCATGACCAGCATGGAGGACAGGACTAATTCGGGTCAGTCTCAGCGCCCTTTAAATGAAACTAGAGGAGTACTGACAATGGCAACCAGACTCTCCAAAACCGAATCAATCTTGTGACCAGCTTCCTTCGCCGTGTGCCCCCATGATTTGGAAGGCATTTCACTGCTCCCTGAAACTACGCCTGTGCTCAAAGAATACCTCAATAATAATCTTGAACCAAACGGGCACTGCTCACGTAACCATTCACCTTTCCCACCAATGAGCACCTCGCATCTTCTCTCGCTTAGCTACTTGCACAATCAACCAATGTACGCATCGGCAAGCTGGTGGAACCGTACCAAATTACAAGAGCATGGCGACCAGGGGCGCAACGAAACCTACATTGGGGGGGAGGAGGCGAAGTGGTGATGTGAGGGGCCACTTCAGAAAATAGGTGGGCAAACTTGGAGGCTCCGCCCCCACTGTGCCACACTCCTCCCCCTGGTCTGGTGTGGGGACCAACTATCAAACAGTATATTTTAAAGCGCACTATGCAGAGAGGCGATGGGTTTCTTGAAAGTAGCAGCTTTAAAGTTTCACTGCATTTGTTCAAGTATCTTTTTCTGCACAAACACAGTAAAACTTGACACTGCCAGTCGGGAAAGTCTTCCCTCACCTCTCTCCCTAACAAAACGCAAGTGCACACATCCAGGCGTGCAACTAGCCTAACATTTAGGCGGGGTCTAACCCTTCAAATGTTAGAGGCCCTAACTTCAGGGACGGTGGGGGAGTGGCAAACTTACTTGTGTAGGGGCATCCAACATCTTTACGCATTGTAATGAGACTATTCTAGTGCAGCTTCAATGTTACAAGCAGTTAACTCTCAAAGTCTGAAAACACCCAATGAAGGACTGCTGTTAGAATGAGCTGTCTGCTGCCCCAGCCCCACTCTTCCCATCACACTCCTGGCATGTAAGTACTAACCCCACATCACGATTTCAACTGCCGAAAAATGTATGCATATGAATGCAATACTAACAATGAAATCCTTTACGTAACTAAGCTTTCCACAAAGCACTTCAAGGGATGAGACCTCGGGTTCTCTGCATTTCATAACTTATCCCCAAACCCATTGAAGAAGATCATCACTCAAGACTCGGGTGCTTCTGACCTGCACCCGCCTGTCAGCACCGTCACGCCTGATGCACGTCACAATGCCTTTACATTCCATACGAAGCTTACATTAAATTGCAAAACAACACCTTCTTCGGATAAAAAAAAGTTTGCAATTGAGGAGGCAAATCCAAGTAGAGTCGGCGTTGCATCCTGTGGCAAGAAAGTGGTTTAACTCATGTTAAAAGTGCTGTATTCAGAACCGTGGTGAAAGTGGAAAAAGGTAACTAGTGGTACTCAGCATCCGAAAAGGAGGGAGTAAGATGGTGAGAGATGGGAAAGGGTAGGACCGTGACAGATGGGGTTTGACCTTTGGTTTGCCATCTACAAATGTCTCTGGTTGCTTTGTGGCTAGACTAGAAATTGCCAGGAATAAAAAACAAGCACTGGCAAAGACAACAGTTTGGGCTTTTGTGCAAGTATGGGATAGGCACTGACATAACGGTATTACCTTGCAATAAAATGGCAACGGATGAAGAATTGAGTGATTAACTAAGCATATGATGGCATTAACTGGCAAATGCCCTTCTAATACCTCAAATCAAAACTGTTGGCTTTGAGAATGCTCATTTTGAAAGCAGTTCAGTGCATGAAAGATCTAAATCAAGTGGCTGGAGGCACACTTGGTTGAGGCTTTTTTATTCCACCAGACGTCATTTACAACTGTAATTAAGCCATTAACTCTCAGCAGACTGCTTAGAAATAACCTTGGCAGGCAAATGGTTAGTGTTAATGCTTGATAAAGCTAGCTCAAAGAGATCCCATGAGGATATGTTTTGGGAGGAGCATGTAGTGGGTGTGATTATCCATAGGAATTAGCCTGGCCATCGGCAGTCAGTGGGCTGGTAAATAACAAAACACCCTCAAGATGTGCGTCCCTCCTCACAAGTCATCTCCCTCCTAATTGTACTCCAGTTCTATAGTTTAAAAAACGCTTAATTTTCTGAATTTTCTGTCAATCACACAAACCTAGCTACCTGAAACGCACAAAACCACTGCTCCACACAGCTGACAAAATATCTGGAACGTTCAACGTACCGGGAGGATAACTCAGCGGCAACGTGCTCGCTTTGGAAGCAAGACGACATGGAGCAACACAGGTTTGATCCCCGGGGAAACCTCTGGGTATTAAGCGCGTTATAAATAACCTATAATATCATAGCGTACAGAGCCATATCTTTTAAGATCGCCTCGTATCAATGTTGTAACGAAACAAAATCTTGGCCTAATCTCTCTGCTATTTCATTAGCCCCCTGCCCTATTTCTTGCCGGTCCTGAAGCTCCTAGAAAGTGTGAAAATGGCAGATGGCATGCAATGAAAAATAGCATAACAGGACATAGAAGAGTGTGGGGCAGTACTCTGGATGGCCCAGGCAACAGTGGCTGGGAGCAACAGGGGAGAAAATGTAATGGTGGTTCAACCACAGTTAGTCCGCTAAACTAGAATTTCGGGTGCACTGACTGGCTGGTTAGACCGTCTACCTGTCAAATCAAGTGATACAAGACTGGTGGAGGGCCAGTGCAGCAATAATGCAATTCTATGCAACAGTATTGGAGCCACTAGCAGAGGAGCACCAGGGTTCACCAATTTCTCCCTACACAAAACTGTCATATTGCAAGGGTGTAAACGTAATCGCTTATAAGCACTCCAATTGCATAGCAAAGCATCATGACAACATGTAAATACTTACAGAAGCACGTTGAGCCAAAATAATATCAGTGTTCCTTTATTTTCCACATCCTGAAAGCAAAACTATAAGATGCCAAAGGCAAACTATTTACCCACTTTATTTTCAGCGCTTTAAGACCCACAATAAAAAGTTCTGTAATACATTCACTTTGGTTTGGCGAGTGGTCACTAACCTCCGTGTTGCCATCTATGAATTTAAGAGCGTTCTACTAAGGACATCAAACCCCAGGAGGATAGCTCAGCGGCAACGTGTTCGCCTTGGAAGCAAGACGACACAAAGCAACACAAGTTCAATCCCCGGGTCAGCGCTTAGAAACCTCTGGGTGTTTAAGCACATTATAAATACGCAACTAAGACAAACAACTATGCAACTAAGGTAAACTCCTCTGTAACAGTGCCTCGATGCCTCTGGGCTGTGTGAGCGCTAGACAGCACGGGTATGAACAGATATTTCAAAGGGTGTTTATTGTGTTGCTCGCTTCAATGGTCACAGATTTGCAAGGTGACTCTTGGTCTTTCTGTTGGCAATTCACCATCTTGCATAAGAAAGGCTCTGCTGATGATGACAAAATAAACTTGTTGTCGAGTTCATTATGACACTAGCTGCAGATCCTCCACCCCTACCCACCTAGGCTCACACCAACAATCGAAACTCAAGTACTCCTGGCCTGAAAGCATCAACACCATAGGATTTGCATTGAAGCATCCCCCCACCCCCCCTCCCACTACCACCCTCCCTCTTCTGTTCCTAGACAGTCACCCCCAGGAAGGCTGCCAAAATGGGGGATATGTGGTCCACAAGACCACATTACTCCCCGATTTTCTTATGGGAATAGGTACACACATTAACTAAAGTAAAAGGCAAAGTGTACCCCAAATGATGCCAAATTTGAGATGAGCACAGGCATTCAGGGGCCCGGTGACCCGGACACAGTCACACACGGGAAGGCAAAGTAAAGCAGCATCGATACATTCCCGAAATTACAAGAGTTACACAAACACAAAAAAACATTACTGACGCACACACCCAACTGGCAAACACCGTGCACAAACACTTTCGGACGGGCAAAGGCGCTAGCCAAAGGAGACCGCGCCCGCCAAGTACTTCCCCCGGCGGCGCTGCCACCTACCTCTGGGCAGGACCCGTGCTCGGCGCGGCGAGGGGGGCAGGCGACCCGAGCGGCCCCGAGGTCAAGGGTACAGGCGGGCCCAGCACCTGGACTGCAGGCGCCAAGTCTCTGCTGCCCTCGTCCAGCAGGAAACGTGTCGCTCGCCTGTAGGTTTCAGCCGAGGAAGGAGGGTCAGGGGGCAATCCCTTCCCCGCCTGGGCTTGTCAGGAGCCAGCCTAAACATGGGGAGGGAGGGGCACGGGGAAGAGGGCGGAACAGGGGCTGTGGGCAGGGAAAGGTGAGGCACCAGAACCGAAGCGAGAGGGGGGCAGGAACAGGGCAAAGGGCAAAGGGAGGCGGGACGGCGACGCAGGGAGGGGCGGCTCTGAAGCAAGACAGAAAGAAGAGGAGGGAGCGGGCGAAGGAGTTACCAAAGAACCTCCCCGAGCTGCCCCAAAGCAGGCAGGGAAGGGGATGGGCACAATCCTGGACAACTCACGAGGCACCAAGGGGTGGTAAGGGCTATGTAGGGCGATGTACTGGGCGCAGCAGAAAGCAGGCCGGAAGGGGGGGCAGGGAGGAAGGGAGGAAGGGCAGAGGGGTTGGGATGAAGAGTCAGTGGAACCAGGCATGACCGTAGGAAGATAGGGGATGTAGTGAAAACGATAAGGTGTGTCGAGACCGTCACAGCCCGGAGGGCAAATGAGGGACAACAGTACATAGAAAGTATAGTTGGGGGTCGGTGAAGGTTTGGATGGGTGCAGGGTTGAGGCGATTCAAAAAGAAAGGGGGAGACAGAGGCAACGATGTTGCAGGGGAAGGTGAGGTTAGAAAAGTAATACACGTTTTAATTACTTACCAGAACACATATAGCAAACAAGACCTCTTTAGCCCAGAAGGATGAGTTACGTTATAAGAGAGGTACAGACATAATGCACGTTAGTGGATGAACATTTTGGCCGTAAACTTTGAACCAATCAGAGTGTGCGTTTGGGCTATCCCCAGTCCAATATCCAGAGTTCACAGAGCTCATTGTTGTAAAATAATACACAGGAGACCTGGAGTGGCTGGTTGGACCTCTTTAATGTGGTTCCAGTGACAGCTGTCATTGCAGCTTACACAACAGATTGTGAACTCTAGGACAACAGGCCCTCTGTTATGCTGGACGTAAATGGTGGCCAAATGTCTATAATGAAGTTTATCTCAGTCAATAAGAGGAGCACCGGGAGCGCAACATGCTCCGTGTCCTCTGTTCCGGCTTCTGGCGCTTCGCGCACGTTGGAGCCTTTCACTTCCGTGATCGGGTGAGATCTCGCGAGACTGGAGGTCTTGCGATATCTCTACACTCATCATTGTCCCCACCGGTGTTACTGCAACCGGTTCATGAGCTCCGCTTCCTGGGCCAGGTCCCCTTATATAGTCCAGCAAGCAGGACGCGGCCTCCCATAAGACTTTCCTTTCTTTCTTCTCTGGCCGGCGCACCATAATCTGCATGTGGGCTTCCTCTGCTCTGTCCTGGGCTGCCACACCCAAGTAGGTCTACGGCCGCTCAGGTCCTCCTCCCCTAGCCCCCCTACCCGTAAAAAGTACTCTCAAACACATGCTTTCTCTACTAATGCCTCAAAAATGTAATTTGTAAATGTCTCCATTCATATAAGAAGTCATTTATAACACGCCTGTACACAACTGTTTCTAGTAGCGACAAACAAGGGAGGGAAGAGAGAGGGAGGACACAACAAACGATCTTACTAGGCCTTGTGTCATTCAGATCGTGCAAGTGCAGTAACGCAAGTACAGTACAGAGGGGCGGGAGAGGGGAAGTGCAATCAGGGCAGCATTGCTCTGAGTAAGTGCAACGAGGGTAGCGCAGCACTGGGTAAGTGCACGAAGGCTGGGGACAGTTGGGTTACAGTCCCCAAGCACGTGGTGGCCTGGAGACAATGCAGGGACAACTGGTCGTGGAGGGGCCTGGAACCCAATGAGACTCTGAGGTTAGCCAGGCCACCAGTCAGCACAACGGACAGGTAGGTCAGCAGGGGAGAGAGGAAGCAGAGGCGAAAAGGAAGGTCTTGAACTGCTTCTGGAACTTCAGGTGAGAGGGGCACGGCGGTAATTCCAGAGGGCGTCACCTGCAGAGGAGAGAAACCTACCCCCCACTCTCTGCCTGGAGAAGCGTCTGACCCTCAGAGAGTTGGAGGTGGCTGAGCGAAGGGCTCAAGAAGGAAGGCGTTTAGGAAGAGAGAGTTGATGTAGTGCAGGCCTCGGCCCCAGAAGGCCTTGTGGTCGATGCAGAAGGTCGTGAACTAGATCCTTGCAGCCACCTAAAGCCAGTGGAGCGATTTCAGGGCTGGAGAGATACGATCCCTGGGCTTGAGGCCAAGGACAAGTCTCACAGTCCTGTTCTGGATCAGTTGCAGAGGGCGGAGAGTAGAGGAAGGCAGATTGAAAAAGGCTGTTGCAGTAGTCCAGCCTAGAGAGAACCAGGGCTCTGGAGACAGTGAGCTTCTGGGGGAAAGTGAGAAAAGGAAGAATAACTCTGAGGAGGTGCAGCTGGAAGTGGGACTTCTTGGAAAGGTCTGTGATGTGCGGAGAGAAGGAGAGAGTGGAGTCGAAGATGACATTAAGGTTTTTTGCCTCACAGGAAGGCAAAGGAAGAGGGCCCAACAAGGGAGGCCAGAGTGAGAGAGGAAAAGCGGAAGCAGGGGTTCCAATGAGAAGGATATCAGTCTTACTGGTGTTAAGGCAGAGATCATTAGAGGCACGCCACTCCTGAATCACGGCTAGACAGATAGACAGTCAGGAATGAGTGAGAGGAGAGGAGGCTTAGTCATCCACTTAACACTGAAAGTTAGAGGAGAAGGTGGCGCAAATGGGCCAAGTAGAAAGGTTACAGCCCTGGGGAACACCACATATGGAGAGAGAGGTGGTGGAGAGAAAGGACCTAAGTTGGACTTGAGAGGGTCGGTCTAGGAGGAAGGATGACAACCACTTCAGGGCCTGATCAGTGATGCCCAGGTTCTCACTGAGTCAATGGATCAGGATGGCGTGATTGACTGTGTCAAAAGCAGAAGAAAGGTCAAGGAGGATAAGGACAGAGGAAAGGCTGGAATTGAGATTAGTGAGCAGCTCTTCACAGGTGTTTAGGAGAGCAATTTCTGTGCCTCTGGCTGCTCAGAAGCCAGACTGATGGTCACGGAGACAATCAACAGATTCAGTATGCAGAGTAAACTGGGAGATGGCCAGCTTTTCCAGGAGTTTGCCCAGGAAAGGAGGGATAGAGATTGGGCGATAGTTTGCCAGACGGTAGGATCGGCAGAAGACCTATTTAAGGACGGGGTGCACAAGGGAGTGCTTGAGGAGAGAGGGGAAACATCCAGTGGTGAAGTCATTGCAGAAATCGGCCAAGGCTAGAGCGAGGGTGTCAATGTGGTCCTTGATGGTTCCGGAGGACCAGGGGAGCAGCTGTTTGGACAACACTTTCATAGATCAGACTTGTCTAGAAACTTTGTCAGGTGTTGTCAGATAGAAAGAGGAGAAAGGCAGAGAAGAGGGAGGGGTAGGCAGAGTGAGAAGCCAGAGCCATACAGAGGGCCTGGAAGACAACAGGAGAGGTGAAGACTTCAGAAGTATTGGCCAGCTCCTTGCAGATTTAGTTTGGGAGTGATGTTGGAGGCCACAGAGACACAGGCTTGGATGTGGACTACTCTTGGGCAGGCAGCTAGTCTGTATTGCCTTTGGAGCAGGGGGCAGGCTAGTTTGTCAGAGGATGCTCCCGAAGTCCTCCACTTCCTCTCAGCCACCCTGCACTTGCATTTTCAGGGCAACAAGGTCGGATTTGTACCAAGAGTTGCACTTGGAGGTAGGCTTCAGATGGATTCTCATTACAGGGGCAAGGAAGTCAGGGTGTTGGATAGAAAGATGCAGGTTGGAGAGGGCTGTGCCAGAGTGTGAGTCAGCCGCAGTGTAGGAGGAGCAGAGAAAGTAGCGGAAAAACCCTCCATTGACACACGCTTCATGGGTCGAATGACCGAGAAGGTAGGTGGCAGTGCTGGAGTAGGCTTAGCCTGAGGGACGGAGAGTTTCTTGAAATTCTTCCAGACTTGGTGAGAGGGATAGGATAAGAGATAGAGTAGCATTTAGAGAAGATGGGAGGAATGGAGAGCACTATAGGGGGTGTGAGGAGGAATGTAGCAAGAGGAGGGAGCCGGAGAGAGAAAGAGATGCAAAGCCCAACCCCGCACAATGCAGGATGCGGAGGGTCCCACAGTCGGAAGCATACAAGAGGAGCAGACGGGTGACAAACAGTATACAGTTGGGAAGGAATTGAGCCTTTCCCACCCTGCTGGGCGCTTTAGGAGTTAGGTGAGTTCCATAGATAGGCGTCTGATGTACCAGGAAGGATAGGGCTGTGCTAAGAAACCCGGCACAAACACAATATTGCAACAATTATAGAAGCATAGACTTAGTGCATATAAAGAGAAGCCATTTTATAGTTATGGTAGACACATTCAGTCCTGGATGGCTGTGCGGTAAACGTAGGCCTGGTGAAGAAACCTGAACAGGGCCAAATGCTGAGAGCAGATGAACCTGCGCTGCCAATTCCCATAGAAGCTTCCCTTTGTTCCTTAACTGTTGCAATTACTTGTTATCCCAGGGAGGAATGCACCCTCCAAGGCCATGAGACAACACCAGGCTTCTCGTAGCGCACATTCATCACAGCTAGGCCAATAGCAGACCTGCAACCCCCACACCAGACCCCAACCATAAAACCAATGGTCATAAAAGATCTAAACAAACACAACCATTTCACCTTATTCCAGAAATACACCCTTTGGAATACGAGGTACAGGGAGGAATACATTATAGTTCAAAACGAGGGTGGAAGCCTTTGGTGTGGAGAGTGTGATATGAACCGAGCAAAGAATGTGTGGGTCAGCATGATAGTGTTCCTTCACCTGTGCCAGTCCCCAAGTTTCCCCAGGTGCATGCCATAATGATGAAGTAGTATTATCTTGCAATAGTAACACTGTAATAGCAACACGTGAAGCGCCTGACCTTCAGTCCCTGGAGTGATGAGCCCAGCTGACCTCACGTGAGGGAAGACAGACGGGCAAGCCTGAAATCAATCGCAGCCTGGCATCCCCTATGGAGCAGGCCCATGTATAGGGACCCACCAGCCACCTGGACTTTTACTATATAGTGATGACACAGTGATGCCTTATAAGCTTATGTTTGTATCACTTGAGGGTAGAACGTTCTCGAAGCAGAGTTCTTTGCTTGCACCCTTACTTTTTGTACGATTAAACCTGGTTATCCTTGCAAGAAATCTCTTGGCCTTTTTTCCCTAGCGGGTAGTATTTTCTCTGGCGTGAGCGTAAAGTGGGAGGGAGCCTAATGAGAGTTCACAGCACACAATCCCCACAGTTGAAGGGGATCTAGATAGTGGGCGAGAGCCTACCGAAGCACAGTTCACAGTACAAAAGGAAAACAATAATAACAGATGAAGGAGACCTGGTGGAGGGACACTAAACCAGTACGGCCTCACACTAAAGGGGAGCTTAGGGTTGCATGGAGACAGTACACTCGGTAGAACGGTATGGTGGAAGTACACGCAAAAGCCGGGACGTTTAATAGAAAGCAATAGTGGCTGCTCCCCCTTCCTGAACCTTTCTTACTTTTTTTGGTCGCTACTGGTCGACGACTGCGCCGCGTATTCGCACTCTGCGCTGCACCCCTTCGTCGTACAACACCTGGGTCGCACAACACCACGCCCTTGGCCAACGCGGCTTTGCATTCCAGCCGTTAATGGGTGCACCCTATCCCTATGAAACAGGTCAGGGTTACCAAGTGTCAAACCTCCATTGTATTGTAGTCATTTATGTAGTGCCATGTCCTCATTTGTTTGGCCTCAAAGCACTTTGTGGTTGGATCGCCCTTGGGGACCGAAGTCCATGTATGGGAACATTCTAAGAGTTTACTTTAAGATGCATTTGTACATTCTGCCGGGTTAGGACTTCTGGGTTGCTTCGTGGGACCCAGCCAGCCCTCCCGAGGTCAGCCACGTGGATGGGTGCGGTCAGCGGTTTAAGATAGAGTGCTAGTGCAGGAGACTCAATGTGTGCCGAGCTAGACCGAATTTTTATGCAGGTTGTCACTGTACACTAATGGCAGCAGTGTTGAGACATGTCAGGGGTTTCAGTGTGGGCGGCTATGTGAGCTACCATTTTAGAGTACATGGATGGCGAGCCGTGCCTGCGGAATGCGTCCACAGACGTGGTGCGATTTATACATACGTTAGAATCTGACAGATTTTATCTCTGGTCTCGTTTTTTTTAGGACTCTCAAGTCAATAGACTGGTCGTAGAGTGCATCTTCTGGTAGGGTTAACATACTACCATTCGGAAGGACCTGACTGGTGGCATTCTTTGAGTGCAATAGGCAAGTAAATTAAATAGACATTGCCACTTATGTCCTAAGACCAATGATATGGTTTCCAGTCCCCAGCGGAGAGAACCATCTAAGTCAGAGGTCTTCAAACTGTGGGACGCAGACCCCCCCAGGTGGGCACAACCAAACCCCGGGGGTGTATGTGCGAGAGCCCAGCATGAAATGTAAACAAATTTCACATGATCAGACTGGAGCATAAAACTGTCTCGGGCACAAAAGAAAAAGTAGCCTGCATTTGCAAATGTATAGTCATTCCTTTAGTCACAGACTGTTTAAAAACAACCCCTTGTGTACTATTTAAAAAAAAAAAATGTAAGCAAATTGTGATATTTAAAGAATATTTATTCAGCAACAATGGTCAAAACTAATAGCTGCATAATGAAGTAACTCATAAAACTGGCCCACATTGGCCAAAAAAGTGGCCCATTTTGACAGGCCCACACTAGCATTTTGCATTTTTTGGTACAGGCATTGCCCTATTGCCCTATAGGCCAGTCCGAGCCTGGCGGCTCATCTCTAATGGGCGAAGGGGCTTCCACCCGGTGGCCCCCTCACTCATTATGAAGGAGCCAGCCCAGTGAAACACAGAGCACACCCTCGGCTGCTTTCTCCAGCTGAGGGAGTGCTCCTGGGCTGGCTGAACTGTTAAAGGGAAACAGGGAAACACTGTTTCCCATTGACAGTTCAGTTCCCCAGCCGCACATCCTCACTGAGCCATGCAAGGCTGGGGGCGTTTTGCTTCACCAGCCTTGAATAGCTCATTGGAAATGCAGGCTGGGGCACTGCATGTCTGTATGTGCGAGGGGGAGCTCCTGCGCATCCTCACACATACAGAGCAGCCTGGAGTGGGGCATTTCAGCACCCAAGCGCAGGCCCCTGCAGAAGGTATGTTTATGTTAACTTATATTTTATTTAAATATGTATATGGATGAGTGTATGCTTGTGTTAGGAGTGGATGGTGGTGTGTGCTTGTGTGAATGATAGAGTGATTGCTGTGTGAATGTGTGTATGTGTTTGTTTTGGTCCGTTGAGCTGATTTTGGCGAGTGGGGGGTTTGGGTGGGGGTGGGGGTTGTACAACAAAGGCATGTTAAAAATTCCTTTGTTGCACAATGCCCTTACCCACCTGCCAAAATCAGCTTTCCTTCTGATGTGCTGTGGAGCCCAAGGGACAGGGATGGTCTTTTTTTTTTTACTGGATATCTATCATAGATGTCCAGTCAAAAATACCATGCTTTCCCCCTTGGCCCCCCAGCGCTTGCATACACACAATCATGTTGATTGTGTTAGGCACTGTGGGGCTCAGGGGACAGGGATGGTATCTTTTCACTGGACATATATCATAGATGTCAAGTACAAAACATCATGCCTGCCCCCTGGGCTCCCCAGCACCAATTGCAAACTGTTTGGCTTTAACCCATTCTTTTTTTAAAGTAAGCTCTAAAATGCAACGTTTTAACCCATTATTTAAAAAGAATTGACCAGCCACCACTGGCCCCTTGATTGTTTTGGGCTCCCTCGCAGCGCTCAGTTGCTATGGCACATCTGGTGGAAAGATTTATGCCCCTCCACTTAAAAAAAAGTCACCAACTACCACTGGCACTGGGACTGTGCTGGGAGAAGGATGGGGGAGGTCAGGGACTGTGATGGGAACAGGGTTGGCGGGAGCCATGGGATAGTGGTGAGAGCAGCGTTTGGAGAGCCCAAGGTCTGTGGTGGGGGGGTGACAGCAAAGGCACTGGGCTAGAGTGGGATGAGGGAGGCCAGAGACTGATGCGAGCAGGTGGGGGAGCTCAGGGACTATACTGGGAGTAGGGTGCCATGACAGCGTGCGATTGTTCATGGACATTTGAACTTACTGTCCAGTTGGCATTTTGGGGGTCGTGGGGGCCCAGGCCTTAAAAGTTTGAAGACCACTGGTCTAAGTGCACCTCTATTCCTACCCTTGAAGACACACCCCTACACGATCACACCAGAAAAAAATAAATACACGCCGCTAGAAAAAACACCCAAGACACTGCTTGCAAGGATAACAAGTATTTACCTCTATAAAATATAAATGCATCAGCAAAGAACTCTGACGTTCTGCCAAATTGGGGATCTGCAGCAACCTAAAAGGCCACCTGGCGTCATCAATGTTGTCATTACATACAGTAAAAACCTGCGAGGCTGGTTGGAGAGACCCTATACATGGGTGGCATACTTGGCCATTGGTACCAGCCTTCTTGTCCGTCTCTGTCCATGTGGGTGCTGCTGGCTAGTCATCCGCGATAAGACGGGGCCTGTGATGCTGGAAATGCATCGGAGGGACAGGGCCTCCGTATCCTTGTCCTTTACTGCTTTTTTTGTGTGTTCTGTCATGTTTTCCGCGCAGGAGTTCATGTGGGACTCCTGGCGGTGCAGCTCTCTCTCTTTTGGTTTGGTGAACGGACCCGTGGGATACCGTTATAGCACCCATGGGTGGGGGTACAACCCTGTGCCCCTAGTGTATGTTTTTGGGCACCTGTGGGTGGCCCATAGAGCAGGGTATGGGCTGGTGGCAGCTCCATGCTGAAATCGAAAAGGTGCGCGGAGTATCCTCCATTTTGGGATACCCCGGCCCTGCCATTGGGATCAGTTGATTACTGATGGAAAACAAGATGGCCCCTGTGACCTCTTTCTTTCTATTACCCATTACCTTGTTTTCCCAAAGTCCTGGGAAGCCCTGACTCTGTCCCTTCCACCTGACTGGCTGTTGGATGGAAGTGCCATATATGATGTTGTTGTGAAGGCCCGGCCAGACTAGCTGGAGCCTTCCCGGTGATGTATGTTGTGGGTACCTCCTGTAGGTGGGACCTGGGTGAATAGAGTGTGTGACGAATATGCATTCTGTGTTGTGGGTGTCTAGTATCTGGTGGTTGACACAATGACTGAGACGACCCTGCCCGAAACCGGTATGAATGCGGCTTGGAGTGTTGAATGGCTCGGTACTTGTCCCAATACACATAACTTGTTGTGAGTGTCTGGAGAGAAGTGAATGGCCTGAATACCTCGTGTGCCTAATTGCCTGCCTGCATGAATGCCCGTAGTCGTGATTGGATGCTCGAGTGTGACCCAGCGGAATTAATGGGAGATCAACAGTATATCTGGGGACCTCTCACTGCTAGGAATCGTGTTCAGAAGCTGAAGTCCACTACGACGAGTAACTGGAGTAACTGACGCTTGACCTTGAAGCCCTGCTGGACGAGAAGAATTGCTGTTGCTTTCCTTCACAATCTGAAAGCTGTTGTGCCTCAAAGGACTGACCCAGAAAGGACCTGGTAAGGCGCCCTCTTCCCGAGCTACGAGGGACCATCGTGCACAGCTGATCTTTGCCAACGCTCCCTGGTAGACAGACCTTCGACAGGCTGCCGACCCGATACGGGGACTGCTGCGGAACTCCAAGGAGAAGCACTCGGACTGTTGTCCGCCACTGTCGACGACCGCCGTCACCGACCGGAGCTGCCGTGCTCCCGTTTGCCTAAGAACTTCAATTGATCATCAGACGCTCTCGCCTGCATCGTCATCCGCTTTTCTCCCGCTGGAGAAGGCCCGACCGTCGACCCGCCGAGGAGCATCCACCGGTGGGTTTCCCACCACCTAAGGACCACACAGACGGCGACGACTCGACGCCCTTGCTGGGCCACAGTTCTTCATCTTTTTGCGGTCCAGAACTATCGTCACTGAGGTGCCCCGCACGCCTCTTCCTTGCAGGACGCCAACGCTCTGTCGTCGACGAGCACCGCTAGGAACGAAGCTGCCACTTCCCTGCCGTAGTTCACCCTGTTCACCGTCGGACGTTCGACAACCCGTGACTCCTGCCTTAAAGGGAGGGCACTCAAGAAGGGCCGTCGATTCCCCGACACCGAACGCCAAGTTCCCTGACACCTCTCGACGATCCGTGGCTCCCGCCTGAAAGGGAGGCACTCAAGAAGGATCGGTCGACGCATCGTCGGAGAACTCTACTCCACCAGGTACATTGGGGGGGTAAAACCTTAATAGGAAGAAGTGAGACTATTGAACGTATGGACTGGGCTTGTGCGATATATCTTATTTTACAGGTTGCCCAGGTGGGGGGATCTCCACACAGAACTGTGTCTAGGTAACGGGGCCAGCATTCTGCCTACTGTTTCAACCATCTTACGTTCCTGCCTATCTCTATTGCTGGTTTCCTCGTTATTAATCTGTGTGACATTTTAACTGTACAGTTGATGCACTTTAATGAGATTGGATAACATTAGTGGTACCACTTTAGAATTGTGTATATTTATCATTATTGACTTCCGAGTACAAAGTGCGTTATTGTGATCGTGTACATACCTTTGAATATTAATAAAGACTGTGTTTTCAGTAATACAGTGTGTGGACATTCCTTTGTGGGGGTTTGGGGACTACACTGTACTTAAGAACCAGCCTGCATCACCTCCTGAGAAGCTAGGCCTTGATTGCTCGTCCATTGCTACCACAATAGAGAATCTTGGCTGGGGTCCTCTGTGCCTCTCCTCTACCATATAGAGTGGAAGTACAGACACCCCCTACCAGTCTTTACACTGGTGGCAGCAGTGGGATGCTTATGGTTTTAAGAATCAGTGTATAACCGTGCCACTTACAAAATATCTGCACTTTATTAGATTAAGGTTTGGGTGTGTACAAAATAACGGCATTACAAGCAATGTAGTCTATTGCGAATGGTAAATTGACTCGGATGAGCTTAGAGGCTCTCCAGAGTGATTGTGAAGCCAGGGAGTTAGACTTTGTGGATAAGTCTAGGGAGGAGCTGATAGCTGCCCTGGTGGACTACCAGACCTATGGTGAAACTCTTGATGAAGGGGGGAATGCAACCAATGAGGACTCTGCCCCTGGGGTTTCTACTGAATCTGTTTCTGGGAATGTCGCCATTCCTGCTGCCTCTGCTCCGAACCCCAGCAATTCCTTGGAACTTGAGTCATTAAGGATGCCTTTGAATATCGCAAGTTGGAAATAGATGCTGAACTTAAGAAAGAGGAGTTGGCTCAACAAATTGAACTCAAGAATAGGGATCTTGAACTCAAAGACAAGGACACTGAATGTCAGAGAATCCAGCTAGAGAAAGCTCGAGTGAAGACTTCAGCGAAACCCAGTGAGAGTGTCAGGTCCCCGGCAACTAAATTTATGAAGGATTTGGTTGGTGTGTTTTCGGAGGGTTCTGATATCCTCCAATAGATTGAAGCGTTTGAAATGGCTTGTGCAATTCATGATGTTGACAAAAGAGATTGGGCTAAGTGTTTGCTAAGCAGAGTGCCTCAAACTGGATATGACTGTATTCTGAAGCTGAGTGTGGAAGAAAGGGGTCAGTATGAGTGTATGAAATCTGCTTTGATTGCCAAGTTTGGCAAGACGCCTACCCAATACCTTAAAAGGTTCAGGGATTTTAAGAAAAGAGAGAATGGGCCTCATTACGAGTCCGGCGTTAACCGAGGCGGTAAAACCGCCTGGTTAACGCCGGACTCGTATTACCATTCTGCCTCTGTGATTCCTGGAATTACCGGGGCATTACAACCCCGGTTTTCCAGGAATCACGGAGGCGGAATGGTGTAAATCCCCATTCCCATTGAGTCCTATGGGACTCGATGGAAATGGGGATCATGGAAACACCGGCAGCATCTCGTAATGCTGCCGGTGTTTCCTCGTCCGCCTGCCTGCGGGAGGTGTTAAACCCGCAAGGTCAGACCTGGCGGGAACATCACCTCCCGCCTGCAGGGGTCGGACTCAGGCGGTCCGGAAACAACGGTGGCGGCGGGTTTACCGCCACCGTTATTTCCGGACCGCCTGGGTCGTAATGAGGCCCAATGTGTCTTGGGTGAGTGCTGCGCACATGAATATGATGGGGTGGATTGATGGTTGCAAGGTGAAAACTTTTGTTGAATTGTCCCATCTGTTGTTTTTTGAGCATTTTTTGGAAGCCTGTTCACGGGAGCTGCGTCAGTATGTCGCTGACCAGAACATTTTGGATTCCTTTAACCTGGCTAGGTTGGCTGACAAGTGGGTCTCCCACCAGGTGTCCCCTAAGGACTCCAGTGGGAAGGACAAGGACAAAGAAAATGGGGCCTCTCAGAAAGCTGAGGAGTCCCAAAAGCAGTCACAGTCGAATAAACCTAAACCCTCCTCTCCTAAGACCCAAAAATCTAGTGGGGATAAGTCATCTGTGGGTGGGAAAAAGAGTAGTGGTCCACCTGCTGCAAAGCAGGCTCCCGGTGGTTCCAGTACCGTACCCCGCACTCCCGGCACTTGTTGGGACTGTGGGGCTCTGGATCACAAAAGGGGTGACTCCAAGTGTAAAGGTAAGGCACTCAGAGTACAGGCTGTCAGCCTGACCTAAACTTACCCCATGTCTGAGGTGGAGGCCACTGTCCTCCCCTCCTCTACAGGGATCACATTTGGTGCTCCCGTAGAGATTTCCTTAGTGTCCCTTGGGGCCTGGGACCAGTAAGCGGAAGTACTGGCGACTATCCCACAGAACACCAGTAGATTTTTGAGAAGTGTCCTCCTGAATGGCCAGCTTTCTACTGGTTTGAGAGACACTGGGACAAGCATGACAGTGGTGGACAGGACCCTGCTCAAGCCGGAGGACTATGTAGATGCTCCTCTGAGAACCACCAGGTTAGCTGGTGGGCCTCCCAAATTATCGCCTGTAGCCCGAGTCACACTCGTAATTGGAGACAAGACAGCAAAGCTTCCTGTCCTGGTTCAGGACAACGTCCATGCTAACATTCTGTTAGGTAACGATCTAGTCGAGTTGGGATTGATCGTGGATGGTCTTTCCCATGACTGCTGCTGCGGTCACTAGATCAAGGTGACACCGGGTCTGGCTGTGAGTCAGGTACCCGAGCCGAAGGCGCGGCCTAAGGCAAAACGAAGGAAGAGCAAGAAGGCCACCTCTGTGGAGGGAGCTCCTTCTCTTCCTGCTGTTCCTACAGCACCCATTGGGATCCATGCTACGGACGGGCTGGGTCCAGTGGTAAACCCTGTCTCAACTCCTGTGGGAGAAGAGGCAGAAGACTCTCCTGTGGGAGAGGTTGTCAACCTGGAGGATCATCCCGATCTTCACTGCTTGTTAGCTGAAGGGGGGACTCTCCCGGGCAGACTTCTGTAAAGGACAGAGAGAGGGTCCCTCTCTCTCGAGGGTCTGAGGAAACAGGCCCTGTCCCAGGCACACAGAGAAGTGCCTAGGACATTCCGGATTTATTGGGAGGGTGAGCTCCTTGTAAGTGAGCCCACTAAGCCTGAATCTGGTGCCCTCAAGAGGTTGGTGGTACCCCAGGTTTACAGGCCCTTCCTACTGCAGTTGGTGCATGAGGTGCCCTTGGCTGGTCATCTTGGTACCAGGAAGACTAAGCAGAGGCTCTCTGCCCATTTCTACTGGCCTCGGATGGGAGTATAAGTGGAGTCCCACTGTAGGACCTGCCAAACTTGTCAGCTGTCTGGCAAGACTGGAGGCAGTGGCATCGCCCCACTGCAGCCATTGCCAGTGGTTGGCACACCATTTGAGAGGGTGGGCCTCGACATCGTCGGTCCCCTTGACCCTCCCACGTCAGGTGGACATCGGTTCATCCTGGTTTTGGTAGATCTTGCCACCAGGTACCCTGAGGCTATACCCTTTCAGACTGTTACGGCCAAGGTGGTTGCCCGGGCCCTCCTGGGCATTTTCACCCGTGTTGGATTCCCCAAGGAGGTTGTCTCTGACCGAGGATCTAACTTCATGTCTAGTTGCATGAAACCCATGTGGAAAGAGTGTGGGGTAACCTACAAATTCTCCACTTCTTACCACCCCCAGACCAATGGTCTGGTTGAGAGATTTAATAAAACGCTCAAGGGCATGCTAGGTGCTTTGGAAGAGCCCCTAAGGAGGACATGGGATCTCCTCCTGCCATGCCTCCTGTTTGCTTACAGAGAGGTACCTCAAGAGGGTGTTGGTTTCAGCCCCTTTGAGTTAATCTTTGGACATCCCGTGAGGGGGCCCCTTGCCTTGATCAGAGAAGGTTTGGAAGCCACCCCTCCCGGTCCCGTCAAGCAAGTGGGTGATTATGTGTTAGGCCTCAGACAGAGGATGACACAGATGATGGGTCAAGCAACGGCGAATCTCAAGGCCAGCCAGGAATTGAACAAATACTGGCATGACCTTAAAGCATCGCAAGTGGATTGGACTCTGGGACAGGAGGTCCTCGTGATGGAGCCTACCAAGCCTCGAGCATTGGCAGATAAATGGACTGGACCCTTCAGGATAATCTCCAAGATGGGCGAGGTCAATTATCTGTTTGACATGGGAATCCCAGGTGTACCCCTCAGGTATTCCATGTTAATAGGCTCAAGCCTTTCCACCGGCGAGCAGAAGTCTCATGTCTCTTGCTAGCTTCAGAGCAAGAAGAGGATGAGAGTGAGCCCCTTCCCGATTTGCTGCACAGCAACCCTCAGGATGGCTCAGTGGAGGGAGTGCAGCTCTCTCCAGATTTGACAACTGAGCAGCAGAGGGCCTGCAGGACTTTGCTCCAGCAGTATGCCTCTCTGTTTTCGCTGACGCCAGGCCTTACACCGTAGTGTAAGCACGAGATTGACACTGGTGACAGCGTGCCTGTCAAGAGCAGGAGCTACCGAATGTCAGATACGGTTAAGAACCACATCCAGGCTGAGGTCGCCAAGATGTTGGATCTGGGTGTTATTGAACCCTCAACCAGTCCCTGGTCCAGTTCCGTGGTCCTTGTCCCCAAGGCAAGTTCCCAGGCAGGTACCAAGGATTGGAGGTTCTGTGTGGACTACCGAGGAGTCAATGCCGTCACCAAAACTGACGCACACCCATTGCCCAGGGCTGATGAGCTCGTGGACACCATAGGTGCTGCCAAATTAGTGAGCACCTTTGACCTCACCTCAGGCTATTGGCAAATAGCTCTGACGGACCATGCCAAGGAAAAGACGGCGTTCTCAACACCAGAGGGACTCTACCAGTTTAGGGTCATGCCTTTTGGGTTGAAGAATGCCACTGCCACCTTCCAGAGATTGGTCAATCATGCTCTCAGTGGGCTGGAAGCCTTTTGTGTGGCTTATTTAGACGACATTGCCGTCTACAGTTCCACTGTTTGACACATCTGGGTAGAGTGTTGCAGGCCTTAAAGAGGGCTAACCTCACTATCAAGGCCACCAAGTGCCAGATAGCTCAGGGGAAAGTCACGTATCTTGGTCATGAGGTAGGAGGGGGTCAAATCCAACCTCTCCCCAGTAAGGTACAGGATGTACAGGACTGGGAGACTCCCACTACTCAAACCCAGGTGAGAGCCTTATTGGGCCTCACTGGGTATTATCGCAATTTCATGGCGGACTATGGAACCATAGCTGCACCACTGACAACTCTGACTTCACCCAAACAGCCTAGGAAGGTTAATTGGACTGAAGACTGTCAGAGGGCCTTTGATGGCTTGAAAGAAAATCTGTGTCGGGCACCCGTGTTGTGTGCGCCTGACTACAGGCGACCCTTTATCGTCCAGACGGATGCCTGCGACACCGGAATTGGAGCTGTCTTGTCCCAGTTAGATGACAAAGGGAGAGAACATCCTATCATATTCATCAGTAGACAACTCAAGGGTAGAGAACTTAGGTGGGCTAATGTTGAAATGGAATGTTTTAGTATAGTTTGGAGCCTTAGGCGTTTTAGGCCCTACCTTACGGGGTCTACCTTCAAGGTCCAAACAGATCATAAGCCCCTAAAGTGGCTTATGCAGATGAAGGGTGAGAACCCTAAACTGCTCAGGTGGTCCCATTAGCCTGGAAGGGCTAAACTTCACCATAGAGCACAGACCAGGGAAGAGTCACGATAATGCAGATGGCCTTTCCAGAAGGTATGTGGACCGTCTGGATGAGGGTGTCTATCCCGCGGCAGATTAGGCACCCTCCACCTCAGTCTGGGGGGGGGGGTGACTGTGATGCTGGAAATGCATCGGAGGGACAGGGCCTCCGTATCCTTGTCCTTTACTGCTTTTTATCGTGTGTTCTGTTGTGTTTTCCGCGCAGGAGTTCATGTGGGACTCCTGGCGGTGCAGCTCTCTCTCTTTTGGTTTGGTGAACTGACCCGTGGGATACCCTTATGGCACCCATGGGTGGGGGTACAACCCTGTGCCCCTAGTGTATGTTTTTGGGCACCTGTGGGTGGCCCACAGAGCAGGGTATGGGCTGGTGGCAGCTCCATGCTGAAATCGACAGGTGCGTGGAGTATCCTCCATTTTGGGATACCCCGGCCCTGCCATTGGGATCAGTCGATTCCTGATGGAAAACAAGATGGCCCCTGTGGCCTCTTGCTTTCTATTACCCATTACCTTGTTTTCCCAAAGTCCTGGGAAGCCCTGACTCTGTCCCTTCCCCCTGACTGGCTGTTGGATGGAAGTGCCATATATGGTGTTGTTGTGAAGGCCCGGCCAGACTAGCTGGAGCCTTCCCGGTGATGTATGTTGTGGGTACCTCCTGTGGGTGGGACATGGGTAAATATAGTGTGTGACGAATATGCATTCTGTGTTGTGGGTGTCTAGTATCTGGTGTTGACACAATGACTGAGACAACCCTGCCTGAAACCGGTATGAATGCGGCTTGGAGTGTTGAATGGCTCGGTACTTGTCCCAATACACATAACTTGTTGTGAGTGTCTGGAGAGAAGTGAATGGCCTGAATACCTCGTGTGCCTAATTGCCTGCCTGCATGAATGCCCGTAGTCGTGATTGGATGCTCGAGTGTGACCCAGCGGAATTAATGGGAGATCAACAGTATATCTGGGGACCTCTCACTGCTAGGAATCGTGTTCAGAAGCTGAAGTCCACTACGACAAGTAACCGGAGTAACTGACGCTTGACCTTGAAGCCCTGCTGGATGAGAAGAATTGCTGTTGCTCTCCTTCACAATCTGAAAGCTGTTGTGCCTCCAAGGAGTGACCCAGAGAGGACCTGGTAAGGCGCCCTCTTCCTGAGCTATGAGGGACCATCGTGCACAGCTGATCTTTGCCAACGCTCCCTGGTAGACAGACCTTCGACAGGCTGCCGACCCGATACGGGGACTGCTGCGGAACTCCAAGGAGAAGCACTCAGACTGTTGTCCGCCACTGTCGACGACCGCCGTCGCCGACCGGAGCCGCCGTACTCCCATTTGCCTAAGAACTTCTATTGATCATCGGACGCTCTCGTCTGCATAGTCATCCGCTTGTCTCCCGCTGGAGAAGGCCCGACCGTCGACGCACCGAGGAGCATCCACCGGTGTGTTTCCCGCCACCTAAGGACCACAGAGACGCCGACGACTCGACGGCCTTGCTGGGCCACAGTTCTTCATCATCTCTTTACGGTCCAGAACTATCGTCACCGAGGTGCCCCGCATGCCTCTTCCTTGCAGTACGCCAATGCTCTGTCGTCGACGAGCACCGCTAGGAATGAAGCTGCCACTTCCCTGCCGTATTTCACCCTGTTCACCGTCGGACGTTCGACGACCCATGACTCCTGCCTTAAAGGGAGGGCACTCAAGAAGGGCCGTCAATTCCCCGACACCGAACGCCAAGTTCCCCGACACCTCTCGACGATCCGTGGCTCCCGCCTGAAAGGGAGGCACTCAAGAAGGATCGGTCGACGCATCGTCAGATAACTCTACTCCACCAGGTACATTGGGGGGGGGGTAAAATCTTAATAGGAAGAAGTGAGACTATTGAACATATGGACTAGGCTTGTGCAATATATCTTATTTTACAGGTTTTCCAGGTGGGGGGGGGATCTCCACACAGAACTGTGTCTAGGTAACGGGGCCAGCATTCTGCCTATTGTTTCAACCATCTTACGTTCCTGCCTATCTCTATTGCTGGTTTCCTAATTATTAATCTATGTGACATTTTAACCGTACAGTTGATGCACTTTAATGAGATTGGATAACATTAGTGGTACCACTTTAGAATTGTATATATTTATCATTATTGACTTCCGAGTACAAAGTGCGTTATTGTGATCGTGTACATACCTTTGAATATTAATTATATAAAGACTGTGTTTTCAGTAATACAGTGTGTGGACATTCCTTTGTGGGGGTTCGGGGACTACACTGTACTAAGAACCAGCCTGCATCACCTCCTGAGAAGCTAGGCCTTGATTGCTCGTCCATTGCTACCACAATAGAGAATCTTGGCTGGGGTCCTCTGTGCCTCTCCTCTACCATATAGAGAGCGGAAGTACAGACACCCCCTACCAGTCTTTACAGGGCCTAACAAGCAATTACTTATTTCGAAAACAATGCTTCTCCATCACTGTAATGGTGCACTTGGCAGACACAGAGGTGGGCCCAGAGGCAGAGCCAACGTCATACCAACTTGCATACTTCACTCACTCGCTGATGCTCCAGCAGCCTCCAAGGTACTCCACCCTCATTTTGAGCTATAATTGTACCCCTCTTTGGCACCTCACAGCACAAAACACGTGACCCAAACGTGAAGGAAAGATAGCCTTGCATGTGATCTTTCTGATCGATCAGGGGTCTTGCAGCTTTATGGTCGGTGGTCTGGGCCTGGCTGGCACCATGGTATGTGGCGGTCTTAGGATGAAAGCATAGGAGGGCTGTAGTTCTGATGCAGAGGCGGTGTTGGAGCCAGGTTATCCATATAGTGGGATGGTAACTGGCAAGAGGCGCTCTGCCCACTTCTCGTGGCCTTCCAGAGCACATTCTTCCTGGGGCGCGAAGGTCTGCAGCCTTTGAGACAATGAAAAGCTTGTAACTCTCTGAAGCTCACTCGTGGTGTCAATTATCTCTGTACCAATAATACAAGCCTAATACTAACACGTTTGGTGCTTTCGCTGCACTTGCGCCTATGTTCCAAAATGGCTGCCAATAACAAAGATGGCATTTACACTCACTCCCCTCTACTAAAATAAAACTGGTGTTAAACAATTCCTCTCTTAAGTAACTTCCTGAGGTTCAACCCCCAATTTTTTTCACCATTTTGGCCCCTAGACTCCCCGATCATGCTGAGGTGGCGGCCCAAATGCTGGAAATGGAAAACATTTTTGTGCGGAAACCGTCTTAGGAGGGGCGAGGCCACCAGCCAGGTTGTACAACACCATATCTCTATATAGAACCCAATTCTGCCAATTTGCGTAAAAGCAAAGAGCAATATGGGAACAACATAATGTCCACAATATTAAACGTTAAACATGTCTTTTTAGTGATTCATTAAGAAAACTTTTAAAGCGAATAATGGACTCTTATTTTGATTAATAAAGAGATGTATGTACCCGTTTGAACAGCTGCAATACTGTATGTGAAGCTTCAGCAGTTTCTGCATGGAGGCTCCATTATGAAGAATGGGTTGTGCAGCGGGAGCAGCCTGCACTACAATGAGCAGACTGCTTTCAGAATACTCGGCACGAACGCGGAGTCTTCTGAACGCGGTCTCCTCGATGATGCACGGGATCTGCGCAAGTCGTGTCTGGGACACACCTGGGTCTGGAAGATGGAGCGGGGCTCCGGCACGGCATTTGTTTTTGCCGGAGCGCCGCTCTGTCTTGTTCCGGCTCATTTCCTGCACTGGGCAGCCCCAATGTGCAATGAATGGGTCCCAAAGTCTGCCGGATCCCATCCTGCTAATTTAACTTCCTTTTTAATACCGCCGAAACTGGAATAGGCTAAGTGGTTTGCCATCTTTGTGAATCAATAATTGTTTGTCTAACTGTGGCCTTGAAACCAGGAACATCCTAGTGATACATACTGGAGCAATGTACTTGATCAACACAGTATAAATTAATTAACCTCCCTTTCCTTTGAGGACCGGCATTTGATTTTCTCCAAAAAATGATCTTGCTTACTTTAGCCATGCGGACGTCAAACGATCTTAAGGCACTGTTTCTTGCCATCAATCCACTAACCCTGCATGCTCCAAAACATGCTGGGGCGAAAGCTGCCCTGAAAAGCTTGCTCTCATAGCTGCTGCTGCAAATATGTGATATGTCGAACAATTGCATCGATTTTTCAAAGTGTACTGGCAACGAGCATCTTGTTGCACCCCTTCAACTCTGGCCCAAGCTTTTAATGTCTATTCCACTTACGGGTTGTGAGTCGGATCCTCGCCCCCCAGCTCCGTATCTTCACAAAGTAAGAAATTGCTGAGGTGGGCCACCGCCCACAGTGTCTTCTTCTGCACATATGCCCATTCCAGGAAGGTGTTCATATCATGTTTGCTAACCTCACTAATATTTTCACATCCAAGCACTTACTATAGTTATTCGCTTTTTTTGGAGGCAAATCATTTTTTGCTAACTCCGCCAATGCTCCAGTTAAACCCTTTGACATTGCTTTCTGGTTGCCATCCTACGTTCACCTTGTGTGTCGCTTGCCAAATGACGCCTATTCTCTATTACCCAGCCCATCGGGCTATCTCAACTCGTGTAGCTCTTAAGACCTTCAACACTTGTTGGCATGAAGTGGCTCCTTTATTAATCACGCGTGCCGCTGTCATATTATCGGCCCCGGCGGCCACTTGGGCAGCCCACACCCATAGTGCACTCCAACCCTTGCCGTGCCAGGACGTAGGCCACAGCCCTGCACCCCATTTATTTTCAATTATGGCTCCAAACCCCATGCTGTCTGAAGCATCTGGGAAAATAATGCTCCTGTCTTTTGCATTCACAGGGGTTCTCCAGATCACTGCGCCGTTACATTTCGGCAGGAACTCGTCCCACATGGCTAGGTCCTTCTTGACCTCTTTCCCTAGGCGCAGGTGCAGGTGTTTTTTTGTTGCCCCTTTCAATTTTAGCTCTATGCACCGCTGCAAAACGTGTCCCTGAGGTACCCATACGTGCTGCTTTCCAGCTGGCGACTGTAGTTCTCTCACCGCCGCTTTTTGCTTCTCTTTTAAAAGATGCTATTGCATTCATCAAGTCTGATTTGTTTCTTAGGGTTCCCCTCCGAGTGTCCATTTCTATCCCTAAAAATTAGATCACTTGTGTGGGACCTACTGTTTTTTCAGGTGCTAGGACAATGCCCCATTCTTCTCCAAGTCCTTTAAAAGCTTCTAACACCTTTAAGGTATCTCTTCCTTGGAATTACCTCCCTGTTGCCATGGACGAGATACATTGTCCTTTGCACTTAAGGGGTTAATGAAAGAGAAAACGTTAGAAGGCATTGTATGGCAATATGCCAAAATCACCAAAAAAGGCCTTGGCACTGGAGGGGAAACCCCATGGCAGTTAAGTGGTTAAACATCAATCGGAGCACTCTCGACCAGCAACATGGAAATCATCCAGATAGCGCCCCATTAGTGTACCGTGTACCTGGACATTGCGCACAGGAACCGACCCGCTCAAAATATGTGCTGGGGACACTCGCATCTTTGGGAACTTATTTTTGTTCTCCATTTAGGTACAGTCCATGTGCCAGTACGGCGTTTACTCCCCTGCACCTCGGATTCAATTAACTATTATCGAATTTTCATTCTTATGACTATTTCTCTACTTACAATGCTTATGTGGTGTGCATTGTGTAACTTGTTTCCACTCAAAACATGCACATGAAAATCCAGCAGCCCATTGGTAAGCCTTTATCAACATAGAATTTTCAGCCGAAATGGAAACACAAGCAAGCTTGTGAGTTTGTGTGCACTGGCAATAGCCTAAAAGCGGACTGTATGTCTGCTATGGCTAGCAGTGCTCTCTTGCCTGCTTTCCTTACCATTGTTATGGCCTCCTGGAAGATGGTATATGATAGACACCACTAGTTCCATGCTGGAAATACCAACTTCCTGGAGGGTATGACAAGTTATGTATACGCCACTTGAATTCCCCCGGCCCTTTTTTGGGTACTAATCCCAACACGGAAAAGATGTATTCTTTCAAAGGAATGCCAAAAAAAGGACCCCCCACTCTTCATAGTTCAATTTCCTTCTGTACCTTCCTTTGGATTACTTCAGGGGCTGCTAACACGGATAAAAGTACTCGGAATTACTCGCGAACTGGGAGCTTGAAAAGGAATGAGAACATTCTGTGTAAAACCCATCTTCTGTCGGGGAAGTCTTGCGGCCACACCGCCAATACCCTTAGATTTACAGGTGACCTCCCTCTCCGTCGCATACGACCGGATCGGCAATTTGCAAGGGAAAAGTTTAGCACCAGTGCTGCCCAACGACGGGACACCTGTAGGGTGCAATATGTGCTGTGTATCCGAGAGAAGAGGATATACTCGTGATACACTGGACTTTAGCCTTATTTTCCTTCCTCCTCCATGGTGTGGACAACAGGACACATCATCTAATCCAAGAAACTAAGTCTAGCAAGTTTGGAATGTTGTTTTAAAAAAATGTGCTTATTGTGGTATGATCAATACAAGAAGTGTAGAAACGTTTCACACTTTAAAAAAACGGAAAGAAAAAAAACACATGAATAGTTTAAATCAAATCAATATTTACTTGAAAGTTTCCATTTTCGTCAATAGGATCTTAAAAAAATGACCATGATCAAATCAAACTTTGCTGGGTATCCCACATCAATCTGTTCCAAAAATGTTCTGTTAGCTCAGAAGTAGCAAGTAGACAGATTCTAGCCTCACACAGCAGCTCCAGCAAAACCTAGAGTTAGGGTCCCCCAGAGTGAGATCCCACTTGCTTAGCCAGTCCAGCGTTGGTAGCCGAGTAAGGCGGAAACGCAGGTACACATCACATAGCATTGGGCATGGAAAGATATGGATGTATTTTGAAGTTTCCTCCCTTTTTGCATTATTCTTTGTATATTCACCATAAAGTGAATATGTACCCAACAGGTCTGTGGTTTCAGCACAGTCATGGCTAAACAACTTTTTTTGACTATGGCCATGTTGCGTGCGAGTTCTTCCATTGAGGAACCAATACGTTTGAAGGTTTTGGACATTTGCATTTTGAAATCGGTTATGGTAGAACCTGAGCTTCGGGTCCGTTTTTCCCCCAAGCTCAGGTATAAGGAATTGTTTGGCGGGTTTAGTAACTTGGCAAACTCTGCCAGGCTCCTCCGCGTGCCTCTTGCAGCTAAGGAGATCAGGCCAAACTCGGGTCTTATTATTGCGCTGGGCACTGGGTTAGCCAACCTAAGGTTTTTTTTTCTCCAAAACATGCCCTGCATTGTGTTAAGGTAGGTCCCCAGGTCAAACAGTGAGATGGCTAAGCAATACAACAAGGTTGGTTCAGCCTTGAGCAGATAGTATGACACCCTTTTATGACCAGATTCTTTGCCGGTCCCCGTCAATAATAAGTTGTGATAACCTCTTGGTTCTCCGTAATATGCGATTCCCGTCCGAGTAGCTTGAGGGTGCGTGTATATGCCACCGTAATTCGCCTCTTTGCCGCTTCATAACCAACCACCCTTAGGAAAGTGGATAGCTCGGGTTTGGGGAGAACTAGTCGCACTTCTACGGTGGGCTTTATGTAGGTCCCAGCTGGCAGCCTCTGGATTTGCCTTAATGGTATTAACAGAGCTCTTAGCCGGGTGCCACTGCCTTGGCATCCTGCGTGTGCGCAGCCTTTGCAAACAGAACATCAATGATTCAATAGGATGAAAGGCCTCCCTGGTCGAGAAGGTACAACATTATGTGTGCAAGTCCTCTGAAAGACTAAAGGGGGGTGCAGTTCGAAATATAGAGGGCTGAAATCTAAACTGAATACGAACCAGCAGACCGGTGTCAAGCTGAACAAAAAGCGAAGACCTTGAATAGGCCGGATTGAAAACCAACCAGAAAGGCTGACATGGGAGAACACCATACACCATACACCATGGGCAGATGCCATAACTGCACAGGAAGCAGAGATACTAAAGGGAGGGGGAGGCAGACAGACCAATGAGGATTCAAAGCCGATACCATTCCTCCAAAAAGAAGGGTTCCCCACTTTTTTAAAGCACTGGGAACAAAAATGATCAGGAAAAATGCAACTTCTACAGATGTATAGTTTTGCTTTGTGTGCTTCATCCTTGGTGTTTAAGAAGTAGGCTAAGGCCGTGACAGATATAACGATGGCTGGCGCACAGCTCAGTGGCCACATGGAGCGGAAAGGGTGCCGTGTGTACCTTGCCAGCCAGTCTCTGCTCCTACGCCCACCCACCCACACACACACACACCTGGATCAGAGACGCAGACACCCCTCGAGCGATGGGGAGAGAGATGGATGGCGGGGAAAGTATCCTGGCGTCTGACAGCTGGACACGCTTCATTAAAATACTGCCGAGCCTCGGGGCACACTTAGAACCAGCGTCTGACAGCTGGACAAGACTCCTTATAAACCGCCTACCCGTAGTGTACCTGCTGAGCAATGCACGCGGGCGGCTGAACAGACTGGGGCGCGGTGGGGGCCCAAGTGGGTCAGGTGAAAACACCTGGCATTGTGCGGGAAGAGGCAAGCCAAAGAAAGGCCCGGGAGGGGTCAAAGGGAAGTCAAGAGACAGGCAGACGAGTGGGAAGGCTGCAGCCTGCAGGCACAGGAGGGTGGCACAGGAAATCAGGGAGGCAGACCGAAGAGGGAAGGAAAGGTTCAGGTGAGTGGGGCAGTGAGGGTCCAGCCAGGCAGAGGGGGGTGGGGGATATAAAGGGCGCAAGAAGAGGAACCGAGACGAGTCAGGCAGACAAGAGGGGTACGAAGGAAGAGTGGAACATGCGAGAGGGAAGGGTCCTGGCCATTGAGGGCGTCTGCGAAGGGAGCAAGCGGGAAAGGGACAGGAAGACAAATGGGAAGGTGGTGGCACAGGAAATCACGGAGACAGAGCGGAGGGAGGGTGCAGCCAGGCAGCGGGGAGAGGGGTAGGGCAGTGCAAAGGGTGCAAGAGGGGAAGGCACGAGGCTGGCGATGGGGGTTTGGAAAGGGAGCAAGAGTGAAGGGGAAGGGTCAGCCGTGCAGGAGGAGAAGATCACTCGGAGAGAAACGGGTAGGAGTTGCAAGGGATTCGGCCTGCAGAGCTGCGGACAGTACTTCAGATGGGGGCTGCCGACCCTGACCGAACTCCGGATGAAGCCTCGGGGGACGCAGCCTGGGCACCGAATGGTCGGTCTGCTGGGGGGACAAATCAGATGACGGCGGAAAGTAAACAGACTCGATAAAGCCAGCTAGAAACTCCGGGTACATGCAGGCTTCAGCGTCTGGCCCTGGGTCCACAGGCGTTGCTGGGGAGGAGGGCTTAGGGGGCTATAGCCCAGGGTCTTTTGGTTGTAGCCCCGGATAGAATCTCAGGGGCTACATTCAAAAGGCTAGCTAGCCCTGAGTCCCGACAGTCCAGCCATTAGCGTAGCCCCAGAAGCTTTCCAGACCTAGCAACACCCCTGCTGGGCACGGAGCCAAGTGGCAGCAGCATGCATACCCACCCACCCACGCATTGCAGTCTCCATAACTGATCAGAGCCCAGAGCAGAAGCGTCGCAGTCGAGCGCCTGACTGCAGGGGAGCCGCTTTATGAATTTCCGGGGGTTGCCCAAATATAGAAAGTGACATCATCAGCAGTTATGGCCGCATTTGCACGTAGTCGCCAACTTGGAGCGAAGGGGGTGGGGGCGGGGTGCAGAACAGTGGAAACATTGGATAGCATGTACTGCATATACTAACTAAAGTCAAGTAAGAAGGAGGTTTAAGCCTTCCAGTTGCATTCCAGTAGGCCAAGCCTGCCCCTACTCCACCCCTCTATAATCATCCAGGTTGTAGTAGCCCTCAAAAGGCAGAGCAACAACTAGGATGAGAGAACAAAATGCCATCCCATCCTGTGAGTGTGTCATACCTCAGAGCAAAGACTGTGCGTGTGCCTCCTGCCTTGGAGCACAATCTCACTAATTTGGTGCAAATCTCGCAAGTAGGAGCATGGGAATCCCCTGCGTGTGTGTGGGCTGCAGACTCCGGATCATATACTCACTTTTTCAGTCTGAAACTCTGGCCAAGGCTCTTTGGGCAAGCAGTCAGGATGGGTCTCACACCTATAAACAGTGTGATATATTGAGTGGGCACCTCACTGCTTGGAGCATAGTATACCCGTTGCTGGTAATCTCACAACTGAATGTACAGTTTCACTCTTGGTCATCTCAGTGACCCCATGTTTATTAATGGAGTCAGTCTCCCATCTGGGAAGGCAATTATATTTCTGTTAAAACACTGAATTGTCACTCCAGTTTTCTCGATCTATAGAGCCATACCATATTCATTCATTGTATGTGCAGGGGTGATAACTTGTGTCTGTGAGAGATAATTCTTTCATTCAGGGGAGATAAAGGGGTAACAACCCCCTGTATGTGGGATCAAGCTTATTTTGCCCCATGGCCCCTCGCTGCAGTATGAGTGAGCATGTTTTAAGACCCTGCTGATTCTGGAACCCTAAAGGCTCGAGCCTTCTATCCCTTGCCCTATCACGGCTCCCAACATCCTGAGCGGCAGCTTATGGACAGCAGGCAGTTCGGAACATGCCTGTTGCCAATTGAATGCAGCCAGATCTACTATTTAGACACTGGGAGAGTGCCATGAACCCACATTGGTGGTGAAGAAGCACTCAACAATCAGAACACAGTGGTATACTGTTGCAGTCCTGCTGAGAAATGACAATTTGGTCTGTTTAAATGTAAAGCAGAGTGGCTGAGAAGTACACGCACTGTGCCGTTAAAAATAAAGCAACTGTGGTGGGTGGAAGTGCTGCTTTGGTGGCATCAAGAGTATGCCATTCCCTGCGGGGTAGTGTTGGTCATTTCCTATTGAAGTATAGCAGTCCTATTGAGAAGTGCCATTAAAAGTGAAGCTGTCCAGTAGGCTGGATCAGTGCTGCCCCATAAAAGGTGTAGAAGCCTCTGTGAGAAGCGGCAGTACTGTCCCAACGGTGAGAAGTGCAGTATTTTCATATTAACTATGCTTAAGCACTTTGGGTTATTGAATAGTGCTGCTACATTCTGAGTAATTCCATCCCTTTAACTACATTAGCTCTTGTATAACCACAACAGTGTTGAGTTATTCTGATGATGATGAAGATGATGTTAGACTTGCTCAATAGTTCTGTTTCTGTATCATTAAATGTACTTTAGATCTTCAGAGTCTCGGGAGGATAGCTCAGGGGCAACATGCTCGCCTTGGAAGCAAGACGACATGGAGCAACACAGGTTCGATCCCTCGGTCCGCGCTCAGAAACCTCTGAGTATTATTACGTGCATTATAAATAACCAATAAAAATAAAAATAAATAAATCTGCTGAGAAGTCCTGGGGCCTCCTCAAAAAGAGTGTAGCAGCTCAACTGAGAAGTGCTGATGTTGTCCCATCAAAAGTATAGCAGCCCCACTAAGATAAACTAGCATCGCCTCACCAAAAGCATAATGTTACTATTATAGAAGCCCTGTTTAGCGAGCTAACTGAGGAGTACCAGCATTACCCTATTTCAAATATGGCAGCTCTAGTAGAAAATAGATTACACAGCCATGCTGAGAAGTGCTGTTACTGGCTCTTTAAAAATATAGCACACCATTAGGCCCTGCAAGTGCTGTCCCATTGAATGCTATTAACTGAACAAGGTCAACAGTATGTCAAGGCCCATACTGGGTTCTATGTGATAATTCTGCATTTTGAAGAACAAAAGACCGATTTATTTCGGCCGATTTGTGTGGTCTTCAAAAGGCCAAATTATCACATTCTACTTGTCAAGAGGGGTGCACAGTTGTACAAATACATCCAACCCAAAAAGATGTTTAGATATTGAGGGACGGAATTGCTTTGCATCTGTGCCTCCATTTCTAATAATCGTTTTGGGTTAGGTGTACCTCTACATCCGTGCACCCGGATGTACAGATGTAGAGGTATACCCAAACCAAAACGATTTTTAGAAATTGAGGGACAGATGCAAAACAAGAACCTCTTGCTTTGCATCCGTCCCTCAATTTTTAGATCATTTTTTACCCGGCTTTTACCCGGGCCGCCAGAGAGAGACACAGTATGGATGGAACAAAGGGCCATCCATACTGCGTCTCTTCTCTCCGGGCCAGGGGGGGGATGGGGGAGGGTGGAGGGGAGCGGGTTGTGGGGCTCAGCCCCAACTTCATTCTGCCGGAGGGTGCCCGGACCCCGGAGCACCCGTGTACTCAGCGCCCCTGCCCGACTGTCTCGACGAGGCTGTGCGACAGCAAATGCACACTTCCAGAACACATGGGCTGTCCACGCAGAGGTCAGCGAACGGACAGGCATCGGCCTTAATACTAGAAGGCTGCTGAGAATAGTGGCATACACGGGAGAGCAAGGACCGAACCTAAGCACTGCCTGGCCGCCCTGCCCACAGCAAGACAGATCCCAGCTTGAAAGCATACCTATATCTAAGAGGTACGTCACCAGGACAGGCCTGAGAGGGGCACCTAGACAGGCCGAGGAAACCCACTCAGAGACAGCGAGATTAGGGTGACCAGATTTTGAAATAAAAAAACCGGGGCAGGCCACTGACAGAAGTAGGACTACAGCTTCAGCTTTGAAACTAGTCCTACTTCTCTGTGGGTGGCATGACCCGTGTCATGTTTATCGAGCCAGCTGAGCGCCCAGGGCCCAAGACTATTTTAAGTTTTAAAAACCCGTTTGGAATTTACGGATCGGGTGGATACCATCCAGTTTTTTGGCCAAACCTATGGAAAAATCACGACAAAGGGCCAAAAACTGGGATGGTATCCACCCGATCCCCAAATCCTGGGACAGGGTTTTTAAACTTAAAGTCTCAGCACCCCAAGACTGAGACGCAAATACCCGAACAGTCCCAGCAAAACCGAGACTCCACTACAAGGGGCAGGAGCAGCAGCCTTGCTAGAGGCAGGGAAGCAGGCAGCAAGTGAACTGATCAGTGCTAGTGGATTTCCATGGAGAGGTTGCAAGGGGCGGCCTTGGCATAGATTTGAGATATTAGAACCAGGCACATGGTATGGCATGGGCATTCCAGGTCGGGTCATGCGAGGGTGGTCTGCGGGCGGCATGGAAGAGTGAGGTTTAAGCGCTCCAAGTTAGGAAAGGTTCACACAGCTCAATGCGTCCCTTAACACTTTGCTAGGGTGTATAACCTTGCTGAGGCCAGTTGGCCATTTTGTTTCATTATTACCGAATTTGTTTTCAACATGGCCGCTGCCTCCTCATGCATAGGAGTTCATACATTGCCTGCCCATATGCCTCTCTGATTGGGCCGTCTCGCACACAAAAAGCCAATCCTGGGAGCAGGCAAACTAAAACCAGCCCCCTCACCAAGGCCCCTCAGTAAGGCTCCTGTCTGGACCTACCGGGAGCTGGAGGGAGCCACCTCCAAGCCGCTGCTCCAGCAGCTCTCCCAGGCCCATGCTGCACAATGAACAAACTTACTGTACCCCTGCAATTCGGGACCACGATCAATGTGCTACTACACTATAACAGTAACCACCACCGGTTCACTTGCTCCTGGACCTCAACCCTCTAGCTCATTGCCGGCTGAGTCTTGCCTCCCCTGCCCTACTGCTCGACTGCAACCTGCATCTTCTCCACCCTGGATATGTGTATCCGGCTCAAAATTCACATATAACTTGCTTTCTGCAACCTACTATTGCCAAACCTATAATTCGCCCAAAGGACACCTTTAATATCTTTATCCTCCATGTTGTGCTGTTTTTAATGCTTTTTGGCAATTTTGAATCTAGGTGGGCTTTTTATCCTGTGCACTGATTGCGTTCCTTTGCACACCTCCTAATCTGTGCCTACCTGGATGCTAGGCCACTACATGAATTCCTGTGCACTGTGCAGTACCTCTGCTTATCTCCATCTCCCCCCACCCCTACTGCCATGGCACTCTCCATCTCTCCTATCTAGTGTAACTGCTATTCCATCACATATCCTACCTCTCTCACGAATTCTGGAAGAAAAAAATATGAAAAAGGCTCTCCTCGACTCTAACCCAGGCCTACCTATCACAGACACTTACGTCGATGCCACTTCCAGGCAGACATTTTACAGACGTCCTCTTCACTGTCCCCTCTCCTGACCTATAGACCCCCCCCCACCCAATCGGTCTCTACTCCTTCTCCTTTCTCCTCCTCACCCATTAAGGGTGGCACTAGGTGGGAAGTACTCCTTGCATACTTCTCATCCTCTAGAAGTATCATTAATATCTATCACAATGACACTATCATGGCCCACGGTTCTCAACCTATTCCTCTCCTTCTTGGCCGGCACCTGCCTTCTCTCATAAACTTCATCCCTTCTCCTGACACCCCTGCTTCCTCTCCCCCACAACCAATGGGAGTAGCACGGCCATGTACACCCCCTCGGAAAAACTTCAAAAAAGGTGGTAACCAGCTTCACTTAGCTACTCAGAATGCTCGCTTTGCTGTCAAACACGCCTCTGACATCTGTCTCCTCCTCAAAGACCCCGAGCTGGATTTCCTTGCTCATACAGAGACATGGTTCAATGCCAGCTCTGTCATTGCTTTGGACACTCTCCTTCCTGGGGGCTACAAAACCCTCTCCAAACCCAAACCCAACAGGCCTGGGGTTGGAGTGACCCTGATCTTCCCTGAGTAGGTCCCTGCTTTCATCAATCCTACTCTTTTGAATGCCTCGTCTTTGCGATTGGGCTCTCGCCTACTCTCTCTCTCACCCTTGCCACCATCTACAGACCCATTGGCCCCATCTCCCTCTCCCTCTCTGAATTGGCCACCCTTGCCTCATCCCTTTCAGCCTCTTCTTCCAAAGTCGTCATCCTCCTTGGTGATTTCAACACCCACCTCGACTCTCTTGAATCAAATACATCTCAGTTCCGGGTCCTCTCTGACTCACTCTCCCACTATTCCTCCTTCCTGCCTAACTCACTCTTGATACAGTCATCTCTGGTGACATCCCTATCTATAATCTGGTCACCAGCCCCCTCTCCTGGTCTAATCATTTTCACCTTTCCTCCAACCTGGGGTCCCTTTGCCCTCTACCCGAGCCACCATCTGCACTGTCAGTCCCCTTTGCGGTCATCGACCTATGAAGCAAGTGTCATTTGCTGCTTTTTGCCACTACCTTCATCCTGCCTCCACACCCTATCCTGACTCTCCCTCCTACTCCGTCCTTGCTAACCTGCACCTTGCCATCTCCAAGACCTTTGACATCCTTGCCCAGGTCATGAGGGTCCACCTAAAACTTGCCACCAAGAACAACAGCTGGTACGGCTCTGATCTAGCATAGCTGAAACGCAAGTGCAGAGTTGCTGAACGGAAGTGGCATACCTCGGGCTTATCCTCTGACAAACTGGCCTGCCGCCTGCACCAACTCCTCCATCTGCTCCACAAAGCGGGCCCGCATCTCTGGAGCCACTAACGCCACGGCAGAACTTTTCAAAATCTGCAAGGAACTCTCCAATCCACTTGCAGTCTCCACCTCTCTTCTTCTTTCCCAGGCTCTCTGCACCACATTGGCCTCCCATTTCACATCCAACTCAGGACTTCCTGTCCTCACTCTCCTCCGCCCGCCCCCCCGTCTCCCTGCACGAGGTCTCTAAAGTTGTCCACTCTATGAAGGCCTCCTCCAAACAGTTGCTCTCCTGCTCCTTCCGACCCATTAAGGACAACATCTCTCTATCGCCCTGGTTCTTGCCGACGTCTGCAACCACTCTTTCGCCACTGGCTCTTTCCCTCTATCCCTCAAGCACTGCCTTGTGCACTTGCTCTTAAAAAAGCAACCTGCTGAACTCTCCTGCCCAGCTATCGCCCTACCTCTACTACCTCCTTCCTGGGTAGACTCTTGGAAAAGTTGCCCCCGACCCCTCAACTGACCCTCCTCACTTATCTTGTTGGTTGCCTTCATGACTATCGAACTGGATTCCGGGCATCCAGAGGCACAGAAACTGCTCTCATGAACACCTGTGAAACCATGCTGGCAAATCTGGACTCCAACTCTCCTGATGTCTTCTTATTCTCCTTGATCTCTCCTCCACCTGTGACACAGTCAATCATTCCATTCCATCCTCACAAAACTACTCTGCCACCCTGACCGGGCACTGGATTGGCTGACCTCTTTCCGCTCTAACCTCCTTTTCCAGCTACAACTGGGCCCTTTTTCATCCACCACCCCGTCTACCAGTGGCGCCCCCCTGGGCTCTATCCTATCGCCATGGTTCTTCAACATCCATCTTGCCCCTCTTGCTCACCCAATCGCTTCCTTCTCTCCTCATTTCTAGTTTTATGCCGATGACACACAGCTTTCCCTCAAACTTCCCTCTACTTCCCCCTCTTCGTCCTCTCTCATCCCAGACTGTCTGTCCGCCATTCAGGCATGGTGTGCAGGGAATGCTCTCTGTCTCAATGCCAGTAAGACAGAGATCCTCCTCATCGGGACACCTGTGCCCTCTTTTCCTCCTAGTCTAACCATCTTGTAAGGCCAAAAACATTGGGGTCATCTTCGACTACACTCTCCTTCACCCTTCACATCATAGATCTTATCAAGAACACCCACTTCCAGCTCCACCTCCTCACAGGCATTCTTCCTTTTCTCACCTTCCCCCAGAAGCTCAATTTCTCCAGCGCTCTGGTCCTCTCCAGGCTGGACTACTGCAACAGCCACCTTCTCAAACCTCCCCCTTTCCTCCCTTCGCCCCTCCAGCTAATTCGGAATAAGGCTGCAAGACTTATCCTTGGCCTCAAGCCCAGAGACTGCATCTCTACAGCCCCAAAATATATCCACTGGTTCCCATGAGCTGCAAGGATCATATTCAAGACCCTGAGTATCATCCACAAGTCATTCTGGGGCCTGGGACTACGCTATCTGCAACTTTCCCTCCCTAAATACTCCCCTGCTAGAGCCCTACGCTCCTCTAATTCTAACTCTCCGACTGTCAAGCGCTTCTCCAAGCAGAGAGTGGGGGCAGGTCTCTCTCCTCGGCTGTTGCCTCCCTTTGAAACTGCCTCCCTGCCTCTTGAGCCGGACCTCCTCAAGTTCCGGAAACTGCTCAAAACTCTGCTCTTATCTTCCCTTCCCTGCTTATCATCCCACTCACTGACCAGTGGCCTGATCCTCATGAATCTCACAGGATCCCAGGCCCTTACTCCGAGTAATTATCAACTCCCCTTACAGCACTGCCCTTCGGGCCCCTGCCTGGTGGCTCCCCATACCACCCTTGAGAGCCGCCTACACTATCACTTAGCCTGAGGTCCTCCTCCTCGACTCCCCTTAGCATTTCCCCCAGGCCCTCTTCCAGCACTCTTCCACCCCTCTGCTCCTCCTTCCATCCCCTTCCCCTGCACTTCTCCCCAATGCACTTGCATTGGCTGAATGCCACAAGGCCTAGTCGGACCATGACTGTATATTACTGTTCTTGGCATTGTTATTATTTCCCCTGTTCCCTTCCCATTTGCTCTTGTGGTGCTTTGAAACACATTTCTGTTCTATAAAGCGCCTAACAAATGCTCAATAAAATAAAAAAAATAAAAGACAAAGTAAGAGATTCATGCAATATCAGATGGGACAAGGATGTAGGATGAGAGAGGAGAAGGTATGGCCATGCAGACAGGGGGAGTAGACAGTAAAGGGGACTAATAGGGTAGTTCCGCAAAAGTGGGCAGCAGGAAGAGATGTGGCATCACCAGCAATGCGTCCAGTGAAAACTTCCGTTTTCTTGCTGGTTACCCCCATAACTAGACACCCCAACAATCCTCTTACTACTGCCGCATGCTTTGGTCACATTGTTGACGCACTTTGAAGTCAAATAGGAAGACCCACGTGTCATTGTAAAAGTGCCCTGAACCCAGAGCTTCCACCTTCTAAAGCACTTTCCAAGCTGCAGGAGATCAGGTGACATTCCCCAACAGACATAGATTACATGCAGGTGCCATAGGACAGGCTGGCATGGGATTGGGGCTTGCGTTTAGAAACAGCCGTGCCTTAAGGCGACAGGGGTCCCTGTCCAATCCCATCCAGATTCCAAGAACCTGGAACTACGGTTAATGCGTAGCCATGCAGGCAAGACCACACAACTGACAAACCTGGGCCTTCAGGACACCAGAAGAGTGCTCTGGCCCACCAGGGCACAGGGGACCGCTACAGTACATCTAGCTGGTCTCTGTCCAGGACCCTCACCGCCATCTGGATTTCATACATCAGCAGGCAGGAAGCTAGAAAGGAGCCAGGTCATTAGAAGCAATATGTTGCTTACAGGGAGAGCAACACCTGACAACAAGAGACTAATGGAGTGATTTACCGACGTCTGGACCTAACTCCAACTGAAGCATTATAGACAATAAAAGGCCACAAGATCCAGTCGTCACTCTCCTTCCTAAGAAACTCGGTCCATGGACCAAATAGGTACCGAGTCATCAATTGTGAAAAAAAATAGTACACAGTTTATTAATACATCACAGTTAATATCACACTATATAATACATACATCACAATAAAAAAAGTGTAAAACCTAGTGCACATTACTAAAACACACAGTACAAAATAAATCTATAAAAACCACTAACCCTAATGTAACATGTACACCCTAATGAACAATGCAGCCTGCCTATACAAATCTTCCAAGTAGAATCTGTGACAAGCAAGACAATCTCAAAGTGTTTAGCAACACAATGGTATGCAGCACCTCAGAATTCTAACATCAGAATTTATTCAGAGGTCACCATTAATGGTTCACCAGCGTACTGTCTACCCTTATCTCTGCTACTTAGGTGACTAACAACTAAATGTGATACTAATCTAGACCAATATTATTTTTGGTACCTCTCTATACCCAACATATTTCGTTCATACACATCTTTACAATTGTTACATGAACTTCATCAGGGGACTATAGATGCCCCATTTACACATCAACAACAACACAATTTTAGCACTGTCCTACTGCCGTAGTGGCTCGTCTGGAATGGAATCCAATTTCAATCTTCCAGACCTAACATGAAATAAAACCAACAAAGAAAGGAGACAAAACAGGAGAAACAACGGAATAGAGATCAGAACTGAATTAGTATACACTGTTCCTCTTACTAGGGTATTATTCACCTCAGTAAGACTTACCAAACATACCAACAAGTAATGAATTAATCTTGGTTCTGGTATCCGGGGAAGTGTCTTATCAGTAGACAGTCATCACATCCCTAAAACCGAAAGAGGGAGAGAAACAAAAACACAAGACAAGACCCAATTTAGTATGACATGATAGCCACCTCAATGTTGCATCGAACAACAGTGCTGCAAACACTGCCGAACAACCACTCTGTGATCTTTGTCTTAAAAAAAGTATCTGGCTATCACTCCAACATACACAGAATACATCATCCATGTCACGAATGTGACCATCTGCGTGTAGTCCTTTTTGCAAAGTGCCTATAAGGTATACTGGTGACACTTGTTAGAACCAAGTGCGCTTTAATCATGTTTAAAACACTGTATAAACAACAATGATCAGCTTTACATATGCATACCTTCAGTATAAATCTCCAGAAGGTAATGTAACGGACACATGATGCATGTTCCGTTCCCTCGCACTCTGTACTGCCAAAGGTCCAACTCAATGGGCTCGTGTGGACAAGAAACTTATCTACAAACGAGACACAATGTGCGTACTATTACTGCCGTGCCGAGCGAAGCCTGTATATGTTAACACATAATCCATTATACTCCACAAAAAGTCGCTTACCAGACTGTGTCCCGTGTTCATAATGTAAACGCCTTTCAAGTCGTCCCGGTGTCCTGACTCCGTCTTTGGTGGTGCACCCGACATAGTACTGCCGTTCTAGACCTGGAAGTATTTACGCAGTCACGGGCAGTGACATCCTGCCATGTGATCCATCAAGCGACCATAGAGAAACCACATCCAAAAGCCAACAAAGTTCGTAATGCCGGTAACCAACGCAACGTGTTACCCATACTTGAAAACTACCACTTTGGCAGCACCCACCATGTGTTTGTGACACTGCAACAAGGTATGTTACAGCAAAGTATGTTGGTTGTCAATTGTACAATCGAACAGCGACATATTGCCGGACTCACAGATGTACCTGTGTTGCCTGTTTTTGAAAACTACCTCTTTGGCAGCACGCACCATGTGTTCATGACACTGAAACAAGGTATATTGCAGCAAAATATGTTGGTTGTCCTTTGTACAATCGAACTGCGACATAATGCGGGACTCACAGATGTACCAACACTGATTGCAATCCCGATCTATAACAGGATACGTAAATAGTGCAGATTTCATGCGATTGATGGTGATAAATGTCGTATGGTGACCGCTCCTGCGGTAACTTGTCCATGAGTTATACTGCCTTATGAAGGGTTAACCCGAGCACTAATCTAAACGTATCTGTTTAAATATTGTGTCTCCAATCAGTCTGTTCATTTAGACCTACCTCTGCAGATTTTGTCAAGAAAACTAACCATTGCTCCTTAAAAAACTGTTTTTTTGGTATTCCCCTCACTGTTTTTAGATCCATCTACCTGCCCCAGGATGGTCCATCTTAATTCATCTGGACCATGATCCATGATGACAAAATGATTAACCAGTGTGGCTGTAAGATTTTTCTTTTTTATACAGCTTCTGTGTTCGCTGATTCGACACTTGATCTTGCGCTCTGTCATCCCTATATAATTTGGGGCATGGGCACCATATGGCGTAAACCACATTTGCTGAATTACAATTAGTAAATGGTGTCTGAATCCACGGTCGCGTTAGGCCCAGATCTACCTCTTTGGTTCGTTGTGTGAATTTACAATTCACACAATGACCACACGGTGAATGTCCTGTCATCACGGGTAACCCCCAAGCTTCAGTTACACTTTTTTGTGGAGTGGGTTTCACAGTAATGTCGGTCTTGGTAAGTAACTCTTAAAGATTAGGTGCTCTTTTATAAGCACAAATAGGCATGTTCAATGGGCATTCTACTCCTGACTAAATATACCAATTATTTCTTATTAGCTTGGTTACTTGATTGGTCCTAGAGCAAAATGTGCTCACAAAAACAATGTTGTTATTAGTAGTAGATTTAGGATGGTACTCGAGTAAGGCTTCCTTATTGTTGTTATTCGTTCTCTTGAAGGCTATTTTCACTATTTCTTTAGGGTAACTTCTCGCATGTAGCTTTGATTTCAAATCCTCCGCTTCTGCCAGGAAAATGTTGTTTAAAATACTGTTCCGATTTAGACGTAAAAATTGGCCAAAAGGCAGATTCTCGCGTGTGTGCCTAGGATGGCAGCTCTCAAACCTGAGTAGAGCATTGTGGTCAGTCGGTTTATGAAATGGACTGACCCTGAGTATCTTTTCAATGGGATCTACTGCAATAATAATATCCAAAAAATGTATTTTATATCTACGATGTGTAAATTTGAATTTCAAAAATTGATTTTGCTGATTGATCCATTCACAGAAATCCACAAAAGAATCTTCGGTACCTTCCCAAATAAAGAGGATATCATCTATGAATCTCCGCCACAGTGCAATTTTGGAAAATAATGGATTCGTAGGTTGATAAATATGCATTAGTTCAAAATGCTCAACATACAGATTGGCTGCTGTCGGTGCTACTGGGGAACCCATTGCCGTCCAGCGAGTTTGATGGTACAGTCTATTGTTGAAGCTAAAATGGTTTTCAGTGAGTGCCAATTCTGCGCACCATAGTACGAAGCTGTTGGGTGTGGTACCCGAAGTTCTCTTCATCAGTAAGACTTCTTCCAGAACTTCCAAAGTTTCTTTTTGTGGAATGCAAGTACATAGAGCTACTATATCCATACTCACCAGTAATTGTGTGCTTGAATCAAAACTCATGTTTTCAACACAGTTGATGGCCTATGTGGTGTCTTGTATGTAGTAATACATAGTCAGGACAAATGGTTTCAAGTATTTGTCAGCCAATTTAGGTAAGGGTTCTAATGATGAGCCAGTGCCTGAAACTATGGGACGGCCTGGAGGGTTAACCAGAGATTTATGAATCTTGGGTAACGTGTAGAACTTTGGGATTGAAGGGGTTTAGATACACACAAATACTCATGTTCTTGTTTGCAAATCCATTTTCTTTCCAAAGCATTATCTACCTTGTTTTTAATAAGTGAAGAGAGTCTATCAGTCGGGTCACTATCAATTGGAGAATAGAAAGTGTTGCCATCCAATTGTTTGTTGCATTCCGAAATGTAAGCTGTTCTGTCTTGTATGACCACTGCACCTCCCTGGTCTGCTTTTCGTATAACAATCTCTTTGTTGTTAGCGAGGCTCTTAACCGCAAGTCTTTCAGCATTACTAAAATTCTGAAATTCTGCCATAGGACTTTGGTTTTCTAGTTGTTTTAAATCATGCCATAATCTCTTCTTGCCAAAAACTATTGCCTCTGGAGTGTAACTGGATGCTGGTGGGTCAAATTGTGACCGATTGCATAAACCGCTCTCATTAGTCTCTCTGTCGAAATGTTCATCACAAAAATACTGTCTTAAGTGTATTTTCCGCAACAGTTGTTCAATTTCCATGAGGGTCATATTTGGCTGTTGGTACAAAACCAAGCCCTTTATTTAATACTGCATCTTCTACAGAAGTAGGTAGATACTGAGACAGATTAACTAGTAAGGATGGTTGCTCCTTGTTCTCCTCGCCTCCTGTTCCCAATTGTCTCCTGTGGTTCGCAAGTCCAAAAAAGAAACCGCAGATGTGCATCAGTATGTTGTTGTGGTTGTCCCTTGACAAATTGGTTATGGGCTCCGCTCGCCTCTGAGGTCTCCTGTTATGGTTATTACTCCTTTGTTGGTGTCCCCGGTTCCTATATGGTCTTTGACCTTGTCCTCGGTTGTAACCTCCACCATTGGAGCTACCAGAACTAAAGGAAGTATATCTTACTCCTCTCTGCCTTGCTGTCCTTGTCCTTGCTTGTGCAAATTGGGAGAAACAACCATCTTTTGTATATTGAAAAGCATTCTCGTGAGAAAATTGCACGAGATCTTTTTTTCATTGTAGTTATGCGGTCTGGTTACAGGGAGAGCAACCCACGTGAAAATCACCACGCCCTGCTCATAGACTGTAGCCAGGCTTGTAACAACTCCATCCAACAACCTTCACCCACACCAGGCACAGCCCCCTGCAACCTACTCTGCAGCTTGCGTAGATTCAAGAATTGGGAGCAACAGCACATGTTCAAGCTGCAAGCTACTAACCAAGCATAACTCGTCACTCGCTGACTCACTTCTACTTGCAAACAGCATACAATTCCCTACTCGCCATGAGCCCATCACTTAGTTGCCAGTGGGGTGTGCACGTTTGAAGGCTTGACAGGGTGGGGATGGAAATTCAAACCTAGACCTTGTGTTTGGATGAGAGCCGGAAGAACCTCCTTTTCTCTGATGAGTAAAGAACTACGTCACGTCGCGTTAACTGCAAGCATGTTTGAGACAAACTTGCAAGCACATTTCTCACCACTAGATGGCAGCGCGGTAAAGAGCAGAAGCAGACAGAGGGGCGCCGCTACATATCGTTTCAGTGCGACCCTGGATCCGTTTTCTACAGGACATGCAGACTTCTGCACAATAGCCCGGATGCGAGGAGTCTTGCCCAATCTCAAACTCCAGATGGCCACAGAAGGCCTTGGATAAACAAACGCCAATCTAACACCCCCCACTGAGGAGCACAGGCAACGGAATGTGCACCGACCATTGGCTGGCGAGAATTCACACTTTGCGAGCCAGGAAGTGTGCAGTCTGGATAACTTGCTATGATGACACGACTACTGCCACGCACGAGTACTCCGCCCCCACACGACTAGTAGAACAAGGGTGAAACAGGCACAGCACGAGGCCTCAATCGCCTCTTTCCGGTAGCCTCAGCCAAGGGCAGGCCATACCCTTTAAGAGGGTCTGAGCCAGCATGGAAGCATCAAAAACAATAGCATGGAAATCACCAAAATAAACGCGCAATCAAATTTCGATAAAAAGAAAACGAATACAAACTAAAACACTGTTAAAAGCACCGACAACCCAGCCCGTACTGATGAGACACAGCATACAGCATTTGGGATTAAAGGGCTCTCGGGTTTTGAATTACAGGGGTCTGCAGGTAAAAAGTCTTCTGGAAAAGTCAAACAAGTTAAAGGATATATGACTTTAAGGCATATAAATGTGGTCTAGAAATGGGCCCATTGAACAAGGCCAGGGGGCCAGAACAACTTACATTATATAGAACCTCTGATCTTACTTCTGGGTCTAGACAGCGTCAAGTCAGGATTCTGGGTGCTTTCCAGTGCAGCAATTCAGGTTCATATTGCCAAGGTTTAGTTTCGGGAGGATAGCTCAGGGGCAACACGCTCGCCTTGGAAGCAAGACGACGCAGTGCAACACAGGTTCAATCCCCGGGTCCGCGCTTAGAAACCGCTGGGTCTTAAGTGCGTTATAAATAACCAATTATTTAAGGTGGTTTGATTGCATTCAACACAGCGATGCAGACAAGCGGCAAAGGCTTGTGGCTCAAAGAAGCTTGGGACAGGCAGGCAATGTTCTTGTCTGTGTAGCTCGAAAGGAGAGATTCTACTTCAGCCATGAGCTGGCTCAACTGATCAGACGGTGCAATGCGGTACGACAAGCCGCAACGACTTTCGTGCTCAATGAAATGTGGAACATATGGCGATGTTCAGATCAGCGCGAAGGCGCTGAACATTTTGTGTCAAAATCAGCTCCTTTGGGTCTTTGCAGTGGTTCTTTGTGTGCTGTTGTACCCTTCCCCCAGGTCCTGGACGAAAGGCAAGTCTGACTCATGTCCTTTCCAGCCAGGATGGGGGCCAGGGACACGTTCAGGGCTGCCACTTCGGCAGGCAGAGTACAGGGTACCAGTGTTTCATCAGAAGTCAGGATTCCCGCTTGCAGGTTGATTCAAATGTTCTGCAGTGGCTAGGCAGAGGGCCTGCAGCCTTCACCACAATGAATAGGCACGCCTCCCCCTGCCCCAAATGGCTCCAGTGAAATCTTCAAGATCACTTTTCAGGATTGATCTTCCCGAGGATTCCTAAAGAGGATTCCAAAAGAAGATCCCATAAAAGGATGGAGGGGGAGTGGAGACTCTCCCTCATGAAGTCACTTTTCCACAGTGAGCTGGTCCATTCCAAGCCTTCTACAAGGCACCAATCCTTGACGTTGTAAACATGGTGCTTATTCCTTGTGATGTCAGATTCCAGGGGTTCTTGTCTGAAGAAAGTTAAGCGGTGTGTATCAGGAAGGAAGTGGGGGGGGGGTGAGGAGTTGCAAATTCAAGATGGCAGACCCCTTCTCCAGTGGAAGGGTCATCTCCAGTTACACTGTCCTTCCCCGTATCCCTCGTCTGACTTAGATCAAATCGACTCCAGCCATTATCTCCCTGGTGTGACTGCCCCCACCCATCCCTAGAGAAGGCATGTCCTGTTCTTTTGGGAAAGGGGTGACAGATTACCAGCAGAAAAAGAAGTGCATCCAGGGCAATGAACCCATCGGCTGTGAGTGGAACTTCCAGGCCAGGCGCAATAGACCAAAGTCTCGGCCGTGCAGGTCCAGTGGGAATACAATGACATCCGATTGAGTTTTGGCAATTTTACCTGCATTTCCTCATCAAACCAGATAGTTCATATTTATATTACGCCATCGCTTTGCCAGCAGACATATGAGATTACACAGTTAATAATGTTTTGAACATGGGTGCTAGTCATTTTTAAATACAGTCCCTGGCTGTTGGAATACATGCTGGTGCCAGCAGGCTGTTTTAGGAAGGCATATTTACTCTGTGGCTGACATTTTGCCAAATCACATTGTAGCTACTAGTACAAAGGATCCAGCAAAGTACAGGTTATCTATACTTTTCAGACAGGAACATTTTTACATCATTTAATTCCTCTGTGAGCTACAGATTGTACAGAACAAGCGATATATTGTTGAGCACACCTTCTGCCATCTCTGGGGTGGTTCCTCGGCAGTACATGGAACATCTATGGACAAACTCTTTGGTTTGTCCAATCCCTGACAGTAGGTTCATTTCTTCATCCTGGTTATTTCTTCATCCAGTTATTACCACTAACACTAAAAGGACATCGAAATGAAATAAAACCGCTGGGAGCACCGGAGACCCAAAGTGATAGCCACAGCAGGCAGAAACACACGCGGTTGTGTTGGAAAACGCTGCGGTTTTTCTTTCCAAGTTTCTCAGGCTCCTCCAAGCCGGAGGAGCCTGAGGAACTTGGAAAGAAAAACCGCAGCGTTTTCCAACACAATAACGTTGTATTTAGGTTTGCGGTCGCTTCAAAAGCGACCGCAAATATAAATACGTTTTTAAAGCTGCGGTTTTATTTCTAAGTTTTCCGGGCTCCTCCAGCCCGGAAAACTTAGAAAAAAAAACCACAGCTAGTGCTTATTTTTTGTAAAAAAAAATAAATAGCACTTACCGAGATTCAGCTGCAGCTTTCCTGCTCTGGTCTCCGGTCCGCGTCCTCTGAGTCCTGGCACTAATGAAGGGAAAGCCACCCAGCGGTAGACTTTGTTTACTACAGCTGGCTGGCTTTTCCTTCATTAGTGCCGCAAAAGCAAAAGCCAGCACAGGAGGGCCTCCATTTCACAAAATGGCTGCGCCCCTGTGCTTGCTTTTTCGAATTTTGAGCTTGAATAGCTCAAAATTTTAAATAGGAAGTTTTAAAACGGAGGATGCTAGTATTTTCTTTTATGTGGCCTATCTATTTTTTAAATAAACATTTTTTACTAGACCATCCCTTTAATGGAAAAAGCCCTCAGAGTTTTCTCCAAGTACTTGATTCAATTCCCTGGTCCGAGTAGGCGTCAAATGTTTTTGTGATTTAAATGAAATGTTCTGCCTACCAAAGAAATGTTGGGAATTAGGGCAAAGCTTGCAGACCTAGAAATGATTTGCAGATTTTGTAATTCTCAGACTAAGATTGAATCCCTGACCCGCCTTGTGATTAAATGTCCTGCGTTTGCCTCGGCACGTGAGATTTGCTTTGCACGATTTGTAAAGGATTTTAATTATCTAAGCCCAGAGGATTTCTGGGCTATCCTTTGCAAGGTAATGTGTCATTAACTTTAGCAACCACTAGATTTGTAATGGTTGCGTTTCCATCGATGCTCTCTCGCGCCTGGGCAGTGTAAAGAGATATTTTGGTGGTCCTGATCAAGCCTAATGCACGTTACTGTTATTTGTATGGTTTCGGAGAAGTCAATGCTGCCGATTTAGAGGAAGTGGGGCATAATGTGTTTGGATAGCTATTAGATTTCAAGGTAGCGATACTGTTTGAGCCGTATGCACTTCATTGCTATTTGAACATTAACTGTTTTGGAGAAGGTAATTCTGCTGTTTTTGGGAAGACTGAAATATCGCATTTTTACATTTTTATATTTTGAAATTCATGATTTAAGTAATGTGATGTATTCTGGGAAAGGTTTGTAATAAACCATGACCCTAAGAACACAAATGTTCGCATTCCTGAACGCTATGAGATCCGTGAGTGAAAAGTCTTCTTTGTAACTGTCAATGCCTAACAAGTTCCCATTAACAGAAAGCTATTACCACTAACACTAAAAGGACATCGAAATGTTTCACCAGGCAGCAAGTGCCCACAGGCTCAGGAGTTTGACAGTGGTTATTGCTTTTGCCTCTTCCCATTCACGGTAGGCCATTGGATTACCCAGAGACAGTCAGCAGAGCCTGAACAAGATGCTGCCAATAATGGCAGGCTCATCAAAAGGCACTGGAGATTTGGCCAGCAGGTGGCAGGGGGGTGGTGGTGGAAATAAAGCTGAAATCTTGAACTGCAGACGGAGCATGTGCATTCAAGAAGCTGCGTTGGCCAGAACTAGGTTTTCTAGCACTGACACTGGATTTTAATTATTTGTATAGTGCAGCTAAACGGACTCAACCGTATTAAGGCACAGATGGTACAGAGAGAAAAGGGAGACAGCTCGACTAAGCGATTCATGGCTACACTAAATTGAATCATTTAAATAAGGTCTAAGGGCTTTACGAAAGCGAAAATATTTGAATGCCCTTATCTCAAAAGCAAGACACTTCCATAATCTGGGACCCCCATTAAGACGCAGGAGGAGGATGGAACTGTCAGTAGCAATTTATCACATGCACAGAGCATCCTTATAGGTTGATATCTGTTGATTTTGCCCCCCACCAGACAAGATGGAGCAAGATTGTTTAAACATTTATATATCAAGCAGAGGACCTTGAAATCAATTCTGTGCCACACGGCCAGCCAGTGAAGAGAGCGGTGCAGTGCTGAGATGGGAGAAGACCTGCCCACTCCCAGTCTGACAGCAGCATGAGCTTTCTGCATGTGCTGACCTGGTTTAATCGGTATACCTGCAAGAAAACTGTTACAGTAATCTAGGTGCGAGTTCACTAGTGCTCCAACTACCACTGCAGGATCGTCACGTGGGACAAATGGGAGTGCCTGCCGTAGTAAGTGTAATGAATAGAAACTTGCCTGCACCTTAGCACCTACCTGGCATTCACTGCTCAGAATCAACTGCTAAATACAGACAAGGGTTTTTATCTTGGACGCAAAGGTCAGTTGCAAGCCCAGAAAACAAGGTGCCTGAGGGCCTCTATCATTGTCAAGAAGATGTTTGGGCCCACATAGTGCCAGTCTTACATGGATTGAATTGGAGCCAATTACAGGACATCCATTTACTGACTTCGTCCAAGCACTGTCTGACCCTAGAGAATCAATCCTCCTGATTCCTCAGAATGTCCATCAACGGGCGAAGATACCGGTTAAATAACAGTGGAGACAGGTAAGACCACTCTGCAATTCTGAGATAGGGTGTCCTTAATAAACAAACCCCCTGGATCTCACTTGTTGCTGCCAATCTGTAAAGGATTCAAACCATTTAATAGCTTGTTCTGATTCATTGCCCATTATTTTGAGGTGGCTGAGTAGGATACAGTGAGCCACCGTATGAAAAGCCGCAGATAGGTCCAACATAATTAGCAATGATAATTCTCCTTTATCTGCAACTTGCAGGCGGTCGTCCCAGACAGCCAATAAAGCTGTCTCAGTACCAAATTTCCGGGCCGGAAACCTGATTGGAGGGGCAGGGGGTTTGCGCGGGGGGGGGAGGGTATAATAAGGACTTGTTCTCCTGAAGTTAATTTACAACTACCTTCTCTAGTATCTTACCATGCCACGGAGGTCCGGCCCCTGGACGATAGTTCGGCAGGTTGTCTGGGACTACATTTTATTTTTCAACTCCAAGTGTACTAGACCAGAAGATAATACGTTATTTACAAACTGTGTCATGAACAGTGTCATCTCCGGTGCCAGGTGTTTTGCAACGCATGCCGGCAACGGAAGAAGTAGATAGTCAGTGGGCTCAAGTCTTTCTAGCAGGGGCTGAATAGTGTCCTCCGATGATGGTTTAAATTCGAAAGAAAGGCACACGAAGGAGGGTTCCCAAACCCACCACCATGAGGGGTTCCACGAGGGACTAATCAATGTCTACCATAGTCTTGTCTAAGTTCAATTTATTTCTGAAAATATATTAAATGTATTTGCCTGTCTCACAGGAGGTTCCGTGAAGGATGGAGCACAATTCGGATAGCAGAAATTAGAGATAATTGCGTAGAGTTCTCTTGACTGATTTGTTGCACCGTCAGTTTTCTTGTGTAAAAATTGTGGCTTTAGAAATTACTACTTTCAAGGCCAATTTGACCTGGGTAGCGTAGCTGGTAGTTCTGTGCTTCCTCCACTTCCGCTCTGTTGCTCGAAGAGGTTTTCGTAGGGAGACTATGTTCTGAGAGAAGCAAGTTCTTTTTTCTTTTTTTAAGCGGTGCCACTTTGGGGCATATGCCACCCATGATGTCCATGCCCTAGGCAAAAATAGGTCAGGATTTAATGAAGTATCAATCAGTGGCCAGCGCACTTCTAACATCCGGTCTAGAGATTTTGTCCAGTTCATTGGCCTTAAGGGAATCGAAGTATCAGGGTGCCACTAAGGGGGAAATATGCAGGCAAAAAGACAAAACAAAAAAAAAAAACATGAAATGGGAAGTGTTTTGATCTAATTCTCTCAGCAGGAGTACGTCAAGACAATGCCCCTGAATATGAGAGGGGGGCACTTCAAGTGGTTTAAAGTTGTGATTTTCCAAAATATACCAGAGCTCCTTGGAGTCTGGTACAGAGCAACCGTTGAGCCAAATATTAAAATTGCCACAGCACTGTAGCACCTTGTGCTTACTACCTGTCAATGTGAGGAACACATGTAAATGTTCCAGGAAGGCCTTGGCTGCTCCTGGAGGTCTGTATCCAAACTGTATTTTTATGGAACAAGTGGGCGACATCCAAAACGTCAGGTGACCAATTTGGGGTAAAGTCATCCCAAGTTAAAGGCTCCATATGAGAAGTGTTCAGAAAAGATCTGAAAACGATGGCTACACCCCCACCTCTCTTTATAGTGCGATCAATCGACTGGAGAAGACAACCCTCTGGTACTAGACAATGGAATAAAGCCAGAGAAGCATCAGTGAACAATGTTGCGGTAATAAAAAAATATGTCAAGCTAATTTTCCTCAATAAAATCATGGATTTCATTTGTATGAGCGAATGCCGACCTAACATTTAGCTGGGCAGCTTTAAGTGCAGGAATTGATGAACGAGATTGTTCACAAAAATTATTACAATCATGGTTTACTAATCCTAATTCACAGATTTCATGTAAGGTGCAGAGCGAAACGTGGCCCAAGGTGAGTTAAGTACTAAAAGAGAAAGGCCATCATAGTGAAATGAAGACATAGCCAAATTTACACAAAATGACTAACGAATGGCTAATTGAACATCGCTCACCCCAATCCAGTCCTGGTGCACCACCATCGATCTCTGCCTCAACGCTTGTAAAACTAAGATCCTTCCTATTGGAAACCCTGCTCACTCTTTCTTCCCTTCACTCTGGCATTCCTCCATGGGCTCTCCCCCTGCGTTGTGTATCTTATTATATCATTACAGTCACCATGTTTCTATTAAATAATGCCAGGAGACAACCTTCATGTCCCAACTCCTTTTATTCCACATCTTAACTGACCTCTGTCCATTCCAGTACTTCCCAAGTTCTACTCACAATATATTCCACATTCTACTCAGACACAACACCTCCCCCTGGCTTATCATAGACGTTCACTCCCTCCAGTGGGCTGACAGGATCACCTCTACATTTGCTCAATAAGACGTAAGGGCTTTCGTATAGACCTTTGTGGGCGACCACTGCCATGCAAACAAGGTGGTAAATGTCCAGAATCTTTAAGGGACAGGAGACCAACAGGTTCTTCAATTCTCCTTTCCACATACAGCTCTCTATTTGGATCATCGTGTGACACGAGACCAACAGGCTCTTCATTTCTCCCTTCCTCAGATGTTTCTCCTTCCAATTCATCCGAAAACAATGCATTGAAAAGTGAAGTAGAAGTATCCCTTGTTACTACGCCATCACTCTTCACAACATTTACTATGGGCCTTTTGAAAACCCGGACCATGACCATGAATGACTCTGAATCATGTCTGGATCCCATCTTCCTTTGTTGTTTCTGCCTGCACAATCCAGATTCACTTTCACTCACTGGCACCTGAGTTCCTTCCATTCTTCTCTTGCGAGTTATCCAATCTACATCGAACTGCAACTTTCTTCCTTCCGTATCCAAATCCATGTCCCCCCACCATTTTCAAAATGCTTTGTAGCTGGATCTTCTCTTTGGTTTGTTCCTATTGCTTTGACAAATCCCAGCTGGGTGTGATGCATTTCCACAGATCTACTAGCACTGGTTTGTATATTCCCTCTTTACCAGTATGATCTCGCCTTAGGAAATCTCACTGTGCCACACATCCTCTTCGGTAGCACCCACGCCCTAGGCCTCCAAGTTGTCAGTGATGAGACTCCCACCTTGCACACGACCCAAAAGTAATTTTTCTGTCCACATCTCACACATAATCCGACCAACAGCTGGACATCTACCTCTGTGTGGGAAATCCAATCAACATCTATAACATTTCCGGTCTTGTCAGTTCGTCCCTTTACATGCATTTTGCCAGGTGAGCAGATTTGAACCTCGGAATTGAATCTGTCTGTGACCAGTGACAGTATTTCACCCATTTTTGTTTTCCACATTAGCCACTTGCTTTTCAGTTCTTTCATAGACCCGTGGAAACTCCAGGACTTCGTTTAACGGGAGAGGTACTCTCAGAAGATGCCTCCAACGTTGTGATGACGTACAACCTTCAATTATTCTCAGCCTAATAGGCTCATCACCATTAAAGCTTGCAAATTCACAATACATTGCCTTTCCCTTTAACCATAATACAAATTGGTCAATTGTTTCATGTGGACTCTGTGTGCACTGGCTAAAGGCATACCGTTCATAGTCCCGATTGGGAGGGACCACCAGATGTTCATTGATAGCAGAAATGAATTGTTGATACGTTGCTCTTTCCTGAGCCGGAATGCTCATCACCACATTTTTCACTTCCTTGCCTACTAAATTAAAGAATATGTCTGTTTTGTTTGAGGCATTCTGGTTTCCTGCTGCTCTCAAAAAGCCCTCGATTTCCTCCATCCATTCCTGCCACCGTTGCCCTTGATCTTCATGTGGCTCAAGTACGAATGGGTCAGGACAATGCAATCCACCGGAAACACATTTTCCTGGGCTGTTCTTGTATCCCCACTTATGTTATTCAACAACATGGTTACTGACGGTCATTTCACTCTTTTCCTTTATCAGCAGCTACCTACTCATGCACACTGCCGTTGCCCTTGTTCCTCGATTGTACAAGGTTATTTCCCTTGTTGTTCAATAAGTTATCTCATCTGTGCAGTTTCTATTTGCCCAAAACTATTTTGTTGCTTTTGCACTGGGATAACCACTGACTTCTTTCCACCCTGTGTTACCGTGCAGGTTGCTGTGTGTATCTGGGAATAGATGCAATTGGTAGGTAGTCTTTTCTCACTTTGGCCTCTATGTGGAAATAGTTTATCAGCTGCCTTGTATTGAAATATTTCCCCGTTATCGGCTGTGCTGTGCTACAGGTGTAGCAAATGCTTGTGTTAACAATACATACGTTCAGTATCGTATTTCATTTGTTTTAATAGTTGCTCCTCTATTACGTACTGACAGTATTCAGGCTTCTCTTTGCCTCCGACCGATCATTACTTGTATTACATGAGTTATCTGTGGGAATTCTCTTCGACTTTGTGCCTTTGATTATTTCGTTTCGTTAGGCTTGCAAATTCAAAGCGCATTGTTATGTAAATAAAAAAATGCCACCGTGATGTGTTCTTTCAATCACTTACTTTCGTTTCATCTCCGTCATGTTGCACTGTATTGCTATGACACTTCCAGTTATTTGCTTCGAGCCAATCTTTTGCATTCATCTGTCTTTGTAATGGCTCAGCATTGGTAGTTTTGTTACCTCCGAAGTGTTGACAGTTTGCCCGTGGGTTTTGGAGACGAATACTTCTTTAGGATGGCAGAGATCTCCCTTATTATTTGCTAATCTGAGCACTCTTGCCACCGTATGCGCATGGCCTTTATGTCATCTCATTAGTTCCTTCTTCCAATATTCACTTGAAACCCTTGCTTTTACACTGTGTTGCTCTGGCAATATTTATACTGCCATGTTATCAGCGATCAATGCAAAGTAAAGTGGCCCTACTTATTTGATGTTGTTAAACTCTTCCTTTTAACTTTAATGTCTGTTCAGATGATTTTATTCCTTATTATTTCGGGTCCACATTCTCAATATTTACTGTTTGTTTTGTTTCACCAGTGCTGTTCATTCGTTTTTATTATTTTTCTTAGTTCACATCAGGAAAACATATTTATTTGTATATCTGCATTAGTGTATAAGTGCTATTTTAAATGTGTGCACTAGATGCCTTATTTTTGCTTACAAAGTCCAGCAGGTGGCACCAGTGCTCCATGTAGCTTCCAAGAAACACGCGTTCCGTGCGCCAATGTAAGGAAAATGAATTCAATCTGCTTTTCCACTCAACTGCGTTAATTATTAGTTATTGTTATTGTTATTTTGCACTTATATAGCGCCTTATATACCATTGGTATGGTCTGAAGGCGCTGGTAGGTTGAACGCCCTTGGGAACCGAAGTTCAGATCAGTAGAGAGAGTAGGGAGAGTCAAAAGGTGCGTGTGTGCACCGGATATGTGTGCAGCTCGTGCGGTACACAAAGTAATAGCTGATTCTTATTGGTAGGTGTGGTGGTTGAGAGATCAGGAGAATGTGTTCGTTCTGGCAGGATTTATCCGGAACGGATGTGGCTGCGTTAGGCCTGAGGAGAACGCCTGGCTGGGGGTGTGAGACCAGCAGTGTTTACATAGAATGATGTGGAGTAAGCGGTGGATGTTCGTATGGGAACAGTTATACCGAATGGTGTCATAGTATCTCTGTGTTCTAGTTGAGTGGTGATGTAAAGGAGAGAGTAAGCGTGGGGTGTGGTAAGAATGGTTATATGCTCTTTCAATGTGCAAACTTCTAAAATCACTTTCACAGAGAGGCTACCGGGCGAACTTCTAAGTATAATTTTCCATACAGAGGCTATTGGGAACGTTTCTAAATTCAGTTTATCAGCGAGGCTACTAGGCACACTTCTAAGTGTAACACTCGCGGAGGCTATTGGGTACACTTCTAAATGCAAATTTTCACAGAGCGTCTACTGGGCTACATTTCTAAGTTCAATTTTCCAGAGAGGTTATTGGGCAAACTTCTACTTGAGACTTTCCAGGGTGTCTATTGGATACACTTCTATAATCAACTTTCACGGATGCTATTGGTAGCACTTCTAAATGCAGCTTTCACAGTGTGGCTAATGGGCACACTTCTAGATGCAGCTTTCACAGAGGATATTGGGCCCATATCTAAATTCAATTTTCCACAGAGAGGCTACTGGGCGCACTATTAACTTCATTTTCCAGCGAGGCTATTGGGGATACTTCCAAATTCAGTTTTCCAGCGAGGCTATTAGGAACATTTCTAAATTCAATTTACCAGGGAGGCTATTGGGCACACCTCTAAATGTAACTCATTGCGGCTAATGGGTACACCTCTAAATTTCACAGAGGGGTTGTTGGGCACACTTCTGAGAGCAACTTTCACAGAGTGGTTATTGGGAACACTACTAAATTCACAGCGAGGTTATTGGGCACACTTCTAATGGAACTTTCCAGAGTGTCTATTGGGTTCATTTCTAAATGCGGCTTTCCAGAGTGTCTATTGGGCACACTACTGAATGCAATTTTCATAGAGTGGCTATTGGGCTCATTTCTAAATGCATCTTTCACAGAGGATCTTGGGCACACATCTAAATTCAATTTACCAGAGAGGCTATTGGGCACATTTCTAAGCTTGACGGAGAGGCTGTAGGGCACACTTTCTAAATGCAACTTTTACATGCTAACTTTCACAATTCCGCCAAGGAGTGGACATGCCAACTTTCACAGTTTTAGAGTGGACATGTTAACTTTCACAATTCCGTCTAGGAGTGGACATGCCAACTTTCACAGTTTTAGAGTGGACATGCTAACTTTCACAATTCCGTCTAGGAGTGGACATGCCAACTTTCACAGTTTTAGAGTGGACATGCTAACTTTCATAATTCCGTCTAGGAGTGGACATGCTAACTATCACAGTTCTAGAGTGGACATGCTAACTTTCACAACTCCGTTTAGGAGTGGACATGCTAACTTTCACAATTCCGTCTAGGAGTGGACATGCCAACTTTCACAGTTTTAGAGCGGACATGCTAACTTTCATAATTCCGTCTAGGAGTGGACATGCTAACTATCACAGTTCTAGAGTGGACATGCTAACTTTCACAACTCCGTTTAGGAGTGGACATGCTAACTTTCACAATTCCGTCTAGGAGTGGACATGCCAACTTTCACAGTTTTAGAGTGGACATGCTAACTTTCATAATTCCGTCTAGGAGTGGACATGCTAACTATCACAGTTCTAGAGTGGACATGCTAACTTTCACAACTCCGTTTAGGAGTGGACATGCTAACTTTCACAATTCCGTCTAGGAGTGGACATGCCAACTTTCACAGTTTTAGAGCGGACATGCTAACTTTCATAATTCCGTCTAGGAGTGGACATGCTAACTATCACAGTTCTAGAGTGGACATGCTAAATTTCACAACTCCGTCTAGGAGTGGACATGCCAACTTTCACAGTTTTAGAGTGGACATGCTAACTTTCATAATTCCGTCTAGGAGTGGACATGGTAACTTTCACAGTTCTAGAGTGGACATGCTAACTTTCACAACTCCGTTTAGGAGTGGACATGCTAACTTTCACAATTCCGTCTATGAGTGGACATGCTAACTTTCACAGTTCTAGAGTGGACATGTTAACTTTCATAATTCCGTCTAGGAGTGGACATGCTAACTTTCACAGTTCTAGAGTGGACATGCTAACTTTCACAACTCCATCTAGGAGTGGACATGCCAACTTTCACAATTCCGTCTAGGAGTGGACATGCTGACTTTCACATGCTAACTTTCACAAATTCCGTCTAGGAGTGGACATGCTAACTTGCACAGTTCTAGAGTGGACATGCTAACTTTCACAATTCCGTCTAGGAGTGGACATGCCAACTTTCACAAATCCGTCTGGGAGTGGACATGCTAACTTTCACAATTCCGTCTAGGAGTGGACATGCCAACTTTCACAATTCCGTCTAGAAGTGGACATGCCAACTTTCACAACTCCGTTTAGGAGTGGACATGCTAACTTTCACAATTCCGTCTAGGAGTGGACATGCCAACTTTCACAATTCCGTCTAGGAGTGGACATGCCAACTTTCACAATTCCGTCTAGAAGTGGACATGCTAACTTTCACAGTTCTAGAGTGGACATGTTAACTTTCATAATTCCGTCTAGGAGTGGACATGCTAACTTTCACAGTTCTAGAGTGGACATGCTAACTTTCACAATTCCATCTAGGAGTGGACATGCCAACTTTCACAATTCCGTCTAGGAGTGGACATGCTAACTTTCACAGTTCTAGAGTGGACATGCTAACTTTCACAAATTCCGTCTAGGAGTGGACATGCTAACTTGCACAGTTCTAGAGTGGACATGCTAACTTTCACAATTCCGTCTAGGAGTGGACATGCTAACTATCACAATTCCGTCTAGGAGTGGACATGCCAACTTTCACAATTCCGTCTAGGAGTGGACATGCCAACTTTCACAAATCCGTCTAGGAGTGGACATGCTAACTTTCACAATTCCGTCTAGGAGTGGACATGCTAACTTTCACAATTCCGTCTAGGAGTGGACATGCCAACTTTCACAATTCCATCTAGGAGTGGACATGCCAACTTTCACAATTCCGTCTAGAAGTGGACATGCCAACTTTCACAATTCCGTCTAGGAGTGGACATGCTAACTTTCACAATTCCAACTAGGAGTGGACATGCCAACTTTCACAGTTCTAGAGTGGACATGCTAACTTTCACAGTTCTAGAGTGGACATGCTAACTTTCACAAATTCCGTCTAGGAGTGGACATGCTAACTTTCACAATTCCGTCTAGAAGTGGACATGCTAACTTTCATAATTCCGTCTAGAAGTGGACATGCCAACTTTCACAATTCCGTCTAGGAGTGGACATGCTAACTTTCACAATTCCAACTAGGAGTGGACATGCCAACTTTCACAGTTCTAGAGTGGACATGCTAACTTTCACAGTTCTAGAGTGGACATGCTAACTTTCACAAATTCCGTCTAGGAGTGGACATGCTAACTTTCACAATTCCGTCTAGAAGTGGACATGCCAACTTTCACAATTCCGTCTAGGAGTGGACATGCTAACTTTCACAATTCCAACTAGGAGTGGACATGCCAACTTTCACAGTTCTAGAGTGGACATGCTAACTTTCACAGTTCTAGAGTGGACATGCTAACTTTCACAAATTCCGTCTAGGAGTGGACATGCTAACTTGCACAGTTCCGTCTAGGAGTGGACATGCTAACTTTCACAATTCTGTCTAGGAGTGGACATGCTAACATTATGGCAATCTATGTTATTTGGTGGTAAGATAGAGTGGCGTGGGCTTTCTGGAGTGGAGTGATTGCTCTACTCCCCTACCCATTCCACACTCACGGTTTTGGTGGTGTCTGTTGGTTGCTGGCTTCCTTGGCGTCCCCTGCGGACACCTGCTGACACTTCCTGGAGCCGCCTCTGTTGGAGCCGCCCTTAGCCGCTGGGGCTGCCGGGCAGAGGGCTGCCCTGGGAGGACCAGTGATGAAGGGTTCACGGGCCAATCAGAGCGGGGATGGGCGGGTTGGGAGGCGGGAGGGGAGCGGGAATCCGGAAGAGGGTGCGGGGTGGGAGAGGGATGCGCTGGGGGTCTGGGGGCCTAGTTGCCACCAATAGAGGTGTGCAGGGCCCGGATGGGCTTTCTTACCTCGCGTCGGCTGCCTGCAGTGAATGCAGGGGCCGGCGCGAGGAGGGTCGCTAGACCCTTTGGGCCAGGGCTCACGGCCCAATCAGAGCGGGGATGGGCGGGTTGGGAGGCGGGAGGGGAGCGGGAATCCGGAAGAGGGTGCGGGGTGGGAGAGGGATGCGCTGGGGGTCTGGGGGCCTAGTTGCCACCAATAGAGGTGTGCAGGGCCCGGATGGGCTTTCTTACCTCGCGTCGGCTGCCTGCAGTGAATGCAGGGGCCGGCGCGAGGAGGGTCGCTAGACCCTTTGGGCCAGGGCTCACGGCCCAATCAGAGCGGGGATGGGCGGGTTGGGAGGCGGGAGGGGAGCGGGAATCCGGAAGAGGGTGCGGGGTGGGAGAGGGATGCGCTGGGGGTCTGGGGGCCAAGTTGCCACCAATAGAGGTGTGCAGGGCCCGGATGGGCTTTCTTACCTCGCGTCGGCTGCCTGCAGTGAATGCAGGGGCCGGCGCGAGGAGGGTCGCTAGACCCTTTGGGCCAGGGCTCACGGCCCAATCAGAGCGGGGATGGGCGGGTTGGGAGGCGGGAGGGGAGCGGGAATCCGGAAGAGGGTGCGGGGTGGGAGAGGGATGCGCTGGGGGTCTGGGGGCCTAGTTGCCACCAATAGAGGTGTGCAGGGCCCGGATGGGCTTTCTTACCTCGCGTCGGCTGCCTGCAGTGAATGCAGGGGCCGGCGCGAGGAGGGTCGCTAGACCCTTTGGGCCAGGGCTCACGGCCCAATCAGAGCGGGGATGGGCGGGTTGGGAGGCGGGAGGGGAGCGGGAATCCGGAAGAGGGTGCGGGGTGGGAGAGGGATGCGCTGGGGGTCTGGGGGCCTAGTTGCCACCAATAGAGGTGTGCAGGGCCCGGATGGGCTTTCTTACCTCGCGTCGGCTGCCTGCAGTGAATGCAGGGGCCGGCGCGAGGAGGGTCGCTAGACCCTTTGGGCCAGGGCTCACAGGCCCAATCAGAGCGGGGATGGGCGGGTTGGGAGGCGGGAGGGGAGCGGGAATCCGGAAGAGGGTGCGGGGTGGGAGAGGGATGCGCTGGGGGTCTGGGGGCCTAGTTGCCACCAATAGAGGTGTGCAGGGCCCGGATGGGCTTTCTTACCTCGCGTCGGCTGCCTGCAGTGACATTTGCTTTAACTCTGTAAACGTATCGGGGCTCGCTTTCATTTGCATGTATTACTTTGTTTGTCTCCGATGTGTTGCTATGACAACATTCCGGTTTCTTTCACGCAAAACAGGCAAAACAAGTATGGCTGCATGTTTTCTATGTTATTAGATCCTTTCTTTTACATTTCCAGACTACACAGTGCCTTCATTACCTTCATTATCTGGAGTGCTGTGCCTCGCGCATTGTAAGTTCCACTTCAAAAAATGCTTTCTTTGTCAGCGTTCCACTTTACATTTTTAGCCTTTGTATATGCCCTATATTTTGTCACTCAAGCTTCGAAGTTCCGATTGTAAAATAAAATAAGTAACTGCACTGGGCAGGCTTACCATCACCACAAATATTTCCTCCTCCTCCGCAGTCTTCCCATTTGTGCTATATTTCCACTCCAAAATCTTTCCTGCTTGCCTTTCAACTCCGTCCTCGGATAATTTATCTGTTTCTTTGACTTATTTGCCTTCTTCTGCTTCCATATTTCGGTTTATCTTGTCTTTATGCTATTTGGCTCCTCACCAGTCATTTTCTTCCGGTCACCTCCACAGACAGTCTGTGTCTCAATCGCCTATTCTTTCCTGGTTAACAGCATGAGTCAGTCACTACCTCGTCGCCAAATGTTGTGTATCTTATATCATTACAGTCACCATGTTTCTATTAAATAATGCCAGGTGACAACCTTCATGTCTCAACTCCTTTTATTCCACATCTTAACTGACCTCTGTCCATTCCAGTACTTCCCAAGTTCTACTCATAATATATTCCACATTCTATTCAGACACAACACCCTGCTCCTTCTGAAGCCAGAAACCTTGGAGTCATCTGTGACTCTTCTCTCTCCTTCCTCCCCCACACTCCGGACACTGCCAAGAAGTCCCACTTTCCGCCTTTCCTTTTCAAAGGAATTCTCCCTTTTTCACTTTCCCCCAGATGCTCAATGTTACCAGAGCCCTGGTTCTCTCTAGGCTTTGCTATTGGAATAGCCTCCTCCTGGATCTACCTTCTTTAACTCTGCAACCCCTTCAGCTAATCCAGAATAGAGCAGCAAGGCTTATCCTTGGCCTTAAGCCCAGGAACCACATCTCTCCTGCCCAAAAAAAGTCTTCACTGGTTGCTGTACGGATTAAATTCAAATCTTTCTGCATCATCCACAAGGCCGTCCGGGGCCGGGGACCACACTATCTTCAACTTTATCTTACAAAATACTCTGCCTCTAGACCTCTACGTTCCTCTGGCACCAACTCTGTGTGTAAAGTGTTTTGCTAAACAGAGGGCAGGCCGTCAATCGATTTCCTCAGCTGGCGTCCTCCTATGGAACAGCCTTCCCCTCCCTCTGCGCCTTAAGCAGGACTCTCTTAAATTCCGGAAGCTCCTCAAGACTTTTGTTGTAGTGGAACTTTGGACTGTTAACTTGCATCCAAGTTTCCACATTCTAGGAGTTGTTGGTTATGGGGAAGAGCTGCAGGGTGCTGGGGTCTGTCTCTCATAAAGATCATGATTGACCCCCACTACGTGCTTACATGAATCTTTACAACTTTCCTCTTTACCTCCTCCATCCCATCTTCTCTCTGCTAATCTCACAGTTGCTGCGATTGGCGTCCTGTGCCCTTATGCATCCTTGGGGTACCAGACCTCCCCCACCCAATCGCCCCAACTTCCATCTACCCTCAGCACTTGTGTTGGCACACTCTCTGCCCTGGAGGCTCACACTTACACTCAACGTGGCTCCAGGCTGTGTAGCAATCACCATACCATGCACTTCCTCTGTTGCTCACCCACAAGCACCTACCCCCTGTGCCCTCTGCACTTGCACGTTGTGAACACTCACAAAGCATAGCAGGTCTGTCGCTTTCCCCTCCACTGTTTAATATGTTTTGTGCATTTTGAATGTGTTTCACTCCCTCGTTCCCTCCCTTTGCCCTGTGGGCGCTTTGAAACCATATGTACTTGCTGTATAAGCGCCTGACAAGCAAACAATAAATAAATTAGCAAGATCAAGAACTGGTTGGACAGCATCTCTCACCGACCGCCGCACCTACCGCAAATGGGCCTAAAAGGGTGATGAGCGTACGTGGCAAGTACCAGGGGGAATTAGAGTTCTGAGGCTCCAAGTGCTAAGTAAAATGCACGCAAGTAAGCTCAGAACCTCAACAATATTAAAATGGTAAAGCATTAAAACATATTTTTAAAAAATCAATAAGTAAAGAACTGGGCATACATTCTAAATACACAATTCCATTCACAGTAATGCGTACCTGAAAATTACAATGGGCCTCATCACGACTTGGGCGTTACCGCCAGCGGTATTACCGCTGGCGGTATTAGCCATACCGCCGAACTCCCCGGCGCTAATAGCGCCGGATCACGAGTTCGGCGGTAATGTTAATCCCCAGTCCCCATTGAGCTCCTTCGGGAATGCCCCATTCTCCATTGGGCTCAATGGGGAATTTTCGCGCTCTTACCGCCGGTGGATTTACCGCCGCTGGTAATAGCGTGAATTTTCAGCGGATTTCCCCCCAGCTCAGACCTGGGGCGAAATCCACCGAAGCCCTTATTTGGCGGACCCTTAAATCCGGCGGTAATAGCGCTACCGCCGGATTTAAGGGTTACCGCCGAGGTCGTGATGAGGCCCAATGTCAGTTAAAATAATCAGGCTGAATGACCCTAAATAGCTACCTGCATCACATAAAGCATTAACTCCCCGAACCCACTAACACCCGTGAGACTTTGCCCTCTTATCCCTTTCTTGGGAGTCATTGGAATTTGGTTTTAGAATCATGTCACATCTTGCAGTCCCAGAGGATAATATGCACCATCCAAAGGGCCGGCTTCAGAAAACAAAGCTCCCTGTGCCTACAATACCCAGGACCCCGACTCCATGTCTGGGAGTCATCTTGAGCAAACCGATTGGCTCCTAGATGGTCATCTGACACATTTCCTGCCTTCCTTGTTTATCAAGTCTCCCCTGAGCGGCCAGCCTGGGCATTTGACGCCAAGGGCCAAAAGCAGAAAAGAGCAACCCCCCTTTTAGAGCCTGTTGGGTATGGAAAGAGTCTAGGATCGGAGCGGTTACTCCTGCAAGGACATTGCGGCGCTCTCCTTTTGCTGGACTGCTTTCTCACAAAAGCCAGCCTTCAACCCACTGACTGCATTCACCGCAGAGCTATTTCTTTTTATTTGAAAAAAACTGCAGTTTTAACTTAACGTAAACACTTTTGTTTCAACTTCCTCTAATACATTAGATATTATTTCATCAGTCCTAAAGCAGAAAAAAAACACATATCACTGGAACAGAAATTTCACACAAACCAATTGAGACAGATTAAATGACAGCATCATGTGTTAGTGCATCTGAATATCCTCTTGTTGTGCACTACTCAAGGGACGGGTTTTAAGAGCGCATTCAGGTAATTCACGATTGTGCAGGCATGTTTTACGTTGTTACCAGAGGAAATTTTGCGCCACCAGTCAGCCATGTCATCGTTAATAAGAGCAAAGTGTCCAAGATGTATGGAGCGTTGAAACAAGGAACATGCCCAACAGTCTTCTGGTTCTTATGGCCCCATTCAAGTCCAACTCAGGACGTATACCTGTGTTATCCCAGCCAAACTTTCCCCTAATCCCCTTCATCTCCTTCTAGGGCTGCATCTCCTTCTAGGGATGCACTCTTCTTTCACTTGCCTATTTCTTCTACTCTCCATCATGTACCTTTACATGACTTCATTCCACCTTATACTCACTCTTCTCCCCTTTGCTCATAGCTTTCAGCTCCAATTCAGTCTAACTTTTGCCTCCCTCTTCTCCCTACCCCTCCTCTCACACTGCACCACACTCCTCAAACAAGATGCTCCCTTTCCCCCCCCCAAGACCACCACCCTCATCTATGCTGCTATTCAACTCCTCCTCCGACTCCTCCTCCTCCCCCAGCCCTCCAGAGAAGGTGCGTATTAGGCCTTTTTAAACACAGAAATCTTGTAAATACGGCCCTTTTAATTCTTCCTTGTGTACCACTTACACAGGCTATTTATGGAAGCACCCCCATAAATCATGGAGCTCACTGGTGACAGCCTGGTTAGCAGCAGCTTGCAAATCCACTCTTTACTTTAGTAATCAACAGTTCCTTGAAAGAAGCAAATGGTTTAACACTCTCCTCTGTTAATGATTCTATCAAGATAATACTTTGAGTAATGTAAAAAGGGAATTTGTGTTTTGTTCATCTGCCTTCGTTTTGTAGGGTACAGTGTTATTAAAGCATCTTTAATCATGAACATGCTTTTCACTTTGCTTTAGGACACAGGTAGTATTGCGTAAAATGAAAATGGTCTTAAACAAAGGCTGCATTTCTGCTTAATTGCCTTTAATAGAGGCAGCGCAGTTGCAGCAGCGGTGGTCGGTCAAAAAACCGAAAACAAAATATCGAATCACAAAAATATCAAATCCAAAATCTCGAAAAAAAAAAATCTCGAATTATTTATATGTATTTGTGGGTTCAGGTAAGTATAAAAAAAGGGTAAAATAAAAAAAAAAAAGAAAAAAGGGGTTTGGGGGGAACCCCCCCATTTCGAAATAAAAACGTATTAAAAAAAAAATTCGAGATTTTTGTTTTCGATATTTTGGATTCGAGATTTTTGTTTTCGATATTTTGTAATTCGGTTTTTTCACTATAAACCTGCAGCAGCATGGGCATTTCATACCTTGTTTTCTTTTCATCACAGAAGCACACCAAATTGCATAACTAGGCATTAGGTCTGAACTTTAACTCTCCTTCTGACCACCCACCGCAAGCAGGTATAACGTATACAGGTAGAATCAGTGCTGTATATGTTTTCAGTGGCACAGATTGTACCTGTACCTCTCAACAGGACTGCTATATATTCAGGCAAAGTAGCCTATTATATCAACAGAGCTGCTATACTGTACGCATGTCATCGCGCAATGCCAAATATTCACAGCAGGGCTGATTGCATCATGCCCACATTTCTTAGCAGGACTGCTATGTTTTGGGGACAGTACCTGAATTTCTTAACAGAGCTGCTAAAAAAGCACAAAGATGTTTTGACATTTTCTGCAGCGAGCTAAAGTGCAGAGCAAGATCAGTGTCTGAGCTCTTCCCACCAACCTCCAACAGTGTGAGAAGATGGCATTGCTGTCATATACTTCAATCCCTTCTACTCAGTCTTGCGCCTTTCAAAACCTCTGCTTCTCCCATGTCCGATTACAGAGTCCCACTGCCAAAAATCTAGCACATTTCAAAGCCTCATTATGAATCTCCTGACTAAAGTAGGATAGTCCAAACAGGCTTAGAACCTTTGACAAGACATTTTGTCAGGCAAGCACCACATGGAAATGCCAGTGCCCTAACCCTATGTGCCTTACAGTGTCCACAGCCTGTTGGGAAAGGCAGCTCATTGGGTCAATAACCATGCTGCAGAGATTATTGTGCAACCGGTTAGTTCAAATCATGTTAATAGGGGAGTTAATGAGCCTGCATCAGAGATACGCATTTAAGGTGCAAGTAACATTCAATTGTAACACAGCTGACTGAACTTTCGACTTATCAAAAGGACTACTAAACGTTCAGTGATTCAGAACACACATTTCATCTGGGATGCTCTACTTGTAATGGCTCCGAACACACACCTCATCAGGGCTGCTATACCTGCGATGGCTCAGAACACACAGCCCTTCAGAGCTGCTATACTTGTAGTGGCTCAGAACACACAAATCAACAGGGCTGCTATGCCTGTGATTGCTCAGAACAGACATCTCATTTGGGCTGCTATACTTGTAATGGCTCAGAAAACACATCTTATATGGGCTCTTGTACTTGTAATGGCATACAGTGTTGGGAAAGCATCTGCGTTCGAGCATGTGCTGCATCTGGTCAGACAAACCTCTAACTCTATAATTCCCAGCCTAATGTACAAAAGAAGGTTTACACACATCTAGAAGGAGCACCCAATAGTAAAGCTGCACTAGATATTTAAATAGAAAAGGCATTTTTAGCTGTTCGGATATTTATTGGTGCTATGATAAAAGAAACAGAAAAACGGGAGAGGAAGAGCAACTCTGATCCTACGCAACACAGAAGAAGAAAGGTGTGGCGGGGAGGGGGGGGCGAAGGCACAGAGAAAATACGAGACAATCCAAAACAGAAGTTAAAGCAACAGGAAAAGAGGGCAACAAAGAAAGCGAGAAGGGAAACAGAGTTAATAATAGGACAAACACACAATAGGAGTGAGGGATAGAAGCAGATCAAAAGAGACATTTGGAGACAGTAAAATAAAACAAAGATCAACAGCAGGTGGGGAGAGATGGAAATAGAAAAGCAAGACTGGGGAAGGGCAGGCCAATAACTTAAGAGACAATGCAAGAAAGGTAATAAAAAGGAGTAGTAACCACAACCGAGAAAATGAAAAACCAGATATAGCCAGAGTAATGACATGAGAGAGGAAGGGGAGTTATATCAACCAATACAGCGAGATATAGGAGGGAAAAAGCAACAATAGAATGCAGAGATGGCAGAGGCAGAGTGACAGAGAAACAGACGGCAAAATGTGGCATCGCAACACCCAAGGGTGAGAGCATCAGAAAGTGAGAGACAGGGGAAACAAAGTAGCAAAGGGAAGGAGAGGTGGAGCAAAACATGCAGTGGCTGTGAAGCAGGTAGTACCAGGCAACAACAATAAGCCCAAGAGGCAGAGAAGTGATGCTGGTAGAGTGAGGGACTTTATTTATGAATCACCCGATGTAACTAGCTGGCATCTGTAGTACCTCTTAACAGAGTGTGTGCCCAAGTATCATGAAGATGAAGCTGGGTAGTATGCATCTACAAGGTTCTTGTGTGGGGAAAATATTTTCCACAGGTGCAATACATTATTTATAACCACTTTGAAATACAGCTGTTTTGTCACTTAATTTTCAAACAAAATTTTAATTTTACGCACAAATTGGATAGTTGTCAGACACTTTTTACTCTCTTGCGAAGGAGGAAAAAATCATTTTTACTCTTGAAATTGGATTTGCTCTCCAATTCTCAAAATTGGGAGTAAAATACTCACTCCAAAATTCTATCTGGAGCACTGCCTCTCCCTGTTTTGGCTCTCCATCGACCCTGGTCCTCAACTCCTTCCCGGACCTAAACTTTCTACTTGAGTTACTGCCCACAGACATCCCCATTGTCACGAGGGGCACTACCTTTAATCCAAGCCATAGAGCTGCCCCCTGGAGCATACAATGGAGGGGCAAGAAGGTGCCTGCCTCCCTCTTCACTGCAGAACTGGTGCACGGGAGCGACGAGACAGGTTGCTACAGCACTGGAGGTGCTAGGATGAGTAGTGGCCCACCCTAAGGTTGGATGAAGAACCTCTGGTCCGTGGCCCCTGCACCTTAACTTCCCAGGTTCTGTCGGGGGCTCTGGAGAATTAATGGTGGGGAGAGGAATCCCTGGTACAGACTTGAAGTGGTGTGAAGACTAGTGTCATACCGTGGCTACGGGCAGCTGGCAGCTTTTCCTTCACCCCTTGACCTAGGCTAACCAGCTGTTTCATAGGATGGCACCGTACCCCGAGCAGGGCGTGGTGCGTCTAGGACTTGTAATGCACTGCAGTGATGTTCATGCCTTTCTGTATGCCTTGCAATGCCATGTTATGATCCGATCTATGCTATTTCACGTTTGTCTGTCCGCCAAGGTTGCTGACTGCTCTCTGCACCAACCTTCTCAAATACTACATTCCAGCAGAAAAAATGCATACCAACTAAGCCATCCACACAGAGCAATTGAACAGGCATCACAACAGACTACATCAAACAACAGAACGTTAACTTGCATATCCCTCCAGCCCTACCCGAGCCAATGCGTCCTTCTACCAAGGGCACACAAGGTTCCCATTTGGGCACAAAGGTTGAAGCCTTTGGCCCAGAACTCCCAGAACTGACCAACCCTAAAGTACAGCTCTGGGTAATTCCAGTCTACACTTTAATACAACAGCGAAGCTAGCGTGCATTTTTCCCACTCTCCCACGCCCCTACCTTTGATATCCGCAGGAGTGTCTGGGGGCCATGCAAATGGCAGTAGAGTGTGGTATAAATGCCCATAGCATAACTAGGAGACTTCGGACCTGGGTATTGGCGATAAGAGGGCAGATCCTTTGTTGTCAAGGTTGCCTGGGAGCAAGTGTGGGGGTGGCCCGAGAGGCTTCCTCTTCCTCAAGTGGGGTTAATCGGGTCTCGCATTAGGGACTTACCAAGAACCAGGAATAGTGGTATATCTGCTGGCTCCGGACCTTTCCCAGAGAACCCCAGGAGCAAGTAGAGTGTGGGGCGAGAGGACTGGGCGACAGTCAGCTAATACACTATGTATTAAGTGGCAACAAGACCCTGGTCTTGCCAGCGTGCAGGCTAAGCAGACAAAGGGTCCCAAGAGCAGAGACATCCTTTCCGTCATGCATGTCAAGACAAACCAAAGTCCAACAGGATGCACCGCCCACCAAGTTGGACTTGCTGCAGCACCCCACTGACATCAAAAAGAAAACCCAAGGCAGTGTGGCAGGGTTGGCTCAGAAGGAGGGGGACCTCAATAAGCAGGTGCAAGAGGCAGAGGAAAGGATGGGGGAGATGGACCTGTGAGCAAGGCTGTGCATGGTCAGAACTCGCCAACAGATTGGTAGCCTTAAAGCAGTAATGCACAGCATGCAGCCCGAGGACCAAATGCAGCCCTCCAGGACATTATTTATGGTCCTCCAAGTGTAGCCTGGCCTAAAGTCAGTACGTTACTAAGTCTGCCATGTCAAGTGGGTGAAAGATCTGTCGTACAGTCTGCCTTTGCATCACGGCGTGTAGTTTTACTTCCATTTAAAACAATTTCATTCCCAGAATACTAATAAATCAAAGTGGTAATGTCTACCTTGCTACACCTGTGGTCTGCCTTGCTACCTCTGAAAAAAGCAAAGAAAATCTATGTTTTGTTATTTTATTTTTTTTTAAATACAAACTCTTGGGCTGTGGCCCGCGCCATGTGGCTCGTTGTTTGTGGAGAGGCTGGCTTTCATGTTAGGCCTATTAAAAAAACAAGGGGTTCCTCAAGTGTAACAATTTGATCAGTGACCCTAAATAAGAACTAACAGGAATAACAAATAGTCTTTCTGGAATTCTATACAATAATTGCTAGACTCATTAAATGTTTATTTCACGCACACTTCAGGGGGTGAGTCACTGATTTAGTCTGTTAAACACCTCAAATTCATTAGTCTGTTGTTAAATACCTCAAATTCACAATGCAGCCAAAAACTATATGCGTTTTGCTTTTTGCAAGCTGCAGTTATAGCAGGTTTTTTTCTGCCGTTGTCTCTGTTCCGATCACCACAAGACATTACATCTCAGTGTCCTCGGTCACTTGACAAACTCCTTGTGCCTAAAAGCTTGTGTACATTGTAGAAATGTTTGACCATAGCACATCAATAGGCCCTTGATTTCATTGTGCCACAATTATTGCTTTGTTATAGCGTGTCTATCTTTCCTATCTCCATGGCATGCTGTTCAGGAGGTTTGTTTGCATTTGTATTTCTTTATTTGTATAGCGCGCCTGGCTCGAAGGCATCTGGGCACATATCTTGGGTTACAGGAGCAGTAATTAAAATACAGTTGCAGAGCATAAAATACATTGAGAAATACTTACAGGTAATTTACAAGTTGAACTTAGAAAATATCTATACAAGGCATAACATACAAAAAGAAAGGTACTTACAAATTATTCCAAATACAAATGATTACAGGTTGGAATTACAGTACATCTATACAAGAAGGGTCAGGTGAGGAAGCGATGAGGGGGCTAATGCAGAGTATTATTGATGTTGTGGTAGTGTAGACGGCATGTTTTGAGAGAAGAGCCATGATTTTGCTTTATTCTTTAAAGGCAGGGAAGGAAGGTTCTAGTTTGAGTGTAATGGGCAGCGAGTGCCAAAGTTTGGCAGAGAGAACAGGGAAGCCGACGCCTCCAGATTTCTGTAGTTTGAATCTTGATATCGAAAGGCAATGCAATTGAGCTGATCTTAAGGGTCGAGTAGAGGTGTGAGGAGAGATCCGGCACGCTAAGTAATAGGGTGCTTTGTTGGATAGGCATTTGTGTGTGAGGGCAAGGGATTTCAGCGAAACTCTATGTGCTACCGACAGCCAATGCAGCTTGCGTCGTCTGTCAGATATGTGATGGTTTCTGGGGATGTTCAAGGCGGCTCTAATGGCATTGTTTTGGGATACCTGAAGTTTGCAGAGGTTGCGCTGGCTAGTCCCAAGATATAGCGCGTTGCAATAGTGTAACTTGGCCATGATTAACGTTCTAGCAAGGATAATGTAGTTAGGTGTGGTAAGGAAAGGGCGGCAGGCTGTGATAAGCTTACATGTGTAAGCAGCGGCTGACGTCACAACATTGGTATGTCTCACAAGGGATAGAGAGGAGTCTAGGTAAATGCCTAACGTTTTGGTGACATTGGAAATCTTAATGATGTTACCATCAATGGTGAAGGATTTGAAAGAGTGGTCTGGTTTGCTAAGTCAGTTGGGGGAACCCAGAATGAGGATCTATGTCTTGTCGTCGTTGAGGCAGAGCTCGTGTTGGGCCATCCAAGTCTGGATGACCTGGTACACGTCATTTAGGACTTTGGTGTCCACAGTGTGATCACCCGTGAGGGGTAGGAGTATCTGGATGTTGTCCACGTAATTCTTGTACGTGACACCCAGATAGTCGAGAATATCAAATAGGGGTTTTGTGAACACATTGTCGAGCGTAAGTGAAACACAGGATCCTTGGTCGACCCCACATAAGACTGGGGATGGTTCGGCGGCGGCAGTGGGTGAAAAGACCCTCATGGATCTATTAGCCAGAAATGATCTGATCCAAATGGTGGTATTGTCTGAGAAGTGGGCAAACAGTTTGAGGTGTTGACACAAGATTTGATGGTTCACCAAGTCAAACACAGGTGATAGATCAAGAAGAAGCAACAGGGCGATCTTGCCATTGTCTTTCAAGACCTCAATTTACGTTTTGGAGGTCAATAAGGGCGGTTTCCATTCCGTGCTTGGGACAGACGCCAGATTGTCTAAGACCTAAGAGGTTGTTGCATTCTATATAATCCTGAATCTGTAGGTAGGCTGCACGATCGAGTATGTTCAAAAAGAATGGCACAGTTGTAATAGGCCTGTAGTTCGAGGGTAAGTTCGGGTGTAGTGTTTTTTTTTTTTAAAGGAGGGGGTTGACCCAAGCATCCTTAAGGTTATCGGGTACGATACCTGTGCTGAATGATGTATTAATTAGCGCTGTAATAAACGGGGCTAGTTTGTGGGCAGACTCCTTGATGATGGGTGCTGGCCATGCGTCTCCCTGGTATTCGACGGTTTGAGTTTATAAATGATATTTTCTACCTCAAGGACTGTTAGAGGAGAGAAGCTTAAAGGTTTGTGGGTGAGACCGGTGTGATTCGTTTTGATGGGTAAGGGGTTGACCTGGGGGTTGGACCGGAGACTGATTTTTTTGGCATTCATTTTAGTCTGCAGTGTTGAGATTTTATCCAAGAGTGCATTTTGGATGCTCGAGCACCATGTGCGGTCTTTGATACAAGAGTCAGGAGGAGATGAGGGAGTTTCAAGCTCTTTGAGAATCTTGAAGAGCACTTTAGTTTTGGATTCTGCTTGCACAATGCAATTATTGTTGGTGTCTTTTTTAGCCTAGAGGATTGCTTCTTTATAGTTAAGAGAAGCAATGATAAGGCTGTCCTTATTAGCCGCTGATGGATGACTTTTCCAGCAGGCTTCACTGGCTCTTTTTCTTTGAGTAATACCCTCAGCTGTGGAGTGAACCATGAGTTGAGGTGAGCACCTGGTTTGGCTTTCCTAAGTTTAACGGGAGCTATGGCGTCCAATGCTTTCAGAATGTTTTTGTTAAATGTATCAAGAAGGACTGAAGGGTCAGAGCAGGATAAGGCAGCTTTGTTCAAGGAGGGTATGATGAGAGGGAGGAGGTTGTCTTTTGTTATGCCTCATTTGTTTCGTGTGAGGGTTGGGGGTGCAATGTTTGGTTTTGCACGATGGTAGTTAGATAGAACGTTGAAGGTAATGATGTGGTGGTCTGACCAATGACAAGGTAAGTTGACAATTGCGTTGATGGTACAATTGAAGTCAGCCAGCCAGTCAAGGATTCTACCTTTATCGTGGGTGGGATTGGCAATGTGATGGTTGAAGCTTGCATCTGTGAGTGAGCTGGCAATGTCTGTGGCTATGTGATCATTGGGATCCCAGATTGAAGTCACCTAGTAGTAGGACTTGAGAAGTGGTCCGTTTTGTCGCCCAAAAAGGAAGTGATGTTGTCATCAAAGGAAGTGATAGGACCTGGGGGGCCTATAGATCAGGTGCAATGTGGCAGTTTGGTTGTCTGAAATAGGGAGTTTGACAGACAGGAGTTCTACTGATGGGAATTGCAAGGTGGGTATGGGTCTCAAGGCGATCTTTTTTTATGGATGAAGACGACGTCACCACCTTTCGATAGGTTGGAGTTATGGTCACATCTGATAATGGTGTAGTCATTAGGTATAGCAAGTGAGAGGAGGGGACCTGAAGCCGCACAGAGCCAGGTTTCCGTGATAGCAAGGATGTAAAGGTCTTGGGTGGTGATAAGATCATCAATATCAAGTTTGTGGGCCGTAAGGGGCCTTGCGTTGATGAGAGCACACTTAATAGCAATTTCTTTAGGTGAGTGTGTCGCGTTTTATTCAGGAAGGGTGAGGGATCTGGTGTGAAGATATGCAAATTAGTAGGGCTGGTGTTATGCGGCGAGATGCTAGGAGTATGTGTCATGCGATGAAGTAGTAGTTGCTTGACAAATACCCTCCTTGGTTCCCTCCTCCTTCTCCTCACCTGTACTCAGTTCTTCTGAGGAACTGTCTGTGTCTATGGCTCTCCTTTCTCTCCAAAGGTCCAGTCCTTTCCTGTTGAGTTTGGGACGAGCTCCACTGGAAGCCACCCTGCCCGCTGTCAAACAGCAAGGCAGAAGGGACCCTCAGGGAGTCCGCCCCCAATTCCAGGGAAAAGCGTGGCTGAAAAACCCTGGTGTGCTTGGATGTAGTAGCACTACGAATATCAAGGCTGAAGGCTTTCCGTTGATGTAGATGAGAGGACTTCAATTCCCAGAAGACACTGCTGGAGTCGAGCTAGCGTACGTAGCTCTGTTTGGAGGGAGACCGTAGCCGAGGAACGAGGAAGAGGTCTGCAGAAGGCTGCGGTGGGAAGGAGCATACAATCATAGATGTATGTACAACAGGTTAGGAAAGAGCACTAGAGTGGTAGAAGGATCAAGGACTACAAAGCGGGAGGAACAGAGGAGTGGAGGAATCACCATGAGAGATCAAAGGTACAAGCGGGAAGAAACTGGGGGAGTCAGAGAGGAGCACTAGCGTACAAAACCTGGCGAGGAAAGCAAGGTTGCAACGCATCGATTACCGCGTGTGACGCCTATATATATGCGTCATGACGGTAACGTGTCATGACGGTAACGTGCAGTACGTGGGAGACTAGACCGCTGGTGGAGGAACGGAATCAGCCCTTCCATCGGCTCCATAGTTTCCATGGAGCGCGCGTCATGACAGTATAACCCCTTCGCCAAGGCCGTCCTCCAGGCTTGCCCGGATGGTGTCTGTGGAATATGCGTAGGAGTCTGGCGGCATGTAGATTTTTGGCTGGTTACCAAGATCTTTCCGTCCAAGGGTATCCTTTCCACAGTACGAGGTATTGTAGGACTCCGTGTTTGTAACGTGAGTCTAAGATGCGTGAAACCTCATACTCTTTGGTGTCATCATCCACACTGGGTATATTTCTTCTGGAGGTTCTCAAAAAAGGATCAGGTTTATATTCCTTAAGAAGCGATGTATGGAACACTGGATGTATTCTTCAAAGAGAGTGCGGGAGGTTTAGCCGAAAGGCCACAGGATTGATCCGTTGTTTTATGGAAAACGGTCCAATATATCTCGGAGTGAATTTACCTGAGTGGACTCTCCGGGGAAGGTATTTAGTGGATAACCATACCTTGCTTCCTTTCTTCCAATCAGGATTAGGACTTCTGTTTTTGTCAGCCCATCTCTTGTAAGTCTGGCGACTGGCTAACAGTGTTTCTTGAGCAGACCTATGAGTTTGTTTCAGAGTGTCCAGTAGTAGGTCTATAGTAGGGACATTAGTGGGTTGAATAGTAGGAAATGGGATGTGTTTGGGTTCGTACCCATATGTACATTTGAAAGGACTCATTCCTATTGCAGTATGTTTGGTGTTGTTATACGAGAATTCTGCAACCGATAAGAGGTGATACCAGTTATCCTGAGTCTGGTTGCAGTAACATCTTAGGAACTGTTCAAGTGTCGCGTTGAGGCGTTCGGTCTGTCCGTTTGTTTCTGGGTGAAAGCCAGAAGACAACGCTCTCTGAATCTGCAACTGTTTACACAAGGTTGTCCAAAACTTGGAGGTGAACTGGGTTCCTCTATCGGACACAATTGAGGAAGGTAGACCATGGAGACGGACTATCTCCTTTAAGAACACGTCTGCGGTGGTAGTGGCAGAAGGAGTGCCTTTAAGAGGAATGAAATGAGCCAGCTTACTGAAGGAGTCGACCACTACCATGATGGCAGAGCATCCTCCCGATCTGGGTAACTCAACGATAAAATCCATAGATATATGTTGCCAAGGTCCAGCAGGTGGTTCGTCTTGTTGTAGCAGCCCCAATGGTTTGGCCGAACTGTGTTTGCTTTGAGCACAGACTGGACAGGAAGAGACGTACTCCACAACATCCTTATTCATCTTTGGCCACCAGAAATTCCTCTTCAATAGTTCCAGTGTAGCAGTACGGCCCTTGTGACCAGCCATGGGCAGATCATGGCACCACGAAAGAGCTTGGTTCTGGAGTACTTGGGTAGGTAGGTAAAGCAAGTCATCTTTAAACAGGTATTCTCCTTTGTAGGATAGAGAGGAGTCTCTGGGAAGAGAGGTGGTTTTCTGGGCTTGCAGAACCTGTTGTAAATATTTATTTACTGTTCCTATGAATCTCTTCCCATTGAGCAGCCATTCCTGTTCGGGGTGATTCCCTGATCCTTCTTGATGGCTGCGGGAGAGTGCATCAGCTAAGTGATTGTCTTTACCCGGTAGGTATGTGAGTATGAAATCAAATTGGGAGAAGTAATAAGCCCAACGAGCATGACGAGAGTTCTTGCATTCCATCTGTTGGAGAATACTTAGGTTCCTGTGGTCTGTTCGTACCTGAAACGGGTATTTCGCTCCTTGCAACAAATGGCGCCATTCCTCACAAGCCTGTTTAATTGCTAACAGTTCCTTTTCAATCACCGAATAGTTTCTTTCACTGGAGGTGAGTGTTCTGGAATAATAGGCAATGGGATGTTCGAGTTGATCCTCCTTCTTTTGTAGCAGAGCTGCTCCAATAGCGCCTTGGGAGGCGTCAGCTTCTACGATAAAGGGTTGAGACTGATCAGGCTGCCTGAGGATAGGTGCGGAGGTAAATGCTTGTTTGAGCTGATGAAAAGCGTAATCTGCTTCTGGCGTCCAACGGAACTTCACCCCTTTCTTTAGCAAAGCTGTGATAGGTAGGACTATGTTGGAGAAGCCTGTGATGAATTTTCGATAGAAATTTGTCAGCCCCAAGAACCTCTGGATGTCCTTGACTGAGTTGGGAACAGGCCAATCGTTAATAGATGTAGTCTTGTTAGGGTCCATCTCAATGCAGTTTTCTGACAGAATAAAGCCCAGATATGAAACTGTAGAAACCTCAAAAAGACATTTCTCTGGCTTGACCAATAGGTGGTGGTCTCGAAGTCTCTTGAGCACTTCTCTTACGTGTAGACGATGTTGTTCAAAAGTGTGAGAGTAAACTAAGATGTCATCCAAGTAAACTACAGTGGACTTGAACAGAAGATCACAGAAGACCTTGTCCATAAATCTTTGGAACTGGGCTGGCGCGTTAACCAAACCAAAGGGCATTACCTTGTACTCGAAATGACCTAATGGAGTACGAAAGGCGGTCTTCCATTCGTCCCCTTGTTTGATTCGTAGGAGATGCTAAGCCCCTCTGAGGTCTAGTTTGGTGAACCATTTTGCCCCTTGTACTGCTTCCATGATCTCCTTTATCAGAGGCATGGGGTATCGATCTCGGATGGTTTGACTATTCAGGCCCCTGAAGTCAATACAAGGTCTGAGTTCCTTGGTTCCCCTCTTTGGTATAAAGAACAGAGAAGCTCCAGCCGAGGAAGTAGATTCTTGTATTAAGCCATTCTGTAAATTGCTGGCTAGGTAGTCTCTTAATGCTTCCTTCTCCGGGAGGGATAAGGGATACATTCTCCCAAATGGAACCACCGCATTAGGTATAAGGTCGATCTTACAATCCTCGGCTCGATGTGGAGGAAGAGGTCTGGGAAGAGTGTCTGCAAATATGTCTGTAAATTCTTGATAGGCTACAGGAATGGAGTTAATACTCCTGGCTGGCACTGTGACACCCTGATATGAATGTTGCCCTTCCTCCTTCAAACAGGACTGCATACAAAGGTCTGACCTGAACTCTATAATGTTAGTTACCCAGTCGATTCCCGGATTGTGTTTTCTCAACCAGGGTATCCCGAGTATCACGGGAAAGTGGGCAGCCTTAATCAGATCGAATATCACGGTTTCATGGTGAGTCTTCATCTTAACCCTGACTTCTGTGGTTTCTTGTCGGATAAGACCGGAAGACAAGGGGGTACCATCCACTCCTTCTACCGGTCTGGGTTGAGGCTTTTCTCTCCTAGGAATGGCGTATCTACTGGCCCATTGGTCGTCCATAAAGTTCCCAGCTGCACCACAGTCAAGCATTGCCAGACACTCAACTGCTTGGGTAGAGGTCCATTCCAGGACGATCTTTAGGACCATAAGTTGGTTTGAGGGAGTACATGGTATAGGTGGATTTGTAACACAGGGATTAGCAAGAGAAGCCCCTTCCGTGTCCCTGCTCAGGGTCGGGGTCTGTCGTTTCCCGATCTTCGGGGAGGTACTTCCGGACAATCTCTTAGAAGGTGCTTCTCAGAACCGCAATACATGCACAAGTGCAGGTCTTTTCGTCTCTTTCTTTCTGCTGCGCTGAGGGGACCCCTTGCTGCACCTATTTGCATGGGCTCTTCAGTCTGGGAAAGAGATCTGTCTGGAGCAGCTGGCGTGTAGGATGATGGTGTAAAAGGCGGATTGGATCTGGTCTTCCTTCTTTCTGCTCGTCTCTCGGAAATACGAAATTCCATCTGGAGGGTCAGAGCGACCAGTTCTTGGAAGGAGGAGGGTCTTGATACTCGAGAGAGTTCATCCTTCAAGTCTTCATGTAGTCCTCTCTTAAAGAGAGTCTGCTTAACTGAGTCAGGCCATCCTGTCTCCAAAGCTATCCTCTGGAAGTTCGAGGCATAGGTTTGTACATCAACAAGACCTTGTTTGAGGTCTAGTATGTGATCATAGGACGCGTACAAAGTCTCGGTCCTTTCAAAGCGTTCTCTGAATTGTAGTACAAAGGCATTGTAATCATTCAGCACAGGATCAGTTTCTGTAACTAACGGGGTAGCCCATGCTAGAGCGTTACCCCCAAGGTTTGAGACGAGGAAGCCTACCTTGGCTTTGTCGGATTCATACATATTTGGGCGAAAAGTGTAGTATACTCTACAGGCATCGAGGAATTCCTTAATCTTCTTGGGGTTCCCTTCATACTTCCCACAAGGTAAGGGCATAGGTGGGAGATCTCCCCGAACTTCTTCTCTCAGAATCATTTGTTGTCTCAGAGCGGCATTGTCAGCCTTAAGGGCGGTATTTTCTACCCTCATGGTTTGGAGCTCAGCAGTTATCCCCTGTATGGCATTGACCAATTCTTGATACTGCTCTAAGCTAGCCATCCTTTGGCGTTGCAAACTGTCATGCGATGAAGTAGTAGTTGCTTGACAAATACCCTCCTTGGTTCCTTCCTCCTTCTCCTCACCTGTACTCAGTTCTTCTGAGGAACTGTCTGTGTCTATGGCTCTCCTTTCTCTCCAAAGGTCCAGTCCTTTCCTGTTGAGTTTGGGACGAGCTCCACTGGAAGCCACCCTGCCCGCTGTCAAACAGCAAGGCAGAAGGGACCCTCAGGGAGTCCGCCCCCAATTCCAGGGAAAAGCGTGGCTGAAAAACCCTGGTGTGCTTGGATGTAGTAGCACTACGAATATCAAGGCTGAAGGCTTTCCGTTGATGTAGATGAGAGGACTTCAATTCCCAGAAGACACTGCTGGAGTCGAGCTAGCGTACGTAGCTCTGTTTGGAGGGAGACCGTAGCCGAGGAACGAGGAAGAGGTCTGCAGAAGGCTGCGGTGGGAAGGAGCATACAATCGTAGATGTATGTACAACAGGTTAGGAAAGAGCACTAGAGTGGTAGAAGGATCAAGGACTACAAAGCGGGAGGAACAGAGGAGTGGAGGAATCACCATGAGAGATCAAAGGTACAAGCGGGAAGAAACTAGGGGAGTCAGAGAGGAGCACTAGCGTACAAAACCTGGCGAGGAAAGCAAGGTTGCAACGCATCGATTACCGCGTGTGACGCCTATATATATGCGTCATGACGGTAACGTGTCATGACGGTAACGTACAGTACATGGGAGACTAGACCGCTGGTGGAGGAACGGAATCAGCCCTTCCATCGGCTCCATAGTTTCCATGGAGCGCGCGTCATGACAGTATGTGATGGCATCTGCGCAGTGTAGCGCATGGAGGGTTGGCAACCAAAGCGAGCGACTCTGGATCCTAATCTGGTGTTCCTTATGTGAGAGGCACGTGGTTGGTTAGGCGTTGATTTGCCGGCAAAGTGTTCCGGCCAGAGTGCTGGGGATTTCAAATAGGGATTGGACGGTGGTACAATGGCCGGAGTGTACTTGAACTGAGTATCGGGGGATAAGCTAGTGGAGGGCTGGGTTAGTGGTAATGAGAGTCCCTGGCAGGAGGAATTCAGCATGGAAGTGATAATGTTCTCAGTGGAGGAGTACTTGACAAGAGGAGCATAAAGGCGGTAGATGCACGGATTATCAGGCAGTGTACCAATGTATAACAGCGAGGTCAGTTTGGAGTGATCATAATGTGATGAGTTCTCATGAACAAGACAGGATAGGGTTAAATCTGGAGCGCCCAGATGTAGCACTTGAGCCCACAGGGACACAGGTTCCGTAGACCAGCGCTATAGCAGTCTGGCGTGGGTGATGTGGAGTTGAGGGGATACTTGGCGGGGGCGGCAATGTAGAGATGCAAACAATAGGCGTAAACAATAACAAAGCAGTAGTACTATTAAGGAACAAGTTACTTACCTGTAACTGTTGTTCTCCAGCATGGGTCTGGCATGGATTCACATGCTCATGAATATTCCCCGTCGTCAGGCAGGGAATCCTCGGTATAGAAAAAAATCAGTATCAGTTTTGTTTCTGATCTGTCTTTCTTAGTAGTAACCAATCACTGGTCTCTGGGTCATACTGCCCCCAGCCAATGACTGCCCCCTCACTAAGCCCCGCCTCTGGCAGCCATCCACAGATTTGGTAGCACGTAAAGTGGCAGTATGACCAAGTGAAGAGCCGCAGAGGGGTAGGCGGGAGGGTTGGCATGTGAATCCATGCCAGATCCATGCTGGAGAACAACAGTTTCAGGTAAGTAACTTGTTCCTTCTCCAGCATGGGATCTGCCATGGATTCACATGCTCATGAATAAGAGAATACATAGCAGTACACACATGCACAACCACGGGAGGTGGCAACAGGCTCAACATCAAGAAATAAAACAAATCAACATTAAGCATCTCTTACCTCCTCAACAGGATCACCTTAATTGAACAGGTTGCGCAGCACTGCTTGGCTGACCCTGGACTCCTCCCTGGAGTCCCGATCGAAGCAGTAGAATCTTGTCAAGGTGTGTGTCGACCTCCATGTCGCAGCCCTGTAGATGTCCAGCAGGGGCACACCAGACAGGAACACCGTGGTAGCAGCGATCGCTCTGGTCGAATGGGCTCTCGGACGGCCGGGCAGCCTTAAGGGCGGTATTTTCTACCCTCATGGTTTGGAGCTCAGCAGTTATCCCCTGTATGGCATTGACCAATTCTTGATACTGCTCTAAGCTAGCCATCCTTTGGCGTTGCAAACTGTCATGCGATGAAGTAGTAGTTGCTTGACAAATACCCTCCTTGGTTCCTTCCTCCTTCTCCTCACCTGTACTCAGTTCTTCTGAGGAACTGTCTGTGTCTATGGCTCTCCTTTCTCTCCAAAGGTCCAGTCCTTTCCTGTTGAGTTTGGGACGAGCTCCACTGGAAGCCACCCAACCCTCCAAACTCTAGTGCTGCAGGAGCCAGGCCTGCAAGTTCAGCGACTCTGGGTTGTGGTGAAGAATGGCGCCTCCTTCTCTGGAGAGAAGATCTGCGTCCGTCGGCAGCTTGACTGGTGTGGATGTTGACAAGTCCAGAAGGTCTGGGAACCAGATCTGTCTCGGCCACACCAGTGCGACGAGGATCATCCTGCACCGGGACCTCTTGAGCTGGTTGATGAGCCGGAGCAGCAATGGCAGCGGAGGGAACGCATAAAGAAATAGGCCGTCCCAGGGGAACGAGAAAGCATTGCCCATGCTCCTCGGCTGGGGGAACCTGCTGGCGAACCTCCGGCACTTGGAATTCATCGCCGTCGCAAAGAGATCGATCTGGGGTTCGCCCCATCGTCGGAAGAGTCGATCCACTTGATTCTGGCGTAGTTCCCACTCGTGGCACGAGCGCAGCTCTTTGCTGAGCGAGTCGGCGATGGTGTTTTTTATTCCTGCCAGATGAAAAGGCACCAGAAACATCCCTTGGGCGACGGCCCAATGCCACAGATCCTGGGCTTCCTTGGATAGGGCAGGGCATCTGGTTCCGCCGTGCTTCCGGATGTAGAACATCGTGGTGGTGTTGTCGGTGAAGATCCTCGCCACCTTGCCCTTGAGGGATGGAAGAAAAGATCTGAGGGCCCAGAACACTGCGCAGAGCTCCAAGATGTTGATGTGGAGTCACTTCTCCTCCGGGAGCCAAAGGCCTCTCGCGTGAAGATCTCCGGAGTGCGCTCCCCAACCTTCCAGCGAGGCATCTGTCGTCACCGTCACCTGGTGATCTGGGGTCTGAAATTCCGTGCCCGCCGACAGATGAGAGCGGGTACCCCACCACCGGATCGCCTGACGGAATGTCTCGTTGAGAGGGATCGTGTCCTTGAAGCTGCCCGTCGACTGGACCCAGGGGCGCATCCGAAGCCTGCAAAGGCACACCAGATAAATGCAGGAGGACATCATCCTGAGGAGGGACTTGATAGATCTTACCCTGGCCATGTCTGTGGCCAGCAGACGCTGCATCTTGCCCAGAATGGTCCTGGTCCTTTCCTCCGACGGCGAGGCCAGCCGCGCCACTGTGTCGAGCTTGGCTCCCAGAAACAGGGCGACTTGCGACGGAACCAGGTGGGATTTCGGAAAGTTGATGGAGAATCCCAGGTCCGTGAGCAGCTGGACGGTCTTCGCAGTGTGCTCCACTGCGAGCTCCCTTGTCCTTGCCCGGATGAGCCAGTCGTCCAGGTAGGGGTAGACGTGGATACCCTGTAGGCGCAGCCGCGCCGCCACCGGTGCAAGGCACTTGGTGAACACCCTGGGTGCCGACTTCAATCCGAACGGGAGGGCCTTGAACTGGTAGTGCCGCCCTTGGACCACGAACCTGAGGAACTTTCGGTGTCTTTTTAGAATGGGTATGTGGAAGTACGCATCCTCCAAGTCCAACGACGACAGGAAATCGCCCTCCTCCAGCTGTCCCAGCACGTGCTGGAGGGTGACCATCCGGAACTTCTGTGCCTTGATGTACTTGTTCAGTCGTCGCAGGTCCAGGATGGGGCGCCATCCTCCTGTCTTCTTTTTTACGAGGAAGTACCTTGAGTAAACTCCGGAGCCCCGAAGCCTCTTTGGGATGAGCTCGATGGCACCTTTCTTGAGCATCGCCCTTACATCCAACAGTAGTTGAGGGGCGTGATTTTCCTTCCTGGCCACGGGTGGAACGCGAGGGCACTTCTTCTGAAACTCAACGGTGTGCCCTTGGGCCAGGGCATCCAGCACCCAACGGTCAGTGGAGATGGACTCCCACACGCTGATGAACCTCGCCAGCCGGCCTCCCACCGGGGTGCTTCGGCGGGGGCCCGACCCCACGGTCGGTTCAATCTTGTTTGGAGGTTGCCTTGCCTCCTTGACCTCCCTGTCGATGACGGGCACCCCCTGACTTGCCGCGTCCCCTGTAGGCTTCCTGGGAGGAAGATCTTGCCGCTTGGCGGTACGTGGAGAAGCCACTGCCGGATCCCTTGGAGGCACCTTGTCTGCCTCCGGAGCTCCGAAAGGACGGCCGTCATTGTTGGCGCACTCCCAGTGCCCGGGCAGTCTCTGTGTCTGTCTTGATGGCCTGAAGTGACTCATCAACCGCCTTCCCGTTGTTCCCGTCGAAGGGCATGTCCAAAACCTTGGTTTGTACGTCCTGGCGGAAATCCGTTGCCTTGAGCCATCCTCGTCGTCTCAGGCAAACGCTGTTGCCCAACTGACGGAAACCGGTGTCGGCGATGTCTGTTGCCACCGTGATGGCGTTGTCTGAAGCAATCTCACCTTCCTGTAGGATTTCAAGGGCCTCAGCCCTTTTGGCGTCCGGAAGGAAGTCCAACAGAGGGGCGATTTTGAACCACAACTCCCTGTCGTAGCGGGCTACGATAGCAAGGGCGTTGGCCACCTCGATAGTCGTCGCTGCGGATGAGATGACCCGTCGTCCCATCGTGTCCAGCTTCCTGCCCTCACCGTCCGGCGGGGAAGTTGATGTCGAGGCCGATGCCCCCCCAGCTTTCTTCTTTGCCGCCGCCGAGATGACCAAATCCGGGGTAGGTTGCGCCCGAAGGCACAAGGGGGCAGCGTCGGGGACCCGGTACTTCTTCTCGTACCGGTACCTCTTTGCCAGCGCTGTGGCAGGGTTCTTGAGGAGGGCGAGCCCATCATCCCAGATGTCATCAAGAAGTGGTACGGCGAGGACCGTGTTCCTTTTAGCCTCGCGCCGTTGCTAAAGGAACCCTTCCTTCTCTTCTGGGCAGAGCTGGAAGAGCTCGGATGCCCTGGAAATCATGGCATGAAAGGATCCAATCTCGTCGGGCAGGGACGCCCGAGCAGGGGGCGACGGGGGACACGTCCCGTCGTCGCCTCTGTCGTCATCTGTACCTGTCCTAGCCGTGTCCGTGCCTGTATCATCCCCGTGGGTATTAGACTGGGGGGGAAGGCAGAGCAGGCACAGAGGTGGGAGAGGTGCCGTAGGATGCGTCCTCCTCTTCTTATGCGGTGGACTATACGAAGGTCGCGGCTCCGGTTCCCCCGTCGGGTCTGGCTCAGGTACCTCCGTCAGGGGGAGGGGCAACTTTGTCCTTATCTCCGAGTATAAGGACTGAATCGCTGACAAAATGGCCGCCGAAGTGTCCTGCGGCACCGGAAACGACGGGCGCGAGGGCTCTTGAGGAACCTCGTCAGCGACACCGTCGCTCTCGTCGTCGCCCTCATCGGGATCCCTTCCGATGGGCTGGGCCTCTTCCACGACTTCGATGAGCTCTTCTTCAGAGGTCGTGTCCGTATCCACGCTGGCCACCTGCCCCTCCCCCACCTTTTCCAACGAGGACTTCGTGGGGGTCTTCTCAATGGGCCTGAAAGACGACTCCCTCTGCGGTGGCAGGGAGACTCTAGGTCCTGAGGTCGCCTCCACTGGCGTAGCCTCCACAGGGTGAGCCAGGGCTGCCGAGACATCCTCAATCGAGGTATTAGCAGGGTGAATTAAGGCCATCGTCACCTTCTGTACGCCTGGGGCCTTCACCTTGGGGGGGGGAGGGTCCGAGCCTCGCTCCCGCTCTGCCGGAATCTTCGAGATCGACCGGGGCCTCTCCAGAAGCTTTGCCGGGTGCTCAGACTTCCTCTTACCCGAGCCAGAGCGTTGGCTCATGGTTGATGGAGCCGGGGAGGATGCGCCCTGCCTGGCAGCCAAGGAACCCGACCGTTCGGCGCTCCCGGTGCCCGCGGACTTGCGGTGCTTGGCCTTTTGTTGGGCCCCCGTCGCCGGGGCGCCCTCACAGGATTTAGAAGACCGCTCGGACTTCTTTTTCTTCTTCTCGCTTGACGGGCTCTTCCCTTCCAGCCAGTTGGCGAGACGGAGGTGGCGATCCTTCATGGTCCGCTCCGACATGTTCCCACAAAACACACAGTCCTTCTCCGTGTGCGACTTGTCCTCATGGAGACAGTAGAGGCATAACGAATGCTCGTCCTCCTTGAAAACATTCTGAAGCTGGCGTCCTGGACAGCTTCCTGGGCATCGAGCTTCCTTTCTCCTGGGCCATGTCCGGGGTAGGCCTCGGAACTTCTGGAATCCTCCAAAAGCGTAACTCGACGAAATCTTCACCCTTGAGGGGCGTAGAAAACTCCGAAATGGATCCCCGTTGATCGGATGTAGAAACGGTGGAGCTTGAGGCTCTATTTAACCAAAAAATGAGAAAAATCTCCTGAAAAAGCGCAAAATCTCAGCAAAAGCTCGAGAGCTACAGCACGAGGACTCTCAACACTTGAACGTGCGGTAAAAATCTGAGGATGGCTGCCAGAGGCGGGGCTTAGGGAGGGGGCAGTCATTGGCTGGGGGCAGTATGACCCAGAGACCAGTGATTGGTTACTACTAAGAAAGACAGATCAGAAACGAAACCGATACTGATTTTTTTCTATACCGAGGATTCCCGGCCCGACGACGGGGAATATTCATGAGCATGTGAATCCATGCCAGACCCCATGCTGGAGAAAGTCAGATAGGAAACAGTACAATAAGTTTATAATAACGGCAATTATCAAACAGCAGGTAGAAGTACATTACATACAGAGGCAGGTGATTGGTTCACGGCACAAAAGCAGCAAGAGTAAACCAAGTGTCTAGTTCGGTTACAGGCACGTAAGAAGGAATAGTAGCAAAGGACGACGAGGGGGGTGGACACGGGTTGTTACGTGCGCAAAGAAGGTGATAACGGGATTACATGGATGCCTGTCTAGGATAATAACAGTTAGGTGCACAATAAAGTACTGACATGTAAAGGCATTTTAAACCTGAAACTAGGCGGTCAAGTTAGTAATCCTGCCTGCGCATACAGAGATTGGGCTGAGAGTCTCATACAACAAAAAGTCACGTTATGACTGGCAAGTAACGTTTAAAAAAGGTACCAGTAGCAGGTCACTGCAGTTTAGTAGATCGGATTACCTTGGGTGCTGTAATGTACATATGATGGAGAAGATGTAAGGTACCAGGCCCTGGCCTCTGGACAGACTCAGGACAGACGTTAGCCTTGCGAGGATGGGCCTTGCAGGGACGTGGGCCGGCTCTCGCCTCCTGGCAGCAGGTTGGCTGAGACAAGCAATGTTGCGGCCAATCCGGTTGTAGAAGCAAAGGAAGCTAGGCTGCTGATGCGGCCTCATTGCGTCGAGCGGCCATCTTGGAGTGACCGGGGACTCGTGGTGTGTCGTAGTGCTAGATAGCACGAAATGATGATTCCCAGATTAAATATGATATGAGGCAGTTAACTGTGAAGTCGCCAGCAGTAAAATGCAGAGCTGTGATTTACCGCACCTTGTGCGCTAAGAGTAAACCATGCAGCGGTCAGTGATGGTGGCAAGGTGAAGCCCCAGGCCAACATCATAAATGGTTGGAATGGCTAGGACTGCTCCGGCAGTGATGGGAAGCTATTACTCCTCCAAAGGCATCTAGGCTGAGAAGCCACACTCAGGACAGACGTTAGCCTTGAGAGGATGGGCCCTGTATGTATGAGGTAACAAGTGGCGCTGCTTTCCCTACGCTACTCTAAATTCTTCAATACACAGTTATGAACCCTCCAAATGGTATGGATTTTGCCAACCTCTGAAGCCTGAAAAATAGATCCACGCAGGGTCGACATGTGGCCAATTTTGCACCAGACCTACAGATGAACTGGCCTGCTGTTCAATCTCAGTTACCAGTTTAATGCTATCCACTACAGAGTGTAATTTTCTTTCGGACTTTGAGAACATTCAGACATGTAATTGCTCATTTTACAATAGTCGGTAAAATCGCTATAGCTGGTAAAATAGCTCAGTGGGTTGAGCGCACACTGCTGCGATGTGGGTGTGATCTGCAGGTTGCAGGTTCGAATCCCGGCAAAGTTAAGTTAGCCTTTCATCCTTCGGAGTTTGATAAATGAGTACCAACACAGGTTGGGTGATATTGTATGTATATTTGTTCTATATAAATTGCTTAAGCGTAAGGGCTATATAATAAGACATCATTATCATTTGGCCTCGGACGTCTGCTTACATTCACAGTAATTTGGTAATATGGGCCTATATTCACTGATATTAACAATACATATGGTGATTCATTCTTGCATGAAATGTATATCACATTGCAGTGATGTGATATAACCGGATTTATCGTAGTGTACTTAGGTACAATGCTATGTGATGCCACTTTCTGTTTTGTCAAGGGGTGAAAGGTTGTGTCCCATCGCTTCCCGTCATGTCGCTTCAGGGTGGGGTCAAATGACATCACTTCCTGAGGTCATCAGAGGTCAAGGGTCGTGTGATGTCACGTCCGCAACCCCGGACATTTTGGTGAAATGACGTCCCTAAAAGTACTTTTTTTTAACTCTAATTCGCGCAACAATGCCCCTACCATCCGCTCATTGCCGCGGATAGTTTGGGCCACTCTATGGGACTGGTTTGGTACATTTGGCCATAGGTGTGCACCCTTGCCCTAGAGGATCAAATGAATCCTTTGCAAGTCAAACGAAAGGCAAACAAAGACCGATCGAGATTGAAAAACATTTAAATTCGTGTAATCCCAAAGCGTGCAAGGACTCGGATCTCGCGAGCTTTGCTGCGTGTGTACATTTCCTGACGACGCGAAAATGCCGTTGGGCAGGAAGCGCGGGGCCCATTATTCGCTCCAGCAGGAAAAGGCTATGCGACCCCTCTGACGCGGGACCCTTCTTATCAATTCAAAGACAAGACGACGGGAATGGTTCCATATTTTGTCAATTAAATCAGGTGTGCATTTTACTCCTAAAACAATGGTCTACCTTTTACCGACCTATTGTCGCGCATCATTAACACATTTTTATGTCAGTTTGGTTTCCTTTCGTTCTTGAATTGAAGGCAACACCTTGTTTCTGATCGGTCATGCAGGGCCACCTAGTGGAATATTCGAGCATAACAAAGAGAAAAGAAGTCTTCTGCCTGCTAAATCAATCCTTTGCCCACACAGAGAATTTGTTAAGTTTTTCAAATATATATTTAGGTTGGGGGGATTGGGATCCCCTGACCCCGCCTTCCGGTCCCTCTAATCCTGTGTTTTACACACTGACAATATGACTGGATACCAAAGGGGGATAGAATGCGCATTAACAGAAATCATGGTCTGCGATGCCAACATTGTTCCACGCCCCCCCCCCCCCCCCCGTCCAGATGGGGAGGGGCAGAGCATGGCCCTCGGCCAGGTTGCGCAACATAGAATCTCTTCATCGAACCCAATCCTAGCGCTTTGCATAAAAGAAAGCAAAGAGCGTTATGGGAACATGATAATGAACACAATTTTAAATGTTAAACATGTCTTATAGTAATTCAGTAAGAAGCCCCTTTAAGTGAATAATGGACTTCTGTTTTGATTGGTCACAAAATCCCCCTAATAAACCGAGGTCTGTAAATTGCAGGGGATCGATACTAGTTTTGGCCATCTGCCACACTGTATGTGAGAATTTGGCAGTTTCTGCCTGCACTGCTGAGTCTTCTGAGAGCTTGTTCTAAAACCGTTTACTTACATGTGCAATGTAACGTGCAGACTGCTTTCAAAAGATTAGGCAGCCTCCCTGCTGAGTCTTCTGGAGGCAGTCTGCTCATTGTCATTGAGGCGCAGGACCTGGGAGATCCATGTGCTGGCTCCTAGGAGAGCCATGTGTCCTGCACCACAAATCACACGCACTTCACAGCACAAATTAAACCACACGACACACTATCGTACCTCAACACCACAAGACGGCTACCAACCGAAAACACACCTATGCTCAGTGACCAGTTTCTCTGAACTGAAGCTCCAACAGCACACCAAACCGCACTATTGCTCTTCTGCTGACAAAACCCTGCCCACCAATTCCACTTCCATTGCAGATCCGCTGGAGCGCCAAGAGACCACCCAAGTGACAATAGTGCGCGATACAAGACCCATTAACATTAAATAACCAAACACCTGCACGCTTTGTGTCTCTCCTCATATGCCCCTTCATCCCAGCTATACTCTAAATAGTTTCGGCTTAACTCACAACCGTGGCAACATAATGTGCTGACCTCTCATCCAAGATGAAGAGCATCTGTAAAAAGAATATCACAGAGCACCTTTACTCCGGAAGCTAGACTGAAATGGAGTATGCCATTGCAAGAAGCAGCTCAGAGAAACAACAACCTTGAAGCACTACGCACCAATTCAATGTCCACACACCCAATCGAATGTGGGTGCACAATGATCTGAGTAATCGATCAATAGTGACAAGAAATTGGGAGGTGTTGACGGGGGAAACTCTATAGGAAGCGCCCAGATAACAGGGCAGCGTCCTCCTTCCTCCCCCCTGGGTAAGGGGGGGGTGTGGGGCGAAACCCCACAAAACTGGGTCTTTTGCCTGGGAATATCCTGAGGGGACGGAAAGCCCGCCAAACAGGACAGGAAGCCCGCAAAAGGGCAACGAAAGAAAGGGGCGTGCCCTTGGGGATAAGAGTGGCTCAGACCGCTGGCGGCATCATCTTTTCGGCCAACAATGACAGAGGAGCAAGGTCGGGAACCGTGTTTTATGTCAGGTTGCAGCTGTTTATCGTGAGTCTGTGAGCTGTGTAGGCGGTTCGGGTGCCAGGAGGCCGACGCGAAAAGCAAAGTGAGCCCAGGAATCGACAGCGCGGTCCGCGAGTGGTGCGTTTCTGGGAAGGCAAGGCACCGTGGACAACAGCAGCTTGTTACAGCAGGCGCTGCATGTGCCTAAGGCCACCACAGGAAGGTGATCTGCTCAAGGGGAGCAGGCAGGAGCCAAAAAGGAGGAATACCGCCAAGCGGTACGGTGTGGCGAGGAGGGGGTGAGACGGAGACCAGCTGAGCTCCTGTCCCTCGCAGCTCAGCACCATTGCGCACACGAGAAAGGCAACATGCAGCAAGGGCGGTGCACTCCTCACCCCACCAGCTAGACAGAAAATGGGCTGCGGCTGTGAGGTAATTGAACTTTCATTACCGTAAAGACTGCGACTGTGAAATAATTGCCATATTAGATTGCTGAAAGAATTGGAAGCCTGAAATGAGCACGGCAGTGAGACAATTTCATGGCTGCAGCCAGGGCGGTGCGTGTGTCGGTCGGGCCGCTCTCCAGCAAAGGAGCCCTGAACCAGAAAGGCCCTTTACAAGCATTGGCAACATAGAGCTAGTGCATCATACAAGGACACAACAAGAAAGTTACAAAACAAAGACAAGGGCAGCTATGTTTGGGCCGCAGCAGTGAACAGAGGAATACGCTTTCAAGCTAGAGGTACAAACCAATGCAGTGCGTGTGCCACAAAGGCCGCTGCAAGCACAAAATGTCAACACAGGGGGTTGGCACACCAGCAGTGAGCTGCCCGGAGTAAGATATACAACAATTTATACAAATGGCCTGGGTGGCAGCAGCCAGGCACAGGGACAACTGGCTGCAAAAAGTGGAAACAGAACTAGACTGAGAGGTAGCTAGTACTTCGGATGGCAGGTCGCAGTCACCTTTGTTATTTCCCACCTACACGGAAGAGCAGGCCATGCAGGAGTTATTAGCCATTGAAGAAGAGGAACCTGAGATCAAAAGAAGGAGGACATTGACTGCAAAAGCAAAGGCAACTGAAGCAGGCAAGAAACGAACAGAAGCAGGGAAGGCAGCTGGGGGAGAGAAGAGCAGAGGGAAGAAGCAGGGGCCTCTTTCCGACCCGGCGGTTTTGCCTGCAGATGTTCCAAGGACTAGTGGCAGCAGACCCAGCATGCAGGCAGACACCATGGCAGTGTTATGCTTGAGCTAAAACATGGCGCTGGTGCGCAGTGTATTCTGGGAGCACTCAGAGCCATAATGGATATTTACTTCATGCCGCAGTGAAAAGCTGTACTCATTTTGCTGAGAGCTGGATTTACTATGCTGAAAAAAACATGCTTTCCAAACCTGGTATGCAGTCAAGGACATTCTGCTGGGAAAGCTGGCTTTGTTATGTCTTGTTATGAGTTATGGGACTGTTTTCCGTGGCGCTTGTTTTTATAGGAGGGAAGCACTTTGCTCCTTGAGGTTACTATCGGTTGACCCAGCTGGCAACCAATGATTGCCCATCAATGCGCAAGTGCGTTGCCAGAAGGTTCGAGAAATTACCACCCCTTTTTGAGGAGTGCATATATGCAGAACCCCTTAACGGTCATACGGGACCTCAGTCGGGGGGGGGGGGGGGGCGCTTCCGTCCGGCCTACCTGTGGGCTGTTGTGCTCTCGGCCTGGCTGTTATTGGGGTCTTCCAGCCGCTTCTGTCGAGATGAGGGATTCAGTTACGCCCACGGTGATGTATTTTCTTTTGAATTCTCAGTTTTTTCTGTGATTTATTTCTGTGTTATCACTTGTTGCTTCCAAGCTTTGAATAAATAGCCGTATAAGTGCTCATAATTTTCTAAGAGTGTGTGTGTGGTTGTAAGTCAATGCGTCGTCTACCTGCATTTAAAGTATTGGCTCCATAATTGCACTGGTGATTAATGACTGTCCGTGCACTCTGGGCGAGCAATATAGGCAGCAATGGCACCAGAGGGACCTGCATCCTTGGAACAAGTGAAAGGTACAGTGATGCAGTGTTTGCAAGCATGGGGTAATGGGGTGAATGGGCAAATGCTGTGTGGGAATGTTAATGCTTTCAACCAACTGGGGAGGAATGCCGATGTGGTGCACCAGCAAGGGGACACCCAGAGCGGGGTGGCGAGTGGCCAGGAAGGTAGCATGCCGAGGGAACTGCTACAGGTGGTGATTACACAACCACAGGAGGGGACCACAATGGGGTCCAGCACCCACAGGCAAGGAAATGTGTCTGGGAGTAGTACCAGTGATGGGAGAGGGATGCCAGGTTTTGCACCAATACGAGCTATGGGGAATGCATTAATGTGGCATATTCCAACAGAATTCAAGGAGCGAACATGGCAAAAGGTATGCATTGATATTTTCAGCCTCCTTGACATAGAGCAAAAAGGGCTGGACATGTGTCAAATTTCGGAAAAAGAAAAGAAGAGAGATAACGAGAAGGTTAAGAAGGAGGAGACCATTCACAATTGGTTAGCAGCTTTCAGAATGCTGGCATCCATTATGTTAGAGAAATTCCCTCAGGATGTGGGGGTGCCATTTGCCTATGAGCAATACATCCATACCGCTTAACTTATGGTATAGAGGCATGGTTAAAATATGACAGGGGCTTCCGTTTCAAAATGCAGATTTGGCCAGCTATGTCATGGGAAGAGGTAGATGTGACAGGTTACATTGAAAAGATGGTATCAGCAAAAGAGGAGGGGGAAAAGAGCCCGTGGGAGAAGCCTTATAAGAAAGAGACATGGACATATGGGGACAGAAAGAGGGGATCCTTTCACGGGCACTCCCCCACTCCCCCCGCCCCAGAATAGTAGACCGAGTTACCAACAGGGGGAGCAAGCAACATGCTGGAAATTTGAGCAAGGCTATTGCCCCTTTGGAAAAATCTGTAAATTCAAGCATGCATGTACCAAATGTTCAGGGAGTCACAGCATGACATCGTGATGGAGGAAAAAAGGGCGGTAGCACAAAACCAAAGGAGAATGCTAGATGAAATTAACACCTCACTGCCCACACCCATACTCCTTGCTAAAATGATGCCATTCTTAAACTCTTACCATAATAGCGCAGATGCAAAGCTAATTTGGGAGGGTTTTAGGGGAGGGTTTGTAATCCCTTACACTGGGCCGGTAGGGAGCGTGGAGGTGGACAACTTGAAGTCAGCACAAAAAATTGCAAAAGAACTCAGTCTAGGCAGGGTTACTGGTCCTTTCACTACACCTCCTTTCAAGAACTTTAGGGTATCACCCCTGGGTTTGGTACCCAAGAAAGAAGCGGGGCAGTTTCGGCTCATCCAGCATCTATCCTTCCCAGAGGGACAGTCCGTGAATGATGGCATTGCAGAGGAGAACTGTAGGGTGAATTACGCCTCCTTTGGAGGATGCAGATGAACTGGTGAAAGCGGGGGGGACAGGGCAGTAATGGGGAAACCAGACATTGAACCAGCCTTCAGGTTATTACCAATCAATGAAAAAGTTATAACCTACTGGGTTTCAAGGTTGATAGCTTGTGCTATTATGACAGATGCTTGCCCATGGGTAGCTCCATTTCATGTGCTCACTTCGAGAAATTTAGTACGTTTTTGGAATACGCGCTAAAGCAGAGTGCATGGGACGGGAAAGTGATGCAGCGGTAGGGCGATTCCAGCGGGAAGGGCGTTCGCCAGGAGCATTGAGCTAAAGACAGTGGGGGTGCAACATGCATCCCAGCATGTGCGTCTGGGCGCTGAAGTAAAAGAGGATGTGAAAACGTGGGATGGTTTCCTGGATAATTTCAATGGGGTCCTACTGTGGCAGGAGTAGTGGGCTAGTAGTGAAAAGTTGAGAGTTTACAGGCGCTTCAGGCGCTCACGGTTTTGGGGCAATACTAGGAAAGGAGTGGTGCGGGCACGCTTGGCCGACAGCATGGCATGAGGAGGGCATTACCAGAGACATCACTCAGCTGGAATTGTTTCCAAATCGTAGTTGCATTCAGGCTATGGGAGAAGTCATTAGCCAACAAAAGGGTGATTTTGTGGTTGGATAACCTAGCAGTGGTACAAATCATAAATCAAGGGACATCCAGCAATTTAAGGGTACTGAGGTTGCTCAGGGAGCGGACATGAAGCCTTCTCAAGTTAAACTCTGAAGTAAGGGCACAACACCTACCGGGGTAAGGAACATAGCAGCTGCTTCTCTCTCTTGTTTACAGTGGGGAAGGTTTCGGGAGAACAGACCAGAGGCAAGCGAGAGGATGACCCCCCATTCAAGGGCCAATGGTGGGTGGGGCATGAATGGGAAAATTTGAGCTCGCTAATCGACACAGCATTGGCGCCAAGCTCATGAAGGCAATACAAAGTGTGTTGGGAGCGATTCCTGACCTTCAAGGAGGAATTCATGGCGGAGCATCAAGGGGGATCGTCATTGCGCACCTTTGTTGGGTGGGGCTGGCAGAATCAGAAAACCAGGGCCTGGGTAACTTAATAACTTGGCAGCAAAAGCACACTACCAAAGTGGGTGGGATGCCTGATCCTATTAAGGAGCATTACATCACGATGGCTATGAAAGGTTGGGCGAAACGCACAGAGAAAAAAGCTGACCCCAGGCTCCCCATTGATATTCTGAAGCTGCACAGTCAGGAATCCTGCCAAAAACTTGCCATAATGAAGGAGAGACAGTACTGTTAATGGCAGCATTCACCTTGGCCTTCTTTGGGGCTTTCAGAGTAAGCAACCTGGTTCCAGAGAATAAAGAAGGCCAGGGTTCGGAGTTTCTGAGGCTGGAAGACGTTACATTGGCAGGGGATTGGGTGCACATCAACCTAAGTAAGTCTAAGTCGGATCAAAAAGGGAAGGGGAGAGCAATCACACTCTACGGCATTAAGGAAAGCCCAGTTTGTCCATTAGTCGGTCTAGCAGCATATCTGCAGGTAAGACAGCCCGCGGGGGCAGGGTCACCCCTATTTTTGCACAGGGACGGGACGGCCTTATAAGATATATAATGACCCACAACCGTGTGGGTTGTGGGTCATTATTTAGTGCCAAGGGCCAAGGATAAATGGATGACAGAGAAGGAAAGGCTGACAGCTGACGAGTACCAGATCTGGTGGCATGGGATGCCCAGGATGAGATGAGGCCAGCTGCAAGGGCACGTGCGGCCCGACGTTCTTATCATTCATCTTGGGGGAAATGATCAGACACGCCTGGACTGAGGGGTGCTAATGAGGGAAATAATGAGCACCATGCAGGAATTGGCCTCCCGGTTGGGAGATACAGAAATCCGGTCTGAGATTATACAAAGGCAAAAGTCGAAAGGAGCCAAAAGTCATTCGTCAGTGAGCAAAAAAACAAAAACCCCGGAGAAAGCTAAATGGTGCAATGGCCATGTTTTGCAGGGGCAGAAGTTTCACTCAGGTCAGGCATGGTCTAATCAACCTAAAGTCACTGGAGTACTACGATAAGGATGGAGTGCACTTGTCGCTTGCAGGCATGGATCTTTTCTTTTGGAACCTGTGCACAAAGCTCCTGGAGTTATGAGCAACGACGGTGGGAGCCACGGATGGGTGTAAACCTATCGAAGGCATGGTGGTGTTTTAGAGACCAGTGACACTGAAGGACTACTAACGAGCCGTGGGAAAGCAGGATGGGTTTTCGCTCCTCTCGTGATCAGCGCCCCTCTGAGGCCTAGTGGCAAAGGCGCTGGAGGCATCCATGAGGGCTCGGCTTCCGCCAGCGAAACTGCACTCCTCCAGCCCAGGATCACCTGCAAGGGTAGGCGGGGAGCAGACAATGGTTGGGGGAGCTATGGCCTAGAGTGGACCTTGTTGGAAAATGGGGGAAGCAAGGTTTGGAGATGGCGCAGTTGGCTGGTCGCCACACCTCGAGAGCAATTTGCACAACGTTTTTTTTCTTTGCAGTAATGATAAACCTGTAATTTTCGTAATGTGTGATAATAAATCTGCAGCCTTTTTTGCCGACAAAAGAACAATGTCTCCATCTGCCCTTTTTCCAAGCGGGAGGTAAGGGTAGCAAATGGGATGAGCAAGAATGTTGGTATATCTATGGACAAATGCCCAGGTTATGTCGCACGAGCCAACGTAAGGGCATTTCTCCCACTTGTCCCCCTTGCACATCCCAAACCAATGTATTCAATTCTGTCAAACAAGACCGCCCACATCATCTAGCTTGGACCAAAAAATGCACTTGCGTTACAGCTTAGCAGGACGGTGAGGTAGGGTGCAGGTGTCTAGTGATTTGTCCTTCCACTCTCTGGAATGGCCTATGCCGGGGGATTCGAGAACACAGTAAAAGACGTGTGTTGCCGCTGGGCCCTTAGTACATCCCAGAAGGACACATGACGGTATGTACGGTGGCTATATGGAGATGTAAAAGTCCTTCAGAAATGAGCACTGCTAACAGTTTGCAGTTTCAGATTGCAAATACAAACTAGAAATGTATAGCATTGCTGTGTTATGTAAAGCACACAGCTCAGATGGGCAATACATAGCTCAGTAAAAAAGAAAATAACGTAATGTAGTTTTTAAGGTAACTGTACAGTGGGCAAACATTCACTTGATGGGTGCAGGTCATTTTGTGACACGATAAGTATATTTTAAAAAATGTGAACACGTGACAAGATGTAATTTCTGAAAGCTGTGTGTGAATGCGATATGGTGTGATGAAAGACTATATGGTGCTTAGTTTCCTGAGAGGGCAGTTGCCATTAGCTCATCTAGGTGCCCCAGATCACACATTGTGTCCACCGGGAAGTAGTTGGAACTTGCTGAATAATACAGTAGATAAAAGGGGGATGCAGTGCCAAATTAACTATTGAGAGTCATTTGAATAGGACGCATCTGCCTTTTGTCTGGCAGGTCTGGGCATGTGCTAAAAACAAAGTGGCGATAGGAATGTCCTTATTACCATAATCCATGGCCAGCAATATAACAGTGACGTCACAGCAAGATATTTTTCCAGAAACACATGGTCAGTATGAACAACAGACTAAGTCAGAGGACATGAAGGGGATTGGTGCAGAGCTTCCTCCCAGTGCCATCTGTCTCAGCAAGCTTCTCTGGGCCTGGACCACCACCAAATGCTAGAGAGAAGCAATGGCATAGGGGAGGTGTAAAGTTATGTCACGTGTCGGGGGTGAACATGTCGAGTTGTAAGCTACAAACAGCCATATAAAGTCACTCAACTTAATTCTACACATACACAGCACACCATTTCTTACTCACCAAGAGTAAAATATCACTAGCTAACGTCTGGTGGCGAGTGCAAATTTTGCACCCTGCATGTGATCTTACCGTTGATGTACTGTGTCTTATATCTTCAAAAAGATGGCACTGAAAGAACCAAGTAAACAAACGAAATCTACAACAGGATATGCACAGTCTTCCTTCAATTCAATTTTAAAAAATGGCATCATGCAGAATTATAAAAAAATAAATAAAATAACACAGGATGCCCCACCTGCCTTGTCCTCTGTCCACTGCGGTCAATCCGGCTGGTATTGAAGCCACTGAAGCCCCACCACCATTCGCAGTACTCAAAGTAGTCTTCTCATGTTGGGGAGGGGGAGGAGGGGACTGGGGCCAAGTGCCTCTCCCCCCCCCTTCCCAGAGTCACTCGTGCCCTAGCTCAGCACACACACATTCAAGGTCTCCAACGTGCTCAGAAGTCCTTCAGCCACTTTGGTGAGGCCGCCATCCGCTTCCCAGGTCAAGTTGTCCAACGTCTGCCAATTCTAGATAACCCTAGGAGAAACAGACAGTGACACATCAAGTCTCCTGTGAGGACGCCATGTTACCTTTCCGACCACCCCGACCCCCTCACTATTACCCAGGATCTCAGAAACCCTACCACATGTTAGAGTGGGTTTAGTATTCCCAGCCTCACTGGCATCCAGGGGCAGGTCTACCGGCTCCTGGTGGCAACACTCAAGTCCTGAAATAGTTGTGCTTAACCCGCATCTGAAGAGCTTTAATATTGTCCCCTCCTGGATGGTTATTACGAGTTGATTCCAAAGCTTAAAGTCTACTCTAACAGCCTTCTGTCTCATCTCCTGCGGCCTAGAGTTCTTTCAGTGCCAATTGTTAATGTAAAGCAGGTCCGAGAATGCAGCGATAAACAGTATGCCAAAGATAGATTGGGCCTTCCGTCACTCTACTCCGAAATAAAATAAATAAATGCTACTGGTTAGTCCAGGGGATGTTTACGGGATTCTTATAAATAATGTTTTCAATGCCAAGAGGCAAGTTGTTCTCAACCTTTTAGATCATAAGCACACATTCCTCAACGCCCACGTCTGCCCATCCCTCCCTCCCTCGCCAAGTGTTTGAAAAGCCTTGTCTCAATAGGATGGATCCAGAGCCTCTGCACACCGCTTGGTAGTACCTTCTACGGGGCCCAGGAATGTATGAGTTGAGCTTTTTCGATTTAAGCAGGACAAGCATAGTTTCCTCATTTGCAGCTTGCTCTCCTTGACACTTGGGGCGGATTTGCAAGTTTGTTTTTCAGTGTAGAGTCTTGGATTTGTGTTAAGTGGGAGATTGGTGGGAATGTCGAGCTACTGCAAATGTCAACAGAGCTTACTAGGAATGCCAAACACACAAGGACTATCATATTCAGAATGACAATTTACTAGGAATGCACACTGAAAACTTACTGCAAAGGTCACATTTTAGGTTTCCTGTGGAATTAGGATAATTGAAAACTACAACATTCACCTCTTGTAAAATCAGGGCTCTCAAAATTGATTAGCCCACTTGCATAAGGCAGCAAGATTTCACGAAAGGGCGAGTACCATATCTATGGTACTCGCCCTTGCCGGCCAATATAGGGATGTTTGAAACCTTTTTTTAAACATTTATTGCAAACAAACTAGTGGCAAATAAAAGTTTCACTGTGGATAGCTGGCCTTTGGGTGGCAGTGCTGCACCTAATGTGCACTATTTTACACAAAGCAGTGGTAAATATTTGGTCACCCATCAACATGGGGCGAGTGTATTTCTCTTTCGTCAAGTATGTAAATTAAGGAGCCCTGCAGGTCTAGTGGGATTTTAAAAAAATGTGCAAGGCCCTTTGAATATCTTTCTAAAATGGTTGTCATCAAATGTCAACAAAATTACTCATACCCCGGGGTGTTTGTAAATTATATACAATTATTGCAACTTTCCAGTGAAAAATGTGCCAACAATTGTCACAGAAAATTGTCTGCAGATAAGTCACAAGTACTTTAATTAATTGAATATCAAATTGTCGTATGTGATTTTGAACTATATCAGTCTCTGAATGCTATCAGAACCTTGTTCTGCTTTAAATGCATTTATATAGCCAAAAGCAATCAGAGGTACACTCCAAAAGATGACCACACAGGTTTCTCTTCCAATAGATTCCTCAGGACCTACACCAATGTCTGTTCACACACATGTGTACATTTAAATGTACATTTCAAAAGTGCTTCATGTACAGAATATTGGATGTTCCGTACCTTTTCAGGGTCAATTAAAATGAAAAAAGAAAAAGAAAAGAAATAGGTTTGTTCTAATATAAATGACCTGAAAGCACCCGAAGTTCTGTAACCCATAGTGCCGTAGCAAATGCATCACCCACACTATGCAACCCAACTGTCAGCTCAGAAACCAACCGTCCTTCAGCAGACCCCATGCATATTGATCACATTATGTTGTCTTTTTTCCCCCAGGAACCTTCGGCTAACCCGCGGGGGTGCCACTTCATTGTAGAAATGAATACACTCTAGCCCCAATGCCCTCTCCACCATCCTCCCCGATCTGACCCCGACACGGCCTCCAGTGACTCTCAATTTAATTGTTTAGATTTATATATTACTCGTCTTTCGTGTAAAGCACTTGCCCCCTTAGGTTACAGATAACCTACTCACTTATTTCTTCATATATTTCTATTTGCTTTGTTTTGTCCCTGGTATCTCCCCCAATTAACACTCCAAAACTGGCTCACAACTTGTACTCATCTTTGTGCTGTTCTACAGGCACCTTTTGTGGGACTGCCTCCGCCATCTGTAAATGTGCTATTGCGAGTCATTTCTTATCGAAATGGACCTTCCTGTTCTTCAAATACATACTATTATATCACGTCATATGACATATTGTGATCCATCACGTTAAAAATGGGACATGCCGCCTTGTGAGATGGGTCCCACTACTTTCATAGAAGGCATACATTGCTAGTTGTAGAGCAGCACAGCAACTATATTTATGCTGGTCATAGCACTGGAGCAGTGAAAGGATTTGAATGTTACGGTTGGTGCAATTACCACATCTGCACTCGTGCGAGTTCCAGCGCTACAACTAGGACACATGTTCTCACTGCAGCAGTGACAAGACCAGCCATATTTAATAATTCCATTGGAGCTACAGATTGGCCCTTTGTCCCATTGATGGTATACAGCGGAGTGCTTATTTAAAAATGGCTAGCTGGCTGCATTTCTTATCAGTGAAATGAGTGGGGTAGTGTAGATGTTGGGCAATAATTATGGGGGGAAAATGAAGACTCCACTGTACCCCCACAGTTCAGCCTGATCTAAATTCATACAAACTTACCTTTGGTCCCCTATTCACCTGAGTCAATTTAAACAACTTGAGGGCAATACCTTGCCTACAGAGGCTAACAGTTGTAATGAAGATGGAAGTTCAGCGCGGTAGAAAGGAACGCACTTATCAGTTGCGAGAGTAGCACAGTAAAATGGGGGGGGCTCTTTCTGATACTAGGGGAATTAAATCCATAATAAAACAATTTATAAATCCAGGGGAACATGTAAGTATAATCAAACTTAGTGGTAGGACGAAACGTGGTAAATAGGACTTAAAAGCTTGCTTTTGCAGAAAACGTGTATGTAAGGAAGGCAGGAAGGCATGGTATCAAAGTAAGACAGACACAAGTGACCACAGTTCGAAGGTGTTTATTGAACCTTATCAAGGGTGTGAATGACGCCCATCTAAACCTCAATCTAAGATGGGAGCAAGCTACGACTATCAAATTATAATAATGCAGTCCTAGTGGAATGTTGTCAAAATAAAAGGGCATATACTAAGAAAAAAAGAAAACTATTGCGAATCCTTACTGCCAAGTTGCAAATAGTGTGGGGAAATGTTCATGAAAAAGAAAGAAGTGTTCACAAAATGATAAATCAGGATGTTCAGGCTGTTGGCCTCCCTTCCCCACGTTTTCAGCAAGGGACAAGGTGGTTCACTCTAGCATTGCACACTCTTGGGCTTCTTTGGCACAAGGACAGAGTTCTATTATAAGCATCAAGGCGTTCTATGCCCACATCTCTTACGTTATCAAAAGTCTCTTGAACCAGAGGGCCTGATGTATCAAACAAACAAAAAAGTTCCTTTCTAAGTATTCAAGTAGGGCGATTCACATTTCACTCCAGACCCCCCTCAGCTGGGATCAAATCCCTTTTCCAACAATTAGTCTCCCCCAGTCAGGTTCGGACCAATTACAGTTCGTATATCTATCGAAGGCTTTCGAATGTGCACAGGGTTTAGCTTGTCCCGTTGCAGGACCATTTCGATGTTACAGTTCACAATGTTACACTCTCAGTTGGATACCTAACAGAGACCTTCGAGTTATCACCCACTTGATGCCGGACCACTCTGTATACGGTATCTTGGGTTGTCTCCTAAAGTTCAATCACAAATTTAAATTACTTCTTCAGTTCCAATTATACTTGCGCCACTCATCGCCAAAGCTTCACACATTATTCTCTTTATACAGTGTTGCCACTTGCAACCTTGGTTCTAACATAAACCAGTCTTTTATCAGTCTCTCTGACTCACCGGCTGTGCTGACTTTACTTGCGCTGCTTTGTTGTGGGAGCTAAGGAAAGTACCATGGTGGCAATCGATCCTCCCTGCCTCGACTTTTCATGTGGGAGAGCCCCAGGCACCTGCGACACACAATGCACTTTTCTTCAGCTGTAATTCCAGATCTTATGTTTCTTATTCTCGAGGGCTGTTGAGAGCAGTGTTTTTTCTCCGAAAAGGCTAAAGGCAACTTCCTCCTTGCAACTCTTTCTGATCTTGCCGTTTTATCCCAGTATTAAACTGCCATCTTGGAATTGCTGCTTCTTCGTGTGTTTTGCTTTGCTCAGAGTGTGCTTTCGTGCTCCGCCTTTTATCAATGTGGGGAAGTGTAATGGAAGTCAGGTGTGTGCAATTATCAGTAATTGCCTGACTCTGCCTGACCCTTGTGTTGGGACATGTCAGGTACACAGCTCTGGTATTAGTGCGTTGTTGCTCATGGTGAACTGTGAAACAATGTTCATGTTGGGAAAAGGGGGTTGACCCCCAAACCCCCCTCCCCCCCACCCCCCCACCCCTGAGTTCCTAGGTATCCTACCTGGTAGGATGGGGAAAAAGCATTATAAGGAAGGGGATACCGCATCTCACCCTCTGGTGTCCCGCTCGACTCCCCGAAGACCCCTCATCCAGGTGATCCTCCCTCACTGGTCCACCTACAGGAACTGGATCCAAAAGTGATGGCCGTGTCCTGGCCACCTGGATGACAGATGCCCGGGGACTAGCGGGTGAGACACATTCAGGTTTCTCACAGTGTGTTACATTTTGTGTGTGGAAAAAGCCACTGTGGCTGGTGTCTTAGTGCAGAGTCTGCAATCCTGGGCCAGTACTGAAAGAAGTGTACAATGGTTGTTATTTTACCGAGTTCATAGAGCTCATGGGCGTCGCCAGCAAGCAATGCATTCAAAAATCACTTGTAAAATACTATTTTCTAATGGAGCAGAAAAGAACCACAGTGGTTTCAAATTGCCCCATACTACAGTTTCTCTGAGAAAAGGGTTAGAAGGTCCCCGATATGGAACATTTCTGTAACAGTGTGTCTGTGGTTCAAGGCTCCGACGGTGACATGGTGAAAAGCGCTTTTCATATGAAGGGAGATGAGGCAACCAGGACAGTTGATTAAAGTTCCGCTGGTCATCTCAAATGTTTCAATGAATTAACTTTGTGCTGTGGGAATTGCGGGTGGATTGTGATGTCACATGCAATTGAGGGCGGTGTGGGAAGGTTTGTGGATCCGATTATTGAACATAACGTATGCTTTTCTACGAGGGTTCAAAGTGTGAACGCCAATCAGCTATGTGTGGGGAGATTTTTTCATGTCCCATGAACACGAATGCCAATTATTTCGCTTTGTATAAAAAGTCTAGATTCAGGTGCGGTTTCTTTGATAGCACCTTTTCATGCAGTTCTCTACCACACTCCATTTGAACTTGCACCCCCAGCTGCGCCTGAGCCCTGCATTAAATTGGGTTACTTCCTGCACTGGCGTACACTCCTTTTTGACTATTTTTGTAATTTTTGGGTGAGTTTGAGGCAACCCCTAACACACAGTGATAATAGTATATCATGGCCCACCATGCTGAAAGCACCTGACATATTTATGGTATCCGGCACAAAGCATCCCACCAAGATCAGTCGTGACCCTATATTTTGACCCTGCATCAGTGCCGTAGTAACCCACAGGGCATTGTGTAGGGAGACGGGGGGGGGGGAAAGAGAGGCATGTAGAGCTTCTAGTGCCACTTACTGTTGTCCCTAGCAATAAAGAAGTTATGCTCGGACTCTGGCTCATTAATTCTTCAAAGTGTGTCCAATGCACTTTTAAATAAAGCCCCAGACATCTCTGGACTGGGTGCATCACCTAAAACCACATGGCAAGGGATATGCAATGCTTTTTTATTGCAATGTAGTTGCAGTTAAGGCCAGGCCACTTATTCCACTATTTTTCCCAATAGGGGGCCGGCTGACATTTTTTGTTATTGTAAATTTTGCATAACCTAAGCCGTCTAGAAATCGTCTTTATTTCTATTTTTAGAACTAGGGTGACCACGGTCAATTGTATGCTACACCTCCCCCTTAATAATTCTGAGACCTGCCTCATCCGGTGTAGACTCAGAAGACGAGTGACATGTGGAGCGGATTACAGGGGGTTAACATTTCCTTCTTAGAGACCAGGGTAATGACATCATGCATACCCGTCTTGGCAGGAACATCTCATCATAGAGGGCACTACTGCGTAATAACCGTAGGGACAATCGCTAGAAGACACGAGGAGAAACATCTGGCAGCATCAATGACAGGTTGACAGATTTGATAGTTCAGATCCGACATGTCTCCGAAAAGAAGGGACTGGAGTTGGTAGTGGGCAGACTGGGTTCATGTAGAGAAGATTTTTAAACTGGTCCCAGAACTAAGGCTTCTTGTTGTGCAAGTTCCTTTGGTTACCTAACTGCAACAAATTACATACTAGGTGATGTGTGTGGATCAAAGATTCCTGAGGTAAGCCACCCAAGAGGAAGACTTCCTGGGGGGTTTTCCAAGGTAGAACCCCTGGTGGGTCTTTGTTGCCAGGGAGCGGTGAGTTTAGACCAGACAATACTATAGAATAGATGTAGCATAAATGAAGTTAAAATAAGGGGCAGAGGGTCCCATAAACCATAGCGTCCTGATTCTGGCATGAAGGGCTGATTTACATTACTAGGCTGAGGGTTAACTAGCCGCATCACGTCTCAAATCCATGGTGTATTTATGTTGTTGAGAGTGTGGGCATCCAACACAGAGCCCCATATATCTCATCAAATATCAATGTGAATTCCTATTGGGAGGGTACAAGTCCATCTGCCTATAGCTCCCATTGCCATGTGCCGCTCTAAACGAAGGCGAGGGCTTGACATCCTAAAATATTTGTGGGAGGCTCATGTCCTGGAGAAGTTCCAGTGGTGGTAGTCAGGACACTGTGGGTGGAGCAGGGTGCTACTTGCACACATTTCATTTGAGTAGAAAGATGGAAGGCTTTGCCTAGAACATACAGGAGGCCACTTTTTGCATTCCACTCTGAGGGGCAGTCGCACTGTGTTCACCTTTTGTCCGGTAAAATGAGCAGTTCCAACAACCATGTTCCTCTTTTGGGAGGGAGAAAGGGGTCCATTTGACACTGTTGGTCGGTACACGGACCACATGTGTCCTGAGGCAGGATATGAAGTTAGAGAGATGTGCACCCTTAGCTCATCACATTACATTACAGCAACTCTGGAGCCTCTTGGAGCACGGGGAAGAGTGTCATACTAGTATATGAGTCGGGATTGTGTCTCCCCTGTCCTGTACCCTCCATCCGAGTGGTAGGGATTCTGAGTCCTCTAATTTCTTCAAATAAATAAAGATTTTCTTTTCTTAGCCCTATGCCCTCCCAGCAACAGCCAGCTTGGCAGTGGGTTCTGCAAGCTCTTATTGAATGGCATTTATGATCTATTGGAAGTAGTTAAACTGCTATATGAATTTAGAAGCCTGCACTAAGATTAATAATGAATAGCACGCAGAACAGAGAGTGATATGATCTCTGGTGGCTATTTAGTGATACTCATTACATTGTCACAGTTCAGGGTGTTCAAGGAAAGGGACCATCATGGAGGGTTCACTTATGTGCAGGCAGTATAAAATATTAATAATATAAATGCCACTTATCAGACATGAGGGGTCCAAAACTCAAACGATGACACAGTGTTTGCATCTACCAATTCAAATTGCATGCAATCAAGTTTCCACCAGCTTCCTCAGAATAGTCAAAATAGTCCATCTAAATTATCCCACGTGGCCATAAAACATCATTTTGTAGCTTTTGGAATTAGCTTGAACACTATGCAACAGTTTTGACACTCAACAAATCATACCAAATTGTGTAACCATTTACATATCTGGGTAAAAAATTCAGTCAGTACAGCACTTGATTTGAAAAAGGCAGCCCATTTCTCCCCTTTTGTAGTGTACATAGCTGTTGATGGGATAGGCAATTCCTCAATGACACGGCCTGAAGGGACAGTTCATACCTTGGGAAGGTTAAGGCCAGACAGTCCCTCCCCATCTCTAGAAGGGCAGCCGCCTATACCTGCTTGGGAATTAATGATGTTGAAAACGGAGTTACACCATGCGGAGAGACAAGGAACCCTGCTTCGTGGGACACATTGAAGAGCCTATTGCCATAGCCTCAGCCATGTGGTACTGGATCGCGGGCAGCTTTTGAATACCCTGCTTTTAGGAGTATTTACGAAAGAACCATCTGACCCGGTGTTTTATGTCATTGTTAATTCTTTAGCTAGTAGTATGCACAGCTTTCCAGAAAGCTCTGGCAGAGATAAGCACTTAGTAAGGGGCCAGTGATTGTGCGAGTTTGAGATTGCAATTGTGTTAAGATTGCCGTCCAATTTCCGACCTTGCCCAAGAGCCCTCTTTTTTTGTTTGTTTTTACTGTCGGCATGCTTCTCTTCACCTTACTGCAACCACAGCAGCCCCTGAAAGCCAGGTGATGGTGCACATAGGTGCATGGCACATAATGCAAAGTGCATACTCCAGCTTTTATCTTTCCTAACCTTTTGATCTTTGGCTCTGCAAGTTGAGTTTGAAGCTTTTTAGAGACACTGGGTTAGACATCTGGGAGAAACCACAAGGTATTCCGGTCCCAAACTAGATAGGGCAAAAAAGGCATTTGGCAGGCTAATGGGCCCACTGCGCAAGTTCAAACGAGGTCTGAGATAGTTTTTAGCATGTCAAACATGTCAAGCAACAAATTAAAGAATGTGAAATGAGCACGTGGGTTTTCATATCTCAGGCAGCTCTTTCGATGAACCAAAAGGAACTCCTCCCGTTACCCTTCGCATTAAAATACTGGGAATGAGTGGAGTCCAGATCCTGCCATCCCCCATCATCTGTCCCAAATCCTTGCTGCACAGGGTATATAATGTATACGACCGAGAAAGCAAAAATCAGAGCGGTCTGCAGAGGCTAGTGAGGATAAATGCAGGTACATCAGGGTGTTTGCCCTTCTCATGCTTTCGCATACCACAATAATTACTGCTATGCCGTCATTATGCCCCCTGATGTCCCCCTTTAATTTGTGCCCTTTTGTAATCTGCTACCTGGTACTGAACGCAGTTACTTCCCTATTGGGATTTGCTCTCGATTCACAATATAATTTGCGCGATTGGCTCATAGATATCACATCAACCTCGTAGCATGCTGAACGTTTTCCCATTGACCCAACTAACACTAGTTCCTCTTTGGTATGCCTATTGTACACTGTCCTCTGGAATTATTCGTTCCCATTCTCTAGTCAATACCGACAGCATGCACCCTATGTTCGCCACACCTCTGTGTTCTCACACTCATCCTGGACTCGACGCTACTCAACATCAACTGCCAGAGATACCAGTCCACACCACAAAAGGGTGCCTTAGGAGGTCTACTCACACTTACAAGGGGAAATCTAAATAGGGATATCCTAATTGTAGTGTCACTTCTTATTTAATTCATGCGCCATGAAGAAATCAAGGTCCACAAAATGGTTCATATGAAGACTACTTCAATAAATCTCGAGTGGTGTTTTTACATTTAGTACAATTGCACTTTCTGATGACGCGTGTTTCCGCGGAAAGACACCGCCTTTTTCAAATCAGGGCTGGTCTTTGAATTTGCACAGTATACATACATATGAAAAAGAAAACAAATTCATAAATCAAAACATTACCCAATTTTTTAAAATTCCCAAATTGTGTCCAGATATTGCAAATTACTCAAGCAAGATAAAACTGTTATGTAAACCATTAAGTCCAAAACATACCGCAAAAATGAATTCATATGTATATGTAACCATTCCCGTTGTATAAATGTCACAGACATGAAGGGAGGGGTGAGGGAGGGATGTTTTAGGTAGAAGAATACAATATAAAAAAAGAAAATAAATAACAAAGAAAAGAAAGAGAATATCAATGCGTGCCGGTTTAAATGTTATGCATATCATATGCTTCGACATTAGTTAAAATAATACATTCTTACCCAATCGCTACGTCTTGATTGGTAAGTAGTCGTTATGTCAACGTTAGAAAGTCATGGGTTTAATCCCAACCTGTCGAGTAAATGCATATTCAGTGCTTGCCTCTTCGTACGCATTAATCCATAGTCACCAATGTTGGTGTAATCATCTGACTGGTGTGCTAATATGATGTAAAGCTAAGTTTCTGCAAGCTTTAATATTTTGCAAATTAACTATTTAAATAAACATGGTGCTTCTTCCTCCTTGTCATATTTGCATGTCAATGTATGCCTCTAATTCCTTATTTGAATAGGGATATCCATCATCATCATCATCATGGCTTTATTCCAGGTTTCCATCAAAGCATGAACTAAAATACTAATAAACTGGTCTTCAGAACAAATTCCTGGACAATGCCGACGATTATAGAGATATTAAGGACACAGTGTAAATCAAAGCGTTGAGTTTGTAATGATTAGCTAGGAAGGATGATACACGATCCCAAACCGCCCCCCGACCCCACCCCTTCGCCTTCAAGTCATCAGTCTTGTACCTTTCGCATGTAACATGTGACAGAATGCCATCTGATTAGGGAGGGGTAGTCTGATATTTTGAATAAAAAATGTGTGCAATTCTGTTCCTGAAAGAGAGATCTGCTAATCGGAACCGCCTTTCATAACGTTCCATGCCAAAAACATAGTGCACTTATGTGCTTTTGCTGTGACCGTCTCCTGACATAGCCAGAAACTGCGTTTCTGTGGCAGTAAGGCAGGTTCAAAGGTCTAATGTGCACTCCTGAGCACTGCTGGAACACAAAGGTTCAACAGGCAGAGGTGGCCCCTAATCGTCTTCACCACTGGTTCATAAAATAATTGTGCACCCTGGTGGCACATTAAACTGTAAATATAAGCCACGTTGGGAAGAATGACATGTGATAGGAGGGCCACTGGGATCACAATTATATAGCCGCAGGATTTTGGATGTGTCAACTTGGTGCAGCTACTCAGTCATGACAGGGCTGGTGTTTATTAGCCATCTGGCCAGGGTATCTTCAGCAGCCTTGTGGGACCCTACCCAGGAAGCTGCTCCTTTGATTCCCCAGAAGGCAGCCAAGGCCTTTCACCAGGGCTATGGAACCTGACCTGGGTGACCCCCTGGGAACTAGAAGCTGGTGGAGTGTGTGCAGGAGAGGTTTAGGTCAGCAGTGGGGCTCCACTATTTTCTGCTAAGGCTCCGTAAACACCCTGCAATGGAGTTTGGGTATGACATTAGAAGGCAAAAGAAACGTGTAACAGCAGTCTAGACCTCTGACAACAGGCTTGCTTCATTGTAATCCACTATAGAATTTTGCCTTTATAAAGGGAGACTTCAAGAACAGAAGGAAAAAACCTGGAAATCTGTTGGGAATACAGTCTATTCCAAGTCCTCTGCCATACAGGTGAAGGCAGAGGTTTCCATGGAAGAGGAAAGCTGTTCTCCTTACCCACCTTAGAGGAGCATTTGGGGCGACACCGCTGTGGACCAAGGCCCTTCTGCTGCCTGTGCACTGTACCCAGGATCCTACTCACTGGAGGGGAAAGGCCCACTGTTGGCCCATGAATCTTCCTGGAGTGGAAGTGTGACACAAATAACTCTGCTTTTCCCTGGAGACCCTGGACCGAGTTGCCCCATCCATGCAGAAGTCCAGAAGAAGCTCAGAACACGGTTTGCGGCTAGAGACCTCTACGAGATGGTTCGACTTACTCCTAATCACTACAGTGCCTGTGGTGTTGCTTTTGGCACTCTACAAACTTTGAACTGCTTAACTGCTTCTTCAGACTGTCTCCTCACAATGAAGCGCATCGCTGATGCGACTCGCCTGCCAGCTTGCCCCTATGGAAGCACCCAGCTCGTGGGATCCCGATCACCAAAATCAACTCAACAGAAGCAACACCTCGACACGACCCACTAGAAGCCAAGAACTCACATATCAAATGCCAACTTGCCGCAGTGGATGGACACATTTTGCTCCGACCACAGACTTGAACTATTGGGACCCACAGACTTGAACTCCCTGCAGCGCTGACTCAATCCCCAGAGAGCACAGTCTCAAAACCGACTTGACTGTAGAAAGGTGGCATGAAGCCTGGCTCAACGCTGTCGAGCACCCAAGAGAAGTAATAATCTTATCTGCAGTGGTCAAGTTCCTCTGGCTTGCCTTAATGTCCCAAGTGACATAAGGCAAACCGAAACCATCAGCAGCCTGTACATGCAAGAACTCAACCGCAGTTAAAAAGACATCAGGAAACCGCATCCGACCTGGCGCTCCTCAAGGAACTCCGAGCAACCCATAGACACCTCATCAACACAGCCATAGGCTCCTACTATCAGAACACCATAGCAGAAGCCGACAACAAAAGCAGAGTCCTGTTCAAAGTGGTCAAGCATGAGTCGACCTGCTACCTGCCCCTGCCATAGCACACTCATCGAAAAATCCACTGCCATCAACACCATCTTCATCGACAAAATCAGCAAGATTCACCAGAACATAGACACTAGCTCTGCGTCCACAGACCCACCTCACGTCCCTCCTTGTGATATCTCCACACCCTGGAGAACATTCAAGACACTCTCGACAGAGACCCTGGTAGAAACCCAGGCCTTCCTCAAAGCCACATTGTATACAGAGGACATCCTCCCAGCATCTATCCTCAAGACCCTCCTTGCAGAAGCTCGCCTTCCCTACCTGGACATTATCAACAGCTCCCCAACTCGAGGCACCTTCCCATCGACCCTAAAAACAGGACAAAGTCTACCTCCACTAAAGAAACCCACTCTGGATCCTGACAATCTCTGTAACTATCACCCAGTCTTTCCTTTCTAGGTAAGATCATCAAGAAACTGGTAGCTGTACAACTGCAGCAACACATTGACACCAACAATCTCCTCCAATCCTACCAATCCAGGTTCAGACCCAAATACAGCACAGGGACAGCAACCATGCAGGTGGTTGATGTCGCTCTCAACATCCTTGATGACGGCCACCCCTGCCTCCTGGTTCTACTTAACCTTTTGGTCACTTTCGACACACTAAGCGCTTACGGACACCATACATTGGCGTATGGGGATTAGCAACCCTGTCCTACGCTGGTTCAAGTCCTACCTCGCCAACCGCCAGCAGTTAGATGGACTCCTCTAGATCGCCAATGCTACCCGTCACTCGTTGAGTCCCGCAGGGTTCTATCCTCTCCCCAGTGATCTTCAATTTATATATGGGAGATGCAGGGAGCCCTCCTACAGCAAGGAGCCCTCCTAGCCACACACAACATCCACCAATACGCAGACGACAAACAGCAATACCTCAAGAACGACTCAATCAAGGACATCCATAGGCTCAAAACCTGCCTCTCGCTGATCCAGTCTTGGATGTCCAGTGCATATTTGAAGTTCAATCCCTCCAAGATCGAATCCGTACCACTCACCAACAACACCGGACACTCAGACATTCAGACATGAAGACCTGGCTATCAACCATGAACTCATAGGGCTTCACACCCGAGTTCACCTCCTGCGCCAAGTTCTTCGGATTCCACATTGACAAACACCTCTCCTTTCAAGACACACATAGCTAAGAAAACTCAGACAGCTTTGTATCAGCTCTCCCTCTGCGAAAATGCACACCCATCCTCCCTCCGGACAGCTTTGGATCCACTGTTCAAGCACTGGTCCTTTCGCACCTGGATGGGGAAAATGCACTCCTCTAAGGCCTCCTGTCGTCCTCCCTTGTGCCCCTGAGGAGTATTCTACATGCTGCCGCACGTCTCATCAAAGGTCAAGGCAGATACGACCACATCACCCAGACCCTCATCAACCTTCACTGGCTCCCACTGCACGCACAAATCATCTTCAAGTTTTGCTGCATCATCTATATGGTAGTCGCCCTCAAGTCACCCAGCTACCTTGCGGAGCAACTCAGCATCTCCGGCGGATAGAGCACCACCACAAGCCAGAACATGTGCAGACTTGAAATTCACTGCTGCAAAAAGGAAAGGACCAGAAAACAAGCCTTCTCTGACAACGCCCCAAGACTATGGAACCTCCTCCCCGTCAGCATCAGACTCGCCCTCACAATTCAGAAAAGAAATCAAGACCCAGGTCTTCAAGGAATCTCTCCGCCTCAACACCTAGGCCATCACATCGCCCCTCAGGCCATCACATCGCCCCTCGTGCCACATGACTTGCTAGACGCTGCCGCCCCTCTCCTCCCCGCCACCCGGTACAGATGTACCTCTCCTCTGTGCCCCTCTGTATCCGACCCAAAACTGAATAGCTGTTCTGTTTTTACCACTGTAAAGCACTCTGTTATGCATGTGTACTGTTGTATACAGCTGTAAAGCGCTCTGTTATGTATCTATATTGTTGTATACCTCTGTAAAGTGCTCCGTTGCTTATTAAGGAATATTCTGTGCTCAATAAATGCAATAATAATAATAATAATAAAAGGCCCCAATGTTTGTCTTTTTAAAGACGCTTTCAAGTACCTTTGACATGTGATGCTCAAAGCAATTGCCTGCACCCCTATATTCAGCCCGAGTTCCCCCTTTACTCCCAAAATCTGTATTCTATGCATTTCTTTTACAGCAGTGTGTCTATACTGTTTTTAGTTAGTTGCTTGCATTGTAGTTTTTTTTTAATAAAAGTTCCTATTGTAATGAAGGGGATGAGAGTTGCACCAATACTGCCTACAGCCCCACCTGTTCCCAATCATGAACGAAAGTATAAACTGAGAAAGATTCAGTAAGCCGTTAGTAAAACACACATGGTCACGCAGCTGCCATTAAGAGGAGAATAGGTTGTGCGACACCAGTAAAGCGCAAATGAGTTTGCATTCACATAAGTAGGAGGGTATGCAAGGCTGGCGAAGCAAAACATCCCCAGCGTTGCATGGCTCAGTGATCATGTGCAGCTGGGGAAATTAACTGTCAAAGGCAAACAGTGTTTCCCTTTGACAGTTCAGCCAGCCCAGGAGCACTCCCTCAGCTGGAAAAAGCAGCTGAGGGAGTGCTCAGTGTTTCACTGGGCTGACTCCTTGGCTGACTCCTTGGCTCCTCCATAATGGGTGAGGTGGCCAGTGGGTGGACGCCCCCTCACCCATTATGGATGAGCCGGCAGGCTTGGACTGGCCTATAGGGCAATAGAGCGATGACCGTACCAAAAATGCAAAATGCTAGTGAACGCCATGTGGGCCAGTTTGAGGAGTTACTTCATTATGCAGCTAGTAGTTGACCATTGTTGCCGAATAAATATTCTTTAAATATCACCATTTGTTTAAATTTGAACAAAAAACAATCCCTTGGGTACTATTCAAACAGTCTTTGACTAAAGGACTGAATATCCATTTGCAACTGCTGGCCATTTTTTCATTGGTGCCCAAGACCGTTTTATGGTCCAGTCTGACCATGTGAGCTGTCCCTTCCCATTTCCTCCAATCAAAACAAATATTTGTTTATTTTATTTTATTTTTTTTACATCTCATGCTGGGCTCTGGCGTCCCCCCTGGGATGCAGCCGCGCCCCACAGTTTGAAGACCTCTGCCCTAGGCGGTCTCCCAGCTCCCATCAATTGGTACCCCCATCGCCGCCGCCCTCTTGAACCATCTCACCGGGTTATACCTCTTCTCCGTGCACGGCTTAACTCTCAGGGCCACCCACTTAACTACTCCTGGTGTTAAATTATCAGCTTTCCCTCTATGATGTGCAATATTTACCCTTGTCTAAAAGGAGGACTTTAGAGACCATCCTGGAGTCATCTGAAGATCATTGATCTATACTAGAAGTCATTCCTACATAATCAGACGTCATCACGCTGTTAAAGTCATCAGCAAATGTCTCAGAATGGTGGGTGATGATTTGGGGATGAGCTTAGGATGACTTAATAATTATGCCAACATCATCCCCATTTTAGAAAACTTAGTTCCTGATGATTTTAGGATGACATGCTGATCACTTCAAGAGATTGTTAGTTTGTCCCGGATGATTTGGGGATGATTCTGGAATGACCTGCTAATACTTCAAGGGCATCGCCATGAAACATGTTCATGATTTGGGGATGACTTACTGATTACTTCAGAACAGAGTTCATAGGATGATTTGCGGACTAATACCGATTGTCATTCAGCTTTTGCTTAGTTGCACTTGTGCTGAATGACCCCCAATGTGGCAAGGGTAAAGCCTGAGACTATGTTGGGCCAAAGTGGAAGCCAGAGGCCTGAACATAGCATGGACCACCTGGGTCAGAATCCTTTGCCATCCCAGTCAAAAGCAGGCTGCCAGCAACCTCACAATACCCATTGTGGCAAGGGTAAAGCTTGAGACTATGTTGGGCCAAAGTGGAAGCCAGAGGCCTGAACATAGCATGGACCACCTGGGTCAGAATCCTTTGCCATCCCAGTCAAAAGCTGAAACCCAGCACTCTCAGAATCAATACATTTCCATGCGGACTACACCAATATATGCCAGTATTCACATACATTCATTCACACAGTATTCATGTTTGCTTTGTGCTTAGTGCAAATAATGACACTACAAGAAAACATGTCCACCATGGCTCTGCCACACACTCCAGTTGGCTTTGCCTTAGAAAATGTCTATTCACAACAAGAAAACATGTCCAAACTAGATGCACAATGCAGGCGAGTTTAGATGCATAATAAAGCTTAGATTTGCTTTACCCTTGATGCCTAGTGAAAAAAGCCATGCCGTAGTAAGTAAGAAATGGCTTGACTGGCTGCCCTAAATGCCATTTTAGACACATAAGAACACTTATCATGCTTGCTTAGTCATAGAATCCCAGTAAAAATAAATATGTAATGCCACAGCAAAGTATGGCTAGACTGGGTGCCCCAAAATGCCAGTGCAGCCACATAAAAGCACACATCATCCTTTCTAAAAAAAAAATCAACAGCATTTTGTACTGGCATCCATAAGTGATACCCAGTGCATCGTGATTGGGGCTCCAAGATGGCTGACAAGGGGGAGCGCAGCGTGATTGTGGAGCCCTCATCCCCCGTGGCCAAAGACAATAAAGATAGATAAAAAGAGCCTTCCCCAGGCAGGGATTTATCGATGTAGGCTGCAGTGGTGGAGTGCAGCAGCCCGGATCGCTGGGGGGCTTTGGAAGAGGCAGGTGTGTGGCCTTCGTCTCCGTGGTCTCTGAGCTGCGGAGGCACTGTGCCCGATACATGCTGAGCTGGGAGACACACTTGGGAAGAACCACTCAGGGAGACCCGGGGCTACAGAGGGCCGAGTGCGGCTGCGAGGCGGGGTGGCGGAGAGCAGCCGCTTCTGGGTGGCAGACAGCAGAGGAGTCCATCAGGAAGGAGCTGCCTGCGGTATTGGAGGCCCACGAGGGCTGGATTCAGGGAGTGGGAGCTCCCCTGCTGTCGAGCGCCATCAGGAATATCGAAGCGGGACCACGCCAAAGAAGCAGCGTCTCACCAGAGAGATCAGGAGGATCTGGAGGGGCCATACCTGTAGCCCGCTGCTGAGAACTGCGTAGTGGAGAAGAGCACCCTGAGCGAATGTCAAGAGGCAGGAAGGTGGCGACCTTTGGGGGAGAACCATCACAGGTCAGCATGCACCCTGGCCCATGGAAAGAATGCAAGCGGGCAGAGGCTGGCCAGTGATCAGCAGGCAGTGATCACCAGCTTTGAGGAGAGTGACAGTGAGGAGTGGGGGAGCATGGCAGGAGGGGCCCTGCCCAAGCTTTGAAGCCAGCACTGCAGAGAAGACATGGGGAGGCCTGCAGTGTTATAGCTGGGGCGGCTGGAGGCCCATTTTAGGTACATTTTGGATCTGCATATAACGCCTCAACCAGCGCACCCCCATCCAGAAGCACGGAAAGGGAGACAAGGAAGCAAGAGGCGCACCAAGCATAGGAGACAGTGACCGGTGGCGCTCTGGCCTCCCCAGGCCGATCCCGAGGAAGCAGAGGCCGAATAGAGGGCTAAAGAGTCCATCTACATCTGTGGTGGGCAAGGAAGAATAAGGGAATGGCCATTTGGACAGGCTCAGGGCAGAGCGATCCTGGCAGCAGGGTCAGAGGTTCATTTGAAACCCGAGGAGGAGGAGGACAAACAGTGGCTCCAACCCCCCTCCACCATGCACGGTCAAGGGTGGACTCACAAAAACAAGGGGGAAGGACATGCAAGCTGCCCCCAAGTCGGTGAAGAAACCACAAGAGGGCAATCTGCAGAGACAGCGAGGTAACAGCTGGGAGAGATCAGGGGCACGGAGCAGGAGAGGTTTTGGAGGCACTGGCAGGCACTGCAAAAGATTAAGTGGTCACTAAGGAAGTCCTTCGGCAATGCTTTCAGGATTTTGGGGACAAGATAGCGAACACCATTCAATCGCAGTTGAGCATGATGCAAGCGGAACTGTCCCAATCGTTGCAAGAGGTGAAGGGGGACATAACCAAACTAGAGGAGCGGACCAATGCAGCGGAGAGCGCCATACAAGAGGTTGCAGAGGACACAAGAAAGATTAACGAGCTGCTAGCGCAATTAGCAAGGATCACGCAGAACCTTGAGACCCAGAGCGAAGACCTTGAAAACTACTCTAGAAGATCAGATTAAAAGACCTTGCTGAGGGGGTGGCACACAAGGATCTATGCACGATAGTGCAGCAAGTGAGTGTTCGTGGACATGTTGAAGGTGGAAGACTGGTTAGGGATAGAGTTGAACTGCATACACAGAGTGGGGCCAAAGGGGAGAGCCAGAGGCCAGACCCAGAGATGTAGTGGTGGCCTAACACAAGTACGGGGAGAAGGTGCTGGCAGCTGCCAGTTCTGCTACAATGGCTCGGAACTTCAGCTATTCCAGGACATAGCCCAGACCACCCTGGTGAAGCATAGGATAATGGTGTCATACCCCAGGGGAGGTGGCGCGTATGGAATAGATGGAGACTTCGACTCCATTGATTGTTCCATCACGTTGTCCTTACGCTTTGGTTAGCGGTCTAGTGATTTTGCAACATGGCCGCCGCCGAGTGCTTTTTTTTCAGTAGCCCTCGGCGGCCAGCATGTTGCAACGTTCCTGTTTTTTCTCCTGTGTTGTAGGCGCTCAGTTATCATTTCGCTTAGCGGTGATCTGCCCCTTTTGCCTTTTTTCCAGTGCTTTTCCCTGTAGCCCTTCTTTTCTCCCCTATTTTTGCCTCCGGGTCTTTCCAGCCGCGTCTTTCCTTCTGCCACATGTTATACGTGATTCCTTCCGCTGCACTCCTTCCTTTATTGGCTCGCTCACCATTCCTGAGCCGGGTTCTGCTCCGCTCCATCCATTCATTCATTCATTCTTCTCCGCTGCCCTTGTGTTTCTTCTCATTCTATTTTCCTTCTGGGTTCCCGTTTCGTTTCTATTGGTTACATCTCCATTATGCAGTTTTATCCTTCTACCTCGACATTGCCTGTGTTTGTTCCCGGAACATCCCTCCAGCCACTCAGGATTCTCGCAGCACTGGCAGCACATTGCCGCAGATTACGAAATAACTTTGGGGTTTTTTATGCCTTGTGGCTTTTTCCCCACAGAATTTGGCTGCTCCGGAAGAGAGGTCACTGGACCGCCAAGAACTTGTGGTCACAGTGGCTTCCTCTCGAGGCTGGCCGTATCTTCATAAAAAAAAAGGAGTTACCAGTTAGAAGACGGAAGAAGCAAGTGGATTCTTCATCGGTGTCCTCAGGTGAGGAGGAAGGGGTGGAAAGGGAGCCTTTACTCTCTAAGGTAGAGGAGGACATTTCAGACCAGTGTGACAGATGGGCCCTAATGCACCCTAATGCGGGCAGACATATGTTATATATGGACCTTAACCTTTGGACTACTGTTTGAATGGGAAGGGAAATAGCATCAGGTCCCCACTTGCAAGGAAGGTACGAGGTTCCTGAAGATTGAGGATGAAGGGTCACCAAGGCAAGAACAAAGGCCGGCGGGAGAACTGCCCAAGAGGAAAATGTGGGAGTGGACAAAGTTTTTGACAAGGGGCTCAAAAAAACAGGGCCTAAGGGGCCCAGGTTAAACCCACCGACAAGGGGGCAGGAGTGGAAGGTGCCCACACTGCCATCGATACAGGAGTGCCACGCTGAGGGAAAAGGGGGGTTAGAGGAAGGTATGTTGTAGCCCGCCTGGGGGAGGTAGTTAGGGTAAAGGTACCGGGGGAGGTGGGTGTTACAGGATGGTTTATCTACATGGGTCAAGGGCAGACGTCTTCAAACTGTGGGGCGCACAGTTGTATTCAGCAACAATGGTCAAAACTACTAGCTGCATAGTGAAGTAACTCCTCAAACTGGCCCACATTGGCCAAAAAAGTGGCCCATTTTTACTGGCCTACACTAGCATTTTGCATTTTTGGTACGGTCATCTCCTTATTGCCCTATAGGCCAGTCCAAGCCTGCCGGCTCATCCATAACGGGTGAGGGGCGTCCACCCACTGGACACCTCACCCATTATGGAGGAGCCGAGGAGCCAGCCCAGTGAAACACTGAGCACTCCCTCAGCTGCTTTTTCCAGCTGAGGGAGTGCTACTGGGCTGGCTGAACTGTCAAAGGGAAACTCTGTTTGCCTTTGACAGTTTATTTCCCCAGCCGCACATGATCACTGAGCTATGCAACGCTGGGAGTGTTTTTTTGATTCGCCAGCCTTACATAGCTCATTGGAAATGCTGGCTGGGGCACTGCATGTATGTATGTATGTGCGAGGGGGTGCTCCTGCGCCTCCTCGCACATACGGGCAGAGCAACCTGGAGCGGGGCATTTTAGCAACCACGCAAGGTACGTTTATGGCAATTTATTTTTTATTTAAATGTGTATGGATGTGTGTATACTTGTGTTATGGGACTGTGGTGGGAGCAGGATGGGCGGCAGCACTGGGATAGTAGTGGGAGTAGGGGGGGGAGAGCCCAGGGTCTGTACTGGGAGTAGGGTGCGGTGACGGCACGCACATGTTCATAGCGATTTCTACATACTGTCCATCTGGCACTTTTGGGTGAGGGGCCCGGTCTGCCCAAACTTTGCTCAGGGGGGGCCCAGGCCAAAAAAGTTTGAAGACCACTGGTCTAGGGGGACCCACACAGGTTTACTCTGGATTGTTACAAGGGCTCAATTCCATAGATGGATGGTCAGGTGGGAGCTAGAGGCTGGTTGAGCCCGCCCAGAGATGGGGGGAGTATGCAGACAGCAGCCACTCAGTGGGAGCCGCATGGTAAGACGACCATGGGAAAGAGGGAAGTGCTTCAGGTGACCTTACTAACCATCAGGGGGCTTAATTCCCTGGCTAAGAGAAGGAAGGTGGAACAGTACCTGGGGTGGGGGAAGCCGGGAATTGTAGTCCTCCAAGAGGCACACATTCATGGCCGAGATAGGCATAAGCTGAAAATCAAGGGGTACCGCCATCTGTGCCAATCCAACGCCCCAGGAAAGACAGGGGTGGGTGTGTTAATTGCTATTCGGGATATCCCAAGCTTCCAGATCATAGCTACAGAGAGGGACACAGAGGGTAGGCATCTGGCGGTCTCTTTCCAATGGGAGAGGGGGACATACACAGTGGCAGGAATCTACACCCCCAATACAGGGCATGATGGGTTCGTGCGACACTGACCAAATTGGAGACTTTTTCCAAAGGGTAGATAATATTGGTAGCCGACTTTAATATGGCGTGGGAGAGAATACAGGAGCACAAGGGTGTCCCACAACCAGGGTGCACCATCTGCCTGCTTGAAGGAACACATGGCCAAATTGGCATTGGTAGATGGCTGGAGGGAACTGAGGGAGGGGCGGCTACACATTTTATCACCACGTTCATAGATTCTTCTCAAGCATAGATTACACCTGGATTTCAAGGCCACTATTGGGTAGGGTCGCAGGGATTGAGCTAGGAGTGATCGCCCTGTCAGACCATGCGCCCATAACGATTACCTTAAATATAGGGCCGAACGAACCAGGTCTATGGCGGTGGAAGTTCCCTAGCCACATCCTTAAGGATGGAGTCCTATGTGAGGATATAAGGAATACATTTTTGGATTACTTTGCACTTAACGCAACAGAAGGTGTATGCGACCAGGTGGTGTGGGACTCATTTAAGGCTACACTGAGGAGGGAGCTCATTCCGATGAAGTGCCAGAGGTACAAACAACTAGGTCTCTTACAGGAGGAATTGGAAGCAAAACTTAAATAATGGCTGAATTGGCAAATAATACAGGGAGTACGCTGCAAAGGGAATATCGGCTGATTAGGGGGTAATTCGATGTTTTGCAGACTAGAGCTGCAGAGCGTTAAATGCTCTACCTCCAACAGAGGTATTATGTCAAAGCCAATAAGGCGGATCGCGTGTTAGTGAGGTTGATTAGGAAAAAAGAATTGTGGAGGACAATCCGTAAAATAAAGACAGGGGCGCGAGGCAAGAAAGCACTGCTCTACCTGACATAATTTCAGTGTTCACTGAATAATATTCCTCCCTGTACACATCAGATTCCCCTGAGGAGGGAGCCCAAAGGGAATACCTGTCCTGGTGCCCTCTCACTAAGATCACTCCTCAAGGACAGGAAGCACTTGAGGGAGACATATTAGTAAGGGTGGCTATAGCTGCCTTGCCTTCAGGAAAGGCCAGGGCGGCTTCTCAGCTGGTTTCTACAAAATCTTTAGACACCGATGCTGCGCTTAGTCAAGCCGTTCAACTCTTTTGGTGGGGCAGGGTGTATCACCCCGACAATGTAAGAAGCCAGGGTTGTGCTTCTCCCAAAGCCGGGTAATGATGTCACTATGCGGTTCGTAACGGCCGATTGCCCTTATTAATCACAAAGATCTAGACCAAGTTTCTGGCGTCACGCCTGGATACGCTCCTCCCCAAATGTATTGATCCTGACCAGTCGGGATTTATTAGGCATAGCCAGACCTCAGATAACAGTCTGTGATCTGATTGAAAAAGTAAATAAATCTAGAACCCCTGCACTTCTAACGTTTGATGGCGAGAAGGCATTCGACCAGGTCGAATGGCCATTCCTCTTCCAAACCATGGAGGTTATGGGATTCGGTTCTAAATTCCTTTCAATGGTAAGAGCTAACTACTGAACTCCCTCCCTCCTTGTGCCTGGCAATCAATGGGCAACTTTCCCAGATGACCAAGGTCTCACGACGCACTAAGCAGGGTTGCCCGCTCTCGCCGCTCTTAAACACCATCCACCTGGAGGCGCTCTTGGACATGTAAGGAACTCATAGTGGCAACCGTAAAGACAGACGCAAGAAATCACAGTTCAAGGGTATTTATTAAACTGTATAAATGGGTGAGAAAAACACCTAATCTAAGATGGGAGCAAACTACGACCATCAAATAATAATAAGGCAGTCCTAGTGGCTTCTTGTCAAATAAAAAAGGCCCATACTAAAAAACCTATTGTCAATCCTCATCACTAAGTTACATAATAGTGTGGGATAATGTTCATCAGAAAAGAAAGAAGTGGTCTCAAAATGATAAATCAGGATGGTATGGCTGGGGTCCCTCTTCCCCACGTTTTTCCCCACAGGACAAGGCGGGACTCCTGACCACCGCACACTCCTGGGCCTCGCTAGCATGAGGTTACAGTTAGTTTCCAAAATATCAGGTATGGCTGGGGTCCCTCTTCCCCACATTTCTCGCCACAGGACAAGGCGGGACTCCTGACCACCGCACACTCCTGGGCCTCGCTAGCATGAGGTTACAGTTAGTTTCCAAAATATCAGGGCAAGTCTCTTTCACACATAGTCTCTTGCTTCAGAGGGCCTGGTGTGTTGCAATCAAAAAAAAGAAATTGTTCCCTCAATAAATCTTCATGGGGCGATTACTCTTCGCCTCAGGATCCCCCTCTGCCGGGCTCCGATCCCTCATACAACGGGAGTCTACCTGCGTCGGGTTCACCATCGCTTTCATTCACAATGTACCATTCAAGAGTCTCAATCTCCTTTAATACAACTATTCAGTGGACAACCCTCAGCCGGCATCACCGTTATCGACACAATGTTCACCGGTGTATTACTGTTCACTCCAATTCGCAGGAATCCCTCAGCCGGGTTCATTTTTGCCAAAATACACAGTTCACTTCGCTTTCTCACAATGCGGGATTCACTTCCCTTTGCGCCGCTTCTTGTCAACGTGTCAAGAGACTTTCGATTGTACAAGGGGTTTGACCACTCTGACTCCTCACGCCGGCATCTCCCAGGGCCTCCTGGTACTTGTAGTTTCAACAAAGGGGACCAGAGTCCTTCGAATCAGAGCCCATGTGGCGCCTGACCACTCTGCAGCTAGTCCTTCACTGGACTTTCTTTAAGGCTTTCACACACAAGTTCTTTGCTCAAAAGTTCATACAATGTTGCCGTTCGCAACCTTGGGCTCAACACAGTCCGGTTTTCTATAAGCTCTCTCTCCAACTCACTGGCTGTGCTGAACACATTGGCGTTTCTTGCCTCTGGAATCAAGGATGGTACCACGGTAGCAAGCGAGTCTCCCCGCCTTGGTGATCAGCATGGGAGGGCCCTGGGCACCGTTGACATCTGATACACCACACACCAGCTGGACTCCACAGTCTTATGATTTCTCTTTCGGAGGCTTTGCGGGCATGAGTTGAAAAGGGCAAGGAAAATTCCTTTCTCGTTGTCCTTTCAGGTCTAGCCACCTTTCTCCTCCGTTGAACTGCTGGTCCGGAATAGCTGCTTCCTCCTGCGTTCGGCCTTGCTCGAAGTGTGCTTTCGTGCTCTGCCTTTTGTAAGGGCTGTCAGGTGTGCATAGTTATTATCAATTGCCAGACTCTGCCTGACCCTGGTGTTGGGACATGTCAGGTAAACGGCTCAGGTGTTAGTCCATTGCGTGTCCCGGTGTAGGGAAGTGTTTGTGTTGGAAAGGGAGTGGGTAGAGCTACTACATATCCTACAGGGTAGGATGGGGAACAGGTGTTAATGGGAAGGGGGTACCGCATCTCAAACTTCGGTGTCCCACTTCCACTCTCCAAAGACCCGCCATCCAGGTAATCCTCCACCACTGGTCCACCCCAAGGAACTGGGTCCAATAACGATGGCTGTTTCCTGGCCACCTGAAAGACAGATCTCCGGGGACTAGCGGGTGAGACACCTTCAAGTTTTTCGCAGACAGCATTAGGGCCTCCCGGGATATTAGGGGAATTCCCTTTGCGGGTGAGGAGCATAGAATCGCAGATTGCGGATGACATGCCCCGCTTGATCACAGAACCAGAAACCTCATTCCTTGGGACCTTGCGGGAAATTCTTCTCTTTGGGGAGATGGCAGGATTAAAAATAAAATACCCACAAGTCAGAGTTATTAAACTTAACCGTCTCCTCAGAAAAGGTTCAGGAATTGTGGGGCATAGTACCATATAGATGGGCAAAAACCTGCATTAGATATTTGTGGGTCTAGATTACTGATTCTCCGAGTGCACTTTACCGTGATACCTATCCGGCGCGACAAAGCTGCAGCGGCTACCAGCGAAATGGGTGCCCCAGTGCTCCAGATAAGATTTTGAGGTGGGAGCATTTTACTCCCTATTTTTAAACTGAGAGTAAATGTTATTTCAAGAGGAGTATAAAATTACTTCTCCTTTGCAAGTGGGTAAAATGTATGTTGACATCCAGCCGACATGTGCAAAAACTGTATTCAAATCATTACCATGCGGCAGCTTTCTGCATTATAACAGAATCCACCTTTCAATATTTCTCTAAGGTCTGGTCATTTGATCTCTCCTGTATATATTTAAATGTTGAAAACACAAACACCTAGTCAATTACATAGTAAAGCAAACATGAATTGTATTGTGTGAGGTTAGATAGCAGAATTGTCTTTTGATGTTTAATGAAAGTCCTAATTTCCTGGAGCTATTACTAACCAAAGGTATGCCAATGTTGTGATACAACAGTGCAGAGAGGCAAGGACTCCATGCTAAATTGTATACCTAATCTCATGGTCAAATGGTTATTTATATAGCGCTTTTAGCAAAGCGCTGCAATAGAACATATTTATCACAATTGTCACCAAACCGAAGTTGGTACTCATTTATCGACCTCGAAAGGCTGAGTTGGCCTTGCTGGGATTCGAACCTGCAATCTACAGATCATGCACAGATGGCAGCAACTAGCACTGGACTGGCTGAGCTATCTTATTGGCTAACATCCTTCACAGGTCGGTAAACTGAGTATTGCTGAGATATAATAATCACAGTGCCTAGATGTTGGACAAACCATAAAGTTAAATACCCATCTAGATTATCACAGGGACAGGTTTTGCTGAGTTTCTATTTCAATTACAAATGTAACTTTCATTTGTTTGTTTTTAAACAGCGTTTGCAATTCGGGGAGAGGCAGGTTTTGGGTGTTTTAATTGTACTCCTGAAGATTTAAGAGGCTGTTACACCTGTGATTGGAGTAATGACAATCACTTACCCTTGTGCAAAGCCTATGCTGCCAATGACCATTTATAATAGTGTACCCCCATTGACTGCAAGGTTGAATGAATGTAAACTAGACCATGCATGCTCATTTTACACGTTGTTTTTATAATTAATAAGTGTAAACATGATCTGCCTTTGCATCATTATGCGCACAGCACAGGAACTGTGAAAAATACAATTGTGAATTACTGGTTTGCTTTCAGTGGAAAAAAAGCATAATTTGTTACACAAGCTGATTTCTCAATTGTAACTTATTTTTCGACCTTATTAATTATACAATCCTAAAATACAAGGAAAATAAATATGCACAGTGCTTCAGTTTTCTCCATGAGCTTCTACACCCAACACAGCAGAAGCTGAATGGAAAGACCCTTCTTTCACAGTGTGCAGTTTCTAGAGAAATTAATTCTGTTTCAGAGGCTCAGAAGCGTTCTGGTTTCTGCCAAGTAACCTGACCTTTGCACTGCCCTCTGCTCTAAACTTGTGCGTAAATGTACACAGGAAAATAATAAATCTGTGGTATTTACAAGATTTCCATGCGTAAAAAGGCCTGGTGCAAACCTTATCTGGATCCTGAGGTGCCCTTTTTTTTTTAAAATATTTTTATTGGTTTCATAACAAGAAATAAACAAAGAGTGCAGAAAAGCATAATTGGCAATTGATTAAGCATATCAAGAAAACAACCCAAAACCCCACCCCACCCTCTCCCAGTCTTCCCCCCACCCCCTCCAAGACCACGGTTAGTTCACTGTTCCTCTCTAGTTCGTGCCCGTATCCGGGCAACTCTCTCCACTCCGCTCCATATCATCCGCCTCAGGGTGGAGCAAGGGCACCTTCAGGGCCACCCAGCGGTGTAATTCCTCGCTGGAATCCAGTCTTTGCACATGAATAACCATTTCTCATGCTGCGGTTTCCTGGATCCTGGGGTGCCCTTATCAATATCCTGGATGGGGTGGATAAATGCCCTTAAAATTGTCATTTTGCCAAAAATACTGTACTATTTGCCAGTGGGGGTTCCCCAAGGTTTCTTCAGGATCCTTCAAAAACATGTGGGGTCATTTATTTGGAACCGCAAGAGACCCAGGGTAGCTATGCAGATGATAATGTCTACCAGAAGCAAGGGAGGACTGGGAGCACCAAACCTCCGCCTCCATTTCCTTGTGGCTCAAACCTGAGTGATCCGTGATTGGTTCTGGGGCGATCGCGCGAAGGTCTGGTGTCGAATGGACAAAGCGGTGGTGGGCTTGCCGCTGGACGAGGTGCTGTGGCGACCCAAGGGGGATAGACCTGCAAACATGTACCATAGCAGGATAGGGGCCCAGGTGGGCGACTCATGGGATGAGCTCAAGCGGATGGTGAACTTGACCACCTTCCCCTCCCTGTTCACGGCACTGTTTAGAAATCCCCCAGTTCTAGCTGGGTATGAAAAGGGGTGCCTTAAATAGGTGGGAGGCGGCATGATGCCGCAAACTACGTGACATATTCTCGGGTCAGGATATTAAATCCTTTGCACAGTGCAAGCAGAAATTTGGGGCTAAATGTGGGTGGGTGGGGTTATTGCTACTCTCAATTGAGGCACTGGCTTACAAACCTAATGGTCAGGTCAGCAGCCACCAGGGATCTCACTCCCTTTGAACGGTCCGTAACGACGGACATGGGGGTCAGGGTAGGAGCTTTATATGGGATTATAGGAGATGGGGCAAGGAGCCGAGCAAGGAGCCAGGCATGGCACTATATGGATCAGTGGGAAACTGCAGTCGGGCAGCCGTTGGAGGGGGAACTTTGGACTCAGTTATGGGCAGATATTTCCCCCACCCTCAAAGTTCACGCGGGCCATCCAGATTCAGAAGATGTGGGTTAAGATAATGGTCCAATGGATTCTCACCACAGAAAAAAAACTACATACATTTTACCGAACTGCGTCAGCGCTCTGCTGGAGGATGTTGGGAACTGTGATTGTAGAAGCATACCTAGTGGGAATGCCCAGTCATACAGCCTTATTGGGACATGGTTCGTGCAGCAATTAATAGTATTTTTGTGAGTCAGATGCCGGATAACATAGGGATGGCCATCCTGGGAATGGGGGAGCTTCTGGAAAATCTACCCTCGAAAGCTCAAAGAAAGACACACGCCATCCTGATTGTGGCAGCAAACAAATGGAAACAAAAAGCTGCCCCCACAGAACACAAATGGGTTAGTACAATCTGGAACTTTGTGGCACTGGATTGGGTGACCTATTCGATTCAAGGGGATCACCAAAGGTTTCTCTCGAACTGGGACACTGTCCTCAATCACCTGCAGTGGGCCGCATGGTGCCTGAGAAAAATTAGATTGCTGGTGCGAATACTCGCTCCACTTGGGGAGGACACCTTCACAGGAAACTGGGAGGAGATATAGCTGACGTGTCTAGGGGAGGCTAGGACTATGGGGGGGGGGGGGTTCGCAAATGGTGCAAGGGCCCCACACCGGCTGGTTAGAGAGCTTGCCTCTCACAGAAACTTGGAACCGGGAGCGGACCCTGGGGGAGGGGGGTGGTGTCAACAGCACAGGGTGCATTGTTGGTGGTTACAAGTGTTTGGGTTAAGGGGTTAGCAGGTGGGGGGAAAGAAGGGACAGGGAGGGGTTACCTGTGTTCTAACTGTTGAAAATGCCAAAAAAATACATTTAAAAAAAGAAAAGTGCATTGTTACTGTGCTGCGCTCACCAGCCAAAATCAGCTCCATGGCCCAGCAAACACACGCACCCACACATTCTTTGATTCAACATTCACTCGCTTATTCACACACAGCAATCACTCACTCACTGCATGAGAAGTGATCTTCCATACATTTTATATCCCCCTGCACCTGTTCCAAATAGGCACAGTGAAATGTTTTTACCCTGCACTTCGAAAAGTGCACCTCTTTTGCAAATCAGGATTTACTTGAAAATGGCCAGAACACCCTTTCCACCCTCTGCCTTGCGCAGTTATGCATCTGGTGGGAAAAGGGCACCTCAATGTGCACAACTTTGATGCACACATTTAAAAGTCCTTTGTGAACGGTACACCACCTTTTTGGCGCAAGTGAAGTGAATGAGCATGGATTTGGGTTGTTTTACTGTGACAGAAAAACTTGCGGCAGAAAAGACCATAGCAGTTTTGACCAAAAATGTTTTTTCCATCAGGGTAAAACAACCGAAAATAAATACATGACCCTCCCACCCCCACTTACTTACCTTGCAATGGCACACTTCGCTGTGTGCGTCGACTTGCTGTGTCCCTGCAACGCCAGTTGCGGTAACCGGCGGTGCAGGGTCCTTTCTTGTTTTTTTTTTTTAAAAACTTTATGGGAACGGATGCAGGGGTCACCCCAGCAACCCACACTGACAGTATAGTGAACAAGGGTGCAGGGGACACCCCCGTAGCCCTTGCCACCGAATGGTGGATTTAGTCCAACTTTTCAGCAATTTGGAATTTTCAAACGGCCGAAATTCAGCCAAATCTCGCATTCGGGATTTTAAATGCGGTCTTTTTGGGTCTTTCCAATGAGCATCCCATCAGTTGCACCAAACACGTTTTAAAAATCCTTTCACAGAGTCTGGCTCGAGGTGTCAGAAGCGAATTAGGAATGGGAAAGGACACACAAGTAGGAAAGGGTGCATGGGGTTATTACTGTTTCTGCAGTAATTAATCCCAGATTTGCTCATGAGCAGGCATTGTGTTAAATACCATTATCTCCAGAGCACATACTGTGACTGGAATCATTGGCCCAAGAGGACATACTGCGCATGCCATCATTGTTGCAGAGCAGGTATTGGTATCCCACATCTGGTACTGTGTCTGTAATTATTTGCCCCCCCCCCTGGCAGGTATTGTCAGATGTAGCTGATGAGCAGGTACGTACTGTATCAGAAGTCATTAGCTCCAGAGCAGATGTTGTGTCTGCAATCATTCGCTTTGCTAGACCAAGAGAAAGTATCGGATCTTCAGCCATTAGAACTGGGTAATCATTACTTTTAGAGTAGGCACTGGAACTGGAGACAGTACGCGTGTGCAATCATTAGCCAGCGCAGGTATTATCGAATTATATATAGTCACTTACCCCAGAACACGGTCTGTGTAGTAGCTGCGCAGCAGTTACTGTGTCTGCGAGCATTAGAGCCTGAACTGTACCGTAAATGAGGAGCTTGGGAGCACCTACTGTGTCTACGATACCAACAACAACAGACTGCCTTGGGCAATTTCAAAACCAGATGTTTAGAAAGTCACGTACTTACAATTTTTTATTTCAACATGTGATGATTAAAATACAATGAATTACAGCTTCAGCTGCAGCCTCTTACTTCAACGTGTATTTCCAGAGGTTGCAAAAGGGATCCTCTTTACCAATAGAACAACAAAGGGGTGGATATGGCCTGAGTTAATGGATCCTAAAAGAAATGCATATAAAATGAATTATAAGGGCTGGATCTGATCCACTCACCTGATGCTGCCTGGAAACTGAAAAAGAGCGTTTGGTAAACCAGGACCTTATGTTGCTTTCATTACCAACCCACAATTAAAGTCCGTATGAGTCCCGATAGCATTGTGTGTTTGTTTAAATGTTTGCCGACATTTTTTAAAATGCCTTTAATGTGTTAAAACGTATGAACGTTTTCCACGTAAAACGTCGTCTACGTGGTTAGGAAGAGAATCATGGAGGAAGGGGGATTACATGCCATGCACGGGCTGGCATATTTAGGTGCCTGTGGGTTTCATTTTCCTATTTTGATTCATGGCAACGGCCGCAGACGGGACCTACTAGCACGGCCCCGATTCGGGGTGAGGAATACATCACCGCCATCTCAGAAACAGTAAAAGGAATATCTATTCAAGACCCGTCTTGAAATAAATACATAAACTCTGAATATCTATCTCAATATTAAGTTGTAGCAATCATAAGTATTTCCTACAAATAGCATGGTGGTTTTCTAATTTTATGTACAATACATTATAGTTATATAATAATGTGCTTTGATGTATTACTTTACCATACATGCCAATATACCAACGCAGTTTTGAGAGAGAAAATCGGGAGACGTAGTTCTCCCCAATAGGAATGTATTGGGGCTGGAACTATCTTAAGTGGGAGAACGTGAAAAAAAGCAATATTTCTCACTGAAAAGTCGTGAATCTCCCGCCTAAATCGGGAGGGTTGGCATGTATGCTTTACTCGTATTTCTTATTAATTTGTTTACACCTCACTGTAGATAAATGCAGCCCCTCTCACCAAACATAGTAAATCCGCTTCAGCTTCGTCCCTCTCTGGAGCGGCGGGAAGGTCAGTGACAGTGAGGAACGTGGGCGGCCAAGGAGGGGCGGTGACTGCGCCCCGTTACAACAGTGGGGCGAGCTCATGCAACATGGAAGAGACACCACTCGCAGCGGGAGAAGCCGCAACTGGAGAGTGGCAGTGGCAGGCCCAGCCCCCCCCCGTGGAGCCTATTATTGTCTCGCATGCCCAGCACGCAGGTGTAACACAGTGGGTTGCACCCTACTCTCAATCTTAAGAAATTGAAGAGATTCTCTACTTGATATCAAGCAAATAATATACTCACAAGTGGTGCCCGCTTACCCAATTTTTAGGAGTGCTGGCCTATCCAGCCAGGAGTCGGAGCAACAGCTAGAAGTGGAGGGCAAAGGAGGCCTTGAGTGCACCCACAAGACAGTGGAGGCGTAGTCAGAGTCTGAGGGGGACTGTAAGGCATACCCAGACTCGGGCAAGTGCATAGACTGTTGCGCTGTTGCGGAGGACAGTGCGGGTGGCTCTGAGGAGGGGGCACCGCGGGACCCAAGGAAAAGGAGTGAAGCAGGAGAAATAGGCCCCCCCCCACAGGTCTTCATGGAGAGCAGTGAAGTGGGAGTTAGCTGGTGGACCACAACAATCCGATCAAAGGGAGCGAGTAGCGGATGCAGGGGGTGGTGGTGGCAAGCCCCGGTAGGCAACAGAGACGGCCCCAAGGGCAGCAGCAGCAGGAGACAGCTGGAGCGCTGTAGGTGACAGCGGCCAGGGGAAGGGCTGTCACGAGTAGAGGGGAAAAGCTGAGGAGACAGAAAAGCCCAGGACACCTGCAAAATGGCCCTCAACAAGGATGACTTGAAAGACTGGCTCCAGGAAATGGAAGGGAGAATGGTGACCACTTTCCAGGACCAGTTTGCAACCCCGAGGGAAGAACTGCATAGCTCACTGAAAGAAGCGAGGGGAAAAGGGAAGGAACTCTAGGACAGGGTGGATGTCATCGAGCAGGGCCTATCGGAGGTCTCAGAGGAGGTGAGGCAAAATAGCAAACTCCTCAAACAGATTGCCAGAGCTACACACAACCTGAAGTTTCAAGCCGAAGATCTGGAAAACCATTCGTGCAGATCAAACATCAGGGGGAAGGGCCAGAATGAATCTGTCCAGGACAAGGGACTGGCCAGAATTGCTTTGGGTCCTTGCTGTCAGATACCCAGCCTGAAGTGATTAGGATTGACCGTATACACAGAGTTGACATCAGGAGGGCAGGGCCAGGAGCAAGACCGCGTGATGTCCTGGTGGCCCTGACATCATATGAGATGAAGGAGAATATCCTACAAACGGCACGTGGCCAAATGAACTTGACGGTCAACGGGTCGCAGTTCCAACTCTTTCAGGACTTGGTGCTCTCCACCCTGCAAAAAAAAGAGCGATGGGTCCAGTGATGAAAATCCTAGTGGCCAGGCGCATCCCCTATAAGTGGTCCTTTCCCTTAAGGTTCCTGTTTGTGGTGGAGAGCATACAGCACCGAGCTACATGTGCGGAAGGCCTTTCGCTCCTAAACGTGGACAACGAAGAAGCAGAACTGGCTCGCCGACTTGCCCCCCCCCCGCTCCGGGCGGGGTCCTACCTAGGGAATGGATGAGGGTGCGGGGGGAAGAGGGGAGAAGCTGAAAGGCCCCCAGAGGGGAGTGGGGGAGGAAGGGGAGTGGGCGATGAGCCGGGATCATGTGAGGCGTCTAGAAAAGGATGGTGGGGTGAAGGGTTTGTCTCCCACAAACTCCAAATTCTTCTCTCACAAAATTAAAATTCCACCTGGCCCCCACAAACTCCCCACACTCACCCTTAAACTGTGCAGCTGCTTAGTGCGCTCTCCGTGGGCACAAAACAAATGCAACATTGCCCTCCCTTTGCTTCATGCTAAAGCAGCAGTGTTGGGTGTATGCTCCCAGGCTCTGCTTTAGCATCACTGTTAGCTTTGGCTCATGGGTGGCACTTTAGTCTCATCATTAGTTTCCACTACCATGTGACAGAGTACCACTGTTAGTTTTCATCCATATGTTGCACTTTAGCATCACTTAGTGAGGCTACGTAGTTTTGGGTCACAGATATTACGGGGATTTAGTGCCACCATCAGTTTTGGTTCATGGGTGTTGCCTTTGCAGCACCATTTCTTTTAGCTTGTATTATGCTCTTTACACCAAAATCCAAGGGTATTGCTAAATATTTATGGTAAATAGGATACAACAGACAGCCTACACTAAAGGGCATCGGGGAGGCTGGTGGAAGTGGGGCATGTAGAACACAGTTGTTGCTCTTAATACACTGCTTTCTCTCTCTGGGTCTCTGTGTCTAGAACCTGGAGGAGGCCTGTGTGACTCAAGAAAGTCAGTGTAGCAAAGTCAAAGCTTTTGGTTTCCGCATTACGTGTTTCTTCATCTTGTTAGATCTTTCAACATTTGTTGAAGTGTGTTTCCTACTGTTGAAACATTATATATGCTCCCACATATGTTAATACGATACTTTAGTATTATCTTGTTTTTTAATGTTGTATTTTCTTTTATAATTTCATAGAACACTTCTACTCCTGTCTGTTTTACTCCTTGATTCTTTTTCATCATTTGGGGCCGATATGTCTTGCAAAGCATTAAATAATATTTCTTAGCGTCTAATTCTCCAGTTCTTAGCGTCTAATTCTCCAGTGGGTCTATATTTGCCATCTTCATGTTGTCCAATTTTGAGTAAGCGTGCATTTAAGCTGGGATGTTCTGTTCTAATTTTATTTAATGCTCTGACTTTGTCCCTTTTTAAGTTGGGTGATTTTAATTTGAAAACATACGGTCGGTTGCAATGTGTAATATTTCCTGCCTTTACTACTTGCTGTTAATTTGTTTGACCAAATACCATCATTTTTAAACATAGCAGGTCTACTTCCACTGAATGGTGTTGCTATTTCAATTAACTCTTTCAAGTCCTTTTTTGCAGCTTGGTCAGCTATATCATTTCAAAGAAACCAGAAAGGCTTGGAATACACATCTTGTATAGTTCCAATCCAATTTGTATTCCTCCTTAATACCATTTCTCATATCCAGGATTCATATGTCTTATATCTCCCGTTTTCTTTAGAGAGTCAGAAAATGCAGTGTTTTTTTGTTGTTTCTATTAGTTCTCGTATAGCTAACAGAAGGGCTAGAAGTTCTTCCCATATCAAAATATCACATGTGACAATTGCTATGGTGCATATTTGAAGACTGAGTGTTGTATGGCAATCCCGTTTGTCTATGGTCTTTTGAACCATCTGTGTAAATGTGTAATGCACCAGTCTTTCTTTTTACCTTTTTAACATCGCATCTGTTTCGTATGCATACACAAGGTCAAGTTTTATATTTCTGTTTTGAAAATCTTATGTTGCCTCGTTATTTCTATTGTTAATATATCAGTTAACCCAAGTGCGTATGTGCCTTTCTTCATTTGGTACCCTAACTTCCTGCTAATTTTCCCCTTTTTGCCATTACCTGCATTTGTACAGGTTTCTTCCATGTGCTCAGCTCCAAGCACTTTAGTTTTGGTCCATATTAGAGAGACTGTCCTTGGTCCATGATAATAATTTGCATTTATATAGCGCTACGAACCCTCAGGCATCTGAGAGCTGCTTATTATTACCCACTGTGTGTGGTGCTCATTTATCGACCTCGGAAGGATGAAAGGCTGAATTTGGCCCTGTCGGGATTCGAACCTGCATGGATGTCACTAGCTATTTGACCTACTAGTCTTCTAAGGTTACACACACCAAAGGAAGGTCCATACATATGTTTATCAACATATCTTTATATAAAAGTGTACATAAAATATAACTACAAGTTGCAGGAAAACAAGTTAATTTTCAATAATAGTGTTTGACCACAGGATCACAAAAGTATTCAGAAGTCTTACAAACTCTAACAAGACCATCACAGGGAAAACACAGGACCACATTCTCTTAAATTAGACCTTTGTTTCCCTTTGCAATAAAGCTAACTTTTGATTGGCTGAACGAGTGGCAATGCTTTTCAATCACCTAATGCTTCCCTATTGAGAAAGATGCAGGGTCTGAGCCCCCAGGATTAGAGAGTGTAGTGAAAACCCTGTGGAGGGCGAAAAGACCCAAAGAAGTCCAGCCACTCGAGTGTCACTGCTGCATCCACTTGAGGATTGCAGAATGGGGTGCCTGAATCTCCATCTCGAGGCGTCATGGCTCAGCGCTGGATTGGCAGTCCATGCAACTGAATATCCCAGCAGTGGTCAAACTGAACCAACATCCCAGGTTTCCATGTAATAATGTCCCGCAACAATGTCTCCTGACAAAAGTCGCTGTTTTTTGCATAGCCATTATTACATTGAACATGCAGGGGACACAGCTGAATTTTATTTTTTACAAGGGGAGCAGGAGACATCCCCGCAACCCGCCTGTCCCCATACATGATGTCACCATATATAATGTCTCCAATGGCTTTTCCCGGTGACATTATATCTGACGCCATTATTACTGGGTACCGATCCCAGGTAGGGTTCATGGACCTCAAAGATGCTGTTTTGAATGTGTGCATTGCATTCCCCCTGTTGCGCATGGCGGAGTCCCTGAATCAGTTGCTGGAGATGTCGTATTTCAACACCAGCTGGGCAGCGTCGACATCTGAAGACCCCACAGCCAGAGGGATGCAACCAGGTCCCAAGATGAAGTCAGGGGGCCCAACAGATGATCTGTTAACTATAGGACCCATCACCACAACCGTGCAAAGTTAGCAGTACTGTGCCCCATGTACTGTGTACATGATAAAAGGTTGCAACACAAGCCACTGGTGGCGCCTACGAAGGAGAAGCTGCACCAGCTCCCTATCTGATGGTCCAGGCACTGAAAGGCAATGCAGAAAGGGTTCAGCAGCAGCCGCCAACCAGGGCTCTGTGGCAAACAGTGCTACTGCTTTTGGGAGAGAAACACATCCCAGAGCTGCAGGAGAGCATAAAACAAGGAGCCGAGATGTAGTTCCGACTTGTCCTGCAAGATCAAGGGAAGGGAGCAGACAGAAGGGCACCCCCTGCTCTGGAACCTGGATCAGAAAAAGGGGAGCTGGACATTCATCAATGTGGCAATGATCAAGAAATGGAGAACCAAACCTCGCCCCAGCCCTCTGGAAAATCCCTGGCTGCTGAGAAATTCTCTGGGAGCATGGAAACACTCAACTGGGCTGGTCCACTGTCCAGTTGTCCACCCAACATGTGTACCACCTTGAGGTACTCCAAATGCAACTCTGCCCATTCCACCAAGGTCTAGGCCAACTCCTCCAGCGACCTGAACTGGGCACTGTTGTCATGTGCTACCAGTTTTATTTTCTGCCTGGACCAATACCAAGTATTTCAGCACAATTTCAAAAAGACTACCAGAGCCCTGCAGATAGCGCTAATTCCCTACAATTAGAGACATAGCCCCCAGGCCTGTCCTCATTTACTACTGCCATTGTCTTTTCCGTCTGAACAACAACAGAGGATTTCAGCACACAGTTTGAAAGGACTTCCAGAGCCCTGGCAATTGTCATAATTTCCTTCAAATGGAGGCATGTCTCGACTTCTGTTAGGTTCCCTCCTCCTGATCTATGAACTCCCCCAAGAGTAGACAAGTTGCTCCCGCACTCTATGCCGCTGACATTTTTGGTACGCATGATCAACACTGATCTCAAAAGCAAATCTTTTCCTCAGCGTGTCCGAGTCCCCACAGACGAACATGGCCCTTCAGCCCCAGAGTTACTGGCAACCCAGTCTCAAATTCCAGGGAGGCTGGACACCAATGATGATGCAGATGTACATCAGAGGCCTCGGGTGCAACCTCACCGACAGCACCACAAATACAAACAAAGCCAAATGCCCCTGTGCTTGGAGACGCGTTCTGGCTGACGGCACCTACATCCCAGCCAATCATACAACAATTCCTGCAGACACACTGCCCTTTCCATTGAGTGCAAGCTGAACAGGAAGTGGTACCTTTCTACTGCAAACGTCACGAACTGCGGATGGCACCCCGTGATCTGGATATGAAAGGAAACTTTCTGCATGTTACAAGGAGCCTGGAAATCACCCTTCAACACCAGGATAATTGTTGCCTGCACTGTCTCCATCTTGGAACGGAATGTGGCTGCATACTGATTCAGATTCCTCAAGTCCATCACCAATCAGAACTTGCCGATCTCTTGGGGACTAAAAAGAGAGTTGATTAGAGACCTTGACCAACACAGTCATTGGGCACTCTCCTGATAGCCCTCTTGTCCAACAAATCCTGGATCCCCTTATGAAGAGCCAACCTCTTGAGCCTACCTTTCGGCCAAGGGGTGATGATGGACAAGGACTGCAGGGCAGAGACAGGATTTCATCTTATACCCACCCGCATCAACGACTGACCCAGTTATTGGATGACCATCACTCCCATATGCCAAACAAACATTGCAGTCTGCCTCCTAGAGGCCTCCTCTGGCCGTCAGGACTTCTGCCTCTCCTTGGTAGATACAGATCAAACTTCAACGTAGTCTTCTGCTTGCTTCTTGGCCATGAGGAAGACAGGTGCTTAGCAGGCACTCAGACTTACCACCAAAGCTTATCTCTGTGCTTGTCCGCTTCAAAGACCCTATGCACTTCATCCTCTAAATCCCTCATTTTGCTCATTCCAAAGGCACCTTCTGAGAACCTTCAGACTGCAAATCGCTGGGATGAAGATGACGCCTGCTGGAGACAATAGCCATAAAATTCACAGTGTACTCATACAGTTTACCCACTGGAAGCATTGGTGTATTAAATGGGATTGCCTGTAGAATTAGGGCTCCCTAGTCCAACAGCTGGTTTACTATGGCTTTGATGTGAGGAATAGCATGTGCTTTGATTTGGTAATTTTTCAGATGACTTGGTTTGGAGTACACTTATATTTTCTGTGGAAGGCATTCAAAGTCATGCCCTGCATGCTTTTTGTATAGGGTAACACCCAAAAAGGCTCAGAAAAAAATATGTATGGCATATTTGACCGAATTTAGGCTATATGAAAGCCTCGTATAGTGCAGCGGGGGTGTCCCCCGCACCCTTCTTCAATGTATTATGAGCAGGGGTTGTGGTGGTGTCCCCCGCTCCGACTCGATAAAGTATAAAAAAAAAAAAAAAGAAAAGCAGACCCTGTGGTGCTGGTTCCCATACACGCAATTGAAGGGAACCAGCGTCATGCTCGAGACGGGTGCACACGAGGAGGTGTCCCGCCGACAGGTAAGTAAGGGGGTGGGGGGCAAGGGCATAGTCTGAAATGTTCGGGCGAGAGAAAACCGAAAGTTATTTACAATAAAATAACTTTCGGTCTTTTCTCCCTCCAACATTTTAGCTTCGATTTTATCATCCAAATCCATTGAATAGTTGACCTGCTCTACCAACCCAAGATTCTACATGTGTATTTATTAAGTGTTCCGCTACTTCTTTTGAAAAGGCTGGTGTAATAACACCTTGTGCCAGGACCAACGACACCAGAGATACCACCCACAGAGCCTGCTTACCGCAAGGGCTGCTCAGTGCTGCACTTCAAGTAAGCCACATTGACAAGAGGGGTGGGGTCAAGGAGTATTTCCACTTCCGCTCGCCCATGTGCAGAAAGTACACGCACAGGCTCCACATTCTAACTGTGAATTGTGGCCCGAGGGAGATATACTACCTCCAGAAGGGAGGTGCTTTTCTATGGTTTGCTTCCATAGTAGCAGTCTTCTTTTCCTTCTTGAGGGTGGTGCAGAGCGATTTTGGATAAGAAGGTTCCTGTCATGGAGACTGCTGCCAGAAAAGTAATTATAGGGATGATGAAGAAGGATATGGAGGTAATACATCCCCATTTGTCTCCACCCCCCCATGCTGCCAATTGCCCACCCTACCCTGTTGGCTCCCTGCTCCTTTTTTCTCTGCTTCCGTCACTGTGTTCTTTCCACTAAGATTGTAAAGCGGTCTGTTGCTTCCCAAAGCTAGGTCCACGCTCAATAAATACCCTAATCAAACTAATAATTGCTGTTACAAGCCATTCAGGAGCTTCGTGTGCAGTCTTGTTTTTGTCTTTGCATTCTGTGACTTGTCCTACTAAATTTGCACTAGGAACAACAGCTTCAAGGTGAAAAACTGGACTGGATCTGCATCTCCCAGATTAAATGGAGCTTGATGTCATACAAGCTATTCTCAGATGAGGTTCGCAACTGAGCGCTTAAGTTGTCCTGTGTTACGTACCTCATGCACTTCTAGTTTTACTCTGTATTCTGGTATTTTTTGTTCCCTCCTCTTTTCCATTGTTGATTTTTTTTATTACACTTAGCAAGTCTGGTCGAATGTTGTTTGGTTCTTTTCTATTTTTTTTTATACCAGGATGGCTAAAAGTTCTGTTGTTCATGACCCATGTCATGTTGCATATTTGAAGACTCCTGCATACTGATGACCCCTGGTACGTGCTAGGTATCGGCACACTCACACGTTGCATTGTAAGCTCGCATCTACCTTCTGCAATCATACCTAATGTGCATGGTTTCTCCTACTTGTACCCACTAGGAGCCTGCACGTGCGTACTGCATTTGCTAGGTTTGATTAGGCCTGTATCTCAAATGCATCAATGACGAACTGTGAACTCTCAAACTGCCTATGCCCACTCTATTTGAAACGTGCCTAATGTGAATTGCCTTTTGCTAACTGCACCCTCCCATGCTCGCACCTCTAAGTGTCACGTGCATACTGTAACCCTAGATTTGATTAGGTCGCCTTCTTAAGCACACTACATACCGACTGTGATTTCTTGAACTACCCCCGCCTACCAGATTGTGAATATGCCTAACGAGAATTGGCATCTGCCTATTTGCTCCGACCTGTGCCTGTATCCATAAACCTGTAATGTGCACGCAATGATTTTTAGATCTGATTAGACTTGCTTTGTAAACTCATGATCTCTGGATCCGATAAGGCTTGCTTTCTAAATACTCCTCTGACCAATTTGGGAACTCGTGTTATGCCTCTGCCTGTCATACCTCCCGGGACTGCCTATGACTGCATGTTTTGCTATTCACAAGTGCCTACCATTGTGAACCCTGGTATAAGGTCCACCCTGAATTCCAGTCAGGTCTCTCCATCAACTGCTCACCAACCGACGTGGTTCCGCATAGCACTATGTACACCCCTAATTACCTGTTGCTTCTTTAACTGTAGTTGCCCTAATGGATGTACCATACGATTCAACTTTGCGACGGCAGCCCACCTCCCAACGCCTGAGTTCACCACCACACCCGATTCTGACTACCTACCCTATGCTTCTTGATTACCCTGGCAGCATGGGTCCTACTTACATGCCCCTCATCAACTCTAAGTTACACTGCCACACTAGTAAACCTAACTTTCCAAGTTCTCCATGGTCCCCTTCAGCCAGAAACTCCAGACTCCAGGCCAGACTAACCAGACTCCACGAACCTCCAACAAATAGTTCTGTCAATCTAAACGCCATTACGTTGGTGAACAATACTATAACCAAAACTCAATAGAAACAAACATCTACTGATCCAACGTCCATGCCAGTCCCACACCCTAAAGTAAGCCAGGATAAACACCCTGCTATGCCTAATGACCCTGAACTCCCCAATTTTAATGGTGCGCTAATCAAAGCAAGATCCCTGGTGGCTCATGCTACAGATATAGCGGATATGATTACAGGAGATAATCTAGACTTCCTTGCTATAATGGAGACGTGGCTCTACGTGGCTGCAGGACCCACCCTCCCAATAGCAGTTCCAGAAAACTATGAAATCCTCAGAACGGACAGAGCAAATGCCAGAGGCGGAGGCATTGCTGTCATAGCCAAGACTACCCTACCCATGAATATAACCTCCACTCCTAACGACAGTTCCTGTGAATTACTCACAGCTAAAATACCTATCTCTAATGCAGGCACACTAACATTCTAACTATTATACAGGACCAATGGACTCTTTCGAAGAAGACCTATCCGTAATTCTCTCAGAGAACACTAAACCGACGTCTTAAATTCTCGTGTTAGGAGACTTTAATTTAGGCTTTAATGATCCTAATGACCAACAAGCTCTAGTTATCTCCAATGAGCCTACAGAGCTTGGACTTAGCAAGAGAGTAACCCAGGCCACCCATAACAAAGGGAGAACACTTGACTGGGTAGCTGACCTTAACTGCGCAGTATCCATAACCTCTATTGCGCCTCAAACCTGGACTGATCACTTCCAGATTTCCTTCACCTTATCAACTAATACGCCTTTCTCCAATCTTAATCTAATAGCACCTCCCCTCCCCACGAGGAATAAAAAGAACATTATCGCTGACAAGCTGTTAGGGAGAATTCTCTGTTTGGGCTGAATTTCCTAACCTTGTGAGTCCCCCATTAGCTTTGCTGGATTTCTGGAGTTTGTTTTTTCTCCTGCCAAGAATGAGACTCTTTTTCTCTCACTCTTGGACATGATTTATGGTGTTCCTTTGAATGTTAATGTGTTTCATAGGCTATGGGGTCTTTTACTCCATAGGGTCTCATATGTTTTTCTTATGTGTGTTACACAGCACCCTCCGTGCAGTAACACAGGGGTGTCATAGTGACCCCCCAACATAGACTCCATACCCTGGGACTGACTACTGTCTCCCAGGGCATGTAAAGTCACCATTGGCTTTGCTAGTCCCAAATTATGAACAGAAACCAGTAGAAACCATCATATTGTGGACGTACTGGTCGGGGCAATTCGATTGCCCCGGGGTCTGTTGTTCGAGGGGGCACGTCTCTGTCCCCCCTGATCGAGTTTTGGCTGGTGGCAGTGGATACTACTTTTTATATTCGGCCGCAAATATATCTCTATGGGATTTTCCCATTGTTCGAGGCTACCAACTTTAATTATTTAATTCTTATAGCCTTGAACATATCGCTGGTTTATTTATTTAATATTAATTCACCGGTTGGTATTTTCTGCCAGAACTCTGTTTTAAAATGACGTTTGTGTTCGCCTCTGTAACTCCAAACCAAAGGTCGAGCCCTTTGTTCCACTTTTGGCGGGCTTCTCCACAGAAGCCTCCAAAAGTAGTGCCACTCTGTCTGGGTACCACAGGGGGTGTGGGAGGGGGTTTAGGCACCCTGGACTGAGATACCTTGGTAACTCAAGTCGCACTCTGGTGTGATTGGCCCAAGTGGTGAGCCGGCCGGCTCACCACTTAGCATGTTTGAGTGACAGCTAGGCTGAGTGAATGGGGGTGTGCTGCATAAAAGCAGGGCTTTTGGGACTGGAACTTCAGAAGTCGCCACAGGACCTGAAAATCTGACGAGGGAGAAGCTGAGCCGACCTGCTACTACGACACCACCGGTGGAGCCCTGCTGAACCGACTCACCACTTCCCAACGACAGAGAAGATCTCCCGGCTGGAGAGTCTTCTTCCCCTGACTGGTGGGCACAACCAGTTTACCTTCTTTTTCTCGCATCCCAAGACGTCTTGTAGTCGAAGTGCCCGTGCCAAGCACCCCGGCAACCGGATAGCCACTTACCACTGGACCGCGAATAAAAGGACCGCTCCTTTTAATTGAGAACTCCGCGGCTGGTTTCTTCCCTGGCAGTGCAACGGACTCCTGCTTCCCTCCCCGACGAGATCCTCTCTTCCCCCGGACGAAGCGCCGATTTGCACCCGCTGGAGTGTTCTCACCATTTTAAGCTACTGTGTCCGCCAGGCCTCCCTTTCTAAAGATTGCTACAAGGTAATAATAATCCCTTAACCTTCTGGACTGGGCTGGCCGCCTTGACCATCTAACTGGTCCCTTTCTTTTTGGTCCAACTCTTTCAGAACGTATTGCGAGACTTTTGGGCACATTTCGACCGGAGCCTCTTAAAGTGGGTCCGGCCTTGTTAACTTTGACTTTACGGTTTTAACCTGCCTTCTTCTCTTACTGTGTTCTTCTGAAAGTGTTGGGATCTGTTTCTATCTTTGCTCTGCCTTTCTCTCCCTTTTATACCGATTGATTAGAGTGCCATCTTCGTTAAGCGCTCACCGCTGTCTGAAAATAAGTGTTGCTTTACTTAAGACTTTTCTAACTAATCGTTGAAGGGAGTGTATATCTTTTAGTGACCGTGTTTTTGAACTGCTTGATATTAGTGCCAGTGTGTTTTATTAGATGTGTTTTTAAATAAATAATTATATCTCTTTTACACCAAGCTCTGGCCAGTGTTTGCTAATTCTACTGTGTTCTTTTGACCTATTGTGAATACTCTGTATACTGCCTAACACTTCTTGAGGTAAGTCTGACTGCTCAGCCACAGCTACCAAGTGAATCTGTGTGGTACAGACTGCTACCAAGTGGGTTTACTGCCAAACACCTGTAGTCTTAAATCTTTTGCAGTGGTCCCAGAGGGAACTGCACAGGTTTCTGCCTAACACAAGCTTATGCCCCTCATCGTGCCTACCCTTAATTTGCTTCCGGACTCTACCAGCCCAGACAAATTAGTTGACGTTTACAATGAGACTATAACTAAAGCGTTAGACATCATTGCCCCACTTAGGATGTGGAAAAGTAAACCCAAAGCTCATCTCAACCTACAGTTCACCCCCAACTAAAATCCTTGAGATTAGAAAAAAGAAAGCTTCAAACCCTGTGGAAACTCTTTCCGATGGATAAAAACAGAAACAATTTGATCAATTTAGCTACGCATTACAAAAAAAAAATAATTCGGTCTAAACAAGAATCCTACAATGAGAGGATTAAAAATGCAAATTCAAGCATTAAGGAACTGTTTACGATTCTTAGGGAAATGGAATCACCCATTCCCGAGTCAGACAAATGCTTAAATGACAAAAGGAATAAAATATTTCTCCTACAAAGTAAAATCACAGACAAAAAAGCTAACCTACCTAACGTAGACCAGCATAACACAGCCTCAGCCCCCTCCTCTAAACCTCCACATCACTTCAACTTCTCTCAAGTCTCCACTTATGAGGTAGCAAAAATCATTGCAGCCCTTAAACCTTCGAGATGCCAAGGAGACAGCTGCCCGGCACAGATAACTAAAGATGCCACCAGAGACTTTGCGCCTTTCATAACCAAATTAATTAATTAATCTTTCATCTCGGGCATCGTCCCCAGTAACTTAAAGGAATCCTGGGTCTTACTCTTACTGAAAAAAGAATCTCTGGACCCGACCATCCCAGCTAACTACAGACTGATCACCATGGTGGCATTCTTACTCAAGATCCTTAACAAAGTTGCCTACATCCAGATTTACGAGTACCTGGAGAATAACCACCTCCTTGGTACCCGCCAGTCTAGATTTAGACCACGTCATGGCACTGAGACAGCGCTAATAGACCTAAAAACTCAAATTGATGAACTGAAAGATCAGGGTAAAACAGCCTTGCTGCTACTCCTTGATCTTTCGGCCACCTTCGACCTGGTCGACCATCAAGTACTCTGCAAACATCTTGCTACGGCTGCCCTCTTCTCACAAGATGCGATCATCTGGATTAAATCTTTTCTAAACAAGAGGACTATGAGAGTCTTCTCGCCCATTGCAGCGGCTGATCCTATCCCTATAACCTGCGGTGTGCCACGAGGTTCCTGTGTATCCCCAACTATGTATAATATATTCACCAAGCCTTTGTTCGATGATCTGGACCACCTGGGTGTCACCTACACTAACTATGCAGATTACACCCAGATCCTCATACCTCTCACCGGAGATTATGACAAGGGCCTGGCCTTGGTGAATATAATATACCTCATCATTCAGGCCTGGATGGCCACACATGGCCTGTGCCTGAAGGATGACAAGACCGAACTCCAAACTGAGCTCACACTACTCAGCCTTCAATATAGATGGCAATACTATCAAAGTGGTCAAAGAAGTAAAAACTCTAGGTTTTTACCTCAACTCCACCTTCTCATTCAACAAACAAGTTAACGTCATGGCATCCTCTACTGCCTCTACTGCAAACTAATCAGGGCATACAAACCCTTCCGCTCCAAATACAGCTGTACTACTCTAGCTAGAGCTCTGATCCTATCCAAACTGGATTATTGTAATTCCCTGTACTTGGGAGCAAGTAATTACATCCAAACCTATATAACAACACCCTGAGGGCAGCCCATGGTATACCTAAAAGAGAACAGATATCGCACCCGAGAAGACAGATCAAATGGCTCTCCACCAAGGATAGAATTACGCTTAAAACTGTATCCATTATGCATAAATGCCTCAATAAAGCCGCCCATATTTACCCCACAGAGCAAATCCCAAAATAACCCACATCCCGCCCCACAAGGACTATCAACACAGCATGTCTAGTTGTGCCGAGATTTAAACAAAAAAAAGCAGGAGGAAATAGCTTCCCTGTCAAGGCCGCACAAACCTGGAACTCCCTGCCTCCCTCCCTGAGAGCCAACCAACAGTTCTCCTCATTTAGGCGTAATACCATAAACGGGCTGGTTACTAATGACACAACTGGACAGTCCTAACCTGCTCAGACCAAACTATCAGACATTCCCCTCTGCTAAGCTTATGACCTGAGACTCCTTATTTTTGCCTTCATGCACAGATATATTTTGTGTAACCTACTGTACATTTTGTAAATGGTTATGTTATTGCTTTTCTGCACATGCTGTATATTTACCTCCCAATTCTTATTTCTGTTGTCATTTTGTCTAACTTATTGTAAATTGTTAATTATGTTATTATTTTTCTATACATGCCTTACATTTACCTCCACTGTAACCAAACTGAAAGCATACTTGTAACCTCTGCCAGTGGCGCCCAGATATCTTTGGGTCGGGTGCATCATACAAATAAATAAACAAACAAACTCACAAAGTACAGCAGAAATAATATTTGTCCCTATCTATGGCTCCTTGGGCCGTCTGTATATGGGTAATGCTGCACTTTTTTCCTTCAACTATACATTTCCTTTTGTTTTAATATTGCCTTTACCGCCTCCTCCTTTTCTGTTATGTATTGTGATAGGAATTTATATTATATCTGTTACCACCGTAAAATGTCCCCAGCGTGGTCTTCTTATCCGAATGAAAATTCCATATTCTGCTCAAGGTTTCCGGCGGTGGCCTGTCGTAGAAATATGAGGGGTGGGTTGAGAGGGAGGTGGAGAAAGTGGGAGCCGGCAGCGCATAGTAGGAAATAGGTAAGGAGAAGGCAGTGTGGTAGGCAAGGGTGGGTTTGGTTCGACTTCTGTAGTTCGCGCAAGAGGACGTGCAGAAATAGCAGTGTAGGGCTGAAATGACAATAACTGTACGACACGTTGTCTAGATGGCAGAGTTGGTGCCACCAGTTAGATGTACTCTGGAAGAGTACGATTGTTTGCGTTGGGGATCTGAAATGTCTTGAAGCAGTCCAAAATAGTTTGAAGCTCAGTTGGATTGACAGTGCTTACATTTTCCAAATCCATTCATTCTAGATTCTGGGATTGCCAAGCCAAATGTCAGATGTTCTCACAGTGGATAACATTGAGGCAAGGGATGCACTTACAATTGATATGTAGACAGCAGTTGACCAAACAACCAACCTATGTCCTCAGAATGGGCATTCAGAATGTTCTTCAGCAGACCTTGCAGAAGGGGACTCTTATGCCCTGTATCAGTGGTTTTGGGCACCCGTGGAAGCCCCCCTCCAAACCAAGCGAATGATAGCAGCAATATGCCCATTTAACACAGGCTTCCCCTCCTTGTCAGATCTTTGGTGTTTCAGTGTTACAGAAGGCTCTTGTTTTAATCAGCTGATCAACAGAGGCAACAAATGACCTGGATTTGTTGTCACTACGATTCTTATTCTGTTGTTCTTCACCTGTTGGTGCACTTTTTCTTGGCTTGACCATAGCAAGGAAGTTGTCAGGTCAATGCTCGTTTGTGGCCACAGCCAGGGTATTTCACATAGGAACTGCTCTGATTATCAGAATATCCCGGGCTGGGAGGACAGCTCAGGGCATAGTGTTTAGCTTTGAAGCACAACAACGCAGAGCAACACAGGTTTGATTCCTGGTTGCGCGCTTGCGCGCTTAGAGACTAGCCTCCGGTATTGAGCGCGTTAGAGACTGGCCTCCGGTATTGAGTGCGGACTGGCCTCCGGTATTGAGCACGTTAGAGACTGACCTCTGTTATTGAGCGTGTTATGAAAGATTAATTAATTTAGAAAGCAGGAACTTTATTCTAGGTAACAGCTAAATCCCCAACCCTACCTTTCCCTTCCTCCTCACCAGTCCTCCAACTTGAAGCAAATCATTTTACCCACTAACCCTACACAAATACTAGGGGTGCATGTATTTGTGTTTTACATAGCAACAGAAGGGCACTTTAAAATGCAAAGCCACATTACATAATAGCTAATAAAGTATAGCAAAGCCAGGGTTTATGTGCCTGGGGGAGTTCACCATTTCTGTTCCATGCCAGCTAGAGTTCAACAGAGTCTTGCTGATCCTCCGGGAGTAGCATTAACAATGTTGTTTCTAACATAACAATGTGCTGGTGTTTGTAGCACTCCCTATGAGCGGAACATGTGTGTCTCACCTGCTGCTGATGTAATTGATTAGGGGCGAGGCAGCGTCAGTTGTACTTGAGTGGTGTCAGGTCTGTCAGATGTGTGCTGGAGTTAGGAACTTCAGCAGCATGCTGAGACTTAGTTTGTGGCACATTTGTTGTTATATGCCTTGTGTCTCTGTGCATTCTGGCTGCTGGGGCAGTTTACTACTGCTGAAGGAATGGCTGGTTGGTGAAATGAGCTGTTCTGGGAAGAGGACTGTATGCTGCATTATGTGGAGGTGGTCTCTGCAGAGGAGTCTCAGTCATCTGAGTCTCCCCCTCAGCATCTCCCCCTCAGCTTTGAAGAGGTGGAAGAAGCACAAAAAGAGGTTTTCTGTTCCTGAAAGAAGGGTTCAGAAGATTGTGCAGTAAGCATTGCATTAGGCACTGGGGTGTAAGAAGAGAACTGCAAGGAGGAAGGCTTTGTCTTCAGCATTCCTCTTCTTCTAGGTCTTTATTGTTCAGAGGATCTAGCTTCTCTAAGGAAGAAGCACTGCAGGGGCAAATACCTGGACAAGGAGGTTCTGCTGCAGGTGGCCAATGATATGGCTGTCTCCTCTCAGGCGGTGCCTGGGACCCAAAGCTTGGGCAGTTGACTAAGCCCCTCCACCCCAATCAAACTTGGTTTGCAACTTATTTCAGATATGAAGGACAAGGTGCTGTCTGAGTAGAAAGACCTGGAGTGGATCACACTGCCCTGCCTAATGGCAAACTGTATCCATTGAATGGGGTGAGGGAATTGTGTAGAGTGATCTAATATTGGCCAGTTTGAGAGGGAGGTAGCCCGTGGTGGTTGTGTGTGATCCAGTTGACCGGAAAGCTGATGCAGCTTTTTTAGACGTCTTATGCTGGGGCCCATTTGGCTCTGCAAGTGAGTATTTATGCATCCTTTGCAACCCAGACTGTTTTGGAGGGGCTTTCAGAAACTGGGCAAGGCTATCATGGAGGGTGAAGCATGTGGTCCTATTTATTTCTTCATTTTTTACACTTATTAAGCGCGCTGTGAGAAACCTGAAGGTGTCTCACCCGCTAGTCCCCGGGGATCTGTCATCCAGGTGTCCAGGACATGGCAATCGCTTTTGGATGCAGTTCCTGGGGGTGGACCAGTGCGGGAGAATCACCTGGATGAGGGGTCTTCGGGGAGTAGAAGTGGGGCGGGACACCGGATGGTGAGACGTGGTATCCTCTTCCCTGTAACACCTTTTCCCCATCCTACCAGGTAGGACACCTAGGAGCTCAACCCCGCCCCCCCCCTTTTCCGACACAAACACTTTCTCACGGACACCTCACCGTGAGCAATAACGAACTAACACCAGAGCCGTATACCTGACATGTCCCAATACAATGGTTAGGCAATTACTGACCATTACACACACCTGACTTCCACCACTCTTACCCACACGGATAAAAGGCGGAGCACAAAAGCACACTCTGAGCAAGGCAAAGCACATGAGGAAACAGCAGTTCCAAGATGGCAGTTTCATACGAGGAGAAAGACGACGAGATCAGAGAGGGTTGCAAGGAGGGAAGTGCCCTTGACCTTTTCAGACCATTACTTTTGGGAACCTTGGAAAGTAAGAAACCTGAGACCGGGAACTAAAGCTGAACAAACCTACACCGTGCAACAAAGGTACCCGAGGCTCTCCTGTGTCGATAAACAAGGGAGGGAGGAGCGATTGCCGCCGTGGTTCTGTCCTTGGCTCCTACAACAAAGCAGCATCAGTAAAAGACGGCACAGCCGGTCAGTCGGAGAGACTGATACCAAACCAGCTTGTGTTTGAACCAAGGTTGCAAGCAGCAACATTGTATGAAGAAATCCAAAGAGGACAGTGTGAGACGTATGTGATGAGTGACGCAAATATATGTTACGCTCACCTGGCTCCCACATAGGCGTCGATCTGGACTGGACTGCTGCGGTCTCCACCAATGTGACGTGTAGGGCCGAGATGACGGACTGGACTGGCCCACCTAGCTTTGTTTGCTTGGCCCGTAGGAATATTCTTCTGCAAGTGGAGAAAGGGAATTAACCACCCGTGGAGTTGAGGGTAAATCCCCCCACCCCGCTGTTCTCCCCTCTGATCACCTTGGATGTTCCCTCTTATAGTCTCACCTGATGATTTGAAAAGATGATCTCTCCATCCTGCATTGAGCGCAGGGGCGCGAAGATAACCAGTTGCTTCACTGGCTCGAAGGAATTGGTGAGTTCCAGGACAATATTGACTCCGATATTCCCGGCAAGACGCCGTAAGTATGTAGTTCGAAAGAGTTCAAATGCCTGACTTTCACTCTTGTCCGATTCCTTGCAGGTTGCAGCTTGACCCTACTGAAGAGTTCCTCGTGGCAACCGGTAATGTTCTGGTAAGGATTTGTATTATCCAACACAGATCGATAAAATAATGTCCATATGTAACCTGTTGCTGTCTCCCTTATTCAGGCGCTGAGAGAAAGTATGAAGTCTCGGGGAATAATGCCTCCGGCGGTAAAATCAGGTAAGTCTTTTGTGGTGAGGAGGGTTCCCCTTGTTAGTCCCTTGTTTCACCTTGCTGTCCTTTTGTTTCCCCTTAGGGGCCAGGGTTCGGCTAGGATGCAGTGGAAGCTGCGCCGACCCATGAAGAAGAATAGTACCCCCCAGTGGTAAAATCAGGTAAGTCTATGGGGGGTATTCCTCTGTGTATTCCCTTGGCTCACCTTGCTGTTCTTGTCTTCTCCTTAGGTGCCGGAGTGCGGCGGTAACATGCAGGAGGATGCAGTGAAATGTGAAGATGTTGCGAAGGCCGGTGAGTTCAACGCGGCGCTGCAGCAGGCGACACGCATAAAATAACTTCTTTCTTCCAGCTCGAAGGCACGATGGATCAGGAATTCAGGTAAGGATCAAAGGTATTGCTCTTGTTCTAACCTTTTCTCCTTCTTTCTCCCTTTTTCTAGGAGCTCCAAACTCGAGGCGGGCATGGCAGATGACTGGATGCAGACTTCCAGGCACGGTGAGCATTACGCTGCTTGATGCAGAATAACGCGAACCGTGTGCTGCTCTTCGGGCGTGGTTTAAATAGCCTCCAAAGTAGTCCCAGGTAAGTATTCCTCCCCAGCCCCACCCGAGCAAAAAAATAGTCCCTAGGTAAAATAGTCCCTTCCAAGCCTCGTTTGGCTTGGAGCTCTTGCAGTATGGTCTGCATCAGGTAAGTTTGCAGCATGGTCTGCATCAGGTACATTTTAATCTATGAGCCTGGCGCCTATGGCGCCAGGACTGACCGTCCATATGAGCCTGGCGCCATAGGTGCCAGGACTGCACCCAAACAGCCCCTAGCGGGGGTTGTTGGGCTTGCTTGGGGTATCTTGATGCCTGCTTCCGGGGTTGCTGGACTTGGTCTGGGTCCCCAGGGGTAGGCATCATGACAATATAATTGGAAACCAAGGGAGTGACTGAACTTTGGGAGGCCAAGAAAGATGCATTAGACAGAGCGGTCCGGCGCCACGTGGGTGCTCATTCGAAGTCTCTGTTAGGTATCCAACTGATTCTAAGTATTGAAAAGTGAATCCTGAAATCAAAGTGGTCCTGCAGCGGGTCAAGCTAAAGCCTGTGCACATTTGAAAGTCTTTGATAGTGTAACGTGAACTGCAAATGGTCTGAGCCCAGCTGAGGGAGACTAATGGGATAAGAGGAAGAATCTGAACCTGGCTGAGGGGGATCCGAGGTGAACCGCGAGTCACCCAAGAAAGAATATTCTTTGAACATTGTAAAAAGGGGATCTGAGCCTGGAAGAGGGGGATCCACAGTAACGATCATGATAGAAAAGTGATCTGACAAAACACAGAAGTACAATTGCACACCAGTATTTAAATAGCAATTCTATGTAAATATTTGAATTCATAGGGTATGTTTTAGTAGGATTCAAGGTGCAGGGGAGAAGGTCTCGGCCTTGGTATCTGGGCCGGAATACAATAGAGAACAAAAAGAAATCCAAATTATGGAAAACTGCGTCCCCTGCACACTTTCTAGATGGCATAAAGCCTAGTTGAGTTAAACAAAGTTTTGAAAATCTATAGTGATTCAAAAATTTTTTTTGACAACAGTTCATAAAGAAATTCAACAGATCATTTTACTTTTTGAGAATACAAGGGTCTTCTCCTTTTTATTGATTTTTTCTGTGATGGCCCAACGCGTTTCGAGATTCATATTCTCTTCATCAGGGGCTTACATTTTCAACATAACTTTCACAAGCATCTATAAAGAACATATATAGAAAGGAAATTACATGAGTGTCATGCTAAATTCAAAAAAATGTTTTTATGACATTTTTCATTCAAATAAAAGTTTTTTATCCAAATTCAGTTTTTTCTTTTCAAAAAAATAATTTTTAGCAAGAATAGTCAAGAGATAGACAACAAGTCCCTAGTGTCCTTGAATGTCTGATGATACTGAACTGTGAAATAATTTTGGTAATAGACACTTATTGGTATCAGGAAGAAGTTTTAGTATGGGCAGGGTTGTGCTAAAAAAATGGCGATTTAAACACACCGTGTGACCAGTAACATAATACTCAAATTAGATGTGGTGTTTTTAGCAACTTCCTAATCAATGACCATTGTGGATATACATGATGTAAGCATTCTGGGAGAAACTCACCACTCTTCTAAAGGTCTGAAGAAGTGGCTCTATTACAGGTGAGGGAAAGGGGTTCCCAAGTAGTTTCTTTACTGAAGTGGCATCTGTACCGAATATTAGCTGATTCTTGTCTCCTAGGGGAGGATGTGCATGTTAGAATCTGAGGAACTGGTTAAGAACATGGGCATAAAGAGGTAACCCCTGTATAGACTTACCAATTAGGAGTATCAAAATGGTCCAGTAGCGGCGATGCGGTCAGGAAGCGCTGCTTTCCGACCGCATCTACCGCGAGTGTGTTTATATATGTAAAAGTGGTCTGCATGACGTCACTCGCGCATGCGCGATGTTACTCGCGCAGGCGCGTGTGGCGCCAAAATTGATGACGTCACTCGTGATTGCATCATAGTGACGGAAAGTAATACAAAATGTAGAGTGATGGAACAATTGTAGTTTCTGAGGCCATAGGGTTGACATTTGTACAAGTAAATGGCTGCGCCACCATAAGTGATGTACATGATTGCAACGCAGTTAATGTGCGTAAAAACGAGGACCTTGGCATACTGAGGTTGTAATATGATGTATCTTAGGATTTAAAGTAAAAGGCGGACATTTATTTCAAAAATTCGATTTTTAGAAAAACCGGGAATAGATGTATTTGTAAGAAAAAAAGAGCGCCTGTTGGTGAAGAAGAGGCTAATATGGTCTAACTTGACTTAATGCAAGAATGGACATTTTTGCAATTAAGGTCGGCTTCTGATGTTCGAGGTAGCTATAGAGCAATAGCGTTGTTATATATGTTAAAGGCATAGAGTGTAAAGCGTATTTTAACAACATAATAGAGTAATCATTATCTGCCCCATAGCAGTTGGGTGTACATTCTTTTCCAGATTTCATAATATATGTGGATTAAAAAAAAAGTATCTAGTTACCATAATGTACAGAAAGTTTCGAACCGTAGATTATATTTAAATTGTCGAATCCATAATTATGACTACCTTGATGATGTAATCAAGTGCCTTTATACAGCCCTGACGAAGGTTCAAACCGAAATGCATTGGCAGAATGTATATTGAAGGCAAAATTTGATCGCCCAACACAGTGCAATGTGAATTAATACATAAGAATGTGAATAAACATTCCTGTCTAAAAATACATAGAAATATTTGACTTTTCGCATTTGATTGAAATAAGACATCGAAGAAGAAATCGAATTTTTTGAAAATTTGCAGCCCTATAAAAAGGGCCAACTGAGAAGCGCCAGTTTTAATAAGGCAGAGTTGCCTTGTTTCTTCATTTGCAGTTTATTAAGGTCCTTGTGCTATGGGACTAGATTTAAACTGGCAGCTCCAATTTTACCTGACACTGAAGGTGAATTTTTTACATATATAATTTAAGCAAAGAAAGAAAGAGAAGAAAATAACTTGTGGTGCCCACCTCTCCGATACCTCTGTAAAGTGGAAGAGAGACACATGAGCCTTTAGGTACTCTGCAAGTGACTGGGGACTGGGGAGCTGCATTAATGGGGGCTAACACTCTCATGGTTCTTTACGATAGGAATGACGAGATCCGGGCAATGGCGTCTGGCGAGGAGTGGGCTGCTGAGGCTAGGTGCTTGCATAGGATTTGGTGGTCCACCAAATCAAAGACTGCTGACAGGTCCAGCAGCAGGAGGATGGCTGGTTTGCCAGCATGTTTAATCTCCTCCAACTGATTTTTCTAAGTCAAGCAATGCAGTTTCAGTTCTTTAGCCAGGGCGGAAGCCAGATTGGCGCAGGCCGAGCAGGCTGTTGGATTCAACGTGGTGTTGAATTTGTAGGTAGGCAGCCCGGTCGAGGATTTGTAGCAGGAAGGGGACAGTAGTGATGGGGCGATAGTTGGACGGGCTTTTAGGATCAAGGGAGTTTTTCTTTAGCAGAGGTAGGACCCATGCATCTTTGAGTTTGGGAGAGACTGAGCAGGAGGCAAAGGAGGTATTGATGAGGGTCGCCAAGAAGGGTTCAAGGTTTCGGCACAGATTTTGAGGATAGCAGCAGGGCAGATATCACCTTGGCATCAGGATTGTTTGAAGCCTTTAATGATATGTGTGATCTCCGATTGGGAAACCGGATTGAAGATAAAGCTTGGGCAGGTATAAGGGGCGGCTAAGGGCTCTCCACCATCAGGGATGCCCAGTGATGCTTTATTATTGGCAATCTTTTTCTGGAGCAGGTCATTTTTCGACAGTAAGGCATTTTGGATGTTAATGCACCAGGTACTGTCCTTGTGCATTTAGGTGACAGGGTCACCGGTGATTCCAGTTCGCGCATGATAGCGAAAAGTTCTTTCATGCTGGATTTCACGTTCTTGATTCTGGCTTTGTAAGTAGAGTTTTTAGCTTGCGTAATGGGTTTTTTGTAGGTTGATGCTGCTAAGGCTGAAGCAGGCTTTGTTAATCTCGGTGTGAGATAGGTTCCAATTGGATTCTGCCTGGTGGTTAAGTAGGCAGAGGGCTTGAAGGTCTGAAGAGAACCATTTGTTAAGGTGCAAAGCTGCTTTGACTTTTTGCTGAGTGAGTGGGGCTGAGGTATTGATGGCCTGGGTGAATAGGCGATTGTAAAGGTCTACCTAGGATGGTATCCCCCTATACTGGGAGACATGGGCCAGCAGGGGAAATAGTTATCAGATCTGGCTTTTGATTGGGTACAGCATAGGCATCATCTCTGGCTTGGGTGCGATGGGTTTTGGCAGGTGTCACGCTAGTCTCAAGGATTGGCACTCTGAGGAGTCTCAGATGGCAATGACTTAAAGGTCCTTTTGCAAGTGCAAAGTTATTTAGCGACCGGTTTAGAGGAAAAGTGCATACGATCTTTAAGGTGGACAAGCATGTAGATACGCTCCAGAGGAAGGCTAAGGTGTTGAGTCATATCAATTAAGGCGCAGTACTTTTCACAAAAACTGTCAAGGCTCAACAATGCAGTATCCTTCTGGGCCAGGTGGCCAGGGCGACGAACAACTTAGAACTCCAGGTGGAAGACCTCGAAAACCGTTCACGTAGGTTCAACATCAGGGTCAAAGGTCTGGCAGAATCGGTAACGGACAGTAACCTGAGAGAAACCATGCAGCAATGCTTCAGCAATCTGCTGAACGACACACAACCGGAAAAGATTTGTTTTGACAGGATACATCGGATAGGCCCTAAAAGAAACAAACCGGGAGCGAGGCAGATAGATGTGCTGATTGCTCTTACATCTTACTGCCTGAAGGAGGACATATTGAGAGCTGCAAGAACACACTCGGATCTAACGATCAACGGATGCCGCATACAACTCTACCAAGATCTAGCCCTAGTGATACTCCATAAAAAAAGGCTAATGCAGCCCCTCACAAAAGCCCTACAAGCAAAGCACATTTCATATAGATGGACCTACCCATTTGGCCTGTCCTTCACCTGTGAAGGAAAACCAAGGAAAACCAGTACCTGTGAAAAGGTACTCTCACTGCTACAAATGGAGGTAGACCAGAACCAGTCGGAATTCAGACCGCAACAGAACTCCTCTAACAGCCCGGACAATCCATGGGAATGGTCGACACAGAGGAAAAGGAGAACTGGAAGAGAAGCTGAGCTAACAGGCCCTCGCAAGCAATTACAATCACTGGTGCAAAGGCGGAACACAGATTGTAATCTCTAAGAAAACGGAAGACCGAAAAGATCCAGACTTCTGAAGGTAGTCTGCAAGAGCGACACATGTGAGCCCGCACAGATGTAGGAGGGCATCACATCAGGGAATCTATATCAGGATATGGGAGTATCCTGGCGTATTGCAAACATTGGAGAAAACGTGGCCCAACACCCGGGTAACACACCAGGGGGGATTCTCAGGAACCCTGGCCGTGAGGAACTCGGGGGGTGGAGGAAGGGAACCGGTAGGGAAGGGTCAAGGGGGCTAAGGAGAACGACACAGGAACACGAACTGGCCCAGAGATCAAGAGGGAAAACGGAGAATGGGAGCGACGGAGGTGGTAGATCAAAAGGAAGAAACAGAAAGAAAGGTGCAGGCAACACTACTGGTCTGCAACACAATGGCTGAGGCAACAATAATTTCCCTTAACGCGCAAGGACTGAATTCACCCATCAAATGCTGTACAATCTTGGGTAGACTAATGGCAGTGCAAGCAGCTATAGGGATCCTGCAGGAGACTCATCTCCTGCCAAAGGATGAAAAAATAATGGTTTACAAAGCATTCCCCCAGCAATACCTTGCCTCCAGCGGCAAGAAGTCAAAGGGTGTAGCCATACTGATTAATCAAGACTTAGGATTCAAGAAAACACATCTCATCAGAGATACAGAAGGGAGGTACCTGGGGATAAAGGGCACAATAAGACTGGGACGCAGGGAAAGCGGTAATGCGCAGTGAATTTATTTCACAGGTGTCAGCGTATAACAAAGAGAGGGCCCTCACAATGCAAAAAACTGGAAGGGACATTAAAAGAAGCTGAGAAACATCATAAAACCCGACAAACACAAAAGTCACCATGGTAATTAAGAAAGGTCAGAGCCCAGTTAGAAAGTCACACTGCCGACCGGGTAGCACAGACACTACTGAGCACTAAACAAGCATTTGATATACACAGAGGAAAGCCCAAACAAATTCCTTGCAGCTAAATTGAAGAAACAAAAATCACGTAACTACATTGCACGTCTCAAAAACAAGCAGGGCAAATCGCGTACTGCGGAGAAAGGGAAACTGGAAATAATGCCACGATTCCATGAGGACTTGCTACAGGGGGAAAATCTTGATCCCGTAAACCAGAAATCCTACATGTTACCAACACCCCTACCTCAAATCACAGAGCACGACAGGAACATACTAGGGGGACCGATAACGGCCCATGAAATCAGTAATGTAATTTCAACACTACCGGCGAACAAAAACCCCGGGTCCGGATGGCCTGGGAAACAGCTACTATAAAACATTCTGCACACAACTGCTGGCGCCACTCTCACATCTTTTCACGGTCATTAGAGAGAAAGGGTCGGTCACAGCAGACATGGGGAAATCCACCACTATAATAATTCTAAAGCCAGATAAAGATCCCTCAGACTACTCCAACTACCACCCTATCGCGCTACAAAACACAGACACCAACATTTATGCCAAGATATTAGCCACCAGGCTAATGGGTGTAGTCCCAGAAATCATACAAACAGATTGGGCAGGATTCATTAGGGGAAGGCACACACAAGACGTTAGACGAGCTATCGACATCATCGACATGGGAACGAGAACGAAGCAACGATTCTCAGTGGCCGCCCTAGATGCTTTGATAGACTCGACTGGCAATACCTGAGGCTACTTCTTGAGGGGTTTGGGTGCAGAGCAACATTTGTCTTGATGGTACTTGCAAACATCCAACTCCCTTCCACGCATTTTATAGTCAATGGTCAAAGCTCGGAACAAATTAACACAAGGAGGCGTACACGACTGCAGTGTCCCCCCTCCCCCTGATAATTTGCGATGGCAAATGAGCCCTTTGCAGCACAAATCAGAAGAGACCCAGAGATTAGAGGGATGACATGCAGGGGGGCCACACACAAAATCACGCTATACGCAAATGATGTAATGCTCTTTATTGTTATTGTTATTGTTATTTTGCATTTATATAGCGCCTTATATACCATTGGTATGGTCTGAAGGCGCTGGTAGGTTGAACGCCCTTGGGAACCGATGAAAGAGAACTCACTGCCCAGGCTCATAGAGAAATTGCATTACTTCACTAACATATCAGGCTTTGCAATAAACTACTCCCAAGTCGAAAGCAATAAACATAACAGAAGATGTTGAGGAAGTTATGAACCTGGCGAACAAATACCTTTTAATCTGGGAGGAAGATACATTGGAATATATGGGAATAAAATTTGCAAGAGACACTGGGAACCTGTTTAGAACAAATAAAAAACCCCTCTGGAAACAACTACAGGAATACTTACATAGGTGGGAATCCCAAGAACTGTTGTGGTTAGCATGAATCACAGCAGTAAAAATGACCCTCCTCCCCCGCCTACTATACGTGGTAAGCTCGGTGCCCACGGATATACCGCTCCGCTTAATTAAGGAACTACTAAAAGCAATATTCACATTTATCTGTCAAAATAAGAAACCCAGAGTGCAAAGGCGAGTCTTGATGCGCCCGCCGCTCCTACGGGGTCTGGCAATCCGGACATTGGGAGATACATATTGGCGGCCCAGTTGACACTGATGCTTAATTGGGGTGGGGGGCGGGATATCCTGAATGGATGGTGTGGGATGGAACAAGCGGCAACCACAATTCAGCTGCAGGCACTACAGACCCTTAGCGCCGGGGCCCGGGAGAGAGGGGGTAACCTGTTAGAGGCCACCAGAGTGTCACTAGGTAGCTGGGACAAAACCTTGGGTATGAAGAACATTCGCCGGGGGTTAGGTCCATTCTCTCCCCTAACGCACAATGCAGACTTCACGCCGGGCCTACAGCAAAAATTCTGGGAGGGCTGGACGGTGGCGGGAGCACTGACCCTAAAAGACATGTACCAAGAGGGAGCTCCGCTGTCCTTCATAGACTAAACAGAAATTTGGAATTGGGGAAAAGGACAGTTGCAAATACACACAACTCAGTCACTGGATCTCTCCCCCAACTGTGAAAAAAGCAGGTGTTAGGACCCTGAAAGGGCTGGAGTTGACTATGCAGGAAGGTTCAATCGTGGTGGGGATAGCTCGGCTATACAGATTGTTGAATATTGCGCAAACGGAAGACAAGCTCCCGTATAAGGAGAACTAGGAAAAGGATATAGGGAAAACAATTACGGAAGAAGAATGGGGCCAGATATGGTCAAGGGCACACAAATCGTCCAAATGCACGGCGATCAAGGAGTCAGCGTACAAACTATGTTATAGATGGTATATGTCAACCCATCGCCCACACAAACTCAACGCTAAATACCCCCCGGAATGTTGGTGACAATGTGGGAACTGGGGAGACCTGTACCATATGTGGTGGTCGTGCCCGAAGGCGGCAATATACTGGAAAGAAGTTCTGGGGCACATAAAGGAGATAAAGGAAATGGAGTTGCCGCTCACACCCAAAATAGTCTTGCTAGGAGCTTTATCAGAGGGCAAATACACAGCATCGGGGCAAAAAGCTACCTTAATAACTCATCTACTAATGGCTGCGAGGGTGACACTGGCACAAAGATGGAAAGATAAGGTGGGCACAACGGCGGCCTGTTGGTGGGTCAAGGTCGGGAGGCTGATGGCAATGGAAAAGATATGTGCCCTAAAGGTGGGCAAATACCTAAAATTCCTGGCCATCTGGGACCCCTTCCAAGACTTTGTACAGGACAAAGAAGCCATCTCCACAAGCCGCAAATTCTTAAACACGTTCATGTCCGCTGACAGTCTGAAATCAAACGATCGCCTCCGCGCTCAGGAAGGAAACCAAGTAAAGAGGGGAAGACTCTGGGCCTACACAAGTTGGGGAACTGGGATGGGGGAGGGGAAGGGCAAGGATGGGGGGTAAGAGGGAGCCTAATTAGGAACCTATGACAAAACATTGGGGGCAACTGAACCACTGCAGAAAATGGCGACGTCTACAGACAGTAAAACATGTTATGTATATGTGCAACACGGCAATGACTTCTGTATCACTGTAACCTGTATATGCCCACGATGAATAAACATATTTGTTTAAAAGAAAACTGTCAAGGCTCTATCTTTCTTGCAAATGGCCAAAGAACAAGCAGAAGGCGGAGGGGAGCTTTGAGTGAAACCCCGCTAAATTCCGTCTATGTATGGGGGCTAGCTACATTTTTTTCTTCAGTGAGTAGGAGTGCTGGTCATCCGATCTTGGAGCTAATCAGTGGTGCAGCTTGGTGTGGCAAGTCAAAATCAGGAGACAGACAAGGCAGCATGAGATTTCAGAATTTGTTTTATTCTCTTATCAAAACACCCCTTTCCTTATTCAGTGATACTAATCTCTATGCTATACAATGAAGGTCAAAAAAGGGGGCCTCATCAGTGTGTCAAGATGGTTAAACATACAGTGTATATATAAAATAGGTTTTGAGAACGTACCCCTAATTTGAAAAAACCTTTCTCCACGGTCAGGGGTGGACCTATCTATGTACGTACAACAAGGAGATAGATACATTTAGTTTAACACACAAAATTATCTCATCAAAAGAAAAGGGCGATTGATTTTCCTCACACTGATTGTCCTGAAAAAATTGACTCAGTACTCGTCTAGTACATTTTATTCAAATTGATTCAATTTATTAGCATCAATAAAGTTCATAAAACTGACCCTTATAATAATCACGGTAGGTATGTACTATACATATTAATCACTTACAAATCACAAAACACATCTAATGAATTTCAGACACAGATGACATAAAAATACAACACTAAGTGCTCTAAAAGTGTCTCTAAAACATATTTCCCATACAGTGTCACATTACAAGTCTGGTGGTGTACGTTAAAAGTGGTGGCAACAGTATTACTGCCACTTTTACCGTTCCACCAAATTAGGAGGCAACGATATTACCATCGGGGGTAATAACGCCAACGGTAATACTGTTGGTGGAATTAACACTGATGGTATAAACGCAGACAGAATTACTAACAAAATAACACAATGGTATTACCGCTGTATTACAAGTTGGAATATGGCAGTAATTGGGCAGTAGTATGGGCAAAAGCACAGTGCATTTACCTCCACCTGAAGGTGGAGGTAAATGCATACAGGTGATGGAAATTAAGCCACAGGTTCACCCAATCCACTGAGGAAGGGTACATAAGGCCCACACCTTCTCCAAACACACTTTCCAACACCGTCATGTTGCCATTGGCTTCTGGGGACATGGACATGCAGTGGCTCCAGCTCCGAATTGAGCTGCAGAGGCTGGAAGAGCATGACGCAGAGGAGAGGAGGAGGAGATGCCATATAAGCAGTGGTCGAAGTGTACAAAAAGAAGTAGTGGAACTATCTTCCCTGCTACCCTGCCCCTGCTCTCCACAAACCCCATCACCAGGCCCCCTCCCACGCGCAATCCAAACCCCCAAACAAGCACACTTGCGGTTTAAGGGACTGTTCAGTGCAGTGCAGTGAACTGCAAGTTTCAACTTCTGCCTACACTTTTATTTTAAAACGAAACCAATAAAAGTATAGGAACAGTAAAGTTTAAAAAATAAAAGTAGAGGAGCACCGCTCCCGCCCACTTCGACCACTGCATATAAGGCGAACGCCCATACCCCAGGTCATGCACTCACCCTGGACCTTGAATGAGAATCAGCTAATCACCCTATACCGGCTGAATAGGGATACTTTCACTGAGCTGCTCACCCTGATACAGGCTGACATAGAGAGGAGGATCAACATCAATACAGCCTTACTCCCACTGCTGGATCTTGTGTCTATCTTGCATTTTCTTGGAAACAGGCACCTTCCAGCACACTGGGCATGCTGCACGGCATGTCCCAGACCCCATTTTCAAATGTGTTTGTGCGGGACCTACGTCATGTCTCCAATGCACATCTCCCTGCCCACCAGCCTGGCACAGGAGAACACCATGAAGGCATGTTCCTATGAAGCAGCACATGTGCCCAACGGGATTACTGCTCTGGACTGCACCCATGTGGAATTGGTGGCACCCCAAGCATCTGAAGAGGTATACCACAACCAGAAGCAGTACCACTCCCCCGAATGTCCAGGTCACCTGCGATCCTGACCTCATTACATACTGCTGTGCCCACTTCACTGGTTCCACCCATGATGCCATGGTCCTGCATATCAGCACACTGCCTGGATCCACGAAGAGGCACAGAGGGCAGCGGACGTGGATATTGGGTGAGTACAAGTGCCATCAGATAGACTATTTTTACAGCACAACTGCAATGCCATGTGAGAGGGGCACCCAAACTGAAGAATGCATGCCCTGTCAAGGCTCTGTACATGCACGACCTGCCATCTCACCCCACACATTTATTTAGTTATTTTTGTATGTGTAAAGCGCCTAACAGCCTAGAGGCATTGAGGTGCTGTTTCAAGAAGGTGTCTTACTTACATGAACAGAGAGGCAATGCATACAACCCACAGGACGGAACATGAGTGACAATGCTGTAATAAATCCCCAATGCATATTCGCCCAGCAGGCTCGCATCACACACATAGGATTACAGGAACCACAATGCAACATCACACGCCCCTATGCATGGAAAGACATGCTTCAGCAGTGGAACAAAGGAATGTGACACTGACAGTAGTAATGTCATGTACTCAGGTGACCATGGCAGGCATGCTGCCCTGTCAATCACAGGCCCTGAAAGCAATGAGTGCTGGCTTTGAGATGTGAGCATGATGTCCCACGGTAGATGTATCCCCCTGTATGAATGTCTGCATATCCAAGTACTGGCATGGGAAATCATGTTGTGTGACAATACTTGTGATAGATTGTCTATCAACGTGCCGTTGTAATGGGCAACACATCCACAATGCTGTCAAGTCTCGAGGATCGCGTGAAGTATGAATATCTCCATCTGCAAGCAACCAACAGCGAGATAGTAACAACACACTGTTCGAGGATTAGGGCACCAGGTGGCAGGAACAGGAACACCAGGCCCTCCGGATGGCTGCTGCGGAGAAACGGGCAGGTTAAAGTAAATATCAGGCAATCTATGTGCAGTGAGTATCAATTAGGAACAGAGAAAGAAAACACCTACCAACAGATGATATGCAGTGGCTGCAGAGTGGCAGTCTCTGCAGTGTCTTGCGAGTTCCAGCTGGTTTCCTGTGCTTTGGAGTCTGTCTCCTGTTTCTACTACTGAGTGGGTTGAACTTTTACTCAAAACCCCTCTTTCCCGCGAAGCGGCCGCAGAGTGGCTGCAGAGTGGCAGTCTCTGCAGTGTCTTGCGAGTTCCAGCTGGTTTCCTGTGCTTTGGAGTCTGTCTCCTGTTTCTACTACTGAGTGGGTTGAACTTTTACTCAAAACCCCTCTTTCCCGCGGAGCGGCCGCGGAGTGGCTGCAGAGTGGCAGTCTCTGCAGTCTATGGCAGCTAGGGCAGGGCGGCTTGCGAGTAGGAAAAGCTGCACCCTCCGAGTGACTCAATTGCCTGCCGCTGCGGTAACCAAAAAGACTTTGACATCGGCGGGAGTTTCAATCCCCGCCACTCACCCGGAGTCAACGCCACTGCAACCTGATACCCCAGGTCCTCGATTGCGGAGCGCCAAATCAAAGATGATCCAGGTGCCTAACCAGGTGCCTAACCAGCCCATCCAGCCTCACTTGGATCTCGAGGCAGACTCTTTGGTGCCAAGGCTGGCTTCCATCATACCCGGACCGTCTGCAGCAGTGAACCAGGGTCTGGGAGCACGCCAGCTGGATGCCTGGGATGCCCGGGATGCCCAGGAGTCTGTACTGTCGGCTTGGACACCAGTTTGTCTTCCTGCCAGTTCCCAGTCAATGGAGAAGTCCCCCGCGACCGCCAGTTACCGTCCGCCGTGTGAAGCATTTACGGAGCTGCCCCTCGGAGGAGAGGAAGCGCCGTATGTCGCAGGTGAGGAGGGTCTGGTGGGTCGGGTGGGTGAAGATGGGACGGCGGGTGACAAGCTGCCTCTCGCTGACCCCCCGGGCTTATCACGCCCAGGAGCCTGTAGCCCTAGTCGCCAGGCGGATGATGAGGTCAATAGAGATGCAGCTCCAGGAGATGATCTGCTAGTTCCGTTAAGTTTCGACGCAATCCGCCTTACAGTGGCACCGATCCTGCACTCTCCCCCCCCAGATGTTGGCGGCCCTCTGGAGGTGGACGTGCTGGAAGGAGAGAAACTAGCAGTTCCAATTGTAGCGGCTCCTCCCGACATGGGATTGTTCGACCCTCTGATAAGGGCTGCGAGAGCCGACAGGGCAACCAAACTAGCTCAGGTCTCCACACATGCCTCACATCCAAAAAAGAGAGGAAGACTGATCCGCAAGAAACGATGTGCATATTCACACCAAAAGCTGGGGATAAAAGCCCAGCAAACACAGCGCTCAAGACATCCCTGCGCTTCGTCAAACCTCCAGTATAATCAGCAGAAGGATGATACAACACAATTGTCGGTGAACAACAGATTCTTCGCAAATCTCCTAAAAAAGAAAGCCTTACCCTTAAGGGAACTTTCGGATGCGGAGATTTTAGAAGTAACAGCGGATCAAAACGCCCCCTTAAATGCTATGGGAGGCTCTCCTGACTCGCGTCCAGCCTTCTCACTGAAACCCCCACGCTTCTCCTTTGCAGGACCTGTGGAAGAAGCAAACATCAGGTGGCACTTTGGCTCTCCCCGAATTGGTGCACGACCCCTGCTAACGCCACCTACCAAGATTACATCCGACCTGGAGAGAGCTCCTAATTTTCCAAACTCCCAATCAGCATTGGCTGCTGGCACGGCCCTTGAAGCAACGGGCCCCTGTGCCAGGCCTCCGCCGGTTGGATCGATGGTCTCAGCAGCCACATCATCGACAGCCAAGTCTTTTCTGCAAACTCAGGCATGCGTAAGATCTCCGGTGACCACCCTCACCGACTTAGACGGTATCGAAGATCCCGCCTTCAATTACTCTCATCGAAATGAAACAGAATTCAGTGTATCGGCACCTTCGACTCCGGATCAATCTGATCAGGGGTCCATTGAGGTGCCTGGCTCAGAGAAGCAAGGGAAAGTCTCGGTCTCAACCGAGCCTCTTATGCAAGAAAAGGGCTCCGCAGTGGTGGCACAAACAAGCTATGGGACCCCCAGTCCTTTTATTGGCCAGCAGCATGGGAGCACCCAAACGGTATCTAGCCTAACGAGCCCTATACATTCAAATGAGAATGGAGGAAAGTCCACAAAAGACACCTCGCCTAAAAAAACGGACCTAAGACTTATTATGTCAACTGTAACCCTGGCCATGGCTCCTTTTTGTAAACTATATGAGTCAATAAACGACTCAATGAGAGACCACACCTCCATTATAGCGATGATGAATAGCCGTCTAATTTTTTTGGAAGGCTACATCAACGCTCTGAACAGCAAAATGGAAAAGGGCACCAAAGATGAGGAGTTCGGTCAGTCTTCAGTGCAACCAACGAAAGGCCCTCTGGTGGATGCTAGTTCCCAGACCCCGGCCCCAAGCCCGCAACCTCAACTTGATGAACCGAGAACAACTGTCAGCTACGTACCCCGGTGTGAGGGACTGACCCCGACCAAGCCACAGTCCACTAAGGCCAAGGGAAATGGAGCAATATGTGACAAACCGGATGAAATCACTATAGACCAGGGGCATGTTCCGGACAGGAAAGTAAAGGAGGCTACTTTTGTAACAAAAGGTCATCCTATGACCCAAAAGCAAACGATTATAAAGTTCTTTCCCCCCCAACCGACCATTAACAAAGTACAATCGGCGAAAGACCAAGGTGAAATGAACCGCGGGTCCGAGACCCCCCTCAACTGCGAAACACCAAAATCAGTGGCTGAATGGGAAATTCCAAGTCTGATGTCGGGGCACAATGAACTAGACAGTGCTCCCGTAAATAAGGAATCAGAGTATGCGATTGACGAGGACTTACTGAACTGTAGTGTTTATACACTTTCTGATGATCAAGAATCAACAAATAATTCTCGTCATATGGACAAGGAGCCCCCGCCCTTTTGTACTCTGGAAAGTCGCTGTAAGAAGCTTCAAAAAAAGTGTAGCTGGGGGGCGGGACCGTCGCAAGACAGCAGCCCCAAAAGGCACCATACTAACTTCCAAGAAGCGAAAAGGGGAGAGCCCAATTTCGAAAATCCTCGCTTAAGACCGGGGGAAAGAAGACCTGACTCCCCTCCAAGATCCCGTTCCCCGTCTATAACTAAATGGGTGTACGCCACCCGGGACAAATGGTTTGCGGAAAATCGACTTTCCCCAGCTACAAATACGAAAGACAAGCAAAAGCTGCACCTCTCCAAACCTGTTGTAAACAAAGGACGAGGGTTAACGGCATATGCTTCTAAGTCAAAACGAAATTTCAAAATCGAACAGCTGCCAAATAACAGAAATTACGTGATATTAAATAGAAGCTACCTGCTACAACTGCTCAAATGTATACCATCGCTCAGGAAAATCGAATCAAACGACCTTACCAGGGTCGAACCTTTTCACCAAGGAAAAATGGCATGCGCTTATCTGCACGTACAAACGAATTGGGCCAAAGTGAGAATCTCAGAGGCGGCGGAACAACTATTAAAAATGGGCTTTGACCTGTTCGAATTGGAAGAGAGTGTACTATTTACCCCTCCCACCAAATCTGCAGAATCAACAAATCCAGCCACATCATGCACTGTAGTTGCGAAAAGTAACAAACCACAATCGTGCTCTCAACCTGGCAAGGAGAGAGGATTCCGACAAATTTGTACATACAATGAACCAGCTTTACAGATGGTCTCCCCCCGGTCTTCCCTTTGGAATCCCATTGGTAAAGAGGAGAGGCAGCGTCTTAAAATGGCAACAAAGATAGACGGAATTGCCCTAAATGATCCTTTGGGTACAGGAAGATGCCCTCAAGGACCCAGGTTGAGAATTGTAAAGACCATACATCAAGTACCGGAGGGCAAAGAATCCGGCACCCATGAATCTCAACAACAAGCTCCACCAGCTGAACAATGGGCATGGTTGCCCAACGCACTGATGATAAACAAGAACAAATAGCAATTCGTCGCGTGTCTGTCCGCACCACTCGCCTCAACACAACAAACTGGTAAACCAAATATCTCCCTGGGGTCATGGAATACACGTGGTTTCCGGCATTTAACGAAACAAGGAGACGTAAACTTGGGATGTTTAGACATCATCTGTTTGCAAGAAACTTGGATGACAGAACGCCCCTCCTTAGACGGATATGATTTGACATTTGCTCCAGCTGTTAAAGGACCTTTTGGCAGACCGTCATCAGGCCTTATAACGGCAATCCGCTGTGGATCTGGTCTACACTTAAAAAACACTTTGAGAGTGACATCTCACTTATTGACCACAGAAGTTATCTGGAGTGTGGCAGAGGTGGAAAAGAGAACGCCCAGAACACAACCCTTAATCATCTTCAATGTATATTGGAACCCTGCGATTATGACTGATTCATTCTTCTTAGCACTGATTGAGGACGCAATCGATGAAGCACGAATAGGGTGTCCTGAGGCCCTGCTGATCATCTGCGGAGATTTAAACGCCACCTGGTCACCACGTGATTCTGCCGACGACCTACCTCTTTTCTCGACTCTAAGAAGTGAACGTGGCGTGGCTTGGCTGTCGTTGATGTCATCTCGTGATCTGCTCTGTGCTGAGGATCTTTTCCCAAGAGATGAGAGGCCGCCCACCTGGGAAAGAGGTAACTCCTCAGCGGACCTGGACCACATCTTCGTAAGCAGGCTTTTGGCAGCGTTGACCACTTCGTTCGAGGTACGCAGGTCTTCGGCCAGCGACCATAACCTGCTTGTACTGGAATGGAAGACTACAAGGCCTGTGAACTCAGTTATGCCAGCACAAGTGGAGTTAAATAACCAGCAAAATCGTTTAAGACTCTCAGAATCATCAATCTCAAAGATACAGGCTAAATATCTGGCAATTGGAAACGAGGACAATCGTCTGAGTGACCCGCAAGTACCAGACTACCAACCTCTCTTGGTTCCTTTTAGAGCTAAATTTGCCGGCCTCAGACACAACAACGACTGTGTTAGACATCAATACAGTCAAGAACTGGTCCTTAAACGGAGATCGGTAAGACAAGCTAGAAGAAAATTTGCCGTTTCTCCCTCACCTGAAAACCAGGTAATCATGTATCAAGAAAAGAAATCCTACAAATCATGGCTTAAGCACCACCGTAGCAAATTCTACCAACAAGATGCCGAAGCGATGCTGAAGCTTGTAAGCGGCCACCACCCCCGTGAATTCTGGGCACTCCTAAGATCCTTTTTGTCGCCCCACGAGACTCTACCATCTAATCCTATTGGGGAAACAACTTGGATAACATTCTACTCAAACCTGTTCAAAGCACCAGCACCATCAAGTGCCTATGAACTTAATACTAAACGGGCACCATGGATAGACTTGAGCAGGGAATCTGAGATCTTCAAAATCCTGCATAGATTAAAGCCATTGCGAGCACCCGGCCCGGACGGAATAACAAACCTCGACCTAAAGAAATACCCAAGTCAGTGGGCTGGGTTGATAAGTGAAATCTTCAAACGCTGCAAACAGGCAAGGCAAATCCCGTCTTCATGGACAACATCTATCATAGTCCCGATATTCAAGAAGGGCAGGAAAGAAGATCCAAAAAACTATCGCCCTATCGCACTTTTGGATACGGTTGGAAAGGTGTTTGGTTCTTTATTACTACAAACATTCCAGGACTGGGCGAGGGAGGCCGAATGTGCGGACCCGTTCCAAACAGGATTTACAAAAAACAGCGGTACAACCACTAACATTATGTTTCTCAGCGCACTCAAAAGTAAGGTGTTGGGAGGAGGCCCACGAGTGTTCTTTGCGTTCATAGATCTGGCGCAAGCTTTCGATCAAGTAAACCGTGAGCGCCTATGGAGAAAACTGAGTCTCTGGAAATGCCCGGACGAACTCCTCCAACCGATTCAAGCTTTACATCAAGAAACAAAGATGCGAGTGAGACTTACCCAGGCTGGTCCGTTATCATCTGAAATTCCAGTTGACCGCGGAGTGAAACAGGGTTGCCCACTGGCTCCGTCACTCTTCATCGCCTACCTCGGCGATTTCAAAACCTCGGAGCAATCAATCCGCTCTTTTCCACCAACTATGGGCAAGTTGAAAACATCGAGACTACTTTACGCTGATGATTTAATCTTAATGGACTTGACTCCTATCGGTCTCCAGCGTCAACTGGACCATCTGGCGACATACATCAGAGTAAACGATCTAACTATAAATACAGCCAAAACCAAGATCTTGATAATGGAAAAATACAAACGTCCTAAGGAAAAACTTGCCTGGTACTTGGAGGGGGCAGCACTGGAAAAAGTTGTAAGCATTATATACTTGGGAGTAGCTCTGGACTGCTCAAGTATAAATGCAACCCTCCAAAGCAGCTTAATAACCAAGACAAAAAACCTAGCGGCACAAGGCCGGGCATTGGACAACAAGTTCGGTGGTTTTTCCCTGTTACCTTTGATTAAATTTTACAAGATGAAGGTGGTGCCAACCCTCACCTATGCTGCGGAAGCCCTCCCTCACACACCGACAAACCTGTGGCTGAAGCTTGAGGGCTTATTTTGGCGCACCGTCCTAGGCCTCCCTAAGTCAACATCAGCCCCCTTGATCAGAAGAGAGCTTGGCCTACTATCGTTGGAAGGGACCGTGGAAATCAAATCGATGATACTGTACAGGAAGTTGCTGCTCTCGGACTGCCCTCATGTGCTAGCTATTGTACGCACGGAACTATTGACACCTTCCCCTTCTGTGCTAAAATCCTGGGAAATGGCTCGCAAAAAAAAGCTCGTGGAAATAAACTCTTCGGAGCAGGATCTTATCGGCAATGCGCTAAAAATAAAAAGGAAAATCAGTGAGCTTGACTGGATTGAAACCTTGAACATTGCTTCTAAAGCAAAATCTGTCAGTCATTTGCCTTCCTATCAGAACAAATTAAATACTGTACCGAACTATTTGAGCAAGTTCCCAAACAAAGCAGCTAGAAACTTGTTCTTGAGAGCGCGTCTGAACCTACTGCCGACAAACGAGATCTTAAAACTCAGAGGACAAAGTAATTCGAACACGTGTCGTTTTTGCAAAAACGAGACACACGTAGAAACCATTCGCCATCTTCTTTTAAATTGCCCCGGAACCAGAGCCGTAGGCGAGAAGTTTCTGCTACCACACCTTTCTGCATCTTATACCAGGGATGAAGAAACGTGGTGGACACGTTTGATGAGCGGAGAAAGAAATACCTGGACTATCGCCATTACACAGACTCTGAAGTTTATTCTATCTCTTTGAAAACCCCTTTCTTCTCTCCTCAACTTTCAGCCCTTAGCTCTACTCCGATTCTTCACTTGGTTTTGATTTCGATCTGTTGTAAAAATCATTAATTTGATTAAATCAACTAAATAAATAAAAAAAAATATGCAGGTTGCGGAGTGTCGAGGTGTCTAAAAGGTGTCAGGGAAATCAGAGATGTCAAACCTGTTCCCTCAGTGGAGGAGCAGCAGAACACGAAGAATGCCAGACAGGGCAGATGGCCGCCACTCCACTGGAAGCACCTGCAGATTGCAGTACTTAAGACTCGAAGCAAGGACTGAGGAAAAACCCCAGCTGATAGCGAGGATTCCAAGTAGGAACGAACACTGGAGTCTGAGTGCAAAGTACCAAAGGGAAAAGGCAAGCACAGTCCGTGTGGAATTCCGAGGTCAAGGCTAGGAGCGGTCCGTGGAAGTAGCCAAGTAGCAGGTAAGGGTAAGGCAAAAGGAAATCCAGGTAACGTAATCCGAGGTCAGTAACAAAGATAGACACGATCCGAGGCTGCAAAATGCCAAACGCTGGTTGTCACAGCTGAGAAGCAATGCGCAGCATTCTCACAGCTGTTTTAAGCATCACGGCCCCCCGGATCACGTGACCTTGAAACAGACGTCACGTGCTGGTGTCCGGAAGAATGACGATCGGCCCGGTGTGCCGACTGCCGTGAGGCCGTGTCATGTGCCCGCATCAAAGGCATCTTCAGCTTGCGTTGTTGAGTTGCCATAGCAACGCGTGAAAGCTTTCCTCGTTCAGAAAGGCGACATGGGAGCTGCCATCTCCTCCGGTAACCCAGCTGCCTGGTATACCGCTGTGCAGCGGCCCATGAAGCAGACCTCTGTAGCTGCTGGTGGGTAACAGGAAGAACATTTCTGCATGTTGTCAGTGGCCTAGTGAATATGCCTAAATGTGCGTGCATGACAAATGCCCTGTTTCTGACACCTTGGCTTTTGCCCTTGCAGGTGACTCTGGATACCACCAGCTGCCATGGCTGATAAGACCAATGCAGAATCTACAGACGAAACAGGAGGTGGCCTACAACGAGACAAACATCCGGTTCAGACTCTTCATCAAGTGGACCTTTGGCCTTTTGAAGGCTCGTTTCCGGTGCCTACACCATTCTGGAGGGGCCCTAATGTACGGGCCAGAGAAGGTTGGACAAATTATCCTTACCTGTGCCATTGTGAGGCGTCAGAAAAGTGAGGTGCATAACTTTGTGAAGGTTTCTCAACAAATGCTATTTTATTAAATTAGACGGTTGGATAAACGCCTCACTATCACTACCCTGACAAGGATTTCCCTTCCCAAAATAAACTAATGGAAACACTCTAACAAAGGATATCTGTCCCTCACACTTATACATACAACAAATAAATAAGGAAATGCATTACATTTCAAAACAATAGTGATTTGTCATGTAACCATAGTCTCTCTTTATAACCTGGGTGAACGCCCCTTCCCCAGGTTTAAACAGGGATTCTGCTTCCATCACAGTTCGGTGCACCTTCAACTTGTCAACAGAAAGGTCCAACACAGAAAATAGAAAGCTCTTCCTCTTCCTTCAACCAGTTCTCAATTCATCAATAGCAACAATAATTGTCTTGGTCAGGATGATTTGCCGAAACTGACAACTCCTAAAGAAATATAGCTTCTTTGCACCAGCTTTACACAGCACTTCCTTTAGCACCACAAACAATCTAAATTGTCTCTGTCAGGACCTCTTTGTAGCACCTTTTCAATTTCCAGCTAGTTTTCTTCCATGCCAAGCCTAATACCTCAGTTCACACCTGGTTTTCTCCCATGCCAGGCCTACTCCTCCTAAGGTGTTGCCATCTTGTCCAAAGAGCGTTTCACCACAACAAGTGCTTTTGGGGTTAAGATCAACTGACAAAAACAGCTTCACAGAATTCAACAAATTGCAGCTTCAAAACTTGCAACAACTCTTCGGGGAAAACAATTGGTGCTCTTTAATACTCTTCTGTAAATAATGCTCCTCTCCTGTTGGAAATCCTTTTCCAGAAGGGCAGCCTTTTTTGCCACTCTTGTTTCCCCCCTACACAAGTAACCAAAGACTGACAGGGATGTTTTTTTTTCTGTTTCTCCCTTGGCTTTGACAATGTGAGTTTATACCAGCTTTTACCATATGCTGTACGAAGTATGGGCAACACGTTTCATAATTTATGAACCTTTCATTAGCCCCTTTCAGCTGTTGGAAATATCTGCTGGATTGTATTTGCCTTAATTATAGTCTCTCTTGGCTTGGGCAATACCTGTAGGTATTAATTCTTAGCAATGTCGCTCTTCAGGTTGCTGGGTTTGCCACAGACTCACACTTTTGAAATTACAGTAATTTGGCTTTTTTACATAAGGCTATCGCTGCTCTTCACTAGTTTGGTATTCAAAATTGCTTTGAAAACCACTTTCACTCACACGCGAGTGCTGCTTCTGCAGCTTTTTCAATAGTTTGGTATTCAAAATTGCTTTCTGAACTCCTTTCATTCATACGTGAGTTTTCTTTACTCGCCGGATGCCTGCCTGGCACACGCGAACGGGTACAGAGCACTCTGGGATCACTACCAGCATGTGAACTCACTGGGTAAGATGTGCGCTTCCATTCCTCTCGCTGTTCGCAGGACTTCTGCTTCTGTGGCTCCTCGCGACCAGGCACACTGCTTCTCTTAGTCCGCCTTCACCCGTGCCACCTGCAATAGCAGCTCCTCTTGCTCCTGGGGCCCTCTGGTGCACACCAGCCACCGGAGGCAGCTTACAAGGGCCTCGGGTGTATGCCAGCCACCGGAGAGAGCCTCCTGGGAAGGAAAGCTTCCCTTGCTTTCACTTCCCTCTGCACAGCCTCTCCAGAACAGGTCTTCAGGGGGCAAGCTTCCCTCTTGCACGTATCACACTGCGCAACCTCTGCACTTCAAGTTTTCGAGAGACACAGACCCTCTCAGGAATGGCAGCTGATATCTGCCGAACAGTAGTCCCGGCGTCTTCTCTCTCCTCCAGCTTCTGTCTGAGCTGTCTGCACGAACCACACTGATTCTTGCTTCCTCTGCTCTTCCCCATGGCCTGCACCCGAGGGGGCCTTTTAAGCCTCTCTGGCTCGCTCAGGTGTGGGTTATCTGAATTCATGATCTGACCACTCCTGCAATATTATCCCTTTTTAGCCATTTCTTTGTCCCAGTACTTAGGGAATTCTGGGACTTGAAGTCCCTAATGGCAAAGTTAGGTTTTTTAGATAGATTTTTACGTTTAAACCCACGTTTGTTCCTTATAATATTCTTTAAGAATAAGGATTATTTATTTATTTATGTATTACATTTACATAGCGCACCTAACCCTGGGGCATCTGGGCGCTACTACTTAAGAATATGGTTACAAACAGGTATAAATATGGTCTTGTGCATCGTGAAATTGGTTACATCCAATTACTTTCAAGCTTACTCATATGTATATGTTTAGGGAGTCAGTTGCATCCAGTTACTTTCAACTTAGTCATGTTTTTGTACATGCTTACAGCTTACGTAGGTGCTTTAATGAGTTGGTTACATCCAATTACTTTCAATTTAGTCATAATCTAGTACATACTTTCAGTTTAGTCTTAATCAGGTACATAGGAATTTGGTTACAGCCTAATACCTTCAAGCTAGATCAAGCTTTGAGTTGAAGGATTTGGTTACCTCCAGTTGCTAAGGGCTTATTCTAAGGCAAGGTGCGGGTGCAACAAATTACATGCATAAGAGTGAGTGTCTAGATCCAGCATCAGGAGGGTAATCGTGTACTGCCATTTGTGTGGTGGTGTGGATGCTGCGTTTCTTTTGGCACCACGCACCATCTAGTAGGGCTGGGTGCGCATGATAGTGAGATTAGTGGTTATTTATGAGGTCTTGTTTGAAGAGCCAGGTTTAGAGTTTTTTTCGGAATGACCAAAGTGAGGGGTCAGTCCTGAGCTCTGGGCGCATGGCATTCCAGTAATTAGCGGCCATAACCGGGAAGCTGGATGGAGCCGCCTGCTTTTTGTCTTTTAAATCTTTGGATGGCAATCTGACTAAGATATGGGATCTGGTAGATCTAGATGGTTGAACTTTGTTTATTTGGCTGGAGAGATAGCGAGGTGTAGTGTTGGACAGGCATTTGTGCGTCAATGAAAGTATCTTGAACTTGATCCTGTCTCTGACTGGTAGCCAGTGAATATCTTATCTAGTAGTAGTTATGTGCGCTGATTTAGGGATGCTGAGTGCAGCTCTGATAGCATTGTTTTGAACAATGTGAAGTTTGGAGATGTTTTTGGCTGAGGAGCCTGCAAAGATGGCGTTGCTGTAATCGATCCTGGAGAGGATCAGGGCTCTTGCCAGTGTGATGCCGTTCTCTACAGTTAGTAGAGGTTCGCAGGCAGTGATGAGTTTAGCTGTATATGCAGCAGCTGATGTTATGGCGTTGACTTGTCGAGTGAGAGTTAGTGCAGAGTCAAGGTAAACCCCCAAGGTTTTGACCCGTTTGGCTACTGTGATTGTGTGATTGTGTTTCCATCAATGTCGTAGGAAATGTAGGAGGATGAGAGGTTCTTAGTCTAGCGGGGCTGATTAGTCACCAGACTTGATTGAAAAGGGAAAGGGAAAGCCTTTATTATTCATATATTTCCTTTCACTGTACCTTTGGGTTTTAGGGAGGTCTTTAGCTTTACAAGTCTCCAGGATTTTGGAAGGGTTTTTATTTCTCCCAAGGACTAGGAGTTTGGGACTGTTTTCACCCCTATTACATGTGTATCTTGTTGTACAAAAAGATGGTTTTCACAACAAGCCATTACATACTTTGGCATTGCAGAGCCATCCTCCCTAGAGGAAGACAAATACTGCGTCTCATGCCACGCAGTCCTCTCCTTCTGTCATGCGCCATTTATTCCGCAAATGGAAAGTATGGAACCAATGGAGGCACTTCTAAGGAATGGAGCTTAGCGGTCTAGCTTTCATCCTGAAGGCCGCTGATGACTACTTAGGTTCACCTGATACATTGTTTGGCGCGTTGCAACCCTCTTACAGGTTACCGACGCTGTGCTGCTGAACAGGTTAGCTTTCCCTTTGTTCTCCTCTTTAGCTGCTATCTTTTTTCTGTCCTCTCCGTGTTCGTGACAGCATTCTGGTTACCCACCTTCCTTGTCCTTGCGGTGTATTCCTGTTTCTCGAGGTCTGCGACTCCCACAGAGCCGTGCATTGTTTCCTGCCTTCCAGCGACTCCAGCAGAGCCGCACGCTGATTCCTGTCCTTCCGCAACTCCACAGAGTCGTACATTGTTTACTGTCTTCCGCAACTCCAGCTGAGCTGTTCCCTGTCAAGTAATTCCGTACTAGCACAGTGTCTGTGTGCTCTGCTTAACCTACTTGTACTTTTGGAGACTTTCCCTACTGGAATCATTCAAACCTGAAGTCCAGGTGCACGCTGGAACTTGTAGTGCACCTGGCTGCTGGATACCTTCCACGTGACTCGGATATTTCACAGCTGAGTGCAAACAACCTATTCCCGCTCAACCAACATCTCCAGGGTTTTTCTGCATCTGCATTTCCCTGGTCTGGGGCAGGCTCCCCGGAGCCCCCGCTGCGGACAAACTGCCTAATTGGCAAAGTAGCCTCTGGGGGAGCCCAACCCGATCTCTTCAAGCGTGACAAGAAGAAAAAAAAGAAAGGAACCAATAAAGCCTGGAGAGAAAGGAGGAAGGAGATTTCATCTGATGAGTCCGAAGAGGACCTAACAGAAGATTCAGGTGAAGAGTGGGCTAATGAGAGGGTTGCTGATATCGTCACCAAGCCTGTAGAGTCTGAGACATTCCTCTGGGCCTTTTCTCCTCCCTGGTGATCCTCCCGCAGCGCAGAACACCACCCCCAAGGTCAGTATCAGAAAGCATCTGCCTTTCCCGGGGACACCCGGAAGGAGACTTTAGGCAGGGAATTTGTGAGGAGTCCGTAGGATTCATTACAGCTATGCTGCCCAACAGTTGCCTCAGGCAGAATGTTCCCCTGACCCCTGATGAGGACATGCCACTCCCGGAAGAGGAGGACTCACTACCTGCGGATGCTGTGCTGCCACACAGTGAGCGGGATGAGGGTAGGGATGGGCATCTGGTTCGGCAAGAACTAATTGGCAATTTCTTCTGAGGCCAATTGATATGCAGTTGCAATGCACTTCTGTATACAATCGCACTATTAATTACACAATTGCACATAATAAGCAGTGTCCTAGCATTACTTTAAGTGAACAACAATGAAATGTGTGAATGTCAAACAGTCCTCTCTGAAAACCCACCCAAAACACCATCCCCAAAACACCCTTGCGGTGTCACAAAGTGGCCAGTTACTTCTGCGGCCTCCAGCACCTTGGGAGTCTGGTGGTGCTGTGAGCAGCGGCTTGGGGTGCTGGTTTGTGAGCCCTCTGTGGAGGGCACTGATCGCTGGCCCCGGATATGCTGCAGGGTCAGCAGCATTCATGCATTGAGGGACTCAGCAAAGGCTGACATACCCTCCATGTGTTCATGCATTCTCTGCCCAACTGTAGTCATGGCTGAGGGAAAAGGACATCTGGCAGCAACATCCCTGCAGGCAGTCCCTAATAGACTGCATATGTTGTACCTGCTGGCCCGCCAATGTCTCAAGTGCTGCCTGCTGCCACTCAATGGCATTTAGCTGTGACTATATGGCAGACATATTGTGTACGGGCAGAGGTGTTGGGCTGTGGAGAGGGTCTGGGCTGAAGCACGGGAGGCGGAAGCCCATGTCCTGCTCCTCCCACTCCTCGTTGGTGGTGCAGACACTGCCCGTGCCACAATGGTGTTGTGGCTGCACTACCCGTTATGGTGAGGGTGTGCTGGTGCCCTGACAAATGGGAGCCTGAGCGGGGTCTGCAGCTGTGTGGATTGCCACAGGTGTCTGCTGTGGTGTGGCTGTGGCAGCTGTGCCACCTGGAAGAGCGGTGGAGGGGCCACTGGGCACCGCTGTGAGGATGGGGCTATTCTCCGGACCTGCAGGAGGCTCCATTGCGGTAGAATGTGGTGGATTTGCCACCTTGCTCCGCCGTCTACTGCCGAGCCTACTGGGGTGACCTGTTCATTGGTGGAGGTTGATGGTGTTAGCAGTGGAGGGTCCAACCTCTTCACTGACTGTGGGCTGTGTACCTGTTGCGATACAATGACATGCCGTCAGTCGTCTTGCAGACATGTCAGCAGGCTTGCAAGACACTCATGTGACAGTGTGTGTGTTCTACGTTCGCACATTCTGTTTGATTGGCATGGGTGGTATTAGGCCAATGAGTGCTGCTACTGCTAGGTGGAGGTAGTGTCTTCTGAGGTTGTACACAGAGCATGCATGTGCATGTTGCCTTTTGGCCTGCCTAGGTCACTTGTTGTCAATGCGGTGGGGCTTCACTTGCCAACATAGAATGTCATGGCACACATGGGTGCTTCTCATGTTTCCATGTGTTGGCATGCACATTTTACCTACAGTGCATGTGCATTACTAGATTTCCCTGCCTCCCCTGGCACATGCGTGTACTCACTGTGCATTTATCATCTGAGGGGTGAAACAGGTCCCAAACCAACTACTTCCATAACTCGTAAGCTCCACCGAGGCCGCATCTAGGTTCTGCACCGACCTTGCTCACACTCTGGTCTCCGCCTCAGCCCAAGTCTCAAAGTCCCTATGCCAGCGTGAATACTGCGGACCCACAGCAGACTTGCAAGACATGGCAATGGAACGTTTAACAAGGATGCATGCAAGATCCATAAACTTAATGATGTGTTTGTGTTTACAATTCCTCGGGTATGCACCTAGGAAGCACTCCATTGGATTCCAGGAATATCTCGTAACCCCGGCCTTCCTACATGCTTGCTCAACACGGGACCAGAGACCCTGCACCTTTGTGCAATGCCAAAATATGTTTACGTGATCGACCCTATCACCCCTACAACAGGGACAGGTTGGTTGTTTACCTCTATTGAATTTGGCTACTTTACTAGGTGTCATACTGGTGCGATGTAGCACATTCATTTGGATCAGTTTGAATCGGGCATTCCTAGACACATCCCTGGGAAACCTGAGAATACGTTCCCACTCCTGCTCCCCCAATCTCCACCCCTAAGTTGGATTCCCAGCTCGTTTTCAATTTGAGACTGCCGGGATTAGGTCTATCCATTAACGTACCATACAGACTAGACACCGGTCACCAAACATCCTCCAGAGAATACATTAAGACCAGCAGTGCGGTTGCCACTGGTTCCTCCGGCTACCCAGACCATTTCCGTATAGCCACCCCGCTATTCTCATATATCGCAGGAACTGCCCACCAGGCAGTCCAGCCTGCTCGACTATAGTGTCCAATTCTTTAGATTTACAATTTATGAACATATCGCCCCAGGTAGAGACTCCCCAGCCCTCCCAACTTTGTGCCACCACAAGATCATCTCTGTTCCTACATACATCCGCCGCTCTCAGTACATCAGGCGAGTACGGGCAGTCTATCTTCAGTAATTTTAGTGTTCTGTGCCACACCTTCCTGCCCAAGCTGACTAGTAAGGGTATAGTGTCCAGGCAGTTCAGTGGTAGCCATAATACATCTCTGAGGTGGGCAGGGGCCACCAGCTGCTGTAGCAGTAGCATCTCAGATATAAAATCATCTGATAGCTATTTCGTTACAAAACTAAGTTGCACCGCCAGGTAGTAACATTCCAGATTCAGGATCTGGACACCGCCCTCCTTATAGGGTAGACACATCGTTGCAAGGGCAATCCTATGATGGGATGAGCCCCATATAAATCCCCTAACCAGAGAGTCCAATAAGTGGAAAGAAGGAGACATTGATATAGTGGTGGATATTGGTAAAGAAGTACAAGAATCTAGGCAGGACAATCATTTTTATAATTGCTACTCTACCCATCAGCGAAAGTGGGAGCCTAGACCAAAAGGACATTGACCTTTTCAACACTTGCACTACCCAGCTATGTTGCGTGAGTGCATGTATTCAGGCGTGTGCATGATGTGTACGCCTAAGTATCTAATCCATTCTTGGCAAAGCCTCAACCTCGACCCTGCAGAGTCACGCCAATGGAAAAATGCAAGACTTCTCTCTATTAAAAGACATCCCGGACAATTTATCAAAGTTGTCCAATACTTCTATGACCATTGGCAGGTTGTGTTGCAGCTCCCCTATATACAGCATGATGTTGTCGGCAAACAACGATATTAAGTGTCTAGTGCCACCAACCCAAATTCCCGCCTCTAAGAATTCCTGGCGTAAGTAGACCGCTATGGGCTCTAGCGCCAATACATACAACATGGGTAATAGCAGGCATCCCTGTTGTGTTCCCCTTTGAATGTCCCATGCCGCAAACACCTGCCTCTCAGATTTGACTCTAGCAGTCAGCGATGTATACAGGATCCTTACCCATCTTATAAACTGTTCACCGAACCCAAATCCCTGCAGTACTGCAAACAGCCATTCCTAATAAAGCGAATTGAAAGCTTTGATCACATCTAGCGATACCACCACGCACTGTTCGGGGCATTCATTGGTCTGTGCAATAATATTTTGCAGTCGGCGCAAACTCAGGGCTGTGCTTCGGCCTGGGATAAAACATGTCTGGTCGCTATGTATCAGACCTGCAATCAATCTGCGGAGCCACCCTGCCAGTATCGTTGTTAGTATTTTCATATCATAACTGAGCATTGCCAGGAGCCGGTTGCCAAAGGATGCACACCTATCCGTGGGTTTCCCTGGCTTAGGTATTGGGACCATTGCCGGGAGTGCACCATTAGTGTAAGCTTCCCCAAAGATCTTAAGCAACACTGGGGCCAGTGTCGGATTATACATTTTTAAAATTCAGGTGGAAGTCCATCACTTCCCAGTGTTGTACTTGTAGCAAGTGAAGCAATCGCATCACGCACTTCTTCTACAGTGATGGGCTGGTCTAATGTGGCCTGTTGTGCGATTTCTAGCTTGGGGAGCGCCATTAGTGAGAGGGCATCCGTCAAATATTCTGGGGGAACCTGCTCTTCATGACTGTATAATTGGGAGTAAAACCTGGCAGAAATATTGTTGAATCCGAATTGTGTCCTGCATATGCTTCCATCTTCCTCACGCAATGCGGTGGTCAGGTGTCTGGGGGTGTTCCCACCTACACAGCCATGATAAAAGCCTTCCTGGCCTATATCCTCTGCATGTGCTCTGGTGGTTCTTGCGGCATAATCGAATTTAAATAACCTTTCCCACGCCTCAAGGCAGCAGTAGCTGGGTTTTAGCCAACCTTGCTTCACTCGGTTGCAGACCCACATTTTGGGCCTCCAAGTCTCGGATCTTATCCTCTATAATTTCCAGTTCCGCCTGAGTGTCGCAACCTCCAAACTCGTGTGACCCATCTCAATAATGGCTCCTGCGGGTTTAAGTGTTAGGTTTGTCCCCGCTAGCCAAGTTGTTGTGTTCGAGCCACATGTTAGCAGTTGCAGGGGTATCAAGGAAGTGTGCCCTGCCCTTATAAATGATTTTGAGTCTGGCAGGGTACATGAGCATGTATTTGATATTTAGGTGCCTGAGCCTCACCTTCACGGCACAAAGGAGTTCCTGGCCCTCTGGAACGCCAGCGGGTAATCCGGTTAGATGGCGACTTTAGAGTTGGCTCTGTGCATCTCACTGCGTTCCCTGGAGTGTTTCAGTATCACCTACCAATCTGGGAAGTTTGAAATCTTTGCGATGGCAGGTCTGGGATGGGATCCCGGTGGGGGCCGCTTCTGCAACAAATAGTGAGTGTGTTCAACCATGAAACCCTGCGATAACTTCCCGGGTCATATTTCGTGCAGCAGCCTTACATTGTTTCATCATGCCCTCTCTTTGGCATCCTCATCCCGCAGCCCCAAAGCGGTGTTCCTTCTCTCCAGATCCCGGACCCGAGTCTCCAGGTCCTTTGTAGAATCCCTCGTTTACTTCAGCTCCATCTCAGCCGTCGTAACTCTTTCAGCTAGTTGTCAACCGTCTTGTCGTAGCAACTGAACATCTACCTTGACCTCATCTATTTTTGTCTCTAATGAGGATAACAGAGCAGCTATTGCGGCCAGTACCAGGTCTTCCTGGGAGCCCACGCCAGGAACAAACGCCTCTGTTTGCGTAGCAGGTACACTCTGTGCAAGTTCACAGGACTTACCCGTATTGTCAAACAAGTCCATAATTGTAGCTTTACCCTTGCCCCTGGTCAGGGACATTATTCCAAGTGCAGGCCAAAGCAGACGTGGACTTGGGCCCCAACGGAGATCCAAGTGCGTAGCAGGTAGCAAAAGGTGAACAGATGCCCCCAGACAACGTTGTGGAATCGTTGTTCACTTGTGCCTCAATATACCTGGTCCGCTAACGGCACATGACACCCAGGAATTTCAGCAACCACCAGACAGGAGGGGGCACCTAGTGCAGTCTCCGACCCCTGTGAGGACTGTTATGCATACTCCCGCTGACCCAACAAAGTAAGTGCGGCAGCCAATGGAGACTAGTCACACAAGAGTATCGTGTCTTGGCCAGCGCAGTTAGCTGTCTACCCGCTCACAATGCAAGACCCGGAGTACGGTGGTGTCGTAACTGTTGAGTACTTGCCTCACCATAATACACCATTTCCATCCTCCTTCCATGCGATGCAATGTGGTAGGCATCGGCAGTGTAGAGTTAAGTAACTCTATGGCTGTCTGCAGCCTGCTGTTTAGTACAGGTGAAGGTGAATCCACATCTATCGGTATCAGGCAAGCTGCTTGCGTTAATTGCCCAAACCCTCACATCCAAAGGTTCCAGAGACTGCCAGTCACATAGTAGTGCAGCCTTTTCACCAGGTCTACCCCTCGTTCTGCGTATCTTCTATCCCAGGCAGTTGCAGGAAGAGTTTGTGGCAGTCCCACTATGCAAGCACTTCTGTCTTTTACCTGCTCGCCCTGTCGTCAGCACCAGAAACTGCCTTCATCAGCAGCCAAACCACAGCCACTGGCATATACATGTCGTGTCCCTTAGACTTGCAGAGTCAGTGCCATTCCAAACCAAACGCTCAACAAACAAGCCTCTGAGGGTCCAGCTATCCCACCACAGAGGCAGCAAGTGCTCCAAGTGTTCCTCGCCTACCTAGCGTAACTCCGGTGCAGTGCGGATGGGCAGGCTCAGCACCGCTTGTCAGCAGCGTGGTGTATGTCCCACTGCCACCTATGTGCCCTCATGTGTCCTCCCAGGACCAAAATCAGGCAGGTAAAGTGTTTGTTGTGCCACCAGGCGCCAGATGTCCTCTGCTAGAGCACAGCAGAGTTGTGGCGTGTAATGGGTCGCCTGGCAGACCACTGGTAGGCTGCCACCACCTCCAAATACAGCAGGGCAGCTCAGGTTGAGTGGGGGTAGGTTCACATGGAGTGAGGACCCAGTTCAGCTGCCACACGGGTCTGCAGCGCAGCAATCTCAACGTGGTCCCCAGCCAGACCCGCTCTCAGCACTGCAGGGTTTCAGATGTGGAACGGGCTGTCCCATGCGCACACGCCCCACAGACCACTTCTCCAGGTCTCCGTATCTAGCCGGAAAACCGCAGCTCTGCTATGGGTGCGGGTCCCCCAATCAGCAAGCGCAGTATCAGCTGCCTTTCCCAGGCCGCACACCACTATCCAAAACAGTCTCCAGTCAACGTCAGTTCCTTGACTCCGACAGTCCCTGCAGTGCACTGGTGCAGAGCCCCCGCTCAGCGCTGTCCGTCTCACCAGCGGACACTAACTGCTGCCTCCTCGGTCCACACAGCACCCCGGTGCAGTACCTGCACACAGCGTAGTGCAGCATCTGGGCCCCAGCAGCTGTCCAGCCGGCGACCCGAGCAGCTACCAGCAAAGTCCGCTCAGCCTGGTCCAGCCCAACACAGGTGACGGCAGCGCAAACATGTCTCTGCCCCACCTCCTCCTCTTCAGTGCTTGGCGGCCACCATCTTTTGCCAAACAGGGTTGAGTTTCGGCAGGCACATACTCCGGCCCTGCAGACCGATTTTCACCAAAACAACTCGCAGCAGGGCAAAGGTGTCCCCTTCCGATTAATGTTCTTGTGTGCGGTCACAGTTTACTGAAGTCGCTAAACCAAGGATATATGCAGGATCATGACTCTGTAGATTCACAGCCTCGCCACATGGGCTCAGGACGTGCCCCCCCTAAACTTGTAAGAGAAGCGTCCATCAGAAACACAAACTCTTTCGAGAAGTCGACTACCTTTAGGATTGGGTTTTGGCATAATGTCTGCCTTAAGATGTTATACCATATCTCATCTGGGGTTTGGCATTTTTAAGTTTATCCATGAGCCGAGCCATTTTGTCTAAAAAGTTAGGGATAAACCTAAGGTAATATCCTATTAGCCCAAGGAAAGCCCTGAGATCTCTTTTCATCTTGGGAGTTGGAGTATCCAAGACGGCTTTTACCTTTTCATGTTGGGGCTGTACATTCCCATTCCCTACGTATTTCACGGCTGATTGGGCCAACCTTCATTTAGCTGCATTAGCAGTTAGGCCAGCATTCCTGAGGACCTTCATGCTAGTATAAAGATGGAAGAGATGGTCCTCCCAGGTTTTACTATAAATGACGATATTGTCAATGTAAGCTCCACAGAAATCACAATAGGACTGTAGGATGTTATCAATGAGGCGTTGGAACGTACTAGTGCACTGCGTAGGTCGAAAGGAAGGACTTTAAACTGGAATAATCCTAGGAGCATTGAAAACGCAGTTTTTTCCTTATCTGACCCATATACATGGACATGCCAGTACCCCTTTGTTAAATCTAAGGTGGATAGAAAGGTGGCTGTTCCGAGTTTATCAATTAGTTCATTGTTGCATGGCATGGGATAGGCATTGAAATCTGATATGGCATTAACCTGACAGAAGTCTATACAGAATCTCAAGGAATGGTCAGGTTTAGTGACCAAAACAATTGGAGAGGACCATACCATGAACTGGAGGAGGGCTCAATGATATTAGCCTTCAACATTTTGTTGACTTCCTCGATCACTATCTGTTTACGTGCCTCTGGTAGACAATAGGGTTTTAGATTAACTACTTTGCCTTTAGGGGTTTGAATATAATGGTATGTACATTTTTATTGTTCCTGGTTTTTCTGAGAATATGTCAGGGAATGAGACCACTATGGGCCTCATCACGACTTCGGCGGTAACCCTTAAATCCGGTGGTAGTGCTATTACCGCCGGATTTAAGGGTCCGCTGAATCAGGGCTTTGGCGGATTTCGCCCCAGCTCTGAGCTGGGGGGAAATCCGCCGAAAATTCACGCTATTACCGCCGGCAGGAAATCCGCCGGCGGTATTAGCGCAAAGATTCCCCATTAAGCCCAATGGGGAATGGGGCATTCCCGAATGGGCTCAGTGGGGAATGGGGACTTACATTACCGCCGAACTCGTGATCCGGCACTATTAGCGCCGGGGAGTTCGGCGGTAGGGCTAATACCGCCCGCGCTAATAGCGTTACTGTTGCCGCCCAAGTCGTGATGAGGCCCTATGTCTTTTAGATCTTCTTGTTGTTGGATAGATAACTCAGAAGGAATTAAGTCAAAGTTATCTATATCTTCGGGAACCAGGCAGGCTAGTACTTTGGCATGGGTGGCTGATGGGTTCTCCTTCCACTCTTTTAAGAGGTTAATGTGATATAAGAGGACTTTCTGTTTTCAGTCTAGTTGGGCTATTTTATACGTGCACGTTCAAGTTCGTTCTATTACCTAGTAAGGTCCGTGCCACTTGCAAACAAGTTTGTTCTCTGAGGTGGGTAAAAAGACTAGTACTTTCTGTCCAATAGTAAAAGATCTTAGATTTACTTTTTTTAATCATAATTGGCCTTTTGTTGGTTCTGAGTCTTTTCCATATGAGTACACACTAAGTCTCGAACCAACTTCATGTGTTCTCGCATTCTAGTGGCGGTTTGTGATATTGGAATGGGGGCCTCCTCTTGTTCTTGCCAGGTTTCCTGGAGCATATCCAGGACATCTCTCAGTTCTTCTCCATATAGTAGTTCAAAGGGAGAGAAACCTATGGAAGCTTGGGGGGTGTTCCTCACTACAAATAGTGCCCATGGAATCAATCGATCCCAGTCTTTCCCATCCTTGTCTACCAATTTCTGTAGAATTAGTTTCAGGGTCTTATTGAATCTTTTTTACTAAACCATCGGTTTGAGGATGGTACACAGATGTTCGCAAGGTGGTAATGTGGAATAGCTCTTTGACTTTGGCCATAAGCTTACTCATAAAATATGAACCTTTTCGATTAGTATTTCTTTGGGAAAATCAACTCTAGAGAAATAAGGAAAGAGATGTTTTAGGATCTGCTGAGTGTTATTGTTTCGCATTAGGAATGCCTCAGGATATCGGGTTTCATAGTCCACGATCACCAGGACATACTTGTTGCCCAATTTAGATGTTTCTTGAGGTCCTATTATGTCCATTCCAATTCTAGAATAGGGGACTTCTATGATCGGCAGCGGGTCCAGTGGTGCAGGTATTGGGATGTGGGGGCTGGTCTTTTGACTTTTTTTTGCAAGTTTGTATGAAAGTTTTTATATCGCCATGGATACCTGGCCAGTAAAACTTTCCACTAATATGCGCCTGGGTTTTAACGTGTCCCAAATGACCTCCTGTGAGATGGGAATGTGCGATCTCTAGCACAACCTTTCGGTTGCTTTTAGGTATTACTAGTTGGGGTTTAATAAAACCTTCTGGGGAGGTTTCTCTTGTTAGGTATAGTAATTTGTAGTGATTTGGCGTTCTGATCTTGATGGTCGTCCAGATTAATGAATACCTCCGTCCCCAAGTACCACACAGGCAGAATGGGCAATCACTGCCTGTGCAATCTTTGAGGCCACAGATGAAGTGAACCGTCAATCTGGAACCAGGAACGCCGGAAGGATCCCCTGAGCACTGTAATGCAATAGATGGTTATCAAACAAGGTGCAATGATGATAATGTAATATGAGAACAAGTTGTAATAAGGCTTATCTAACTGTAATGTAAACAAGGCCGCAAAGGATGGGATGTATCAGGGACCAACAGCAGAGTCAATGGGTCGGTATCCAGTGAGGCTTGGATAACAGTTAAACACCTGGGCCAAGATGAATTTTCCCATGAGTCCAGAATACAAAAAACAAGATCAAAAACCAGTGGTTGCAAGGCCAAAAAGTTCCAGGCAAATGGCAGTCCGTTATGCAGTCCGTTGAGTGTGTCCGGGGTCAATACCAGTAGAAACAAGATCCAGGGCAATGGTAACAGATGCAAGGAGAAGGACGAAGACAAATCCCTGAAGCAGTCCGTGGTCGTAGTGCCTAAATATCCAATGAGATTCAAAACACCAAACAGTCCTTAAGAGGCAGCTGAGAAGCACTGATTTCGTGGCTTCCGATGCTTTTAACTGCTAACAACAGTCACATGATGCGCATTACGGAAGCGTGAGGAAAATCACGTGCTAACAGATGATGAATGTGATTGATAGTCATTCACCTCACGTGACGCGTGAATCTCTGTGTTTCTCAGTGGCAATGCAGAAGTTTCCATGGAAGTTGCCACAGCACTGAGTGTCGAAAAACTCCCGGAGTGCCAGTCAGTGCTCTCCGTTGTCGAGCGGAATGATGAGAGGTGACTGTCGTGCCAGGTAGGTAGGGGCTGATCTGTGTAATTGTGGATTGTTTAACAATGCGTGAACTGGATTGTTTAACAGTGCGTGAACTGGGAGACGTGACATTTGGTTTCCTTGTTGCTTTTATAAGTATTAATGGAATGTTGGGTGAGTGACATAGAATGCTGCCCGTGAGAATGTTGATGTATGATTGGGAATTCTGAGTGAGTGAGTTAGAGAGATGTAGTTTACCTGAGAGGATGCTGGTGCATGCTGTCTGAAGCTCAGATGTACTTGACATAATAAACCTAATATAATGAGCTGTAACTTCAATAAAGAAGCAACTAGAACATCATCTGATATCAGAGTCATCACTGGGAACCCAGAGCTTTACAATGGCGACGAGGAGGCTAGCTGTGCTGGGGGGACAGCACAATGGATGAGACATGCACCGTCCACCAACAAAAGAAGATTCTCTCAGGTAGGGGCAGCGTCTTTGCATTTAAAAACTGGATTCTGAGGTGCAGAATGTAGAAAGCAGCGCCAGGGCCTGGGGCCAGTGGGCCTACCAGCTGTCGAGCAGGCTAAGAACTGTAGTGAGCAAGAGGCTGCCAGCACTGAACTTTGATGGGGCTAAGGGCCCATGGACAGAACAGTAAAGGGGCTTGGAGCCCATAGCCATGCGTTGAAGGGCTTAGAGCCATATGCTTTGCTGCAGAGGGGCTTGAAGCCCAGTATTTCAGCATTGGAGGGGCTTGGAGCTCAAGAGCAGCATCAGAGGGGGTTTGGTGCCCATTAGCAAGGGGCTTGGAGCTTATTAATAAGGAGCTTGCAGTGGCTAGTGTTTAAGTACTGGAAGCTCAAGGAACTGGTCTAGGCTAGAGACTTGTGCAGTAGGAGACTCCGGCGCCTGCACAGCGACAGCGGTGTAGAGTGGAGGCGTGGATGAAAGCACCAATACATCTTACCTGTCAGAAGAAGCAACTAGTGTTCTGTCAACAGGTGGCACATCTGGGCTGTCCTGGGAGGCTGGATGCCGGGTGGCCTACAGGTGCTCAGCGCTGGATGGTGTGGTTCTTAGCGTTCAAGAATGCTGCTGCGCATGCAAGGGGCTCAGGCACCGCCACAGACGAAGCGAGATGAGCAGGAGGCTCCGTTGTATGTGCAGTGTGGCAGTCCTGGAGACCCGTGTTATGGAGCTGGTGAGGCACGCAATAGGGGAATCACGGAGAGTCATGGTGACTGTTGGGGTGCAGAGCTTTGTTCGTCCCAATGGCTTTTGGTGAATGATGACCTCATCAGGAACGCCTGGGGAGATGGTGATTGTCCCGGCGAAGTAGAGACATCAGCTTTGGAGTGTTCTGTAGGTTTGTTAGTTATGAGAGAGCTGAATGGTTTAAGAAAAGAACCCTGTGATGTTTCCCAGCGTGGCAACGTTACCATTGGGTAAAGGAAGGTCCTTTCCTCATGTGCTCGCCGATGTGCGCGACGTGGTACTGCATTGGATCTAGTACGAAAGTCACTTAAGGAGCGCTGGGGAGCTTGGCGATGTTTTATGTATGAGGGAGGTCCAAGAAGGAAAAAATAAAGTGGAACACGGACAGGGCAGCTTCCGCCTGCGTGTCAGCTGTCCAGTGACTAGCAAGTGTGAGCAGCAGTGATACTGTGGTGAACAATTCAAAGGGCAGTGAACAGAGATCAATGGGCCATCTGACTGAGGAGCGGCAAATGAAAGCAGTTTGGGGCTGTATTCCAAAAGGTACTTTTCGTGGTTCACATGGGAGCTAGTGTTACGCTCACCTGGACTCCGCGGGGGCCTTGGGGCGAGGTTGGAGCCCTCCCTGGACCTGGCTCCCTTGGATCAGCTCTCTCCACCAGCCACTGAGTTATCGAGGACCCCGGATACCGGTTCTGCTCCTGAGAGAGGATGAGAGACGGTGAAAATGGCATGGTGATGTCATGATTCCCATCGACCCTTTCCTGCCAGAAGGTTGTGAGCAAAAGTTTGCCCATGCAGGCTCACCTGTTTTAATTGAAGGATGAGCTCTCCGTCCTGCTTTCTTCCAGCAGGGGCGCTGTAGATGGACCTAGTTGCGTCACTGGTCCTTGGCATGAAGGTCCAGACCGGCTGCGACCATTCCGTCTTGAAGGTAGGTAAGTTTTGTAACTATGATTATTGTTCGTATTGCTTGTGTTAATCTTCCTCCATGATTATTGTCCGGAACCCTATATTGTCCTTTCTCTCTTCCTTAGGTATGAAGATGACCCAGGAAAGTGTGATGACAAAGTCTACTCCGGAGGAGCGACCAGAGGTAAGTGGCCTCCACTTGACGCTCGCTGCATATAGAATGAAAGTCTAGGCAAGAGCTAACCTTGAGTTTCCTTTCCCTTTGCAGGTGCAGCTGATCGGTGCTTGAGGGGTGGTTTCCGAATTCCTACAGGCGGCCGAAGATGAAGATCCTTGACGATGGTATGTAGGAAGAAGATCCCGTGTTGATGGAAGTTCGAGACTTGTAAGGATGCCGGGCGGCACCCACGAGGGGCTGCAGATCCAGGTAAGATATGCGCGTGGCTACAGGAGGGAAGCGATGGCAGTGCTTCCAGCGATGGTGCGGCTGACTCGGTTAAGATGCGCGCGTAGCTGCAGAAGTGAAGCGATGGCAGTGCTTCCACTGATGGTGCGGCTGACTCAGATAAGAAGCTGGAGGGTTCCGGAGTCTGAGGATACACGTGCTGAAACAGGTAAGGTCATCTGAACGGCTGTAAACATTACGCTGCTCTAGCAGACTAACGCGAAGCACCAGCATGCGGGTGGAGCTGGCTTATATAGCCTGGCCCCAGCCACTCCCTTTAGGCCCTGCCCTGAGGTCCCATCTTGCCACTCCTCCTGCCTTCTGCACGTGCCTTTCATGCTTTGCTAGGGCCCCGCCCTGTCCAAATGCACATGCCTTCAACAGTCTGTGTGCACAGCACACTTTATTATGAGCTTGGTGCCAAAGGCGCCAAGACTGGGTCCATTGGGACCCTGCAGGATGTGAAGTAACTGGCCAATGACCAGTGGCCATGACAGCACTCCCCCTCAAGGCCCCTCTCAGGATTGTCCTTCCCTCTGGTCACAGTTTAGTGAGGTTGTTCCGGTGAAATTGTGGGGCATGGACAAATTCGGATGGTTCCCAAGTACGATCCTGGGGCTCAGCCCTCCCAATCAATGAGATAATAAAGTTTTGAGCGTACTTTCTTGGAGTCCAGGAAGTTTTTTACCTCATAATCAAGTTCCCCCAGCGATAACCTCTGGTTCAGGTGGTGTTGAAATGTGTGTGTTTGGTTTCACTGGCTTTAGAAGAGAGACATGAAAAACTGGGTGGATTTGCATGTTGGCTGGTAAATCCAATTTCATGGCTGCAGGATTAATGATGGCCTTAATTGGATATACTCCCAGGTATCATGGCCGAAAGACACGGGGTCCTTTTAATGGAATGTGTTTGGATGCCAACCACACTTTATCCCCGACATGATATTGTGGCGCCTCTCTCTTATGTCAGTCTGCAAAGTTCTTTTGTTGCTCCTTAGTACGGTTCAAGCTTTGGTGGCTTCTTTAAGGGATTGAGTGATTATCCTAGGCAATGATGTAACAGCCGGCATCTCCAACTCGTCAAGGTGGTCAAAAGAGGATGTCTTTGGGTGTCGACCATTCATTGTGTAAAATGGGGTCTGCCCGGTGCTGGTGTACCAATGGTCAATACCAATGGTATTGACCAATCTGCAGCAGTTCTTGTATGCGAATTCGCTTAACCAGAGAATGTCTTTCCAGGACTCTTCTGTTTGTTGCAACATACATCTCAGGTATTGTTCCAGCGTCTGGTTCACTCTTTCCGTTTGACCATGGGTTTGGGGGTGATGACTCTTGGAACGACAGAGGTCAATTTGGGCTATCTTACAACATCTTTTCCAAAAGGCCGAAACGAACTGAGAGCCCCGGTCGGAAACCAGTACAGATGGAAAACCATGTAGTCAAAAGATTTGTTCCAGAAGTACTGTGGCCAAAGTAGCAGCGGTGGGAAGTCCTTTCAGTGGGATAAAATGCGCCATCTTGGAGAATAGGTCTACCACTACCAATATCGTATTAAACACATCACATGGTGGCAGGTCGGTAATGAAGTCCAGTGACAAAGTATGCCATGGTGTCATTGGTACTCCTAATGGTCTCAATAGCCCTGCAGGGTTTAGTTGTTGGGCTTTGTTTTGTGCGCAGACACCGCAAGTGGTAACAAACTGGGTTACATCCTTCCTCCAAGAGGGCCACCAATAAATGGCATGGATTTTGGCTCTAGTCTTGGCAATTCCAGGGTGTCCTTCCACCAATGACTCGTGATAGTTCGCTATTATTTTGGTGCATGTTTCCTTGTCTTGAACATATAGTCTTACTTGGAAGTATGGCAGATTATTTTTGATAGAATATTGGTCTCCCTTACTCAACCATTCCTTTTGGGCAGTCTGGTCCATCTGACTTTGGGGATCAATTTTTAAGTCTTCCCAGCAGGTAGTTACAGTGATCTGGTGTTGAATCCGTTCTTCTGGAATAATGGCAATGGGGTCGACTGGATTGAAGGCGTCTTGGTCCTCTCCCATTCTCGATAGGGCGCCTGCCTTTCCGTTACGCACTCCTGGTCGACAGGTTATTATAAAATCGTACTCAGCAAAGAATAAAGCCCAGCGGAGTTGACGTGAGGACTGAGCTTTAGCTGTTTTTAAATACTGTAGATTACGGTGATCAGTAATAACAGTAACTGTGTGTTTCGCCCCTTACAGGTAGTGTCTCCAGGTCTTGAAGGCTCCTTTGATTGCCAAGAGTTCTTTGTTGGTGATTGCATAGTTCTTTTCGGGTGCTGAAAATTTGCGAGTCCAAAATGCTATGGGATGGAGTTGCCCCGTTTCAGGGTCCTTTTTCGATATGATAGCTCCCATGGCAATACTGGAGGCATCTGTTTCAACCACATAGGGTAGATCCGGTCGAGGATGTCGAAGTACAGGCGCTAAGGTGAAAGCTTGTTTCAATTCCTGAAAAGCGCTCTGTGCTTCGGCGGACCATAAGAATTTCTTATTGTTCTTTAGAAGGGATGTGATTGGATGGACGATCTGAGAGAATTGTGGTATAAACTGTCTGTAAAAATTAGCAAATCCCAACACGCTTTGTACCCCTTTGCTAGAGGTCTGGGAAGGCCATTTGAAGATAGCCTCAACCTTGCGTGTGTCCATTCGAACGCCCTGTGGAGTAAACATAAATCCCAAAGATTCGACCTCCATGACGTGGAAGGAGCATTTTTCCAGTTTGGCAAACAATCGGTGCTGACTGAGCTTTTCCAGCACAGCTCTTACATGGCCCACATGATCTTCCTTGGACTGCAAATAGATGAGGATATCGTCGATGTAAACAAGAACACAGACATCCAATAGTTTGTGGAGTACATTGTTCATAAAGAACTGAAATGCCGCTGGAGCATTGCATAATCCGAAGGGCATCACCTGATACTCAAAAAGTCCATATTTGGTCCGAAATGCTGTTTTCCACTCATCGCCACTTTTAACTCATACAAGGTGATAAGCTCCCCGGAGTTCTAGCTTCGTGTAGATCCGGGCGCTCTTTACCTGGTCGAGTAGTTCTGGGATTAGTGGTAGAGAATACCTATTTTTAACCATGATTTCATTCAATGCACTGTAATCGATGTACGTTCTGGGGTCTCCTTTCTTCTTGGGTACAAAGAAGAGTGCTGAGGATGCAGGGGACTTAGATGGACGAATAAATCCGTTCGCCAGGTACTGATCTAGGTAGGTTCATAGGTGTTGATTTTCTTGCTTTGTTAAGGCATATATTCTACTGCACGGGATTTGGGCCCCGGGTATTAGGTCGATCTGGCAGTTATAGGGTCTATGAGGGGGCTACATATTCACTTGTTCCTTTTGGAATACGTCCTGATAGTCCAGATATTCTGGGGCTAAGGTGCTCGCAAGAGCCAGAAGTGTCTTTGCTTTGGATTTGGGTTTCTGCTAGTTCTTAGGAAAAATAGGTTTTGGCGCATTCTTGCGGAAAGGTCAGCACTCGTGTTTTCCAGTCTATTCTGGGATTATGGGTCTCCAGCTACAGCATACCTAGGACCATCTGGAACTGTGGTGCTCCAATAAGATCAAAAGAGATGTCTTCTCGATGACCGTCCTGACATATCAGCATAACTTTTTTGGTGTGTTGCGTTACTTGTCCAGAGGATAGTTGAGCCATCCACAGCAGTTACGTTTTCCGCCTGTAATTTATGCAGAAGAGGAAGACCTATTTGTGCGGCTAGATTCTGATCAATATAGTTACCAACTGCCCCACTGTCGATATATGCCTCCAAGGCGTGTACGCTTGATGGTTGCTGAGGGTGGACTTTAAGTACCGGGATGACTAGGTGTGAGGTCTGAACTGCTTTCTTTATTTCGCTCGACAATGGGACCCCTACCCTTGTCGGGCGCTGGAGTTTTCCGGAGCCGAAGCCTGGTCTTGCTCATTATCGTTATTGTCCATGGCACCTACAGTTTTCTTGGGGGGTTTCGTTGGGCAATCTTGCAGAAATTGTCCACCCTTGCCACAATATAAACAAAGCTGTTGTTGCCTCATTTTTTCTCTCTCTGCCTTAGATATGGGGGCCCGTAACCCCCCAATTTGCATGGGTTGCTTCATGGGCCTTGACGGGGTTATCCCTGGTTCGCATGTAGACTGCTCTCCCTTCCATTCTTGTGCAATCTAATTTCCGGTCTTGTAATCTACGATCCAGTTGCAACGTCAGATTAATGTACTCTGTACAACCTTCAGGAGGATTAACCACTTGGGCTAGCATATCCTTTAATTCCCCACGCAGTCCTCGATAGAATAATGTAGTTCTCTTTTCTTCGGGCCAGTTGGTTTGTGCAATGAGGCGATTAAAGGTGGCTATATATGTCAATAAGGCCTGATTTCCCTGTTTTAGAGACAATAGTTTGTTATCCAGAGCTTGCCCTTGGGAGTGCCTCGCAAATAACTTTTCAATTTCTTGTTGGAACTCCCCAAAGTTGTGGAGTACTGGGTCATTCTGATCGACCAATGGTATTGACCAATCTGCAGCATTGCCTCCTAAATACAAAAGTACGAAGGCCACTCTGGAACTGTCGTTCGGGAAAGCCCTTGGACGGCACATAAAGTGCAGGCAACACTGATGCATGAATATCGCATATTTGTTGGGGTCGCCGGTAAACCGTTCGGGTGGAGCCAGCGGAACAGCCCCTGGGAGCACCACTTGCACTGGTGGTGATGGTGGCAAAGGGGTTGGGGCGACTCCAGGTAACAGGACTTGCCCCGCATGTGTTTGAAGTACCTGCCTTGCCAGTTTGTTGGTTCTTTCTCGTGCAACAATAAGATCCCTTCTTAATGAATTAGTCTCTTGTCTGGATGCATGTACTTCAGCTCATAGTTCCCCCAACAATTGTGCCAGCTGGTCAGTCTCTGAAGCATACATAACGCCCAAGCAGAGATTCGGAGAGGCTTTGCGTTCTGTTACGCTCACCTGGTATCCGTGGGGGCGTTGCAGCGCAGTTGGAGCCCTCCCTGGACCTGGCTCCCGTGGATCAGCTCTCTCCCCTAGCCACTGCGTTATCGAGGACCCCGGATACCAGTTCTGCTCCTGAGAGAGGATGAGAGACGGTGAAAATGGCATGGTGACGTCGGGATTCTCCTCAACCCTTTCTTGCCAGAAGGTTGTGAGCAAGAGTTTGCCCATTCAGGCTCACCTGTTTTAATTGAAGGATGAGCTCTCCGTCCTCCTTTCTTCCAGCAGGGGCGTTGTAGATGTACCTAGTTGCGTGACTGGACCTTGGCGTGAAGGTCCAGACCGGCTGCGACCATTCCGTCTTGAAGGTAGGTAAGTTTTGTAACTATGATTATTGTTCGTATTGATTATTGTTCGTATTGCTTGTGTTAATCTTCCTCCATGATCATTGTCCGTAACTCTATAATGCCCTTTCTCTCTTCCTTAGGTATGAAGATGACCCAGGAACGTGTGATGACAGTCTACTCCGGAGGAGCTACCAGAAGTAAGTGGCCTCCACTTGAAGCTTGCTGCTTATAGTATGAAAGTCTAGCCAAGAGCTAACCTTGAGTTTCCTTTCCCTTTGCAGGTGCAGTTGATCGGTGCTTGATGGGCGGTTTCCGAATTTCTACAGGCGGCCAGAGCTGAAGATCCTTGAAGATGGTATGTCGGAATAAGATCCCGTGTTGATGGAAGTTCGGGACTTGTAAGGATGCCGGGCGGCACCCGCGAGGGACTGCAGATCCAGGTAAGATATGCGCGTGGCTGCGCGCGTAGCTGCAGAAGTGAAGCGATGGCAGTGCTTCCATCAACGGTGCGGCTGACTCGGGTTGATGCGCGCGTAGCTGCAGAAGTGAAGCAATGGTATGGCTGACTCGAGGTAAGAAGCAGGAGGGTTCCGGAGTCTGAGGATACACATGCTGAAACAGGTAAAGTCTTCCGAACAGCGGTAAGCTTTACGCTGCTCTAGCAGACTAACGCGAAGTGCCAGCATGCGGGTGGGGCCGGCTTATATAGCCTGGCCCCAGCCACTCCCTTTACGCCCCACCTTGCCACTCCTGCCTTCTGCACGTGCCTTTCATGCATTGCTAGGGCCCCACCCTGTCCAAAGGCATGTGCCTTCAACAGTCTGTGTGCAAAGCACACTTTATTATGAGCTTGGTGCCAAAGGCGCCATTCCTGGCTCCATTGGGACACTGCAGGATGTGAAGTAACTGGCCAATGACCAGTGGCCATGACAGCTAGCCGGAAAGCAGCAAATTAAGATGATTTGTTAATTTGTTTCTAGTTATGGTATTAAGTTGTACTGAGGTTACGGTAGTTGTCATGTGAGGCCTGCATTTGTTGGTAATCCGGTGTGGACTGCAAACTGTTTCTGTTGGTGTGAATGTTGTGGCCACATGTTAGAGTATGCATTGTCGGGGATAGTGATTTTTAACTAGTCATTTAGAAAAATGCTAGTTTTAGTGGTAACTTAATTTAAACATTTTTTCCCACAGATGGACTCTTCAAGGTTATAGGTAGTGTGGACTGGTCAGTAGAACAGAGATTTGATTCTTGAAAATGGTTTGTGAAAATTCTCCACACTACTCTTGCTTTGCAGGTGGGACTTTCATTTTAGTTTGAGAACTAGGAAGTTTACTGTGAGTTTTGTAGAAATTTTAAGTATTTTACTGTAGTGTCATGTTATTGCAGTGTGTGGATGCGGTGTGCGATGGTGGTTGCCTGTGCGCTAGAGGCATTTAGTAATATGGTGATTGTTGTTGCTTGTGTGCAAGAAGCGTTTACTGATGTGTGTGTTATGATAATGCTTCCTCAAAGCTGTTTTGTTAGTTTGGTGGGTCAGAGATCACAGGTGACGGATGGGGGTAGCGACACTGCACCGTAGGTGTTCTTGTTGCATATTGTTCACTCTGGCATTTGAAACACCCAGCCTGGTTCTTTGGAATGTGTGGGTGCACAGCATGGAGTTGTGTGTTCGGTGTAGCTGTGAGGAGTGTAATGGATGTGTAGTTGGTTAGGCGGTGCAAGTTGTGTAGAAGTGGAGAGAAATTCAGGTGCCTGAGGTCCTTAGGATTTGTAGTGGTGCAATTTTCAGTGTTTGGTGTCCTTTCTTCACTATGTAGAAAGGGGAAGGGCATTGTTGGTGTAAGATTGGTACCACTATTGTGTGGACTGATTTCAGGGTGTGCAGATGTGGTGATTGTAGTTTATGGTTGTGATGCATGCGCAGGGGATGTTGTGTGTTTGGGTGCTGTGTGTTGGGAGTGTGACTTGGTTCTGGTAGGTGTAGTTTGTGTTCCTCAAGGAGGGAAGATATGTAGTGATTTGGTTTCCTTGTTACTTTTTTAAGTATGTATGGAATGTTGGGTGAGTGACATAGAATGCTGCCTGTAAGAATGTTTATGTATGATTGGGAGTTCTGAGTGAGTCAGTTAGAGAGATGTAGCTTACCTGAGACGATGCCGGTGCATGTTGTCTGAAGCTCAGATGTACCTGACATTATAAACCTAATACAATGTACTGGAACTTTGACAAAGAACTAACTAGAACATCATCTGATGTCAGAGTCATCACTGGGAACCCAGAGCTTTACATAATTGACTGACCTCAGGTGGAAGATGAAGTCTTTGTGAGGAGAGTAGGTTTCTGTCTGACCAGAATGGCGGAAAAAACCCTGAGGTGGATTTGATCCTAACCAGTTGATCTAGGTCGGATCTGGGTCAGCAAATAGAAGAATAGACAATGTTTTCTCCTATTGATGGACGAGGTGTTGGAATCCGAGGATAAGTTGCAAAGGAAAAAGGTTGATCAGGTTGCAGGATGACAAGCATCAGTATGTGGCACTAATTGCAGGTGAGGAGCACTGAGAATGGCAGAGGGCAACCACGACAGAGAACCGTTACAGTGCACTTGTGGTGAACTGCAGTGTGGGCATGGGATTATGCTGCGAGTTTGAATGGCGCGGAGCACGGGGCCTGATCTCAAGCAACCACGGTTGAGACCCGTTGCAGCGCACCAGAGGTGAACTGCAACGTGCGCATGGAATTATGCCTTGATGATAAGAAAGGCGAGGAGCGTGGGTTTGGCAGCGTGTGCCGATGACAAGGCAGCTGTACAGTGCACTGTAATGGGATCTGGGCTGATACCGTCTGATAATTTAGACGCTCATGATGGCGGCCATCTTGAAAGAGGTGATGGAATGGTGAATTAATGTAGTTACCACGTGTGCCAGAGTTTCCAGGATCTGTGATTCCTGACATTAGGCCCCCCTGGGTCCAGTTCGGTCCGGGTTTCCATAGATGTGTCCGATGATGCTTCTTGAGCAACAAAGGGGTGTGTATTAAGGAAGCTGGTTCCCAACTTCGGTCAGCTGGTCCGTATCCCTTGTAGTCAAATAGGTATTGTAGTCGTATCCTATAATAACGGCATTCACATTGCCTGACACCTCGTATTCTGGTCCTTCCTGGCTGTCAATGGGGGTGGTCTACTTGGAATTACCCTTTGATGATAAGAAAGGCGAGGAGCGCAAGTTCGGCAGCATGTGCCGATGAAAAGGCAGCTCTACAGTGCACTGTAATGGGCTGGATGGAGGTTGACACGGAAAGTGCTCTGTCGGAAAGGCAAACAGAAAAGAAGGGAAAACAATGGTTGGCAGAGCTGAGGAACAGCGGGAAAAGGAAAAGAAGGGCTGAGCTGGAATGCGCGAGAAGCGCATGTGAAAGAAACCATGAAGGCGACTGACGAATAGAAGCAGCAAGCGGGAAAGAGTTTACCGGGTTCGGGGAAATGCTGGAATCCAAAGTAGCATAGAAGGCAGCATGTGAGTATTCCAGGAGGCACGCTAAGATGTAGCAATGCAGCAAGCAATGTTCAAGCTGCTATTTATGCTGTGCCGACTCCTGTTGGAGAGGGGGAAAATCTGGGCTGATACCGTCTGATGATTTCGACGACTCATGATGGTGGCCATCTTGGAAGAGGTGATGGATTGGTGAATTAATGTAGTTTCCACATCTGTCAGAGTTTCCAGGATCTGTGATTCCTGAAAGTATGCCCCCTCTGGGTCCAGTTAGTTCTGGGTTTCCATGGATGTGGCCAATGATACTACCTGAGCAACAAAGGGGAGTGTATTGAGGAAGCTGGTTCCCAACTTTGGTCAGCTGGTCCGTATCCCTTCCAGTCTAATAGGTATTGTAGTTATACCCTATAATAACAGGAATCACATATGCCTGACACCTCGTATTCTGGTCCTTCCTGGGTGTCAATGGGGGGTGGTCCGCTTTGTACTTGACGATGGAACTGATCGATAAGATGAGGTTTCAATTGGGGAACGTGGAAAACAGTATGTATCTTGGACCATGAAGTTGGCAGAAACAGGCGATAAGCAACTGGACCCACTTTGGCCAGAATGGAAAAAGGTCTAAAGAATCTTGGGGAGAGTTTGGGTGGTACTAATCTATTGGGAAGGAATCGCAACGCCAACCGCACTTAATCGCCTATCTCGTAAAGTGGTTCTTTCCTTCTTTTAAGGTCTGACCTTGTCTTGTCTCTTGCTCATGATGCTTCGAGGGTGGTCAGTGCTTGTGTATGTCCAGTTTCTATGTCCTCACATAAGGCCATCACAGGAGGAAAGATACCTGAAGATTTGATCAGAAAAGGTATACTGGAAGGATGAAACACATACGTTCAGCGGAACGGACTCATGCCAATTGCTTTGTGCAGAGAGTTATTATAGACGTATTCTGCCAAGGGAAGTAGTAAAGTCCATTTGTCTTGGGTGGAAGAGACAAAACACCCAAGGTAATGTTCTAATGTCTGGTTAAGGCATTCTGTTTGGCTGTTTGTCTGTGGGTGATAGCCTGATGAAAGTACCCTATGTATCCCCAGTATTTGACATATTTCCTTCCAGACCAGTGATGGTTATTAGGGGCCTCTATCTGAAATTGTCATATTCCATAGAAGAAGATGGTCATTGTGGCGCCGTTGGGCCCAATCACGGGTGGCGGCCATTTTTTCTCCCAAGATGGCGGCGCCGTCCGAGGGAGGTGTTCCAGTCTTGCAAGAGTTGCGGGCTGTGGAGGCTCCTCCTCCTCAGCAGAGATCCGGATATCTTACGGCAGGCACAACGCTCGAGTGCGTTGCTACTCTTCCCAGTCAGCGCTTCGTAAGTTCGTCCCTAGGCTTACCACTGTTTGTATTCTCATTTACTTCTTACTAAACCTTCTTCTGTCTCTGTTTGTATAGAAACCTTCTTGTTGCACTCCAAAGACAGAGATTCCGCTTTCTAAACTCTATTTACGGGTTCCAGTGCTGATCAAAACAGATCCCTCTCCTTTCTCCGACAACCGCTTCCATTCACACCAGGTTGAACCGTGTACACACCTTGATTCGAGTCAGCTGGTTCACTCATCTCCCAGCCGCATTGTTCATAAGGTTTTTGCTTCGATTCAAATCTGCTGCCAGGTACCCTTCTCTCCTTCTCTTCCTCGTTATTTAGAACTACCTGCCCGCACTTCCTCCCTTCTAGTCTCCTCACGTTTCCTTTTATATATATTAGGCTCCCGAAGTTACATCACGTTATCCACGAGTCATCACTCTCAACGTTTCACAGATGAAATCCGAACGGATACAATCTTGAGGCAATATAGATCTCTATCCTCTTACACTGGTAACTATTAGGCTAATGACATCCGCTCCTACTCTGTGTTAAGCACATACTTACCTTTCTCTAATCTGTGCCTTTCTTATTTTTCTTTATGGAACCTGCATCCAGTCACCTGGAAATGTGTTAAAGACTTGCCCTTACCTGCTCACAGAGAAGACTTCCAACAACTGAGGCGGACAGGGTTTTCTTCCCCAGAGGGTTTCCCTGGGGAGTTCACTCCTTCCTGGTGTTAACTATCACGGGATAGGAGGGGATTCCCCCGGGGGGGCTTCTCATATTCCACCCGTCCAGGCTACAGGATCAGGTCAGTGGGTGCATGTTTATAGGGAAACATAATTATAACTGGAAACGAAAGAAACTGAACAGAATCATTACAGTTAGCAACGCCCAAAAAATATATATAGAGATTATCTTAGTCTCTTTTTTCATATTTACTTCCATTCGGTTTCCAGGCATAATTGTTCTTCCTCTTACGCTCACACTGAGATGGATCCGGCTCAACAACAGCAATTATTGGCGGCGGTCCAGTCACTAACGGCCGAAGTCCAGGCACTTAAACAAGAGAATGCTGTGTTACGGCAACACATGGGGAGGTCTCCTAGTTGTTCCGAGCTACCTCCTGGACCTTTACCAGGGGGACGCTTTGATGGAGACCCGCATAAACTGAGAGAGTTTTTAGAATCTTGCACAGTGCAGTTTACGTTTCAGACGGCATTCTTCCACACTGATAGGGATAAGGTGGGATACATGATTGCTCACCTTACCGGTCCCGCTCTAGCCTGGGCTACCCCTTTAGTCACTTCAAATAATCCAATATTAGATTCATATCCCGCCTTTGTGAATAGTCTTAAGACCATGTTCGGGAGGCAGGAGGTCACAGTATCAGCTCAAGAACAACTATTGGATTTCCGTCAGGGTTCTTTGGATCTCTTGGTGTATATTACCCGTTTCAAACAATTAGCGGCAGGCACAGCTTGGGCAGATGACGCCTTGATTACGCTTTTTAGACGGGGCTTGAATGAGGAACTAAAGGATGAGGTCTCTAGAGTTCCTCGCCCCCCTAATTTGGCCGAATTAATATCCATGGTTATGCAGATGGACTATAGAATTTTGGAAAGACGTCAGGAAAAAAGACGGCAAAAGCATTTTAGGTCTCAACCTGAAAGGTCAGTCAACTCCCCTCAGGGACACTTATCTGACGAACCTATGCAAATAGGAGCTGCTCGGGGTCCTTTGTCCACTGAGGAGCGGCTTTGATGTCGCACCTTAGGGCTATGTATGTACTGTGGTTCCAAGGAGCATTCTTTACAAAATTGTCCGATAATTCTCTCCCGGAAGCAGGGAAACGCTCGAAACCCGACCGTCAGGGGAACCGCGGTTAGGGAATCAGTGAGCGGTTCCCCTTCTTCCTCCATTTCATCCAATGGTACTGACGTCCCTGACACCTCTATGTTGGTTCTTAAGGTTACTTTTTCTTGTGATTCTTTGGGTTTGGTTGAGATTCCCGCATTGGTGGACTGCGGGGCAGCAGGCAACTTTATTGATGACGTTTGGGCGACTCAATTTAGAATTCCCCGTTCTTCCAAATCTATGGCTATTCCCGTTGAATCAGTTGATGGGAGTCCGTTGGTCTCAGGTCCCATTAAAGAGCAGACAGTTCCTTTACAGATGTCTATAGGTAATCATAGGGAAACCATCACATTAGACATTATCCGAACTGCCCATTATCCGGTGATATTAGGTTTACCTTGGCTAAGAGTGCACAACCCCTACATCAATTGGTCAGCGGGAACATTTTTTCTGGGTTCTGTTCACTGTCAAGCTCATTGTTTTATTCGTGGTACTGGTGAACTACTTTCTGCCTCGTCACACGAAGGGGAAGGATTAAGAACCACTGTGCTGAATCAGATTCAGGGGATTCCTGAACCTTATCAATCTTTCCATAAAGTATTTTCTAATACTGAATATGCTGAACTGCCACCTCATCACAGGGATGATTGTGCCATTGATCTACTTCCGGACCTCCCTATCCCATTCGGTCGCTTGTACGTACTATCTGCAAGAGAAAAGGAGGTTCTTAAAGAGTATCTTCACAAGAACATGCACAATGGTCTCATTGCCGAATCCACCTCCCCTGCGGGGGCTTCCTTGTTTTTTATTCCCAAAAAAGACTCTGCTGAACTCCGACCTTGCATAGATTTTCGCGGATTGAACAGGATTACGGTTCCTGATCGTTATCCAATGCCCCTAATAACTGACATCCTTGAAGCCATAAAAGGAGCCAAAATTTTTACCAAGCTAGATCTGCGAGGAGCCTACCATCTCATCCGCATCAAATCAGGTGATGAATGGAAGACGGCTTTTCGGACGCCATTTGGTCATTATGAGTATCGCGTGATGCCTTTTGGATTGTCCAATGCTCCGGCAGTTTTTCAGCGCTTTATGGACCATTTATTCTCTGACATTCTCCTGCATTCAGTTATTGTATATCTCGATGATATTTTGGTTTTTTCTAATACTCCCACTGAACACATTGGTCATGTTACGGATGTTCTCCAGCGCCTTCTAGACAATCATTTGTTCTGTAAGCTGGACAAGTGTGAGTTTCATCGAGACAGTGTGGCATATTTGGGCTTCATTCTATCCGCTCAGGGAGTTTCTATGGATCCCCGGAAAGTTTCTGCTATCCGAGACTGGGCTTCTCCAAATTGCGTGAAGGATATCCAACGTTTCCTGGGGTTTGCCAACTTCTATCGGCGATTTATTCCCAGATTCTCTGAGATCATCTTACCGTTAACGGCTCTCCTCAAGAAAGGGGTTCCATTCCATTGGTCCAAACAAGCAGAAGAAGCTTTCTCCTCCCTGAAAGACTGTTTCATGACCGGGCCCATTCTACTCTCTCCGGATCAGGGAAAACGATTTATTGTAGAATCGGATGCCTCCCACTTTGCCCTTGGAGCTATCCTTCTTCAAGAAGATGATCAGGGGGTGGAGTGTCCCGTGGCGTATATGTCCAAGACCCTTTCTCCTTCAGAACTGAACTATACGGTCCTTGAGAAGGAGTTACTTGCCATCAAACGGGCTTTTGAGGAATGGCGACATTTACTGCTAGGAGCCCAATTTCCGGTTGAAGTTCGGACTGACCACCACAATCTTCGAGCCCTTCAGAATGCACAAACTCGCAATAGCAGACAGGCCCGTTGGGCTCATTTTTTTTCTCCATATGAGATCGTGTTTACTTTCATTCCTGGCAAAAGTAATCTAAAGGCTGATGCCTTATCTAGGAAAGAATCTACTGAGTGGGCTCATTTCCGGCCCGAACCTTTATTTCCCAATGCTCGTTTTGTGCATGTGATATCCAGTTTTCTTCAGTCCGTAGCAAGAGCTACAACCGTTTTCCAACAGGCTAACCCTGACCTGTTTCGGGCTTTGGGACTCACGGTATTTCAAGACTGTGCTTACCGACATCAGAAACTGTTTTTACCCTCAGCTGAACTCCAAAAATCTGTTCTTACAATGTGTCATGACTCACTCATAGCTGGTCATCGAGGAGTCAACAATACTACGGAACTGGTCCGCCGCAACTTTTGGTGGCCTAGTCTTGTGGAAGATGTTAAACAATATGTGGCTGCCTGTACCGTCTGTTTACAATCAAAGGCACCTCGAGGTTCCCCCTTAGGTCTACTCACGAGAATGCCCGTGCCGATTCGTCCATGGCAGATCATTTCCACGGACTTTGTGGTGGACCTTCCTAATTCAGCAGGATGTACGACCATTATGGTCACTATTGACTATTTCACTAAAATGGCCCACTTCGTGGCCTTGCCTCGAGTACCTACCGCAGCACAGATGGCAAGGATCTTTATTACACATATCTTTTCTGTTCATGGCTTGCCGGATACTATCGTTTCGGACAGAGGTCCCCAGTACACGTCTAGATATTGGCAGCAACTGTGCAAAATGCTTGGTGTTACCCGCGCCTTGAGCTCGGGTTTCCATCCGCAAACCAATGGACAAACGGAACGATTGAATCAGACCCTTGAGGGCTACCTTAGATGCTATGTTTCAGCATCTCAAGACAATTGGACGGAGTTATTGTCGTTGGCCGAATTTGCTTATAATAATGCGCATCACACATCCTTGGGATCCAGTCCTTTTCACTGTTCCTATGGATTCCATCCTACCTGCTTCCCTGTGGAGGTGTCGTCTGCATCTTCTTTTCCGGATGTAGTCTGTCTGCTGCAGGATATCCAGCAGGGTCATCAGAAGGCTCTAACTTCTCTTCAGAATGCTCAGGAACGAATCAAACGTTTTGCTGATCGCAGACGCTCTCCAGCTCCGGTTTTTGCACCCGGGGACAGGGTGTGGTTGGCCTCTCGTTTTCTTCCTCGACACCTGGTGCCTTCTAAACTTTCTCCTAAGTATTTTGGTCCGTTTCCTGTGCTTCAACGTCTGGGGGAGACAGCCTATCGTCTACGTCTTCCTCCTTCTTGGTCCAGGATTCACCCGGTATTTCATGTTTCTCAGCTTAAACAGGACGTGGCGGATCGCTTTTCCCGTCATCGGTTGGCTCATCCTCCTCCTGTTTCGACTCCTTCGGGGCCGGAGTTTGAAGTTGCCGGCATTTGCGATTCCCGTTACCACCGGGGTCGTCTTCAGTACTTGGTGGATTGGCGGGGGTATTCGCCGGCTGAACGGTCCTGGGAACCGGCTTCTGCCGTTCATGCTCCACAACTGGTTCGCCGCTTTCATCGTTCTCATCCAGGCAAACCGGGTACGTCAGCCCTTTGGAGGGGGCATACTGTCATATTCCATAGAAGAAGATGGTCATTGTGGCGCCGTTGGGCCCAATCACGGGTGGCGGCCATTTTTTCTCCCAAGATGGCGGCGCCGTCCGAGGGAGGTGTTCCAGTCTTGCAAGAGTTGCGGGCTGTGGAGGCTCCTCCTCCTCAGCAGAGATCCGGATATCTTACGGCAGGCACAACGCTCGAGTGCGTTGCTACTCTTCCCAGTCAGCGCTTCGTAAGTTCGTCCCTAGGCTTACCACTGTTTGTGTTCTCATTTACTTCTTACTAAACCTTCTTCTGTCTCTGTTTGTATAGAAACCTTCTTGTTGCACTCCAAAGACAGAGATTCCGCTTTCTAAACTCTATTTACGGGTTCCAGTGCTGATCAAAACAGATCCCTCTCCTTTCTCCGACAACTGCTTCCATTCACACCAGGTTGAACCGTGTACA